>NC_062560.1:13394781-14019781 GCF_016906955.1 Phacochoerus africanus | reverse complement strand
ATGGCCTTAAAAAGCAAAAATAAATAAATAAAAATAAAAAAAAAAAGCAAAAGAAGAACAGAGAAAACACAGAGTCAGCAGAAGGAAAGAAATAATAAAGATCAATCAGAGAGGAAATGAAATACACCCCTCCAAAAAAAAAATAGAAAAAAGATCAATGAAACCCAAGAGCTGGGTTTTTTTAAAAACAACATTGACAAACCTCTAGCCATCAAGAAGAAAAGAGATAGGACCCAAATAAAATAGGAAATGAAAAAGAGGAAATAACAACCAAAACCACAGAGATACAAAAAATCATAAGCAGATAGTACAAACAGTTACACGCCAACAAATTGAGCACCCTAGAAGAAATGGATAAATTTCTAGAAATATGCAACCTTTCAAGGTTGGCTCAGGAAGAAACAGACAGTCTGAACAGATTAATCACTACTAGCAAAATCAAATTTGTAATTATATATATAAAAAAAACCTCCCAGGAAACAAATGTCCAGGATCTGATGTCTTCATAGGGGAATTCTACTAAACATGTAAAGAAGAACTAATATTTATCCTTCTCAAATTATTCCAAAAAATTGAAGAATGAACCCTCTAAAGTTCATTCCATTCCATGAGGCCACCATTACCCTGATACCAAAGCCAGGACATTACAGGCCAATATATCTGATGTATGTAAGTGCAAAAATCCTCAAGAAAATTGTCTTTCATTGGTCATTTTCCCATGCAGAAGATTTTTTTAATAGTCAAATTTAATGATCTTTTATGGAGTTTGGATTTTGTATCTTTCAAAACCATTAGGTTTTAACTTAAAAATAATACATCATTATTTCCTGCCAGGAATTATTTTTTTAAAAGTTCAAAAATAAATAGATTTATAAAGTAAAAAAGTTAATATTACACATCCCAGTTCTGCTCCCTATTCTCAGAGGTAACCATTGTTAACTATCTCCTGGTTTGTAATTTGGAAATAATAATATACCTGTACCACAGGAGACACACACATATGTACAAAAATATTTAACACATATTATGTATGCTACATAATGGCCATTATAGCCACTCAATTCTTATTCATTTTCTTCTCCCTGTTCTCTTAGGCAAGTTATTTCACCTTTCAGCAGGAATGTTATCATCTCTAGTGATGTCTAAAGCCTTTCTAAGCCCTATATTTTGATATATTTCTTCCTGTATCTTACCTTATGCAAACTCAACTCTAATAATCACCTGGCTTATAGTCTTTCCTGTTGTTTGGTTTATGAAATTGACACAGCTTCTAGGACATCGCTTTTTATTACAAGATTTGCAGCTCTTATCTCTATTAGTTCTCTGTATTTCAGCACCTACTGAGTAGTACCAGCAAAAGTCAACACCACCACTGCATAAAAACGTTTCTTCATTTTTCCCTGGATGGATATGTAGGGCTTAAGTCATTTGGGTATTTGTCTAATCTGTTGATTTCTTCAATATTTTGAGATAAATAATATCCATCTAGCAATATTTTTAGAATTCATATGGAACTTATTCTGTTCATGATGCGTCAAAATGTCATTGAGATTTCTCAGGACAAGGTTCATACAGGTTTCTCCTGCTATTTGAAAGTAGAGTTTCTGTGAAACATTTCAGAAGCCAAAATGGGGTAAAGAAGCAACTACCCTAGGATACATCTGCTAAGGGATGCACAAAATAAATTGAGATAGACAGATCCAAACTGTGCATTTAGAATGGATAAACAATGATGTCCTACTCTATAGCCCAGGGAACTATATCCAGTCTCTTGGGATAGGCCATGATGGAAGATAATATAAGAAAAACAATGTATACATATGTATGACTGGGTCACTATGCTGTACAGCAGAAATTGACACAACACTGTAAATCAATTATACTCTAATAAAAATAAATACAAAAATAAACCAAGATAAAGCACAGGTGCTCACAGGCACAGGACAAAGATGTGGTGGCTTGATGCTAAGAGGCTGAGGGATCTAACCAGTCTTTGCAAAACAAATGTAGAGCATCATTTTCGCCCCTTGCCTTTTTTTTTTTTTTTTTGGTAAATGTGGAACTCCTCTTTGGATTTCTTTTGACTAGCAAAAACAAGTGCTAAAGTAGGTTTTTCCTAAAAGCGAAGTGGCCTTAAAGGGAACTTTTGAAAAGTGAAGGATGGATACCTGAAATGACAAACTTCATCTTTTCAACCTTTGTGATGATTGAGTCATTACACTGATGCATTGAGGGTGGAGATGGGGGCTGCTCTGAATGGAATGTGAGTGTAAAATAGCTACAGGAAAAATGGCTCCTTCTTTCCTTCCTTCCTCCATCTATCTCCCTCCTCCTTCCCTTCCTTCTTGTCTTTTTCCTTTCTTCTTTCCTTCCTTCTTTTCTGCCTTCCTGCTGCAATTCCACATAGAATTACAGAAACTTAAGACATGTATATATGTAAATATATATAAGACATATATGTATGTAAATGTGAAACCACTGTAAGCTGTCTGAGAAATCTGTACTCCATAGTGCAACATTGCAATTGATTGCGGGGAAATTTAAATATGTATAAGTTGGCCAGTCTCAAAGACAACCATTCACTTAATTATAGGCTGAATGACACATTTTGCCAAGTGAATATTTTTTAAAATGTTTAATTCATTTATTTTATTACCTATATATCTCCAGAGGGAATAGGGCAGTGAGAACAGAAACAGCTAATTACATGTCTTGGTGGACTGGCAAGTGGCTGAAACTTGTTTACAAGCTTGGTATACTGCATAATTAGATTGTAGTTTGGGGAGGATAAAATCCTCAATGTTTAAAATTCTGACTTTTCTCCTTGGAGATAAACTTACGGATGTGTACCTTTGGTGGACAATAAGCAGGGCTTACTTTCTGGAAGAAACACGCCTGACTTCTCTTCAGTAGGTTTCTCCATAACCATCTCAGTCTTTCCTATTGCCAATAGCATTATGAAGTCAAATGACCCAGAGGTTTGTAAAGTTATTTAACCTGTTGCTACAAAGGGTATCTGAATTTCTCAAAAGTGAGCTCTGTAGTGTTTACTAACTGTAAACAAATGCTTATCCTATGATCTAGCAATTCTATACTCCCAGGTACATACCTAAGAGAAAGGAGTGATTATGCCTATCAAAAAAAATGCCAAGAAAATTCATAGCAGCTTCATTTATAATAGCACAAACTTGGAAATAACACAAATGTCCATGAGGAGTAGAATGGAAAGTAAATTGTGGCATATTCATACAGTGGAATATTCCACAGCAATGAAAAAAAAAAAAAACAGAACTGCTGGTATATGCAGCTTACATGTATAACTCTCCCACGCATTATAGTGAATGAAAGAAACCAAAGGATGTAAGCTGTACGTGATGTTTAAGAAGAGGTCAGAAGAAGCTACGGTGCTGGCAGTCAGAATAGTGGTCACTGCTCTGGAGTGTGGGGAAGGAAGAGGGTATTGATGGGAGGGGGCACAACGGAGCCTCCCAGGGTGCTGTAAGTGTTATAGATCTTGAGTTGGGTGGTGGTTACACAGATACCTTTGAATGGTACATTTTTTGTACTCTGTATATGGCTTAGTGTGTGTGTTGTTACATCTCAATTAAAATCCAATAAAGAAATAAATCCATAAATCAAATTTTACAAGGGAAGCCCTTTTTCTCACAGACCAAAAGAGAGACCAATGATATCCAGTGAGTCTCCCATATTTAACATGAGACACAGATGAAGTTGTAGGCAGGTGTCCATGGACAGGAGTTCACAGAGGCAGTTGTGCCCTGGACTCCCAGCCTACCCTCTTCATTTTAATGTCTGTCCTTTATCTTCTTTAGTGATCTTGATCATTTGAGCAGCTATTTCATATGGAAAGGAATATTACAACGAGGGGTAAGGGGACAAGAAAAAAGTTGAGTTTCTTAAGTTTAGGTCCTAAGAGGATTCAGAGCACAGAAAAAATAAACTGTTGTAAGACAGAGCTAGGCTTCCTGCCAAGCACATTAGATAAATATTTGCCAGCTAAGATGAACAGGAGTTGGAAGGAGAACATAGGGTGAGATAATATAGATCCATGGGAAAGGGGAGCCCTGGCTTCTACACAAAACTCCCAGGTAGTGTAATGGGATCCAAAGGTTGTCTTGCCTTGCTTCCCAACCTCTCTCTTTTAATTTCTATTTTTATTAGCGTGTAGTTGATTTACAGTGTTGTACCAATTTCTGCTCTACAGCACAGTGACCTAGCCCTATATATGTATTTTATTTTATTTTATTTGCTTTTTTTGTCTTTTGAGGGCCACACCCATGGCACATGGAGGTTCCCAAGCTAGGGGTCTAATCAGAGCTGCAGCTGCAGGCCTATACCACAGCCATAGCAACACGGGATCCAAGTCATGTCTGCGACCTACACCACAGCTCATGGCAACACCAGATCCTTAAACCACTGAGTGAAGCCAGGGATTGAACCCGCAATCTCATGGTTCCTAGTTGGATTCGTTTCTGCTGTGCTGGGATGGGAACTCCTTTTTTTGCTTTTTAATATATATGTATTATATATATATTTTTTTTTCTTTTTATGGCTGCACCCACAGCATATGGAAGTTTCCCTGGTCAGGGATTTGATCTGAGCCACAGCCAGGATCTACGCTGCAGATGCAGCAACACCAGATCCTTAACCCGCTGCACCAGGCCAGGGACCAAACCCATGCCTCTGCAGCAACCTGAACCACTGCAGTCAGAGTCTTAACCCACTTCGCTACGGTGGGAACTCCCCCAACCTCTTTTTCTGAATACTTTTCCACATGTTTGTTTTCTTACAGATTTTGTGTTCCCGAATGACCAATCAGAAGTCTTCTGTTTTCCTTTTTCTAGACTCTGTTGGGCTAGAAACATACATTTTCCTATTTAAACAGTGTCACAGGAGTTCCCGTCATGGCTCAGAGGTTAACGAATCCGACTGGGAACCACAAGGTTGTGGGTTCGATCCCTGGCCTTGCTCAGAAAGTTAAGGATCCAGCGTTGCTGTGAGCTGTGGTGTAGGTTGCAGACGCAGCTCGGATCCCACGTTTCTGCGGCTCTGGCATGGGCCAGCTGGTACAGCTCTGATTAGACCCCTAGCCTGGGAACCTCCATATGCTGTGGGAGTGGCCCCAGAAAAGGCAAAAATAAAAATAAAATAAACGGTGTCACAGAAGAACAAAGAGATTTTTATATTCATACTCATATTCTTCTTACAAAACTTAATTTTTAAAAATTTGACTCAGTGGAGTTACTGCTGTGGCACAGCAGGTTAAGGATCCAATGTTGTCACTGAGGAGGTGTGCGATTGATCCCTGGCCTGGTGCAGTGGGGTAAATATCTGGTATTGCCACAACTGTGGTATAGGTTGCAGCTGCAGCTCAAATTTGATCCCTGGCCTGGGAACTTCCTTATGCCATGGGTGTGGCCAAAAAATAAAAAAAAAATTTTAACTCAAAACTGCTAAGAATTCTAACACCAAGGATTTTCTGGCATAAGTATTCCTTTAAACTTTATGGCTGATTGCTATGATTACCTCCCATGTAAATTTTCTTTCAGTTGAAAGAGACAATTTTAAAAATACAGACTGGGAAAATGGGGGAAAAATTCTCTCATCACAGATATTTTAGTGCTGGAAAATGAAACGCTTTTTGGCTTGCCTACCTGAGACAGTTGGGAGAGTGATTAATTCATATCTGTTATGATAAATGTCCTCTGTGTTCCATTTGTGCAGGAGAGACACAACAGCTTGTTTACAGCATTTTTGTCTTTTGATTTTGGCACCATAAATAGGCATAACTAGAGACATGAGTGGAGTTGGGTCTTCACTGAAAGCCTGATTAGGGAACCCAACATGGATTTATTACCATGCCTGCAAAGCTTTGGATTTCAGGATACCCAGTGGGCCAGCAAGCACAAGGCGATTAACCTTAGACATGAGGATTTTCTGATGGACAAATGAATGCTGAAACGAAACACGTAGTTATACATTGACCTAAAAGTTACCACTTTCTTGGCTATGTATTAATTTTTTTTAAACATCCTATTTTTCATCTCATTGAGAAGATGATGGTGTCGTGACACAGAGCTTTAGATTTGCTTTCCTTTTGACTCACAGTGTTATTGAATTACACTTACAAAGCAAGTTGTTCTTGCAGCTCTCAGACCAATACATGCCGCTGAAAGTGGGCCAAATTGAGAGCATTACTGTGTTTGTGAAATCCATCATGCATTTCAGATTTGATACTTCACACATCATCAAAAGGTTGTCAGCAAGTCAGGAGACACTGAAATTCAGAGATGGAAAGTAGAATTTATGAGTCTCTGTCAGATGTGTCAAGTCTTTGTTTCCCAGACTTTGTAGGAAGAAAAGCTTAGCAGTGTGGATGGGGAACGATCTCTGTATTTGAAGGTACAGCAGTGTTTAGTAGTATTATAGTTAATAGCCAGGTTGTATTTCTATTGTTCAAAGTGTCTCCATTTGTACATCACAATATTTAAGTATCTGAAACGAAAGGCAGCATGCTGTCACTGTTGTTTGACTTACCCACTAAATGCACTGAACAATAGCTAGAAATTTGTAACCCAGTGAATACACTTAGAGTTTATATTTTGACTTGCGCCATTCTGTTGCAACCCTATCCATTAATATGACTTCTTTTGAGGATATGATGCGGGAAGATTTAATCCCAAGACTGATGGAAACCTTCTGTAGTTTACGTGCATGTATGTAGAATAGTAGATTTTTTTCTCACTGTCTTTTCTAGGATGAGAAGAACTAGTGGCATAACAGTCTTCATCATGTTTTTATTTTTTAAACTGTTGATGTTCTGAAAAGGAAACATCACCTGTTTATTTAGGCATTCTCTCAGCCTACCTGTCAATCATTGCAAACTTATTTCTGGTTGGTGATGCTTTTATTTGTATTATTTCTGATTCACAGGCTTGAAGCCATAGAGTTACATACCTTCCCTCTTGCTTATTGGGCCATCCCAGCTTTTACCATGGCCCAAACCACAAGAAAGCAATTACACAAGAAGACCTGGGTTTCGCAAGATACGATTTCAGATAGGCAGATGTAGGCAAACAAAGCAGGAATATAAGGTTGAATATGAGGAGGTCCAAAAGGATCAAATTAAATGAAATGATGTAACAAGGGAGAAGTTACTTTTCTGGAATAGAGATTGATGAGGAATAATAGGGTTACTCAGCCTTGGACACAGCATCCAAGCCCTAGAGACCAAGTTCTGTAGGAATGGGGGAGATGTGTGGTTACCACGTGATTGGGAATGGGAGTGTAATCAGCATAGGCAGGAGTCAATGTAAGGTCAACTTGACAAAAACTTGAGTTACAAATCTGGCCTGATCAGTATCAAGAAACAAACCAATGCCCAAGGCACCATTAGGAAGACCCAGGAAAACTAGAAATAAAACACACTACATGGTACCTTAAAAAAAATTCAGGAGGACAAGATGAAAAATTATGAGGATAGATGCTGGTAATGGCTGCACAACAATAAGAATGTACTTAATGTCACCGAATTGCATACCTAAAAGTGGTTAAAATTACAAACTTTATTATATGTAATTTTTACCACACTTTTTGAAAAGTTATGAGGTAACTCGTATTGAGCTGGTTCTCTTCATCTCAGAGGTAAATCCTTCTGGTCAAAAAGAATCAGAATCTATTAAAGCAGTGGTTGTGGTAAAATAGGGTAAATAAAACCTCCTAAGGGGACATTTTGCAAAAAAACCAAAAACCAAAAAACTTAGGTTTCACTGAAGAAGATCCTATGGTCACATCTCAGTAGTGCTGAAATGGTTCCTGTTGGTGGTGATGGTTTCTGATTTTCCATTGCTTACCATGGCACTAATGCTCAGTGTATAACCTCCATATTTGAGTATGTAGGGTGTCCAAAGGAATGCCTTATGGTAGCAGAACCATGAGGGCCTCCTGCTCCTTCTCTGCTGCTTCCAGAAGTCTCCTGGAAACCCCTTTTAGATCCTTATAATTAGAAAGGAATCACACTCTTAGGTGATACCCACTTTCCATTTCCTGTTAGAGAGGATGTGTATTGAAAATCACCTGATCTTTGGAGTCAAAGTGGTCAAAGTTTAAGCAATGATCTTGAGTGAGTCATCTTAACTTTTCTGAATATTAATTTTCTCCTTTGAAAAAAATAAAGCAGAACAAGGCTGTTGCAATGAATAAAAGTACTAAAACATGTAAAGTGCTAATAATCATAGTAGATGCTCAACCAATGTTGATTCTAAGCTTTGCCCTTTTTCACACAATCCTGGTCTCTCTTACTCTCTTTATTATATTAATTCAGTAAACACTAGTTGCTCATGTAATAGAGGATTCACTCTGTGGAAGGTCATGAGGAGAATACAAAGGTGAATAAGATAGTCCTGTTCCCAGGAAGCAGCATTTGAATACACTGTTTCTCAACTTTGGCTGCAGTTTAGAATTACCAGAGGAGTTGTAAAGAATTCCAGTGTCCAGGTCATACCCAGATCAGTTACATCAGAATCTCTAGGGATTGCACCTCAGGAAAATTATTTCTTTAAAGCACCAGTGTGCATCCAAGTTTAGAATCACTGTCTTAGAGGTAAGTCCAATGTGAAACCTAGAGTTATAAAGTCCAGTTCTGTCTGATACATAGGATTCAGGGCCGATGGGATGGATAAGGCTCAGTCATGAAGTGTCTAGTATATCACCTTGTGAATATGGCTTTTATCTTAAAGATGATGGAAAACCGATGAAAGAATGATGTGATTAAGCTCTAGAATGATTCCTCTGACATATATGTGAAGGATGTTTAGCAGATGCTGTCCCTCTCCCCATAAATCTTGGAATTCATCATTGTAGACTTCCCACCAGCTGCCTGATAATGGAATAATTAGACAACTCACAATTCCACTGCTTGTAGCAGCTACAGATGACTTACAGAGAATGTTGTGTAAATAGTCCCCATACCCCTTCAGTAGGATAATTCCAAGGCATGTGGTCTCTTCTGTCTCCTAACATAGCAGAACTGAGCTATGGTTGCCTACAGTGCTAACTAGCTTGATAATATACCTTTATTTGGCTTTTTTCTCTTCTCTCACTTCTTTACCTCTCTATTGGGCAAACACATACATGCCTGTCAACATTTCATCCCAAATATGACTATGGTATTAATTTCAACTTTATTGAAATGATGCTAAAGATAATGCTCAAACAGTTAAAAGTATTAAGTACTTCCTTTCTCCATATAATTTCTATGCACTTCTTAGGCTTTATCTCATTTAATCTTCATAAAAACCTTGTGAGGTTGTACTATGATTATATCCATTTTACAGATGTAGCAGCTGGGCCTTGGGGAGTTTGGCTTGCATGAAATCTTGAATGTGGCACCAGGGCTGCCTCAATCTAGAGCCCAACCTCTCAACCATGGCCCTAGATCGTTAGTGCAGTTTTGTCCCAAGTTTATTGGGAAATTCATATGCCAGTGACAACTATACATCAATAAAATTTTTAAAAAATGAAAAAAAATATGAGAATGAGAGGTTTAGGGGAGAAAATGCAGCATTTTAAAATCCAAGTGTCAGGGAGTTCCTGTAGTGGCTCAGTGGGTTAAAAACCCAACATAGTATCTGTGAGGATGCGGGGACAGAGCTTGTATCTGGCATTGCCATGGCTGTGGTGTATGCTGGCAGCTGTGGCTCCAATTCAACCCCTAGCCCGGGAACTTCCATATGCTGCTGCTGTGGCCCTAAAAAGGAAAACAAAAAAATCTAAGTGGCAATCAGAAGCTTTTCTAAGGTTACACAAATCAGAAGGATTTGACCTGATCAGGAGAGAAAATGAGCCTTACCTTCTAGGGCTAAAAATACTTCTGCTTTCTCAAAGTAGAGCATCTAACTTAAAGTTTATCTGAGAAAAACTGATGATTTGGGTAGAGATTATGTCATTTTATTTAGCCATCTTTTTAGTAGGTAAATTGATGATTGTAAAGAAAAAAAACCCCTAAAATTTCAGAGTTTTCTTGTGGCACAGCGAGTTGAGGGTCTGGCATTGTCAATGTAGTGGTATGGTTTTGATCCCCGGCCTGGGAACTTCCACATACCACAGGGCACAGCCAAAAAAAACAAAAACCGAAAAGAAAATTGATGACTGTAATCATTTATTTATTAAATTTCTGTGTAAATTTGAGGAGAGAGGATGATAATAATCAAAGTAACATCTAATTCCCAGGCCAGGGATTGAATCTGAGCCACAGCCATGTCATAGGATCCTTAACTCACTGCACTGGGCCAAGGAATGAACCTGTGCCTGTGCAGCAACCTGAGCCGCTGCAGTCAGACTCTTAACCCCCTGTGCCACTGTGGGAACTCCTACATTGTTTCTCTGATAATAGTTTCCAAGCATCTACACCATCCCATTTTGATTGTAAGCTTCCACTGTGTTTTGCTGTTTAGTAATAAAGACGAGTATGAGAGAAAAACTTTAACTGGCATTGGGCACTTTACTTTGAAGCACATGGCGCGTGGCCTGTTGACCTATTTCTCTGTGCTTCTTTATAGTATCTTTTTGTGCAAGGAGTGTGAAATACTTCACAACTCTTTATTTTTATTACATTTTGAGTTTCCTATTTTCTTCTTCTCGCACTGATGTCAGGAAAAAAATTACCAAATGGAATTCATCCTTGATGAAGTATTGAGAAGCTTGATTTTTCTGCTACATTCTGCAAGCTTGGTGTCCACATTTTAAACATGATACTCATATGAGCAAATGATGTTTTTAACACCATCGTCCACCACCTTAGTTTGTGGACTGAGACTACAAAGGCCAGGGGTCAGTACATTTTCCTATAAAAATGACAGACATTAAATGTCTTAGGCCTTATGGGCCATAGAGTGTTAGCTGCAACTACTCAACAACTCTGTTACAGCAGCCATATGCAGTACATAAATGAATGAATGTTTTGTTGATATTTCAGTAGCTTTTATTCACAGAAACAGAAGATGGTCCACATTCAGCCTACAGAGCTATAGTTTGCTGACCCCTGGCATGAAATCATATGAGAAAGGCTATAACCTTACGTTCACAATTTCGTGGTATGAATTCCTCTCTTCATTTGTGTGCACCCTTCAAAACTCTCAGATGCCAGTCTCTCAGTAAGAATGGTTAGTCTGTGTAAATAAACCCAGCTCATCAAATCTTATTAGTTTTATCCCAAATGACTTCAGCCACCTTGCCAGTCCTTGGTTACTGGAATTCAGCCTCATCTCAGGAACTTGGAGAGAGGCTAACAGTGATTGAGTTCACAAGGTGACTGGCACTGTTTTAAGTTCTTTATAGGTGTGAACTCATTTTTCCTTCCCCAAAGGCCCATGTCCTCTTGCCATCCCCATTTTCTAGATTAGGAAACTGAGGCACAGATGATGGCACAAATAACCCATCTCAAGGCAGTTCCTAGAGTTGGAAACATTCATTCCAAGTGGAAACAGATTAGGCAGGAAACTCTTCCTTCATTTTCCAGTGTCAAAGAAAAAGAAAAACCCTGGTGGACTAGAGAAGCAGTTAAGTCCCAGCCTGGCTTTGTATTCTAACTGCGTCCCTCCTCTCTCCACTCATCCTTCATGTCAGTTCATTTTGTGCTGATAAATTCCAACCTCCCTAGAGTCTTCACTATGCTGCCATATGAATCTCACATCAAAGCCATGCGTTTTGGAGAAGTCTCATGTGGACAACAGCAGAGAATATAGCTGTCTCTCTGTCAAAACGTGAGATAAACCAATTATTTCTGCTTCTCCCTTTCCATTGCTCTGCTGGTTTTTTTTTTTTTCCTTTTTTTTTTTTTTGCCACCCAGCAGCATATGGAGTTCCAGGGGCAGGAATCAGATCCAAGCTGCAATTGTAACCTACGCCACAGCTTCAGCAATGCCAGATCTTTTAACCCACCTGTGCCAGGCTGGGGATGGAACCTGTGTCCTGGTGCAGCAGAGATGCCACTGATCCAATTGTGCCACAGTGGGAAGTTCACCTTTGCTCTGCTGAAAGCTGCACAGCAGTAACACCAGAGAAACTCAGGTAGCAAGCCTTCCAGAGCCCAGGTATTCAGGACATGCCAGGCCGATGGCATAAAAGTTGAAGGGGAAGAGAACTCTAGAGATCACCAGCTGGGTCGAGTAGTTTCAACTCTGAACCTGGAGGTGTATTTTCAAAATGTCTTCATGGCAGATCTAGTCATTTTCTTGGTTTTACTGTTTTTGTTAATCACAATAATGAGGACATCAAATTCAAGTCTAATACCTGCTGTGAAAGAAACTAGATGTCCTCTGTGTTCTCTTTCTCTTAGGGATTGTGAGAGGACAGAAGTTAGCCATCATTTCTTTCTTTGCCAGTTTTCTACCATTTAACCCTTGTCCTTCAGGTATTCTGAAGGTCTTTCCATGCCTGAGGCTAAGAGTTTCAAAGCTGGGAAGTGCCAGAGTAACCTTGGCTACCTGTTGCAAGCTAACCAATAACTAGACTATGTGACAGTTATAGGTTAGATATTATGCCCACAGCATTGCTACCAGGTTACCACATCAATGTCAGACAAAATCCCACCAGAAAAAAAAAAAGATCTTTTAAATGTTTATTTTTTAAACATTTTACTTTTAAAAGGGCACAGGAGTTCCTAAAATATTACAGAGAGTTCCTAGCTAAAGCCTTTACCCAGCTTTCCCCAATGCTTACATTTTGCAAGGCCATGGTACAATGATTAAAACCAGGAAATTAACCTTGACACAGCACTATTCACCATGCTACAGCTCTTTTGTGACTTTCTTCAGTGTTCCCCACTGATGTCCTTTTTCTGGTGCTGGATCTCACATTAATTTTAGTTGGGTCTCTGATAATCTGTGGAACAAAAGGGTTAAGTACCATGCCAAAGCTTACGGTTATTAAATGATGATCATTGAGGTTTTGAACCCAGATGACCCCTGATAAAATCCACTTTTTATTTTTGTTTTTTGTTTTTTCAGACTGTACCTGCAGCATATGGAGGGTTCCAGGCTAGGGGCTGAATCAGAGCCGTAGCTGCCAGCCTACCCCACAGCCACAGCAACTTGAGATCCAAGCCGTGTCTGCGACCTACACCACAGCTCATGGAAACACCAGATCCTTAACCCACTGAGCGAGGCCAGGGATCGATCCTGCAACCTCCTGGATACTAATCGGATTAATTTCTGCTGCACCACAACAGGAACTCCTAAAATCCACTTTTTAAAATCACTATAGCATTATCTTAAGTTTCCTTTTGCTCATTGACTGGACTCTACATGAGGGAAAAGTAAATGTCTGATTTCTATGCCTTAAACATTTTAAACATTTATTTGTTTCAGTAGTTGGCATTAAACTAGCTAATACATGGACCCTCTATGAGTCCATATAGTATAGAGTTATACTAGTAGGTTAATAGTTTAGTATCGTGTGGAGTTAGTACTTAACACAAGAAAGCAACATACGAGTACCTGCCCTTTAATTTAGGCCCTTGTTTTTTGTATAACTTCATTTATCTTTCATTATTTTAATGGATAATCAAATGTTAAAAATATTTTTAAAATGAATTTACATTTCAAAATAAGTTGGTGTCACAAAAATTTTTTAAAATGGTCACGAGGGTGCAATAGCGGCTGTGTATTAGGAAATCTAACATCCCTACAGTATTGGGAACGATCATCATTTCATAAAGGTTGGGAATCTCCACTTTAGCCTGTAGTTGACACTAAGGATTTTTAGACTTTTCTACTGTATGTGATTTTAAAGTCTCATATAAACACATTTGATGATTAAATTCAAAGCTGGAATCATTAATCAACAAAGTGAACTTAAAGCTAGGAAATGTATGTGGGACCTAATTAAAGTATAGCCCATAGGATAAAATTTAATAAAAAGTCAACTGTGGGGTGTTGTACCAAACATTTTCCCAGCAGAAGCACCTCATAGAGGTGACTTCATTGTTTCTATCATTGTGTTTGGTCAAGGATTTGTACAACAGCCCCAGATGCTAAAAAAAGAGCATTTATCTTAAAATTCTTTATTTACCTGTATGTACATATGGGCCTTTCACTTTCCAAATAATATTTGGTCATAGACCAAGTACTTGATGAAATAGAAGGAAGAGAAAAGCATTTGAAATATTCTGAGAGAAGTATCTGTGAAATTGGTTTTTCCTTCTTCTGTTCAGCCTTCCCTTCATCCCCATAGTGGGTAAGGATGTGCATTGTCCGCCTTCACAGTTGATAGGTTGTACGGCACACCATACCCCTCCATACTCAGCAAATGGGTAGGTGGGCTGGTGGGTCAGCATTGAAGATGCTGATGCAGGCTGGTGCCAGCAAACTTATTTTTAATTGGCCAAAAGGCAGGAATGACTGCACTCTTCCTGATGGCCCTGAACCCAATGCAGAACCTGACAGCTGTCCGGGTACTGCTACTGCAACCATGAAAATATGCCTCTTAGATCACCAACTGCAGAGGGTGACAGCCCTAGCTTATGCTCTCTGAAATATATCACTGAATTTTATAAGAAAAGCTTCATTGCCTACTTGCATCTGTTTCATGAGTCTCATTTTTTTCAATCCCCCTCACCATTGATGCCAAAGCTTCTGTTGACAGTTGGTTATTAATTTCCATCTTCCATGATACAAATCCGTTGTCCTTGCCTAATTTATGAAACTTTTTCATTTAAATATATTTTAATGGGTTTAAAAGCCAGTAAGCCTTTGCATTTTGAAGACAGTTTTCAGTTGAGAATATTCAGTTTCAAGGCTTGTCTCTATATATTTATGATAATAATTTTATAAGTGATATGCTTACATCATTTTGGGTAAGAAATTATATAATACTAGAAAATTTCCCAAATATTTATTTTGAAAATGATCGCTCCATAAAATATCTCTTCAAAAAAATGTTGTGCACGCTTTGCTAAAATGTTAATATGTACCTTGAAAAGACACATTAGCGCATTTTTTATCTGCTAAATAGCCAATTACTGACAGCTGCTTGTCATCATGGAAAATTTCTGTTTTTTGCCAGAAAACTAGGAAACTGGCCTTTTTAGGCAAGAAAAATATATAACTCACCTTTAGATCAATAACTATTAAATGCTTTGCCACAAGATAGTCATAAAATCCTATAGCAAAGGCAATGGACTAGAACGTCATTTTGTTACAAAGCCTTCTAAAGAATTTACTGTATACAAGTCTTATTTTTATAAAATAAAACTTGATGACATCCTGTAGTATGTAAATTGAAATGTCACCAAGTTCCAGTGCTGGATAAAAGAGTGTCAGTCCCTCCACACCTCGATGTCCCCTTCTTCCTTCAGGCTGTCTCATGGACTGTTTGTGACCCTCTGACATACAATTGAATGAACATGCCAGTGTCAGTATTTATATAAAATGTTAATTATGCTTAATTTCTTATATGGATGAAAATAATATAAATTGACACCGTATTTCCTCCTTTCTATAGGATGGGAATTACAGTCAGAGTAGTAAGCATCTGACTGGCTAGTGGGTAAGGAGGTGTTCAGTCTCAGTAAGTTAGGGGTCTGGGTTTTTACTACCCATGCAGGGACTAGACACAAGGTCTTCAATTTATGAAAGGCAGATAGTAGGAACCAAGATCCCTGCACAAAGCCAAGGTTCTTAAAATGCTGCAAATACAGGGCAAGAGTTGAAGAAGTTTCATCCATTAGTATAATACTGCAACCAAAAGCACATTTCTGGGGTGTGTGTGTATGTGTGTAAACACATATGCATACAACACATCTTCTCTATCCATTCATCTGCTGATGGACATTTAGGTAGCTTCCCTGTCTTGGCTATTATAAATAGTGCTTTTATGAACATGGGAGTGCATGTATCTTTTAGCCGTAATGTTTTCATTTTCTTCAGATATATACCCAAGAGTGGGATTGCTAGATGATATGGTAGTTCCGTTTTTAGTTTTTTAAGGAATCTCCATACTGTTTACTGCAGTGGATTTACGTTCCCACCAGCAATATACAAGGGTACCCTTTTCTCTACATCTTTGCCAACATTTGCTATTTGTACACTTTTTGATGATAGCCATTATGACATATGTGAGGTGATATTTCATTGAGGCTTTGATTTGCATTTTTCCTGTGATGAGTGATGCCGAACATCCTTTCATGGCCAGCTTTATGTTTTCTTTTTTGGGGGTGGGAGGTCACACCCATAGCATATGGAAGTTCCTGGGTCAAGTTTCGAATCCAAGCCATAGCTGTGACCTACACTGTCACAGAGGAAACTCCTTGTATGTCTTCTTTGGAAAACTCTCTATTCAGGTCTTCTGCTCATTTTGAAAATCTGGTTCCTGGCTTTTCAGTGGGTTCAGCCAATAGGAGGTAGTGATATGAGACTGAAAAACAATAGATCAGTAAAGTCATGATACTAATTTCTTCAACCACATTGATGCCGGGTCACTTGTTGGCAGTCAGCCTGCCTCTTTTGAAGACCATGGCTCCTGTCAGGTAGCCCTATCCTCCAACTATGGTTCTGATCTTCACTTCCTCCTTGTGCTACTCAAGCTTTGGATAGCAACAGCTGCACATTTTACTATCTGTTGGTTTCCCTTAGCCCTGCCTACACCTTTGGAAATAGTCCTTTCATTAAACTCTCCACAATTACTCTGTTTAATATGCCATCTGTTTCCTGCCAAGAATTTTGCTGATATATTATTATTGATAATTTAAAAACTTAATACTAATGATAATAATTGAGGACAAAATCTACCATGAACCAAGAGTCCATGGACCTAACAATTAGAATCATTAGAACTCAAAGAACTTGAAATCATAAAACAATTTATTAAGGACTATTAAAAATGTGCTTAGCATAATTATAGACATAAAAAGTAATCAAAACCAGAAAAAAAGATACTATGAAAGAACAGATATTTGAAAAATAGCCAAATAGAATTTGTAGAAATAAAAAAAACCCCAGTTATTGAAACTTAAAACCTGTTGGACAAATTAAACAGAGAATTATACAAAGCTAGAGAGAGGTTCAGTCACCAAGAAAGTAAATCTGAGTATGTTGATCAGAATGAACTTTGACAAGATGAAGGGATGGAAAATATGAATGAAAGAAGGGTTAAGAGACATGAAGAGATTGTCAGAAAAGCAATTCTTACAGGATAATAACTGAGAATTTTTCATAATTGGTTAAAAACAAAATTCCTAAAATTAAAAAAAATGCGACATGTCCTGAGTAGGATTAGGCAAAAACGTGCCTACATCTAAACATATGTACTTAAACTGTAGGCAAAGAAACAAAGAAAACATTTTATAAAATTAAAATAAAATAAAAAGCAGCCGAAAAGAAAAGACAGATTATCCACAATACTAGTAGTAAGACAGATGGTGGGTTTTGCAGCAGTGGTAATATAGACCTAGTAACATTGTAATAATAGCTTCAAAATGATGAGGGAAATTAGCTGTCATCATTTCACATCCAGCTAAAATAGCATTCAAAGTTAAGCGCAAAATGAGGACTTAGAAAAAAAATGTTCTTACTAAAACATTTAAGTGATAAAATTGACCAAAAGGAAAAAAAAAACATAACCATTAAAGAAATAGAACTCAATAATCTAAAATCTGTTTATAAAATGCACACTAGGCCCAGGTGGTTTTACAATCAAGTTTTACTAAAAACGAAAACAACCCAAAAGAGACATGGGCAAAGGATGAACAGATAATTCAGAGAGGAGAAATTCTCTATGGCTAATAAGCTGTGTGGAAACTTCCTCAGCCTCATTTATAGTCAAAGGAATGCAAATTCAAATATTGTTCCACCCCTTTAGAGTTGGCAAATATTATTCAAGCCTGAAAATACCAGTAGTTGGAAAGAGTTGAACTCAAAGTCAATGGTGGTAGATTATAAATTGGACTATTTATTTTGGAACCATTTTTGCAGCATTTATTTAAGATGTAGATAAACATACACATCAACTGGGTGATTCCATTTCTAGAAACTTTGGCACCTGTGCACAGGAAAACAAGTACAAGATGATTTAGTGAAACATTGGAGGTAATTAACTCTATTTCTTAATAGAATAATGGGGAGCTGTAATATTCCTAAAATGGATATCATACAATAGTGAAGATGTATGGACTAAGTCTGCTCTTATTAGCTGCATAAATCTAAGAAAAATGTTGCCTGAAAGTAGATACATATAATCTATGTATATCACTTATGTAAAAACTAAAAACAAAAGAAAACAATGTAATCTCCAATGGATATATGCTTATGTTGTTAATGTTAAAAACAGACAGGAGAATATACATCAACTTCAGGCTGAAAGGCAACAAATGGAGTGGACACAGCTGTATCCATAACACTGTATAAAAAAAGAGATAGAGGAGTTCCCTTTGTGGCTCAGCAGTTAACTAATCCGACTAGTATCCATGAGGACACAGGTTCAATCCCTGGCCTCGCTCAGTGGGTTAAGGATTCAGCGTTGCCATGAGCTGTGGTGTAGGTCGCAGACACGGCTTGGATCCTGCATTGCTGTGCCTGTGGCATAGGCCAGCAGCTGTAGCTCTGATTGGACCCCTAGCCTAGGAACCTCCACATGCCACAGGTGTGGCCCTAAAAAGAAACACAAACAAACAAAAAAAAGAGAGACATGGAAAAAAATGTAAGAAATTCCTATCTGGAGTTCTCTCGTGGCTCAGAGGATTAAGGATCTGGTGCTGTTACTGCATTGGATTGGGTCACTGCTGTGGTTCTGGTTCAGTCCCTGGCCCAGAAAATTCCATATGCCATGAGTGGGGCCAACAACAACAGAAATTTCTATCTACTTCATACTGGTGTGGGAACCAAAGTACATTATATGATTTTTCTATACTGTAACTGTATGTTTGAAAATGCCAAAGTTCCCACTGTGGCTCAATAGTAACAAACCCTATTGGTATTTATGAGGATGAGGGTTTGATCCCTGCCCTTGCTCAGTTGGTTAAAGGCTCCGGCATTGCTGTGAGCTGCAGTGTAGATCACAGACGTGGTTCAGATCCTGTGTCTCCTACTGGACCCCTACCCAGGGAACTTCCATATGGTGCACCTGTGGCCCTAAAAAGCAAAGACAAAAAAAGAAAAAAGAAAATGCCTTACACTTTTAGACAAAATAAAACCAGTGTGTTTTATAAAACACCAAAATATTTTTCCTGAGGATCACATTCTTAGTATTTTTATAACTGTAGCAGAAGAGTAGAAGGACAGCCAAATCTCTTTCTAAACAATTTAACCATACGTGACATTTATAGTACATATATTGATATTCAGGGCTGTTTTAAAACCTGCTACCTGCCCTCTGGGATATAAGCAGGGATGGAAATGGTTAGCCTTGAATTTGAGGATGAGCATCTGACAATAAATGTTTCCTGTAAGACTATGTCACCTGCTTGCGGTATGCCCCCCTGAACAAGCTGAAAGGAGGCCACAGAGTCATCATGTTTCCACTTTCCCTCCCAAAACACTCCTTGCTGTTATTTATTCTGGCTGCTGGGTTTCCAGCCCTTTGCTTTTCTAGTCAAGTACTGGCTGGTGATGCTAATTTGAGAGAAAGAAATGTGGAAGGAAATCCACCTGCTACCAAAGGAAATATATGAGTTCTTATGAACTCCTTTGCGTACATAAAATTTAGAAGTGTTGATTGAACTCAACTCATTGAATTTATGTTTCTAACTTTTTCTATCCTAAAGAGCCTGTTTCGCACACAGTGGCAGTTTCAAACTGCCTTGAAGACTTTGCTATATCCCAGAAGGGAACATTAGCAGTTGTTTCTGGGAAACTGCTGAAGTTCAAAAATGAGTATAAATAAGGACTTGGCCCGTTGGGTGAGAAAGAACCTTGAACAGCGTATTTCATTATACAATGTGAGGTATTTGCTTTAGGGAAATCAAAGTATTCATCTTTGGGTATGATTGGGAAAAAAAGTTTATAACCACGCTGTTGAAATGAAAAATTGCAACCCACAAATTTGCTCAGATTCTAGAAAGACACTGTAGTACCACTGGCAAGAAATAAGGAAGAAGAACTTTGAATAAAATAATGACTAGATAAGGGCTATGTCAAGCGCTTTTAAATGTAGCTGGAGAAAGAGGTCGCAGGTATGTAAACAGAAAAATGGGCAGAAAACTCAGATGTTCTCATGTTTGCATGTCTTCATTTATTTATTTGTTGGTTTTTTAATGATTTCCCCAATACAATTTTTTTTTCTACTATACAGCATGGTGACTCAGTTACACATACATGTACACATTCTATTTTCAAACATTATCATGCTCCATCATAAGTGACTAGATATAGTTTCCAGTGCTACACAGCAGGATATCATTGCTAATCCATTCCAAAGGCAATAGTCTGCATCTATTAACCCCAAGCTCCCCATCCACCCCACTCCCCTCCCCCTAGGCAACCACAAGTCTCTTCTCCAAGTCCATGAGTTTCTTTTCTGAGGAAAGTTTCCTTTGTGCTGTATATTAAATTCCAGATATGAGTGATATCACATAGTATTTGTCTTTCTCTTTCTGACTTACTTCACTTAGGATGAGAGTCTCTAGTTCCATCCATGTTGCTGCAAATGGCATGATTTTGTTCTTTTTGATGGTTGAGTGGTATTCCATTGTGTATATATACCACATCTTGCTAATCCAGTTGTCTGTTGATGGACATTTGGGTTGTTTCCATGTCTTGGCTATTGCGAATAGAGCTACAGTGAACATGCGGGTGCATGTGTCTTTTTTAAGGAAAGTTTTGTCTGGATGTATGCCCAAGAGTGGGATTGCTGGGTCATATGGTAGTTCTATGTATAGTTTTCTAATGCATCTCCATACTGTTCTCCATAGTGGTTGTACAAGCTTACATTCCCACCAACAGTGCAGGAGGGTTCCCTTTTGCATGTCTCAATCTCCAGTTTGCCAGTGACATTGTTCAGAACAGCAAACATTTATTGTGCACCCATTATGTGCCAAGTGTTGAGATAAGCATAAGAGATATAAAATCAAGTCAAATGGCAGTTCCTGGTGGTAAAGCGGGTTAAGGATCCAGTGTTGTCACTGCAGCAGCTCAGGTCACTGCTGTGGTATGGATTCGATCCCTGGCCTGGACCCTTCTACAGGCTTTGGGGATGGCTGTAAATAAATAAATAAATAAAATCAAGTCAGAAAAAGTCATTGCCTTGGTTTATATGTGGAGACAACACTTAAATGGATTATTCTAATATATAAATAATGGATTCTTCTAATAAGAAATGTGCTTATTACTAATAAGAAACAGCTACTGGGGCATCAGGATGGATGGAATCTTAAGACATAAGTAATCATTAGCCAAGCAAAGAAGTTTGTTCTAGTCACAATTAAAAGTATGAGCTAAAGGTTCTGAGGAGGGGAATTTCATGTAATTTGAAAAAGTCTTTTTCTTCAAGCAGTGATAAAATAGAAATGTTCCAAAATACTTTTTGTGAAATACTTGTGTTCCTGTCTAGAGTTTACTCTTCCCCCTCATCCTTGTCACCACATGCATCCCATAAGGAAGGGAATAAAGGGATGAGGGCAGACACTTGCTTTTGCCTCTTTAGTGCATGGCTCATGGATTGATGGATGGATGGGTGGGCAGAAAGGCACAGAAGACAGAAGGTTTGTACAAATATGCACCTCTATCTAGAAGGCTTGTTGACTTGAGCCACTAATTAATAAGCACAAACTAAATTGCTATTTATTTCAGTACATGGAACTAGGATAGACATTGCTCAGTTTTCTAAGTCCTCCCATCCAATTTAGATGCTTTATGACATTGAAGATTAGGAGGTGCTAAGTCTTTGGGTTCAGATATTATGTCAGTGTGAAGGGGCAAGTGTTGCCAAAATCCAGCCTCTGTGCACTGACGCTGATTGAATCTTGGAGATAGAGTTTTGGATGAAGGAGAAGAGAATAGCTTTATTGCTTTGCCAGGCAATGGGGGACACACCAGGCTTATGCCTTTAAAAACTGTGTGTCCCACTGGGGAGGACTTGGTGAGGCCTTTTATAGCAATGGTTCAAGGGCTGGATTGCTGATAAGGATCAGGGTATGCTTAAGACCTGCATTCCTTTATTCTGGCCTCAGGGGTCTCCTGATGAGTCTGTGGTTCTCAAGGTTATTTTTTCTGGAATGAAGAAGGCGAGCTCCAAGATATTGTCTGTATCCCTGTCCTGGAGCCCCACAGGATCCTGCATGGTTTCAGGAGTGAATTCCCCCTCCCCCATCAACTTAAATGTCTGCTGGGTTTCCCTCCAGGGATCTAAGCTTGTTATGAGAGCAGAATTGACTGCTCTCAGTACCAAGTATTTCTATCTGTTCCTTTATTACTTTCACATTTCATCCTGTGTCTCAGTGCCTGAGGCAAGTTGGGAACACCCACCAAGATGCTGATGTTTCATTCTCATCCAGCTTTAATTGAGCTATTTTTCAATGATTTCTCCATAGTCCCAACCCCATGGGAGCAAAATATTTTCTTTTTCACACAAAGGTGATTTTGTTTAACATATTAATCATTAGATATGTTGATGATATATATAACTACATATGCTCTCTTTCACAGGGTAAAAAAAACTTTCACTTCTTAATCACCAATATGATGTGTTCTGTCCTGGATCTTCATTTTCCTTTCTCCTCAAATGACATTCTCTGGTGGACAAAACTTAATTATGTTGGTGAAAGCACTCTGAGTTTTTGTACTCTCAAAACTTTGGTATTTATTAACCTGATTTTGCTCTCCAATGACTATTCAAAGGAGTACTTCATAAAATATCATTTGAGGTTCAGATTTCTAGATGGCAGAAAAGTCTTAAAAGTAATGGGAAGAAAGTGGTATAAGTGAAACTAATTTTTAAATAAGGGTGTTTATTTGTCTATCTATCTTAATCATAATAACTTGTGATTCTCAACTAGAACCTTCTGCTCTCAAAAAATAAATTGATCGGAGTTCCCGCCGTGGCGCAGTGGTTAACGAATCCGACTAGGAACCATGAGGTTGCGGGTTCGGTCCCTGCCCTTGCTCAGTGGGTTAGGATCCGGCGTTGCCGTGAGCTGTGGTGTAGGTTGCAGACGCGGCTCGGATCCCGCGTTGCTGTGGCTCTGGTGTAGGCCGGTGGCTGCAGCTCCAATTCAACCCCTAGCCTGGGAACCTCCATATGCCGCGGGAGGGGCCCAGGAAATAGCAACAACAACAACAACAACAACAACAACAATAACAACAACAAAAGACAAAAAAAAAAAATTGATCCCAGAGTTCCTATTGTGGCCCAGAGGGTTAAAAGCCAGTTAAGAACCATAGTATCCATGAGGATGTAGGTTCAATTCTTGGCCTCGCTCAGTGGGTTAAGGACCCTAATTGCCACAAGCTGTGGCATTGGTCCAATGTTGCTGTGGCTGGGGAGTAGGCTGGCAGCTGCCTCTCTGATTCCACCCCTGGCCCGAAAGTTACATATGCTGCATGTGTGGCCCTTAGAATAAATGATCCTCAAAAGGAAGGGCAATGTTGGGGAAAGCCGTTTCTTATGAGAGCTAACATGAATCCACACTACCAGTAAGGAAGTCTTTTTCTGTAGGTAAGCATCAATCAGGACCCTGTCAGGAGACAGAAATCAGCAGGAATTTTAATAGAGATAATTTGTTATTACTATTTTTTAAATTAATTTTTTCATATAATTTTGAAGATTATACTGTTTACAGTTATTACAAAATAGTGGCTAGATTCCACATGTTATACAACACATCCTTGAGTCTGTCTTACATGCAGTAGTTTGTACCTCCCACCCCCCTACCTCTATCTTGCCCCTTTCTGTTTCCCTCTCCCTACTGATAACCACTAGTTTGTTCTCTAGATCTGTGAGTTTGCTTCTTTTTTTGTTACATTCACTAGTTGTATTTTTTTTGGATTCCATATGTAAGTAATATCATACAGTATTTGTTTTTCTTAATAGAGACAATACAAGGAATTGTCTAAAGTGTTAACTAGCTAACTGAAAAGGGTACTGTTGAATTAGCTACTGCAGGAAGCAGCTCCTGCCTCTGGGGAAACAAAGGGAAGAGGATGGGATTGTAATACATTACAGGGTTGGAGGAGGAGGGGCCCATGGAGGTAAAACTCAACCAAGCAAGGCACACTGCTTGGTGGGTGTTGGTGTGTCACGGTGGTGGTTAAGTGAGGTGAAGCTAGCTGTGCCTGTGTTAAAAAAAAAAAAGTGAAAATTGACTTCAGCTGCTGCTATAGTAAGAACTTGCCACAGCCAGGGTAAAGAAGTGAGAGTGGGGTGATGATGATAGAAACAAAGAATACAACAGGAAGCCCATACAAAGCAATCAGGAAACAGACAGGAAAAAACCAGTCCCTTCTCTTTCTCGGCCTTACATCTATTACTGCCCCTACCCCCCACCAAGTGAGAGCCAAGGGGCATTAGCTGGCAACTTAAAAATGTGTTTGTGGAGTCCAAGCCCCAGCATCAAAAAGCCCAGTATAGAAAGGGAGGTTTGGAGGAAAATGGTTTTATGACTGGCACTTAAGTTTGCAGAAGTAACCCCATCTAGCATATGAGTTGGTGATGAAATTAAAGTACTGCCTGCAGACGACTCTGACGGCCATGTTAATTGACTCCACATCATCCAGTGGTCTTTAGTGATTTATCTGAGCCAAAACCCATACCCCTTGCTAGTGATTGATAAAGATGAATTTCTCATATTTTATGTGTAACCTAAGAGTTTTATACGCCCTTCAGAAAATTAATCAAATTGGTCCGGTGCCAGTATTTTTAATAAGTTGCAGCCACTGGCATTAAGGCTTTGATCCAGATTGCTGACATGTAACAAATTTGGGCCCCTATTGTCTGCTTCATATCAAAAGCCCAGAAGAATTTTTGAAAACTTTAATAAAGTCTCTTACAAAGAAAAAAAAGCTAAATAAAATACTGAAAAAGGAGCAAGACAACTTTGGCTGCTTTCATTTGCTCAATCAACATTATTCTAGGATTCCTAGACAGTGCATTTAGACAGAAAAAAATTAAGATACTTATATGAATATTGGAAACTGTCATGATTCAGTTATCATCATCTACCTAGAAAAGCCTATTCAATCAACTGAAATCCTAACAGAATGTTAAAGTTCAGTAAGTAAGCCTGATATAAGATCAACATATGAAAATCAATAGATTTCCTTCAGATCAGCCACATCCAATTAGAAAATGGAATAATGAACACAAAAAGAATTTCAAGTTTATTCATGGCACAATTAGAAACTGAAATACTATTCAGGATGAAGTAATTAGAATGAAGTAAGTTCTTTAGGAGAGAGATATTCTCTGAGGTACCTTAGAATCTTTTAATTTTGTGTTTTAAATTCTTTGATTATCTAAAAATAGTATAAGTGCTTTCTGGGTCATCTATATCAGGAGTTGGCAAACCACAGGCCATAGACCAAGTGCAGGATGCTGTTAGTTTTGTAAATAAAGTTGTATTAGAACATAGCCACACATCCATTCATATGTGTATCATGTATTACTATTTTTTGTATTACAGTGATGGAATTCAGTAATTGCATCAATGGAAAATATTTATCATCTGACCCTTTACATAAAATGTTTGCTGATCTCTGATCTGCATGATCACATTATAAATGAGCCCAGTCCATATTTGCCTTTGTGTTTCTAATCACACTAGTGTCTGTATATATATAGCCACACCTGCGGCATATGGAAGTGATGCTTATGCTACTGAGCGAGGCCACGGAATGAACCCAAATCCTCATGGATACTAGTTAGGTTCTTAACCCACTGGGCCACAATAGGAACTCCCTGAAGTGAGTGCATTTCTCTCTCTTTCTTTCTCTATATTTTGGTGACTGTGACATGTAGCAGCTTGATGTGGGATCTCAGTTCCCATGCTAGGGATTGAACCTGGCCTGCAGAGGTGAAAGCACCAAGTCCTATCCACTAGACCATGAGAGAACTCCCTTAACTCTCTTTCTTAAATTGAATTATACTTAATTTAAAATGTTGTGTTAGTTTCAAGTGTACAGCAAAGTGACTCAGTTATACATACACACGCACACGTATATATATATGTGTATATATATATGTGTGTGTGTATATATATATATATATATATATGTTCTTTTTAAGATTCTTTTCCATTATAGGTTACTATCAGATATTGAGTATAGTTTCCTGTGCTATATAGTAGGTCCTTGTTTTTTTACCTATTTTTATATAGTAGTATGTATATGTTAATCCCAAACTCCCAGTTTATCTCCCTTCCCCTTTACCCTTGGTAACCATAATTTTGTTTTCACAGTTTGTGAGTCTATTTCTGTTTTGTAAATAAATTCATTTTTAACATTTTTTAGATTCCACTTACAAGAGATATCATTTGATATCTGTCTTTGCCAGACTTACTTCACTTAGTATGATAATCTCTAGGTCCATTCATGTTGCTGCAAATGGCATTATTTCGTTATTTTTTATGGCTTAGTAATATCCCACTATATATATGTACCATATCTTCTTTAATCTTCTGTCACTGGACACTTAGGTTGCTTCCATATCTTGGCTATTGTAAACAGTGCTGCAATGAACATTGGGGTACATGTATCTTTTAAAATTATGTTTTTCTCTGGATAGCTGCCCAGGAGTGGGATTGGTGGATCATATGGTAGTTGTATTTTTAGGGTTTTTTGGGGTTTTTTTTGTCCTTTTTTTTTCCCACTGTACAGCAAGGGGGTCAGGTTATCCTTATATGTATACATTACAATTACATTTTTTCCCCCACCCTTTCTTCTGTTGCAACATGAGTATCTAGACAAAGTTCTCAATGCTATTCAGCAGGATCTCCTTGTAAATCTATTCTAAGTTGTGTCTGATAAGCCCAAGCTCCCGATCCCTCCCACTCCCTCCCCCTCCCATCAGGCAGCCACAAGTCTCTTCTCCAAGTCCATGATTTTCTTTTCTGAGGAGATGTTCATTTGTGCTGGATATTAGATTCCAGTTATAAGTGATATCATATGGTATTTGTCTTTGTCTTTCCGGCTCATTTCACTCAGTATGAGGTTCTCTAGCTCCATCCATGTTGCTGCAAATGGCATGATGTCATTCTTTTTTATGGCTGAGTAGTATTCCATTGTGTATATAGACCCCATCTTCCGAATCCAATCATCTGTGGATGGACATTTGGGTTGTTTCCATGTCCTGGCTGTTGTGAATAGTGCTGCAATGAACATGCGGGTGCACGTGTCACTTTTAAGTAGAGTTTTGTCTGGATAGATGCCCAAGAGTGGGATTGCGGGGTCATATGGAAGTTCTATGTATAGATTTCTAAGGTATCTCCAAACTGTTCTCCATAGTGTTTGTACCAGTTCACATTCCCACCAACAGTGCAGGAGGGTTCCCTTTTCTCCACACCCCCTCCAGCACTTGTTATTTGTGGATTTATGAATGATGGCCATTCTGACTGGTGTGAGGTGATATCTCATGGTAGTTTTGATTTGCATTTCTCTTATAATCAGCGATGTTGAGCATTTTTTCATGTGTTTGTTGGCCATCTGTATATCTTCTTTGGAGAAATATCTATTCAGGTCTTTTGCCCATTTTTCCATTGATTGATTGGCTTTTTTGCTGCTGGGTTGTATAAGTTGTTTTTATATTCTAGAGATTAAGCCCTTGTCGGTTGCATCATTTGAAACTATTTTCTCCCATTCTGTAAGTTGTCTTTTTGTTTTGTTTTGGGTTTCCTTTGCTGTGCAAAAGCTTTTCAGTTTGATGAGGTCCCATGGGTTTATTTTTGCTTTTATTTCTATTGCTTTGGGAGACTGACCTGAGAACATATTCCTGATGTTGATGTCAGAGAGTGTTTTGCCTATGTTTTCTTCTAGGAGTTTGATGGTGTCCTGTCGTATATTTAAGTCTTTCAGCCATGTGGAGTATATTTTTGTGCATGGTGTGAGGGTGTGTTCTAGTTTCATTGCTTTGCATGCAGCTGTCCAGGTTTCCCAGCAATGCTTGCTGAAAAGACTTTCTTTTTCCCATTTGATGTTCTTGCCTCCCTTGTCAAAGATTAATTGACCCTAGGTGTCAGGGTTTATTTCCGGATTCTCTATTCTGTTCCATTGGTCTGTCTGTCTGTTTTGGTACCAGTACCACACTGTTTTGATGACTGTGGCTTTGTAGTATTTCTTGAAGTCTGGGAGAGTTATGCCTCCTGCTTGGTTTTTGTTTCTCAGGATTGCTTTGGCGATTCTGGGTATTTTGTGGTTCCATATAAATGTTTGGATTGTTTGTTCTAGTTCTGTGAAAACTGTCCTGGGTCATTTGATAGGGATTGCATTGACTCTGTAGATTGCCTTGGGTAGTATGGCCATTTTTACAATATTGATTTTCCCAATCCAGGGACATGGAATATCTTTCCATTTCTTTACATCTTCTTTGATTTCTTTGATTAAAGTTTTATAGTTCTCGGCATATAAGTCCTTTACCTCCTTGGTCAGGTGTATTCCGAGGTATTTGATTTTGTGAGGTGCAATTTTAAAAGGTATCGTATTTTTGTATTCCTTTTCTAATATTTCCTTGCTGGTATACAGAAATGCAACTGGCGTCTGAATGTGAATCTTATATCCTGCTACTTTGCTGAATTTATGAATCAGTTCAAGTAGTTTTGGGGTTGAGTCTTTAGGGTTTTCTATGTATAGTATCATGTCATCTGCATACAGTGACCGTTTGATCTCTTCTCTTCCTATATGGATGCCTTTGATTTCTTTTGTTTGTCTAATTGCTGTGGCTAGGCCTTCCAAAACTATGTTGAAGAGCAGTGGTGAGAGTGGGCATCCCTGTCTTGTTCCAGATTTGAGTGAGAAGGCTTTCAGTTTTTCCCCACTGAGGATTATATTTGCTGTGGGTTTCTCATAAATGGCTTTGATTATATTCAGGAATGTTCCCTCTATACCCACTTTGGCAAGGGTCTTGATCATGAATGGATGTTGGACTTTGTCAAATGCTTTTTCTGCATCTATCGAGATGATCATATGATTTTTGACTTTTTTTTTGTTAATGTGGTGTATGATGCTGATTGATTTGCGTATGTTGAACCATCCTTGTGAACCTGGGATGAACCCAACCTGGTCATGGTGTATAATTTTTTTGGTATGTTATTGGATTCGGTTGGCTAAGATTTTGTTGAGAATTTTTGCATCTATATTCATCAATGATATTGGGCGATAGTTTTCTTTTTTGGTGGTATCTCTGTCTGGTTTTGGAGTGAGGGTGATGGTGGCATCATAGAATGTCTTTGGGAGTATTCCTTCTTCTTCAACCTTTTGAAAGCGTTTAAGGAGGATGGGCACCAATTCGTCTTTATGTGCTTGATAAAATTCACCTATGAAGCCATCTGGTCCTGGACTTTTATTTGTAGGGAGTGATTTTATGACCTCTTCCATTTCATTTCTAGTGATCGGTCTGTTCAGTTGGTCTGTTTCTACTTGATTCAGTTTTGGCAGGCTGTAAGATTCTAGAAGATTGTCCATTTCTTCCAGATTGTCAAACTTGTTGCCATATAGTTGTTCATAGTATTCTCTTATGGTTTTTTGTATTTCTGCTGTATCCGTTGTGATTTCTCCTTTTTCATTTATAATTTTGGTTATTTGGGTTCTTTCTCTCCTCTTTTTAGTGAGTCTGGCCAGGGGTTTGTCAATTTTGTTCATCTTTTCAAAGCACCAGCTCTTGGTTTTATTAATTTTCTCTGTTGTTTTTGGAGTCTCTATTTTATTGATTTCTTCTTTGATCTTTATAATTTCCTTCCTTCTGCTGACTTTAGGACTTTTTTGTTCTTCGTTTTCTAATTCATTTAGGTGGAGGGTTAAGTTGTCCACTTGGGATCTTTCTTCTTTTTTGAGAAAGGCCTGTAGTGCTATAAATTTCCCTCTGAGCACTGCTTTCGCAGCATCCCATAGGTTTTGAGCGGTTGTGTCTTCATTATCGCTTGTTTCAAGGTAGTTTTTAATTTCCTTCTTGATTTCCTCATTGACCCATTGGTTTTTTAGTAGCATGTTGTTTAGTCTCCATGCAGTAGGTTTTTTCTCTTTCCTTTTCCCATGGTTGATTTCTAATTTCATGGCATTGTGGTCAGAGAAGATACTTGAGATAATTTCTATGCTCCTAAATTTATTGAGATTAGCTTTGTGTCCCAATATGTGGTCGATTCTTGAGAATGTTCCATGAGCATTTGAGAAGAATGTGTATTCTGCTTTTTTTGGATGTAGTGTCCTGAAGATATCAATGAAGTCTAACTTTTCTATTGCTTCCTTTAGGATCTCTGTTGCTTTATTGGTTTTCTGTCTAGAGGATCTGTCCATTGATGTGAGGGGGGTATTAAGGTCTCCTACTATGATTGTATTCTCATCAATATCTCCCTTTATGCCTGTTAATATTTGTTGTATGTATCTGGGTGCTCCTGTATTTGGGGCATATATGTTGACGCTAGTAACATCCTCTCCTTGGATGGATCCCTTAATCATTAAGTAGTGTCCTTCTTTGTCTTTCTTTATGTGTTTTGTTTTAAAGTCTATTTTGTCTGATACGAGCGTTGCGACTCCTGCTTTTCTGTCATGTCTATTGGCGTGAAATCTTTTTCCCCACCCTTTCACTTTCAATCTATATGTATCTTTTGTCCTAAGGTGAGTTTCTTGTAGGCAGCCTATTGAAGGTTTTTGCCTTTTTATCCACTCAGCCACTCTGTCTTTTGATTGGGGCGTTCAGTCCATTGACATTTAAGGTGATAATTGATAGATGATTATTTATTGCCATTTGAACCTTGTGTTCCAGTTGATTCTATGGTTCTCCATTCTTCCTTTCTTTCTTTTTTTTTTTTTTTTGGTTGGATGGTCTCCTGTTATTATCTGCTTGAGTGTATTTTTTTTCATTTTTTGCAAATGAAATATTTGGTTTTGGCTTGTGGTTGCCCTAGTTTTTTAAGTATGCTAACCCCTTCCCATAATTGTGTGTTTTAGCCCGATGGTCCTGTAAGTTCAAACACTTCATTACTATATTAAAATTAAGAAGAGAAACATACAAACTAACAAACAAAAAGGGTTATTTACTTCCTAACATCCCTTGCCCACATTTTATGGTTTTGATGACTCTTTTTTATTTTTTTTTTCTTTTTAATTTTATTTTGTTTGAAGCATGTTCATGATTAAATCTGTATGCTGGCTTATTTGAGTGACTGCTCTCTGATTGCGGTTTCCTCAGTCCTAGTTCTTCCTCTTCTTCTTCTTCTTTTTTTTCTTTTCTTTTCTTTTTTCTTCCCTTTCCTTCCTTTCTTTTTGGTTTAGAGAAGCCCTTTCAATATTTCCTTTAACCTGGGTTTTGTGTTGCAGTATTCTTTAAGTTTTTGTTTGTTGGAAAAAGTTTTTATTTCCCCTTCTATTTTAAATGATATTCTTGCTGGATAGAGTATTCTAGGTTGCATATTTTTTCCTTTTAGCACTTTAAATATCTCTTGCCATTCCCTCCTGGCCTGTAGTGTCTCTGTAGAGAAGTCAGCTGATATTCTTATGGGGGTTCCCTTGTAGGTAACATTCTGTTTTTCTCTTGCTGCCTTTAGGATCCTCTCTTTATCACTAACTTTTGCCATTTTTATTATGATGTGTCTTGGTGTGGGTCTGTTTGGGTTCAGTTTGTTTGGGGCCCTCTGTGCTTCTTGTATCTTGAAGCCAGCATCCTTTAGATTTGGGAAGTTTCTAGCGATAATTTCTTCAAATATATTTTCCACCCCCTTATCTTTTTCTACTCCTTCTGGAATTCCTATTATGCATAGATTGGCCCGCTTTATATTATCCCATAGGTCTCTTATATTGCTTTCCAGCTTTTGGATTCGGTTTTCTGTCTGTTGACCGGATTGAGTGATTTCCATTATTCTATCTTCCATATCACTGATTCGTTCTTCTGCGTTATTCATTCTGGTTTTTACTGCCCTTAGTTCCGTTTGCATCTCTGCAAATGAATGTTCTAGTTTTTCTTGGCTCCTCCTTATATTTTCGAGTTCCTTTCTGAGGGTATCTGCATTACTGTTCATATCTTCTCTTAATTCCTTCAGTATTTTCACTATTTCTCTTTTGAACTCCAGGTCTGTCAGACTGCAGAGATCTGTTTCATTGTTGACTGTTTTAGGTGAGTTCTCCTGTTGGTTTGACTGGGGGTGGTTTCTCTGCTTCTTCATCTTGCTTGTTGTTTTCTTTCTCCTGAGGGAGTTGTACTCTCCGTTATCAGGCAGTGTTTGCCTTGTCACTGCCGTGGAATATTTCCTGAGGGCTGGCGTTGTTGGTCAATCTTTTTTGAGGCAGTGTGGCTTTTCTGGAGTGTTGATGGGGCTAACAGTGTTTCTTTGAAGCAAAGGAGGACTTCCTGAGGGCAGACAGGACTGGGAGGTCCACACCACGATGGTAGCAGATTTCACTTGGTCATGCAGAGCTTGCTCTGGTGTTTTTAGGCTGTGGGGTTCTTGCAGGGGGTTGGCGGTGTTGGGCAGCTGTTCGTCAGGAGTGCAGCACCCCCTGGGGGCTGGAGCAGCTATCTGGGTCCCTGAGAACCTAAGAGGCTCTTCCCTAGGGCAGCCCAACTCAGAAGGCTGGCCTGAGAAGGTAGGCAGATCTTTTCACAGTCTGGCCAAGGTTGTTGCAGCTTTTCTGGGCTGCAGGGGCTCTTCTAGGGGGCTTGTGGTGCTGAGCAGCTATTCCACGGGAGTGGGGCACCCCCTAGGGGCTTGGGCGGGTAGCAGGGCCACTGGAAACCCAAGAGGCTCCTCCCCGGGGCAGCCCAACTCAGAAAGATCGTCTGAGATCTTTTCCTGGCTTGGCCAGGCTTGTTGCAGCTTTTCTGGGCTGCAGGGGGTCCTGCCTGGAGCTGGCAGTCCTATGCAGCTGATCCACTAGGGCACCCCCTGGGGGCTTGGGCGGGTAGCAGGGCCGTTGGAAACCAAAGAGGCTCCTCCCCAGAGCAGCCCGACTCAGAAAAACCGTCCGGGAATTAGGCAGATCTATTCACTGCCTGGCTAGGCTTGTTCTAGCTTTTCTGGGCTGCAGGACTTTTCTCGGGGGCTGGTGGTGTTTGGTGCTGCTCTGTGGAAGTGTAGCCCCTCCAAAGGGCAAGCAGGCCTGTGCAGGGACAGCCCCTGCGGTGGTAGGCTTCAGGCAATTGTTGAGGCCAGCCCTCCTGGATGGCAGGCAGCCCCAGGTTCGGCGAGAGCGCAGGGGGTGGTGGGGGTGGGGGGAGGGAATGCACTGGGAAGCACAGCTTTCAGCTAGCTAGCGGGCCTGTAAGCTTGCTGTGGCGTGGGGGGTATTCTATGGGGCCCTACCCCTTCTTCTCTCCCCTCCCCAGCAGGGGCGCAGACCAGGCTCTTTTCCCAGGTTCCCTCTGATGCGGCTTTCCACTTCCCCGCCCCTAGAGTATTGCTCCCTTCCTCTGTGACAGCTTTGTTTTCTAGTCTCCCAGGCAGTCTCTGCCCCGTCAAATGGTTCCTGCTCCACCCCGCCCCCCCAGCCCGGGGACTAACCTCCGGAGCCTAGGTCTCGGTGCCCAGCCCCCACCCAGGTGTCCCCTGGCCCTTTCTCAGGGACTAACCTCTGGAGCCGAGGTCTCGGTGCCCAGTCCCCACCCAGGCGTCCCCAGGCCCTTTCTCGGCAACTAACCTCTGGAGCCGAGGACTCGGTGCCCAGCCCCCACCCAGGCGTCTCAATTTTTGGTGACTGTGCCCGTAGTTCAGATGGTCCGTTCGGTTCTTGATCGGCTTTTCCGTACTCCAACTTACTGCTACACTCTTCTCTGCATCTGGAGATTCCTCCGGTTCGTTTGATCTTTCCCCCGTGTAGGTGACTTTCCAGGGTGCGGGATCCCTTTCTCCTCCGCAGTTCCCTTTCGGGAGCACCCGTCCCACTAGGATTCACCTTCTCTCACTCTCCTCTTTTCTCCCGTTCTGCCCCGTAATGTCACGAACTTCTTGCCGTTATTGGAGTTTAGGTTCTTCTGCCAGCGATTGGTTGCTGTTCCGTGCGAGTCATTTATTCTGTAGATGTGCTTTTTTTTGTTGCGTTTGTGGGAGAGGGCGAGCGGGCCCCCTACTCCTCCGCCATCTTGTCCTCTTCCTTTTTTTGTCCTTTTTTTAGGGCTGCTCCTGTGGCACATGGAGGTTCCCAGGCTAGGGGTTGAATTGGAGCTGTAGCTGACAGCCTACACCACAGCCGCAGCAACATGGGATCGGAGCTGCCTCTACACCACAGAGACCTAAACCATAGCTCACAGCAACGCCAGATCCTTAACGCACTGAGCGAGGCCAGGGATTGAACTTGCATCCTCATGGATGCTAGTCGAGTTTGTTAACTGCTGAGCCACAACGGGAACTCCTATTTTTAGTTTTTTGAGGAACCTCCATACTCTTATTTATAGTGATTCTATCAATTCACATTCCAAGCAACAGTGTAGGAGGGTCTCTTTTTCTTTGTACTCTCTCCAGTATTTATTGTTTGTAGACACTTTGATGATGGCCATTCTGAATGGTGTGAGCTGATACCTCATTACAATTTTGATGTGCATTTTTTAAATAATTCACAATCAATGTTGAGCATCTTTTCATGTGTTTTTTGGCCATCTGTATGTCTTTGGAGAAATGTCTATTTAGGTTTGCCTATTTTTGATTGTTTTTTTTTTTATATTGAGCTGCATGGGTTGTTTGTATATTTTGGAGATTAATCCCTTGTCAGTCACTTCATTTCCAAGTATGTTTTCCCATTCTGTAAGTTGCCTTTTTGTTTTGTTTATGGTTTTCTTTTCTGTGCAATAGTTTTAAAATTTAATTAGGTCCCATTTGTTTGTTTTTGTTTTTATTTCCATTACTCTAGGAGTTGGATCTAAAAAGATATTGCTGAGGTTTATGTCAAAGAGTGTTCTGCCTATGTTTTCCTCTAAGTTTTTTAGTTTCCAGGCTTACATTTAGTTTGTCAATCCATTTTGAGTTTATTTTTGTGTATGGTATTAGACAGTTTCAAATTTCAAACTTTTATACCAGGCTGTCCAGTTTTCTAAGCACCAGTTATTAAGGAGACTGTCTTTTCTCCATTGTATATTCTTGCCTCCTTTGTCATAAATTAGATGACCATGGGTGCTTGGATTTATTTATGTTTTTTCTATCTTATTCCATTGATTTGTATTTCTGTTTTTGTGCCAGTACCATACTGTTTTGATGACTGTAGATTCATAGTATAGTCTGAACTCAAAGGGCATGATTCCCCCAGCTCTCTTCTTTCTCAAGATTATTTTGACAATTAAGAGTCCTTCGTGTTTCCATACACAGGATCATAAGAGACTACTATGAGCACCTATATGTGAATAAAATGAGCAACCAAGAAGAAAAGGACATATTCTTAGAAAGGTACAATCTCCAAAGACCGAACCAAGAAAAAATAGAAAATAGGAATAGACCAATTACCAGTACTAATATTGAATCATTAATTTCAAAATTCCCAAAAAGAAAAGTCCAGGACCAGATGGCCTCACAAATGAATTCTACCAAACATTTAGAGAAGGGTAAACAGCTATCCTTCTGAAACTATTCCAAAAAGAGGCAGGTACACTTCAAAACTCATTTTCTGAGGCCATGATCATCTTGAAATCAAAATGAAAGATATCACAAAATATAAAATTATAGGCCAATATTACTCATGAATATAGATGCAAAAATCCTCAACAAAATACTAGCATGCTGACTCCAACAATACATTAAAAGGGTTATACGGCATAATCACATGGCATTTATCTCAGGGATGCAGGGATTTTTCAGTATTCACAAATCAGTATGATACACCACATTAATAAACTGAAGAAAAAAAATCATATGATCATCTCAACAGGTGCATAAAAAGCTTTTGACAAATTCAACATCCATTTATGATAAAAAAAACCTCTTCAGAAAGTAGGCATAGAGGGAATATACCTCAACATATTAAAGACCATATATGACAAACCCACAGCTAACTTACTCAACAGTGAAAAGCTGAAAGCATTTCTTCTAATATCAGGAACAAGACAAGGAAGTCCACTCTTTTATTCAACATAGTTTTGGAATTCCTAGCCACAACAATCAGAGAAGAAAAATAAATAAAGGGAATCCATGTCAGAAAAGAAGTAAAAAGTGTCACTCTTTGCAGGTGACATGATACTATACATAGAAAATCCTAAAGGTGTTACCAGATAACTACTAAAGCTCATCAATGAATTCAGTAAAGTTGCTGGTTACAAAGTTAATATACAAAAATCTATACACTAACAAGATAAGGTCAGAAAGAGAGATTAAGGAAACAGTCCCATTTACCATTGCATCAAAAAGAATAAAATATCTAGGGATAAAGCTACCTAAGAAAGCAAAAGAACTATGTTCTGGAAACCACAAGACGCTGGAGAGAGTAATTGAAGACCACATAAACAGATGGAAAGCTATACCATGTTTTTAGACTGGAAGAATCAATATTGTTTAAGTGAACATACTTCCCAAGTCAATCTACAGATTCAGTGAAATGGCTATCAAATTGCCAATGGCATTTTCACAGAACTAGAACAAAAATTTTTTAATTTATATTTAAACCCCCACCTTTTATTTTTTTTTTTTTTGGCTGTACCCACGCCATATGTAAGTTCCCAGGCCAGGGATTGAATCTGAGCTGTAGCCAAATTCCTAACCCGCTATGCCACAGCAGGAACTCCTGAAATATTTTTAAGTCAATGAGAACAGCCATCTTTTGACCACCATTGTGCCCCGTTTATTCCTGTCGAAAGCGGCAAGGATGAAACATCTTTTGCAGTGATAATTTAGCTTTAACACTTTCATAGAATAAGATGTTTTATAAGTTATTTAGTCAATTGAAAGTGGCTTGAAATAATGAAATCAGCATAGTAGAGATGAGTGATATACTATTTTAATCGTCCTAAAATAAGTAAAAATATACAGAAGAGAACTTAAGGCCAAAATGATATGTTTTTGCCCAATGATGCCACAGTGTGTGTCCATGCAAATGCCTTGCAGCAGGGCTGTTAAAGAGTACTGGGGGGAGACTTGAGTCATTGCATGTCGCTCTCTAGCACAGGTGGAACAAATTCAAAAGAAAACATATCCTGATGGTAAGCACCTTTGTTGTCCTATAACCAGATGAGATGTGAATATCACATTTTTATGCTGACCAACAAGTTTATTTTCAATAGTTATAACAGTAAATGTTCAGTTAATAATTGCGAAGAAGCCTCTCAAAGAACTGTATTTTGGCTTTTACGATTTAATTGACCTAAAAGGATACAGAACTAGTGATTATACATATGTTTGTTGTGAGAAGGAAAATCAGCAGTAATGATAGTGACAAGGATTAAGGTCATGGCCTACTATCTTTAAAATCAAATCAAATCCCGTTGACTGCTGGTAGACCAGAAAACATATGAATACACCCAAAGCTGTGTGTTTCAGGAAAATTACATCATGTATTATCTTAGTGTTGTTCAATTAAATGAATTTAATTTATAAGTCTATTTTGGTTTTATAATTATCTAAAGCCCATATGCCTAAGAAGTTTCCTTCTATTATAATGTTTTTAAATATGTTCAAACATAAAACTAGATACAGGGATACCATTCTTATACCATTGGTTGGCAGAAATTAAAAGAATGATAATATATAGGGGTCACCATAGTGTAGAAAATCAGACACTCTCATACCTTGTTGGGGAAGTTAAGCTATGTATCACTCGTGCAACTAAAACAAACAAAAAGGAATGAAGAAAATAATGATAATGACATCTTATATTTTATTATTTTTTTCTAGTTATCATTTTGTCTCTGCTTACTAAAGTAAGAGATGCTCAAGGCTAAGGTTGCCAGATGTAGCAAATAGACACAGAGAATGCTCAGTTAAATTTGAATCTCAGATAAATAAGAAATAATTGTTTTAGTGTAAATATACCCTATAAAATATTTGGGACCTACTTATAATGAAAAATTATTCACTATTCATCTAAAATTCATTTTAATTGGGCATCCTGTATCTGGCAGTCTTACTTTAGGGACATGTGTATAAAGGAAAGTGAAAAGCATCTGCATGTCATTCCCTAAAATCACTGTAAACTGTCTGCATGCCTAAGTTTTTTATTTAATTTTAAAATTTTTATTAAATTATAGTTGATTTATGGTGTTGTGTTAATTTCTGCTTTAAAGAATAGTGACCCAGTCATACATGTATACATATACATTCTTTTTCTCATACTATCTTCCATCATGGAAGATACAGGAGATCAGCTATAGTTCCTTGTGCTGCACAGTAGGACCTCATTGCTTATCCATTCTAAGTGTAATAGTTTGCATCTACTAAGCCCAAACTCCCAATCCATCCCCCTCCCTCCCCTACCCCCTTGGCAATCACAAGTCTGTTCTCTATGTCTTTGAGTCTGCTTCTGTTTTGTAAACAGGTTCATTTGTGCCATATTTTAGATTCCACATATAAGTGATATCATATGATATTAGTCTTTCTCTTTCTGACTTACTTCACTTAGTATGAGAATCTCTGTTTTTATGCTAATTTCTGTTGTGCAGGAAAATGACTTAGTAATATACATATATATAATTTAATTTTCATTTCCATTATGGTCTATCCCAAGAGACTGGATATAGTTCCCTGTGCTATACAGTAGGACCTCATTGCTTATCCATTCTAAATGTAATGGTTTGCATCTACCAACCTCTAAGTTTTATAGTACTTTGTAACAATGACTCACATTGAGTGCTTACTCCATTGCGAGATGGCTCTCTCAAGAGGCTAAATATTAAGTGAGCAAAAAATGTGGGGTTCCAGGAAAACCTCTTCAAAGGACATTGGGAAAATATATTTGATGTTAACTGAGGTTCCATGCCCAAAACTGGATGAGTTAATGTCACAGTTTTCAGGTGGGCCCAGGCTGTTAAGTGTCTTAAATTCCAGGAGAGGAGTTTTAGACAAGGAGTCAGTAAACTAAGTCCCATGGGCCACATCCGGCCCCCTATCTGTATTTGTAAATAAAGAATTATTGGACCATAGTCACATCCACTTGTGTACATATGTGTGTATATGACTGCTTTTGCTCTACAAAGGCAGAGTTGAGCCATTGAAACAGAGACCATATAGCCCAAGACGTCTAAAGTATTTCTTACGTGGCCTAGAGGGAGTTGAATGGTTGTCCCCAAAAGGATATGTCCATATCTTAACATCCACAACCTATTAATGTGTCCTTGTTTGGAAATAGTCTTTGCAGATATAATTAAGTCAAGGATCTTGAGATGAGCTCATCATGGATTATCTAGATGAGCCCTACATACAATGCCAAGAATTTCTATAAGACACAGAAGAGGACGCATAGAGGAGGCATGTGAGTATTAGGGGCAGAGATGGGAGCAATGAAACCACAAGACAAGAAATGCCAGGCACCCCCTGTAGCTGGAAGAGGAAAGATGCCCTTATAGCCTTGGGAGGAAATGCAGCCCTATGAAAACATTGATTTGGGATTTCTGATCTCCAGAGCTGTGAGAGTATTAAGCTGTGTTGTTTCAAGCTACCGTGTTTTCACATAATTTGTTAATGGCAGCCCTAGGAAATTAATACATGGGCCTCTATAGAAAATGTTTGCTGTCCCCTGCTTTAGGTATTTTTTGAAGGCACATTAATGCATTAATCATACATTAAGTACATTAATCATAGTTTGCTATTTGATCTTAAAACCCTTGCTAGGTAACCTTTATCATTTCCCCCTCCACTCCCCTGCCCCGACTCTCACCAACACACAAACACTCACTCACACTCATCAGTTCCACAGACATTCCGTGTGGTGAAGGAAGGGTAGCTAGCCATACTCTGTTCATTTCTTCCCCTTGCCTCCAACCTAAATAGCTTGTCTTATCAAGTTTGAGCCCCACACTCATCACCGCCACACTCAACCCAAAGGCTTTGTGGGAAAAACAAAACCCAGTAGCTACCTGGGGAATCCCCAATGCGATGTATTTTTTAAAAAAGAGAGCACACAATATAGTACAAATATCACAATATTACATGATGTGTGTATGTGTACAATCTGGGAAAAGTCTATTTTGAAGTAAAAAAAAAAAGTAAGGCATATTAAAATAAATCAATACCAATAGCTCAAAACCCCCTGAAAACTTGAACCGGATTATGTTGCCTGTGTAATTTTCTTTTAATAACTACTTAGCAGGTAAAGGAAGACAGAGAGACTCATGCTTCTAGAATAGCATTCTCAAGAATTCCCTTAATAGCTGACTCTTACAAATAAAGCTGTAGGCAGCTTGAGCCAACATGCAATTATAATGTTAGTAGATAAAAATAGTTACCATAGTTACCTTTCTCCCACTAGAAAAAATTCAACTGCCTACAGCCATCCCTTGAAGGGATTCTGTAACAAAGCACATAGGCCTAATTTTATCTCATAACTTTGGAACACTGTGGCATCAGTGAAAATTAACTTGGAGTTGTTAAAATACACTGACAGTGATGTTGCCACAGCTGGTGCCCCATTCCCATTATATTTTTAAAAGAACAGAAATGTCTTAAGATCTGTGAGCATTCCGTGATGAGTGGAAGGAGCTGACACTTTAGAATTCACACTCCCAATACCAGTGAAACTTATTTTGCGCAACTTCAGAATTTCCCCTTTGGTCTAATTGACAACTTCTTTGAGGGAAAAGTGACAAAGAGAAAAACAAAATCTTGGTTTAAACTGAGTTGTGGTCATTATTCATCTCCATCAAAAAGTTCAGTCAGTAATGGCAGCTGGAAGGAAGATCACGGATGTTTTCTAAGTAAGTGAGTTCAGCTCAAGGTTCCTCTCACGCAGAATTACTGATGCCAGGCTAGATACTTATTATTATTTGAAACTGGTGAAGGTATTCTACTCTGAGGTCACTCAGAGTGTAATCACTGGTTTCGGAGTGCTTTAATTTACCCATTTGATATTTGGGTGATGTATTTACATTCTTTCAAAAATAATGATGCAATTTTGTTTGTGTCTGATAACCTCATTTGCATTTTCATATTGCTAGACACCTACAAACTTTATTTAATGGGCACACAGCCTACAGACTTTATTTGTAATGTTTTTCTGATGACATGAGTAATAAATATTTATTATTGAAAATACATGAAAAATCCAAAAAAGCCCAAAGATGAAAAGGAACTATTATCCATAATAGAACCCCAGTGTTTAACACGTGGGTGAATCTACTTCCATTGTTTTATATATATAGTATGAGTATATATTCACAATACACATACTGTATTTTATATATGTACAATGTATATATACACGCAAAATTTTCAAATACTAATATATTTATATATTAATAAATTTTATTGAGTGTAACTTAGAAAGTTGTGTTAGTTTCAGGTATATAGCAAAGTAAATCTGCTATACATATACATATATCTGTTCATTTTCAGATTCTTTTCCTATACAGGTTGTTACATAGTACTGAGTAGATTGCCCTATGCTATACAGTAGGTCCTTGTTACCTATCTATTTTATATATGGCAGTGTGTACCTGTCATTCCCAACCCTCTATTTTATCCCTCCTGCCCCACATTTCCCTTTGATAACCATGAATTTGTTTCAAAATCTTTGAGTCTGTTTGTTTTGTAGGTTCTTTTGTATCATTTTTTGTTCGATTCCACACATTAGTGATTTAATACAATATTTGGCTTTCTCTGTCTGACTTACTTCACTTAGTATGAGAGGGTCTAGCTCCATCCATGTTGCTGCAAATGGCATTATTGCATTCCTTTTTAATGCCTGAGTAGTATTTCAGAGTGTTTGTGTGTGTGTGTGTGTATGTGTACACACCACATCTTTATCCAATCCTCTGTTGATGGATATTTAGCTTACTTCCATGTCTTGGCTATTGTAAATAGTGCTGCAGTGAATATTGGGGTACATGTATCTTTTCAAATTATGATTTTCTCCAGATATATGCTCAAGAGGGGTTGCTGGGTCATATGGTAGATCTATATTTAGTTTTCTAAAGAAACTTCATATTGTTTTCCATAGTGGTTGCACCACTTTACATTCCCACCAACAGTGTAGGAGGGTTCCCTTTTGTCCACACCCTCTCCAGGCTTTATTGTTCATAGACTTTTTGATGATGGTCATTCTAACTGGTGTGAGCTGGTATCTCCTTGTAGTTTTGATTTGCATTTCTCTAATAACTAGTGATGTTGGGCATCTATTCATGTGTTTTTTTGGTCATCTATATGTCTTTAGAGAGATGTCTATTTAGGTCTTCTGCCATTTTTTGACTGAGTTTGTTTTTTTGATCTTGAACTGAAGGAAACCGTAAACAAAATGAAAAGACAACCTACAGAATGGTAAAAATATTTGCAAATAAAGTGACTGACAAGGGATTAATCTCCAAAATATACCAACAACTTGTTTTTTTATAGCCACTCTTGCAGCATATGGAAATTCTGGGACCAGGGATTGAATCTGAGCTGCAGCTGCAGCTGCAGCCTATTCCACAGCTGCGGCAATGCCAGATCCTTTAACCCCCTGCTCTGGGCCAGGGATCAAATCATACCTCCACATCCACCTGAGCCGCTGCAGTCATTTTCTTTCTTTTTTTTTTTGAAATTTTATTTTTATTTTTTTTACAGAATAAATTACATATATTTAAACACAATTGCATTCATACAGATTATTATATCATGGATCTTAAGAAACAGATTAAGTGATTCCCTCTGGAGAAGTGGAATGGAAAATATGCTGAGACAAATAGGAAATTTATTCTATACTTTATCCCATTTTGTATGGCTTTCATCTTTACTATTTAGCATTATCTATTACATTTCAATTTTTCCTTAAAAATTAGCATTATAGGGAGTTCCCGTCGTGGCGCAGTGGTTAACGAATCCGACTAGGAACCCTGAGGTTGCGGGTTCGGCCCCTGCCCTTGCTCAGTGGGTTAAGGATCCGGCGTTGCCGTGAGCTGTGGTGTAGGTTGCAGACGCGGCTCGGATCCTGCGTTGCTGTGGCTCTGGCGTAGGCCAGTGGCTACAGCTCCGATTAGACCCCTAGCCTTGGAACCTCCATATGCCGCGGAAGCGGCCCAAAGAAATAGCAAAAAGACAAAAAAAAAAGATTAAAAAAAATTAGCATTATATTAAAATTGTTATATTATGCAACTAAAATTTATAAACAAGAAAGCCTTATATACCATTAAATATTTTATAGAGCATAATAAAAAGAATAACTTAACTGGTAAGAATAACAAAAATAATATACCCTCTGAAAATAAGTAAAATATAAAATGCATAAATTGGTTAAAAAACAGTGTAACTACATAAATATGTCCTCACAATTTGTTACATCGTATTGATTCTTCAATATAGGCATTACACCATTCTAGGTGATGTGATAAACAAGACATTACAGACCTTACATTGTACCATGGAGAGAAATGGTTATTAATAATACAATTGTAGAACTGTATTATTTAATTGTACAGTGGCATTATTTAATTGTAATTATCATAAATTCTTTGATGAAGAGGAAATCAGAATCAGATGTAAGAAGACTTCAGCATTCCAAGAATGATGTCAAATGACTCCCTTCATGGCGGATTATGCACTTATTTACTATGAGATATATGTCTTCTCCAGAGATTCCCTGTTTGTGTACCAACTGTAGATTTTTGGTTTGCAGTTATTCTGAAGTTTTGATGTAAGAGTATATATATATATATATATATATATCTCATATATATATATGAGATTGCTTTAAGTTGTTGGTCTCTTAAGGGCAAGTACATCTCCAGTGTCCTGCATTTGTACCCACCTCTTCTCATGATGTCCGATTTTGGTGGTATAATTGTGCATGGATGATTTCGTATCTTTACTGTATATATACCTTTACTGGTGAGCCTTGTCATGTGTGGAATTTTTGTTTCTGATTGCGGCATTTTCTTTTCTGCCTAGAGAAATTCCTTTAGTATTTGTTGTAAGGCTGGTTGAATGTTGCTGAATTCTCTTGGCTTTTGCTTATCTGTGAAGGCTTTGATTTCTCCTTCAAATCTGAATGAGAGCCTTGCTGGGTAGAGTCATCTTGGTTGGAGGTTTTTTCCCTTCATCATGTTAAGTATATCATGCCACTCCCTTCTGGCCTGCAGAGTTGCTGCTGAAAAATCTGCTGATAACCTTATCGGGGTTCCCTTGTATGTTACTCCTTTTCCCTAGCTGCTTTCAAGATTTTCTCTTTGTCTTTCATTTTGGTCAGTTTGATTCATATGTGTCTCAGTGTATTCCTCCTTGGGTTTACTTTATGTGGTACTCGTTGTGCTTGCTGGATTTGAGTGAGTGCTTCCTCTCCCATGTTAGGGAACTTTTTGGCTATTATCTCTTGGAATACTTTTTCTGTCCCCTTCTCTCCCTCTTCTCCTTCTGGCACCCCTATAATATGGATGTTGGTGCGTTTAACGTTGTCCCAGAGTTCTCTGAGACTCTCTGCATTTGTTTTCAATCTTTTTTCTCTTTTCTCTTCTGCATCCGTCATTTCCAGTAATCTGTCCTCCACCTCGCTTATTCGTTCTTCTGCCTCCTGTATTCTGTTGTTAGCTGCTTCTAGTGAATTCCTTATTTCAGTTATTGTATTTTGCACCTCTTCTTGTTTAAGTTTTATATCTTGTATCTCTTTGCTCAGCGTTTCCTGTAAGTTATCCATCTTTGCCTCAAGCTTATTTCCAATGTCCTGCATCATCTTCAGCATCAACAATCTAAAGTCTTCTTCCTGGAGGCTGAGAATCTTCTGATCACTGAGCTAATTTTCTAAGTTTTTTTCTTTCTCCCTCATCTGAGGTATAGTTCTCTGTCTTTTCATTTTTATAGGTTTTTGGTGTGGTGACCTTTTTACAGATAATAGAGTTGTAGCCTCTCTTACTTCTGGCGCCTGCCCACCTTGTGGCTGAAGTTGGTATGGGGGCTTGCTGTAGGCTTCCCGATGGGAGGGGCTGATGCCTGCCCCCTGGTAGGTGGAGCTGATTCTACTCCCTCTGGTGGGTGGGGCTTAGTCTCTGGATGGGATTAGAGGCAGCTGTGTGCCTGAAGGGTCTTTAGGCATTGCCTGTTTGCTGAGGGGCAGGGCTGTGATCCCACCTGGGTTGTTGTTTGGCCTGGGGCTTCTCAGCTGACTGACAGGTGGGGCCAGATTTTCCCAAAATGGCCACCTCCAGAGAAAGGCAGCTGCTGAATATTCCCGAGAGCTTTGCCTTCAATGTCCCTCCCTCACAACAAGCCACATTCACCCCTGTCTTCCCAGGATGTCCTCCAAGAACTGCAGTCAGGTTTGACCCAGATTCCTATGGAGACTTTGCTTTGCCCTGGGACCCAGTACACGTGAAAGTCCATGTGCGCCTTTTAAGAATGGGGTCTCCATTTCCCCCAGTCCTGTGGAGCTCCTGTGCACAAGCCCCACTGGCCTTCAATGCCCGATGCTCCAGGGGCTCTTTCTCCCAGTGCTGGATCCCTGCATGTGAGGGTTTGATGTGGGGCTCAGAACTCTCACTCCTGTAGGTGAGTCTCTGAGAAATGGTTAGTTTCCAGTCTGTGGAGCTTCCCACCCGGGAGGTATGGGGTTGTTTATATCACGTCATTTCCCCTCCTACCTCTTGATGTGTCCTCCTCTTTTTCTTCTGGAGTAGGGTGTCTTTTTGAAGGTTTCTGGTCCATTTGGTTGGAGATTGCTCAGCTTCTAGTTGTGAATTTTTTTGTTTTTAGGAGAGAAGTTGAGCTGCAGTCCTTCTTTTCCACCATCTTAATCCTCTCTCCTGCAGTCAGTCTCTTAACCAACTGATCCATAGCAGAAACTCTTAGATTTGTATTTTACATGCTGCCCTGTAACCTACCACTTTTCACTTAACAATAATCCTAACATTTTTCATGACATTGAATGTTTTCTACAACCTCATCTTTTATTTCTTCTTAATAGTTCACTGTATGACTATATCATAGTTTCTTTTTTCTTTTTAATCGTAAATTCTTTAACTATGTCCCTATTGTAGAAAATGTAGGTCATTTCTAATTTTTTCCAGTCATAGACAGGGCTCTGCAAGTATGTTGATGCTAAATCTTTGTGCATATTCATGGCTATTTATGTTTTCATTTTTAAAGGTTTTATTGAAGTGTAGTTGATTTACAATGTCCATGGCTGTTTCTTTAGGAGAAATTTCTAGAAGTGGGATTGCTGCGTCAATAGTTATATACATTTGGAGTTTAACTGAACCCCCAAATCCTTTAAATATTTCTTCTCTTTGGTATATTTTTTAAAGGTTTTTTTTTTCAGATTTTGAAGTTTCCAAATCAAAGTATGGAACATTACCAGCCCTCCAGTAGGCTCCTTTGTGCCTCTTACCAATCTCTACCCACCCCACATACCCCGGAAGTAACTGTTATTCTGATTTCCATCACCGCAAATAAGTCTGCCTATTTTGTTCTTGTTGTTGTTGCACCCATGGTATATGGTAGTTCCAGGACAAGGATTGAATCTGAGATACAGCTATGACCTACACCTCAGCTGCAGCAATGCCAGATCCTTTAACCCACTGTGCCAGGCTGGGGATCAAACCTGCACCTCTGGAACCACCTGAGCCGCTCAGTTGGATTCTTAACCCATTGCACCATGGCAGGAACTCCAAGTTTGCCTATTCTTAATCTTCATATAAACAGATTCGTACATACTCTGTGTATAGCTACTTATAGTCCTCATTGTGTCTGTCAGATTCATCCCTATGGTGCATGTATCAGTACTTTGTTCTTTGTAACTGCTTTATAGTAGGCCATTATCTGAATTTATATACCATTTATATATCCATTCTCCTGTTGATGGACATTGGGTTGTTTCCAATTTGGACTGTCATGATTGAAGTGGCTATGAATATTTTTATACATGTTTCTTCCTGGACACTTAGCCTCATTTCTCTTGGAATTGCTGGATCACAGAGTGGGCATATGTTTAGAAAGTTGTCTTCTTACATGAGGGGAGAAAATAATGTGAGGAAATGAAACAATGGGTTAAGCCCCTGAATATAGGAATGGAGGTTGACAGATGCCAACAGAGAGTGAGAGCTGGTCCCAACCACCTCATTTGTCCAGGGCACTGAAGCAACCAGGAGGATGTGTCACAGGGGCAGAGTATTCACAAGGTGCCAAGGAGCTTGGCCAGTAACATCGTACAAAAAATTCCCTGAGCCAATTTTAAAACTACCTATTTCCTCTAAAATGTATATTTCTTTGGGAGTCAGAAAGAAGAGTGTTCAAAATTAGATTTGAAAATTTTAGAGTAGTAGCTTCCATCTTCTGAGTTACTTCTGTCTCAGGACAAACTATGTATACTTTAATATTCTTCCCCCATAGATGTGATAGAAGAAAGGCTCTTCAGTAATCTAAGACATTTTTTTCCTAGGAGTTAGTGTAGTTTTAGCACAGTGTACTGATTCATGATAAGAAAAGAAACAGGCATCAGAATGTAAATCAATGCACTGCTTACTTCATCAAGAATATTTGGATACCAAAAATATTTTGATGAATTAAACAATGTTCTTATTATGTATTTGATTTACTTTCTGACTCAATCTCCTTATCTCATCATAGATCAATAACAGTTTGCTAATAGGCAGCCAGTCTGTGGACCACATAGACTTTGGAGTAATGTGATCTGGGTTCAGATATTCAATATGCTGCTTACTATGTGACCTTAAATATATTTCTTAATCACCTTAAACCTCAGCTTCCTCATCTGTAAAATAGGGATGGTAATGGTACCTACCACATGGGGGCCTGTGAAGAATTTGAATACACATACATGTAAAGTGATTTTTATTGGCACAAAGTAAGTGGCTCTGTCTGTGCATGCAGTCCAGAACCTATGAAATATCATGGGCTCTGGAATGTACTTTAGCAACTGAATACTAACTTTTTACCATGCTGCACAGACACTGTAAGTAACAAATGAGAAGACCATTTCTGAAATTGCTAAGCTTCATATTGCCTTCCTATAGAACAAGTCTCATGTTCTATATAGGCATTAAGCATTAGTTTGCCATCTCATTTAAGAAAATATATCATTGCAAAAAAAAAAGAAAAAGAAAATATATCACCAAATTAGCAAATGCCTTCTCTTCATCTCTTTGTGTTAAAACAAACTATTTGCATGTTGTTCTCCCCTCATTGGACTGTGAATTCCTCAAGGTCAAAGGTTTATATTAATTTTATTAGTATTTTTTGTATGCCTGACACATAGTAGACAGTCACATTTTTATTGAACCTGTGGAATGGCAGATTCTTGGCATTAACTACGAACATAAGGCAATACAAGCCTTTGTCTGCTATAATTGGGCTGACCTTTCCAAATGAATAAGTAATTTCTCTGCCTTGTTTGGCCTTCCATGAATTACAGTTGTTAGTATTTGACAATTAATTAGGATATGATAATGTTAAAATATAAGCATCATTAGGTGTGAGTCAAAGAAAGATAGATGAACAGCAGGAGTGGTACATGATATATCCAATATCACAAGGTCACTCAAGATCTAGAATCCCCTGCTGCTGCTTTTTCTTTGACCAAGCAGAACTTTGATCATCTCTTTTTGCATTATTTGATGATAGCGTGAAGTTTGGTTAAGAGTTACAATTCTGGCCTAAAATGTATTCTTAGGCATAAGGTGATGTATCTTACTCAATTTATGTACATTCCCACCTTCTCTTTATTTGATTTGATTTGTTTGTTTAATTTATTTTGCTTTTTAGGGCCACACCAGAGGCATACGGAGGTTCCCAGGCTAGGGGTCAAATTGGAGCTACAGTGGCTGGCCATAGCCACTTGGGATCCAAGCTGGGTCTGCAACCTACACCACAGCTTACAGCAACGCTGTTTCCCTGACCCACTGAGAGAGGCCAGGGATCGAACCTGCAATCTCATGATTCCTAGTTGAATTCGTTTCTGCTGCACCACAATGGGAACTATTTATTTATTTATTTTTGCTTTTTAGGGCCACACCCATGGTATATGGAGGTTCCCAGGATAGGGGTAGAATTGGAACTGCAGCTGCTGGCCTACACCACAGCCACAGCAACTTGGGATCAGAACTGCATCTGCAACCTACACCACAGCTCACAGCAATACCGAATTCTTAATCCACTGAGCAAGGCCAGGGATCAAACCTGAATCCTTATGGATCCTAGTTGGGTTCTTAACCCACCGAGCCATGACAGGAACTCCTCACCACCTTCTCTTGACCCCTTCTGCCTTGCTGGTCCTTGGCCAAGAGCATAATGGAGAAGGCTTTGGCCACCATGTCTGCTTCATACCCCAGGACCTTCTCGGTCTCACTTGCAGGGAGGTCAGGATGAGTTGAGCCACTTCAGTGCTACACTGACCTGGACTAACTGAGGTTCTGACTCCTCCCACCACTCTGGAACACATTTGGAGTGCTATACATTGAGCGATGGGGCATGGAGAAGTTAGTGTTCTATGGGACAGGCATTATGGGGGAGCCAATGCATTTCATCCCTTTCAGTTCACAGTTCTTCATTGCCAACTAAGTTTTAACAATGTAAAGAAATATCATGTTATTTGCCCTTTATCCTAAAAGGGATATTTCTGTATATCTTTGGGTGAAATTTTTCAACTTAATTTTCTTTTTTTTTTGCAGTATAGTTGATTTACAATGTTGTGTTAGTTTCAGTTGTAAAGCAGAGATTCAGTTATACTATATATTTTTTTTCCAATTTTTCAGGTTCTTTTCCAAGACTCAGGTGTACAGCAAAGTGATTCAGTTATACTATATGTATATACATATACATATATATATTTTTTCAATTTTTCATGTTCTTTTCCATTTTAAGGTATTACAAGATAATGAATATAGTCCTTTATGGTGTACAGTAGGTCTTTACTGTTTGTCAACTTAAAACTTTTTTGCAGTGAAGAGAAGAGTGTTGAAATCTTTTATGTAGATCCAACACAGAAATAGTAATCACAAGCTACTTGCTTTAGCTCAATCTCCAGGAAATAGTCTACAACCTATATGCTATTGATGGTATACAACTGACCAAAATGAAAGACAAAGAGAAAATCTTGAAAGCAGCTAGGGAAAAGGAGTAACATACAAGGGAACCCCGATAAGGTTATCAGCAGATTTTTCAGCAGCAACTCTGCAGGCCAGAAGGGAGTGGCATGATATACTTAACATGATGAAGGGAAAAAACCTCCAACCAAGATGACTCTACCCAGCAAGGCTCTCATTCAGATTTGAAGGAGAAATCAAAGCCTTCACAGATAAGCAAAAGATGAGAGAATTCAGCAACATTCAACCAGCCTTACAACAAATACTAAAGGAATTTCTCTAGGCAGAAAAGAAAATGCCGCAATCAGAAACAAAAATTCCACACATGACAAGGCTCACCAGTAAAGGTATATATACAGTAAAGATACGAAATCATCCATGCACAATTATACCACCAAAATCGGACATCATGAGAAGAGGTGGGTACAAATGCAGGACACTGGAGATGTACTTGCCCTTAAGAGACCAACAACTTAAAGCAATCTCATATATATATATATATATATATATATATATATATATATATATATATATATATATATATATATGTATACTCTTACATCAAAACTTCAGAAAAACTGCAAACCAAAAATCTACAGTTGATACACAAACAAATAAGAAAAAGCAATGGAAATACAACACTAAAGATAGTCATCAAACCAGAAGAGGAGAGAACAAGGGAAGAAGGGGTGAAAAAAGGGCAAGAAAAACAAATCCAAAACAGTTAATAAAATGGCAATAAGAACATACATGTCAATAATTACTTTAAATGTTAATGGCCTGAATGCCCCAACCAAAAGACATAGACTGGCTGAATGGATTCAAAAACAAGATCCATATATATGCTGTCTTCAAGAGACCCACTTCACTTCTAGGGACACATACAAATTGAAAGTGAGAGGATGGAAGAAAATTTTCCATGCAGACGGGAATCAAAAGAAAGCTGGAGTAGCAATGCTCATAACACACAAAATAGACTTTAAAATGAAGAATATTTTAAGGGACAAGGAAGATCACTACATAATGATCAAAGGATCAATCCAAGAAGAAGATGTAACAATTTTAAATATCTACACGCCCAACCTAGGTTCACCATATTATATAAGGCAACTGCTAACAACCTTAATAGGACAACTCGACAATAACACAATAATAGTGGGGGACTTTAACACCCCACTTACAGCACACTGTCTTGATGACCGAGGCTTTGTAATATTGCTTGAGGTCTGGAAGAGTTATGCCTCCTGCTTGGTTTTTGTTTCTCACGATTGCTTTGGCAATTCTGTTTTTTTTTTGTGGTTCCATACGTATTTTTGGATTGTTTGTTTTATTTCTGGGAAGAATGTCCTGGGAAATTTGATAGGGATTGCAATGAATCTGTAGATTGCTTTGGGTAGTATGGCAATTTTTACAATAGTAATTTTTCTAATCCAGGAACATGGAATATCTTTCAATTTCTTTACATCTTCTTTAATTTCCTTGATTAATGTTTTATAGTTCTCGGCATATAAGTCCTTTACCTCCTTGCTCTTGTGTATTCCCAGGTATTTGATTTTTTGGGGTGCAATATTAAAGCATATTATATTTTTGTATTCCTTTTCTAATATTTCACTGTTAGTATACATAAATGAGACTGATTTCTGAATGTTAATCTTATATCCTGCTACTTTGCTGAATTTGTTGATCTGTTCAAGTAGTTTTTGGGTTGAGTCCTTAGGATTTTCTATGTATAGTATCATGTCGTCTGCATACAGTGAGTTTTACCTCTTCTCTTCCTATTTGGATGCCTTTTATTTCTTTTGTTTGTCTGATTGCTGTGGCTAGGATTCCCAATACTATGCTGAATAACAGTGGTGAGAGTGGGCATCCCTACTCCCTACCTACTTTGATCTAAACTTGTCCTGTCTTTTTCTGCCCATGAACCATTGTTTCCCTTGATCCATCTTAAGTAGGATGTCTTCTTGCCCTTTCCCCTCCCCCGCCCCTTTTCTTGACTCCAGAACTCCAGTCTTTCCTTCAGAGATAGCCCCAGGAATGGGGGGTGGGCAGAGGAAGGGTAGAGCTAGGGAGAGAACCCAAGGGTGTGTACCAGAGCTTTGAGATTAAGTTCTTCATTTACTAAGAAGAGTATTGGGAACACAAAGGGTGTGGGGGTAGGGAGTATAGGAAAACTGATTGTAAGGAAGGTGAGGTTCATTGATGCTCTTGATTTTAATCCCCACATCACTCATCACTTTGTTCTTAAATAAGCCTGGTACCCAGATATCTGCTGGTACCAGGTAACTCTGCATCTCTCTCTGGCTTACATTATTTTATCCACTTTTTTTTGTTTGCATAGCATATTTTGTCTGTATATACTGTGGGCTCTTTGGGTTTCTAAGGTAATAATTTGCATTTTTAGTGACCTGTAAACACATGCATCTCCCCTGCAACCTGTAAATTCCTTAAAGCAGCAATGTACCTCAGTGATCCAGGCACCTTCTTAGACTAGCACAGTCCCTGACACGTGTGAAGTAGTTGAGTTAAACTCTAACAAATACCTTAGTGATGGCATAGCTTCATATTGGTGTTTCTTGTGTTGTGTAGTAAGACCTAAAACAATAACAAAACCCATCTCACTAAAAGTACACCCATATTTAGAAAAGTTTCTGAGGCCTGAAGGAAGATCAAAGCACATTTTAATTCTTTTAAAATGCAGTTTAGAGGAGTCCCCACTGTAGTTCAGTGAGTTAAGAATCTGACTGCAGCAGCTTGGTTTGCCGTGGATGTGTAGGTTGGATCCCCAGACCGAAACACAGTGGTTTAAAGGATCCAGCGTTGCTGCAGATCCTGCTGGTGTAGGTCACAGTTGCATCTCAGATTCAATCCCTGGCCTGGGAGCTTCCATATGTCCTGGATATGGCCATAAAGAAAAATTCAGGAGTTCCCGTAGTGGCACAGTGGTTAACGAATCCGACTAGGAACCATGAGGTTGCGGGTTCGGTCCCTGCCCTTGCTCAGTGGGTTAACGATCCGGCGTTGCCGTGAGCTGTGGTGTAGGTGGCAGACGCGGCTCGGATTCTGCGTTGCTGTGGCTCTGGCGTAGGCCGGAGACTACAGCTCCGATTGGACCCCTAGCCTGGGAACCTCCATATGCCGCGGGAGCGGCCCAAGACATAACAAAAAGACCAAAAAAAAAAAAAAAGAAAAATGCAGTTTAGAGAATTCCCTGGTTAAGGAACCAGTGTTGTCACTGTTTTGTCTCTGGCCACTGCTGTGGATGGGTTCAATTCCTGGTCTGGGAACTTCCATATGCTGCAAGAGTGGCCAAAAATAAATAAATAGCCATTAAAAAGAACAAAACAATGCCATTTGCAGTAACATGGATGGAACTAGAGATTCTCATACTAAGTAAAGTAAGTCAGAAAGAGTAACACAAATACCATATGATGTCACTTATATCTGGAATCTAGTATATGGTACAAATGAACCTTTCCACAGAAAAGAAAATCATGGACTTGCAGAACAGACTTGTGGTTGCCAAGGAGGAGGGGGTGGGAGTGGGATGGACTGGGAGTCTGGGGTTAATAGATGCAAGCTATTGCATTTGGAGTGGATAAGCAATGAGATCCTGCTGTGTAGCACAGGGAACTATATCTAGTCATTTATGATTGAACATAATGGAGGATAATGTGAGAAAAAGAATGTATATATGTACGTGTGTAACTGGGTCTCTTTGCTGTACTGTAGAAACTGACAGAACACTTTAAACCAACTATAATGGAAAAAATCATTAAAAATATTAAATAATCAAGTAAGTAAAATGCAATTTCAGTACAAAATAGAAGATATCCAACTGTCCATCAACAGTTCCTTTTTTTTCCAATTCAATTTTATTCGAGTATAGTTGACTGACAATGTACAATGTTAGTTTAAGGTGTACAGCCAAGTGAATCAGTTATACATATAAGTATATCCATTCTTTTTTCCCATATAAGTTATTACTATTAAGCAGATTTTCCTGTGCTTTGCAGTAGGTTCTCACTGATCATCGATTTTATGAAGTAGGTGTGTATATGCTATTCCTCCCTCCCAATTCTTCCCCCCCCCAACAGTTTCACTTAGGGTAACCACAATATTGGTTTTGAAATTTGTGGGTCACCAATTCCTTTTGACAAAAGAGAATACTTTGTATTTCAATAAAAAGCCTTAAAGTGTTAATTAAATAAATTGCTGATTTTTCTAGAACCATCAAGTATTCCAAACACTATACTGTCTGGAGTCATTTATTTATGTAAGCACTGTTGACTAGTATTTGCATCCAAGAGGGAGAAATTCTATGATTTCAGTCTATCTCATCAAAATCCTTTAGTATTAAACTGTAAAAAAAAAAAACCCAAAAAACAAAAAACAAACAAAAAAACCATACTGAAGTCAGTCTCTGAGCACTGCCTATTTTCAGCTTAGAGCTTAGATTATCTTTCAGAAAGAGAAGCTGCAGGTTGTATTGACATAAAGGAAATGCCATGTGTAAAATCCTTGCATTAGCTGGGCTCTTCTGGAAAGTGACAATGCTTGGATTTCAGAGGCATGTGTCCATCTTTGCAGGGAAATGCACATTTATGTCATGTCATAAAGTTCCTTACCCAGAGGATAGCAACCGAGGATGCCTTCAAGTAATATTTTTTAAAGGATCTCTGCAGAAGAAGGGCATGGCCAACATAATAATGTTGGAGAGTCTAATAAAGAAGACAAAGATAGCGAATGAAGCCAGCATCATACATCAATGCTTCACTTTATAGGATTTAATTTGATATTCTGATGAAGTTGGATGCTTAGAGATTCATTACTTGGGACAAAATATAGTGCCATATTTTTCCACTTTGATATTCTAGTATTGCATACAGGACAATTTTGCTGGTATATTTTCCTCACTGATTTCAAGAATAACTATGGGGGAAAATTTGGAAAGTTGAGAAAAGCATAAATTAGAAAATTACTTGTAATCTCTGAAAAAGAATTCTCTTCACATTTTGGAGCCTCTCACTTCAGCCTTTGTCCCCTATGCTAACTTAGACTTTAAAACATAGTGGTAATATTGTGACTGCTATTTTGTTAGCTGTTTTTTTTGTTGTTGTTGTTGTTGTCGGTTTTCCCACATAAAGTGGCTGCTCTCAGCCCTGCTGGATATTAGAATCCCTGGGGAGTTTTAGAAACATGGAGGAGGGTGGTTGTGGCTATGTCATGAAGAGTCTTGATTTGGACCAGGCTTTCTCAAGTGAATATTAGAATCTCCTGGGGAGGTTTGACAAACTCCCATGCCCAGGCCACATCTGGACCAATTGTATCAGAATCTCTGGAGTTGACCCCTCAGTATTTTTGAAAGTTCCCATGTGATTCCAGTGGGTGACTAGTTAATATTTGAGAACCTTGGCTCTGGATATATGATACGTATCAGGCTGTCTTGAATATCTCTCAGTTGATTTCAGTATATTTACCTAGGGATGAAAAACTGATAGCTAGAACTCGAAATTCACTCAGCTCCATTTGAGGATATGACTGTACCCGGGCAGGTGTTGAACCCAGGTGCACCTGCTTCTCCTTTTCACCTAGGTTGGCCAATCACTGGGTCCACTGCCTTGAGATACCAGAAGATTTTAAGGATCAGGCGTAGCAAATGCACAGGAAATGCAGTCCTAGCAAGGGCATGGCATAATCATAGAAGCCACTAATTCATTATTGTTTCCCTTGCCTGAGGAGATAGATCCAAAAAAATATTTCTAAGACTTATGTCAAAAAATTCACCTAGTTTTCATCTAGAAGTTTTATGGTTTCAGGCCTTACATTTAAGTCTTTTGTCTATTTTAATTTTATCTTTGTCTATGGTGTGAGAAATTGGTCCACCATGATTCTTTTGCATATGGCTATCCAGTTTTCCAAACACCATTTCTTGAAGAGGCTGTCTTTCCACCGTTGTATACTCTTGCCTCCTTAGGAAGGTTCATCTCTAAGGCAAAATCTCCTTGCTTCCAAGCTTAGGTCTATCACTCCCTGGTTGGCCTTCAAAAATGACTTATGAAAGTGCAACTGCCCAGATTAAGAGGAAGACTTAAAGCTGTTAGCAGCCAACATTTCTGGGTCTAAGCTGGCATTGCCTGGAATGGAGGGTGGGGCTGGGAGTTAGTAGAGGCAGGATCAAAAGCAAATGTTGCCTTACTGTGCAATTTTATTCAGGTCCAGCTAATGGCAGAGGGCCACTCCAGTGTGGAAATGGAGGTACTGTGGGAACAGGGATGATGGAGGTGTCAAAGGAACGTGAGACAGAGGTGAAATGGCTCAGAGTCGACTCTGTCTCAGATGGCAGCAGCTGCTGTTCCTGGCAGCCTATTCCTTTAGGCTCCCATTGCCAGCCCAAAGAGTGTTCTGTGCTCTCTTAGGAAGGTCTTTTGGGAACATACATACAAAGATGCATGGCATGTTATGAGTGAATGGCCACTTAGGCAGTGGTGTTAGCAACCCAGCATAAGCTCTGCTTTATCACTGCAGAACATGGGAAATATGCATAGAAATGTCTAAGCAGGGCTACTTGGGGGCAGTTATCTCCCCTGTTAAAGGAACCTTGGGAATGAGCTTTTAAATCTCTAGTTCCACCTTTGCATTAAACTTACTATACTTATAATATTTTCCTTTTTTATGTTTACCTCTCAGCACTCCATTCATAGCATGACATTTTGGTAAAGAACAGTATTTTTCAAGGTTGGGATTTTTAGACGTCTAGAGTTCTAATATTGGCCTCTCAGGGGAGTTAAGTTCTTTGACAATAACTTATTAAACTTTGGCCCAATTTGGGGTGAAAATCTTAACATTAATTTAGGCACAGTATAGGTTATCAAGATGATCCCCTTTAGGAAATATAAACACATTGGGGTTAGCAGATGTAAGCTATTATACATGGAGGGGATAAACAATAACGTTCTATTTTATAGCACAGAGAACTCTATTCATTGCCCTATGGTAAACCACAATGGAAAACAATATAAAAGAGTGTGTGTGTGTGTGTGTGTGTGTGTATCTGAATCATTTTGCTATACAGCAGAAATTAACACAAAAGAGTAAATCAGCTATACTTCAATTTAAAAATGCAAAAAAAAAAAAAAGAAATGTGTTGAGCTCTTACTGTTTAGAGTTATTTTATTTTGGTAGTGATCAAAATTCAGTGACGTGAGTTTATTTTTATCCCTGTTTTGAAGATAACTAAGGCTTGCGCAGAGAGGTAAACTAACCTGTTTTGGGTTCGTTAAAGGAGGAGGCACCATTAGTAACCTAATATTGACAACGTTTTAGTGCCAATTTCAATTGTCTTGGGCTAAGGGGCCAAAACAGAGACTTAATAACATAAATCAATTACACTTGTATAAAGGCTGATTACATCCCAATGTGCAGTGGTATACAGTGGAAAATTCAGTGACTCCTAAGAGGAAAAAAATGTATCCCCAAATTGAGAATTAAACAAAGAGTGTTCAGTGTCTTTGATTGCTAGAGAAATCTGCTAATAGCTGCTTGGAGGAAAAGTAGGACCTCTGTCTACATCGATTGATTTTTTCTTGGTACTGTGTGGCACCATTGAGCTAACTGCCTCTCACAGGGGATACGATTTTGTTGATTGGAACATCTAAGTGATACCACACATAGCTGGCTTACTGTTGATAATACATGCATATTACCTGCTATTTCATACATGTCTAGCAGTTAGGGAAAAATGATGCTAAAGATCCCATGCTCTAAATATTAACCTGTGCCCCTTGGTAAAGAAAATTTGGGACTATGATAAGATGAGCCCTCTGTGAAAGAAACCAGGGCCATCACTTAGCAACTGAGCTGTGTGCTCAGTCAGCCCCTCGTTTAGAACATATATCTGTGTCCCCTACCCTTTTCTTTTCAAACTGACATTCTCCATCTGCTAATTCACTCACTAACGAGTAATAAAGTTTGACATGCTCAGATTAATATAAAGGATTTTGCTTCAACAGTCTTCAGAAGTCATGTGAAAGAAGAGGAGGGTCCAACTCAAAAGAATTGGCATTCTGAGGTTTCACTTCTAATTCATGTTTTAAGTGGCCATTTTCTTTCAGCAAAAAAAGAAAAAATTCCATATATTCATTGCATTTATATATTTATATTTTGTATTTTTCATGTATATTTGCCTTGGTTTTGCCTCACATTGAATGATTCATTAATTCAAGAAACTTTTCAAGATGGCCTACTCTGTGACAAGCGCTGTACTAGGGCCTTTGAAAACATTAATGAATAAACTAGACAAAGTCTCTGTCCTTATAGAACTTGTACTAGAGTAGGAAAGCCACGCAACAAACAAGAACACTTAAGAGAAAGAAATATGCTGAGTAGAAGAATAAAGAAGAGGGTGATTGGGAAATGGGCTCTATTTCAGATAGGGAGGCAAGGGAGGCCTCTTGAAAGAGATGACATTTGAGCAACAACTTGAGTAAAGTTGAGAAAGCCAAGAAAAGAAATGGGAGGGATATTCCAGATAGAAGAAAAGGAGTAGGGGAAAATGTGTTTCACTGGAAAGTTATACATTGCTTAGAACAATGATTGTTAGCTGGTGGCAATTTGCATGTACACCCACTGCCCTACCCCCACTCCTGCCCTGGCCTCATGACATCCAGTAGTACATGGAAACATGTTTGGTGGTCACAACTTTGGAGGGAAGGTGCTATTAGCATCTTGTGGATAGATGTCAAGGATGCTATTCAACATCGCATAGTGGAGCTCCAACTGTGGTGCTTTGGGTTAAGGTTCTGGCATTGCCACAGCTATGGCGTATGTTACAGCTGAAGCTCAGATTCAATCCCTGACCTGGGAAGTTCCATATGCTACAAGTATGGACAAAAAAGAAAAAAGAAAAAACAAATCCCATAATAGGCAGGACAATCCTTTTCCCTCCCCAATCAAGAATTATCTAGCCCATGATGCTTATAGTGCTGAGGTTGAGAAATTCCGGTTTAAAGCACACCCTTTTGGGTTATTTAATTATGATTCTGTGGGGGCTCTGTGCCTTTCATTACCTTTGAGTTATTGTACAACTCAGTAAGTGACAGGTAGCTGATGGGAATGCAAAATAATACTGCTCTGTGGACATGTAATAAATTCTTTCCCTTGGAGGTTCAGTTACTTCCCTCCTTGCACTGGGGAAGAGGTGGGCTTTGCTTCTATTTGCACATTCATTTCAATATCTCTAATCTATAAATACATCTTTCCTTGGGATTCTCCCTTTGAATTGTATATAACGTCTTGCTGGTTCCTTCATTGATAACGAGTTAAATAAAATCTGTTACACGTGTTCATTTGATATCTAGATGAGAATCATGATTTTTACCGTTTGTGAAAAATTGTCCTTTAACACAAGCAAGTTGAACCTAAGTATAAAAAACCTGAAGTGTAAACTTGGCTCTTTTGAGAAACAGAGGAATAATGGTGTGGAGCAAAGTAAATGAAAGAGAAGCTGGGTAGGAAATTAAGTCAGAGAGATAGTCAGAGGCCAGGGAATGAGGGCCTTGGAATCCTTGGTGAGGACTTCAGGTTTTATACTTTATGTGATAATTCTCAGCCACAGACTGGATGAAAATCAGAGGAGAGTCTTAAAATGATTTCCATTTTCTAAAGATCCTTCTGGATCTTTAAAGATTATAATATATTAAGGTAATATTAGAATATACTGAGCTAAGAGTTCATTAGAGAGAGCAAGTTTGAGACTTTCAAAATGATCCAGGGAAGAAAGAGTTGGTAGTTTGGACCTGAGAAATATTGATCAATGTGGAGAGAACTATTCAGATTCATAATGGTGGATCTTGACATTTGTACCAAGTGGACTTGCTGAAGCCATGGTGTCCAATTTGGTAGGCCCCAGATATACATGGGTATTAAGTACTTAAAATGTGACTAACTCAAAATGAGATGTGCCATACATGTAAAAGGCATACCAGATTTCGAAGACATAGTGAGAAAAAAAATGCAAAATATCTCTTTAATAATTGTTTTGATGGGTCATATTTTGAAATAGTGTTTTGGAGCTTATCATTAAAACTTATTCCACCCATTTCTTTTTACTCCTTTTTTACATGACTACTTGAAATTTTTAAATTACCTATGTGTTCACTTATGTCCCTCAGATAATGCTGTGCTGAAGAATGGCAAGTAGGGTGTTATATCCATAAGGGTAAAAGGATATCTACAGGGCTTTTTAAACTGAGCAAAAACATTAAAGATAAGTAGTTGATCCTAGTTTTGATTTATGCAGCAGTCCTTCTTCCACAGTGGGAAAGGAAAGTTAATTGATCCTAGTTTTGATTTATGTATAATAAATCATAAACATGTAACTAACTAAATAAATCTCTGTCTAATATAACTAGGGCACCCTTCAAGTATTTTAAAGGAAGAAAAAGGGGGTCAGTACCTCACTCATGTTTGAAGAAGCAGGGGAAAGACTGGTAGTTAGGAGTCCTGAGTTTTACCCCTTCTTAGTTGTAATGCTCAAAACTGCATGACCATGGGAAAACTGCTCTCCTTTCTGAATCAGTTTAAGTTCTCTCTTTTACCCACCCTACAGTGTCATAAGAAGCCCTCAATCCCTGAATATCTTACTCAGCTTTGCCTCTTCCATAGTTATGTCCTGCATAGATAAAAAGACACATTGTGGTCCTTATTAAATTGAAGAAGATTCAAATGGTTGTCCTGTCCTAAGAGAGTAAATTAATCTAAGACTCAGTTTTCCTACCTTTTCTTTTCTTTTCTTTTCTTTTTTCTTTTCTTTTTGCAGGACCGCACCCATAGCATATGGAGGTTCTCAGGCTAGGGGTCCATAGGAGCTGCAGCTTCCAGCCTACACCACAGCCACAGCAACGCCAGATCCCGAGCTGATGCATCTGTAACCTACACTGCACCTCACAGCAATGCCAGATCCTTAACCCACTGAGTGGGGCTAGGGATCAAAATGGCATCCCCACTGATACTAGTCAGATTCTCTCTCTCTCTCTTTTTTTTTTTTTTTTTGGTCTTTTTGCCATTTCTTGGGCCTCTCCCGCGGCATATGGAGGTTCCCAGGCTAGGGGTCCAATCGGACCTGTAGCTACAAGCCTACGCCAGAGCCACAGCAACGCGGGACCCGAGCCTTGTCTGCAACCTACACCACAGCTCACGGCAATGCTGGATCGTTAACCCACTGAGCAAGGGCAGGGATTGAACCCGCAACCTCATGGTTCCTGGTCGGGTTCATTAACCACTGCGCCACAACGGGAACTCCACTAGTCAGATTCTTAATCCGCTGAGCCACAATGGGAATTCTCAGTTTCCTCATCTTTAAAATAGGGATATACATGAATTATCGGGCAGCTGTAAGCTTAAACATTTGGTGGTAAGCATTGTATCAGTTTCCTAAGATTACCATAATAAAGTACTGCAAACCGGGAGGCTTAAAACAACATTTATTCTGTCACAATTCTCAGGATGAAAGTCTGAAATCAAGGTATTGGAAAAGTCATGCTCCACACTGAAGCTTCTAGGGAACCATCTTTCCTTGTCTCTTCCAAGCTTCTGGTTGCTCCAGGCATTTTTTGGCTTATGGCAACAGAACTCCAATCTCTACCTCTCTCTTCACATGGTCATTGTCCAGATTTTCCTTTTCTTATAAGGAAACCATTCATATTGGATTAGGGCTCATCATCATCTCAACCTGATTCCATCCTATTTATAAAGAAGGTCACCTTCATGGGTACCATGACTAGAAATTCAACATATATTTTCAGGAAGACAAAAGTCGACCCATAACAGGCATTTTTCAGAAAAACTGTCACACAGTAAATACTCATTATTACTATTATTAATAGTCTATTATTAATAGAGCAGGGTTCAACAAACTATGGGCCATGGGCCAAATTAGGCTGCCACTAATTCATTTTCATATTGTCTATGGCTGCTTTTGTGCTACAAATGTACAGTTGTGACAGAGAATTTATAGTCTGCAAAGCCTGAAGTATTTACTACCTGGCTCTTTACAGAATAAGTTTGTCAATCCTTGGTCTAGAGCCTTTGTCCTTAAAGTATGATCTGGGGATCAGAGGCATCGGCATAATGTGGAAGCTTGTTAGAAATGTAACATCTTAGTTCCCATTCTAAGACCTCCTGAATCAGAACCTGCATTTTAGTGAGATCTCCATGTACATTGTCTGAACATTTGTATTTGAAAAGCACTACTCTAGAAATGATCTTTTATTGACTTGCCATTTGTTCTTGTTGGTCTTCAGGGTTTTTTGTTTGTCTTAGTTTGTGGGAGCAGTAATACTTGTACGTAGTAAAAACTTCAAATAGGACAAAAGAAAATGTAGTGAAAGTATATTATCCTTTTGTATTCTTTGGTTTTACCCCCAAAGGGACCATACTGTATAGATTATTATGTACATAGCTTTTACATACAATAGAATACTTTAAAGATAGTCCCATCAGTATATAAATTCATCCTAAGCTTCTGCATGGCTGCATGGTATTCACTTTTGCCTATATACCATCCTTATTTAACCAGATTCCTTATAAAGCTATTCATTTCCTGAAGTTATTTTTTTTTATCTTTTTGCCTTTTTCTAAGGCCACTCCCATGGCATGTGGAGGTTCCTAGGCTAGGGGTCGAATCGGAGCTGTGGCCACCAGCCTATGCCAGAGCCACAGCAATGCAGGATCCGAGCCACATCTGCAACCTACACCACAGCTCATGGCAACGCCAGATCCTTAACCCACTGAGCAAGGCCAGGGATCGAACCCGCAACCTTGTGGTTCCTAGTCGGGTTCCTTAACCACTGAGCCACGATGGGAACTCTCTGAAGTTATTTTTATTTTATTTATTTATTTATTTATTTATTTATTTTGTCTTTTTGCCATTTCTTGGGCCGCTCCTACAGCATATGGAGGTTCCCAGGCTAGGGGTCTAATCGGAGCTGTAGCCACCGGCTTACACCAGAGCCACAGCAACGTGGGATCTGAGCCACATCTGTGACCTACACCACAGCTCATGGCAACGCTGGATCCTTAACTCACTGAGCAAGGCCAGGGATGGAACCCACAACCTCATGGTTCCTAGTCGGATTCGTTAACCACTGTGCCATGATGGGAACTCCCTGAAGTTATTTTTATGATCAACATTTCTCTTTGGTGAAATGGTCCATTTCACCATTGTTTTCTAGGGCATAGTTAGTCCCAACATGATCCCTATTGACCCCATAAATTGGCAGTTTCAATGAACTTATCAGGAAATCTTATCATTGAATCAAACATGAGAACTAAACAGTTTTTGAGTTGTTGAGAGGGTCTAAACCAGCACAATTTCACAAGGATCTTTGGACTGGAATTTTCTCATTGCCTCTCCAGATCCATACACCATATTTTTCTACTCTGCTTTCTGCCATTTTTCCTCCAATTTAGCCAATGAGGAGCTTGGCTGGGGGAAGGAGAATGAAATAAGTGTTTGGTTTCATTTTCCTCTGGTTCCCTTCTGGACCTCCACTAAAGGTCAGTGTTCTTTCATAGTTTCGTTTTTCTGTATTACTCTCTGAGCTTTCTGTATTCTAAATCTCCCTCATCCCGTGGGCCTAGGAGTGGCAGCGGCTGCCCTGTACTTAGTCCTGTGCTCTGCTTATTCTTTGTGGTCCTGTGACACCCTCTCCACAGCTTTATAAATAGTCTCTTTGTTAACAGATTTCCTCAGATTATCCTAATCTCCTAGAAGAGAACATAGGCAAAACATTCTCTGATATCAACCTTACAAATGTTTTCTTAGGTCAGTTTCCCAAAGCAATAGAAATAAAAACAAAAAATAAACCAATGGGACATAATCAAACTTAAAAGCTTTTGCACAGCAAAGGAAACCATAAAAAAAGACAACCTACGGAATGGGAGAAAATAGTTTCAAACAGTGCAATGATAAGGCTTAATCTCAAAAATATACAAACAACTCATACAACTCAACAGCAAAGTAATAACTCAATTGAAAAGTGGGCAGAAGACCTAAATAGACATTTCTCCAAAGAAGAGATATTGATGTGCAACAGGCACATGAAAAAATGCTCAACATCACTGATTATTAGAGAAATGAAAATTAAAACTACAATGAGGTACCACCTCACACCAGTCAGAATGGCCATCGTTAGTGAGTCTATAAATAACAAATGCTGGAAAGGGGCGGAGAAGAGGGAACCCTACTACACTGTTGGTGGGAATGTAAAGTGGTACAACCACTTTTGAAAATAGTATAGAGGTACCTCAGAAAACTAAATATAGAACTACTGTATAATACAGCAATCCCACTCCTGGGCTATATCCAGACAAAACTTTCATTGAAAAAGATACATTCACCCCTGTGTTCATTGCAGCACTATTCACAGTAGCGAAGACATGGAAACAATCTAAATGTCCATCAGCAGATGTATGGATTAAGAAGATGTGGTACATATGTACAATGGAACATTACTCAGCCATAAAGAAGAGTGAAATAATGCAATTTACAGCAATATGGATGGAACTTGAGATTCTCATGCTAAGTGAGGTAAGTCAGAAAGAGAAAAGACAAATACCATAAAATATCACTTATATCTGGAATCTAATATATGGCACAAATGAACCTATCAAAAGAGAAGAAACAAACTCATGGATTTAGAGAAAAGACTTGTGGCTGCCAACTGGCAGAGAGTGGGATGGACTGGGAAATTTGGGGTTAGCAGGTGCAAACTATTGCATTTGGAATGCATAAACAATGAGATCCTATTGTATAGCACAGGGAACTATATCTAATCACTTGTGATGGAACATGATGGAGAATAATGTGAAAAAAAGAATTTTCATAAATGTATAACTGAGTCACTCTGCTATACAGCAGAAAATGAAAGAACACTGTAAATCAACTATAATTTTTAAAGAATTAAAAAAAAAAGATAGAGTTCCTGTTGGGTCATTGATAAAGTTTTCTTCCCCACCTAAACTCCCCAGCAATGGAAAGTGGTGAGTGGGCCAGGCTTTATATGCAAGTTGTTACCTCAGTAATGAAGTTGGAGAGACCCTAGAGAATATATTGCTATGTGGATCCCAGAGACATTTCATCTTTGACTCCTGAATCAGTTAGGATCTTCTGATTGCAAATTATGGAAAATCCAAGTCAAACTGGCTTAGTACCAAAAAGAGACTAAACAGACTCCTACATATGAAAAGTACAAATGTCATTTTGGCTTCAGAATCAGGTAACTTGTAAATCCAAGAACTCCAGCCTTATCAGCGTGAGTTGTTCTTTTTGTATTTCCTTGATCTTTTCTTTTCTGTATTGGCTCAGGCTCAGCTTCCCATAGGGAACCAAGATGTAGGCTTCAGACTTACATCCTCCTGATTTAAGATTAGCAGGAGAAAGAGAGAGATCCAAAAAACCTTAACAGAAGCCTTAGCCCTTATTCTCACTGACTCCACTTCCAGTGAGAGTCATGGGCTCATATCATACGTAAGCACTGTGGACAGTTTTATGGAAGAATGATGAAAATAACATTTATTGAGTAATCAGTTTGTATCAGGTTTGGTTCCAAGCACTTTCCCCATGTGATGGCATTATTATTTTGTCTATTTCACTGAAGAAAAAAATGAGATGTAAAAAAGGCTATTTCCCAGAGCTTGTAAGTGGTAGAATGGAAAGTCAAACTTGGGTGGTTTTGGTCTAGCCCCCAGATGTAAACCAATATACTCTTGTTCTCTGTCTGGCTTAGACCTAGATCCCATGTCCTCTTCCAGAACTGGAGTGGGGTCACCATCACATAAACCTAAATGGACTTGGAATTGCAGAATTGTACTCATCACAGAAAAATGTCAGAAATTGTCACCAAAAAGAACTGAAAATGGAGGACTGCCAGCTGTAATCAGTAATTTCCACTTTAGCAAGTCATAATATTTTGCTAAGGTGATAGTTCTCATTCCCACCCCCTCAATCAACACACCATAAAGCTACTATATGTTACCATCAATAAGAATGACAGCCACTCACCTTTAGGGTTTCCCTCCCAAAAACATACTCTGTGTTCAAAGATAATTTTCAGAAAAAGGTAAAATCATGACTCTCATACAGATAAAAAAGATGCATACATGCTAAAGGTATTATTTAACTCATGAGGAAGTCAGATCAAGGGAAAAGTCAAAAAGCACAAATTTATAAGCAGAAAAAGAAATGTTTAATTGAAGGTGCAAATGGACACACAAAATGGGTTCTTCCACAAGGAACAAAGAAGTCAGATCACTCTCAGAGAAGACAGAAATTACATGTCCATAAGAATTATTTTACATTGGCATCTTAACTACGTTAATTTACATTGTAAGCTTAACTACAGTTTATAGGATTGTGAAATAGCTCAAAAACAGTAAAAGGCTAGAATTTGATACCTTTTCAGGGTGAGGTCAAGAAAATGCATAGTTGCTCATTGAAACACAGTATTTCTGTACAATAAAATAAGATTTTATTCTGATAGGAACACCTAACATAACATCTACACTTTGAATAACATTTTAAGAGTACAATACATTATTGTTAACTATGAGCACAATGTTGTACAGCAGATCCTTAAAACTTACTCATCTTGCATAACTGAAACTTTATACCCATTGGTTAGCAATCCCTTGTTTCTTACCAGCCCCAGGCAACCACCATTCCATTCTCTAGTTCTCTGAGTTTGGCTGTTTTATATAGCTCATATAAGTGGAATCATACAGTATTTGTCCTTCTGTGACCAGCTTACTTCACTCAGTAAAAGATCCTCAAGGTTCATCATGTTGTCACATATTGCAGAACTACCTTCTTTTTTTTAAGATTGAATAACATCCCATTGTATGTATATACCACATTTTAAAATCTATTCATCTGTCAGTAGACATTTAGGTTGATTCTACCTTTTGGCTATTGTTGATAGTGCTGCAGTGAACATGAGAGTATTAATATCTCTTCAAGATCCTGATTTCATTTCTTTTGGCTATATACATAGAAGTGGGATTTCTAGATCATACAGTAGAGTAGTTCTATTTTTAATTGTTCGTGGCACCTCTATACTGTTTTCCATAATGGTTACATCATTTAGCATTCCCACAAAAAGTGTACAAGGTTCCAATTCCTCCACGTCCTTACCAACACTCGACATTTATTGTCTCTCTCTCTCTCTCTCTCTCTATGTATATATATATATATCCATACTAACAGGCATGAAGTGATAGTTCATTGTAGTTTTGAATTGCATAGGACGGAGATATTATAAGTACCAAATGTAGAGCTTCCATTATTCTCTCCACATGGCATCATTGACAGTGTGACTTCCTTGGCATTAATGTGTGATAATATATATATTCCCCAAATGGGGAATCTCACCTGAGCTTTGGTGTCCAGAGTATTTTGGGGGGCTTGATTACATATTACCCATGTGGCTGTCCTTATTTTAGATAGCCCTTTCAGAGGTAGAACTGATACCTTATGGTCCAAAGCTCCCACTATAAATCATATTATTTGACTCTCTCATGGCCAACATCCCATGGCAAGCAAATACGTTCAAATCAGGCATGACATCCCAAGGGGTAGAGATCACCTCCCAGTAGCCAAGGATAAAGATGAGACCCCTTTTGTGGTAAAGGTTAATTTTTCACTACAAAGAGGGGTCATAACTAAATTCTTTAAACTATTTTAACTCTCAGGTCTGAAGATTACAAATATAAATCACACCATGAAACATTCTTACATATTGAATATTTACCAAGAGTATTTATCTAGGTGTGATACCTAGAGTTAAGGCTTTTGCATACATTATATTATTCAATCTTGGGTTATTTCATTCAGTCCTGTGAAGTGGCCATGTTAGCCCTGTTTTATGCATAAGGCAGTGACACTCAGAGAGTCTGGGGAATTTGGCAGAATCTCAGAGTCATCCATAGAGTTAAATTCCAGTCTGTGTTGGCATTAAAATAGGTTTTTTAAAAAGTGAGTAATTTTACTGATAAAATGTTTTGTTATAGCCTGTCAACACTTAGGTAGAAAGAAGATGGTTGATCACTCACTGTGTTTGCCTGCAACAATACAGAAAGCTGTTAGGCATTGAAGTATCAGCTTTGTGAGGATAGGTGGAAAAGCATGAAGGTGAGGGAATTTTTTTTTCTTTTTTCCTAAGCTATTGGCAGAGTCTCATAACAAAGAAGTTATGTAATGGGCATTTGTCTGTCTCCATCTGGAAATTTTCAGTATTATAATTTTAATCTGCCAAAAACGTATGGGGAGATTATGAGAGTTAACAATGTGATTTGGAAGAACTCATAGCTATTGCTCATAAAGGTGAGGACTAGGAGCAAAATGTTCTCATAAAAACTAGTAAATATGTATGTTGCTCAAAGGTGAATTTGCTCCACTAATTCATGGGCTAGTAGATTTATTTTGCTGTAGTGTCCCTTTGATTATCATCCGAATAATACAAGATTTTGGTATTTTTATTGTCTGCCCAGTTGTGTATCTGAGAGTTTTAAAGGAATGAGATGTTTTCCATTTCTAGAAAAGAAATAACGTGAAGAGGCATGCTAATCAGTTGTGCATCCATAAGAATAGATCAGAAATGAGGAATGCTCAGACTTTGAGTGCTACTTATGGAGGTGAAAAAAATGCTATTAGAACTTTAGATCAGCTCCTCATACTAGGACATTCTCTCTTTTCCAGAAAAAATGGCAACTCAGACAAAATACATGGTGTCCTTGGAATATTCAAAACCATCATTCTTAGAATGGTCATTCTTAGAGTCACCATCATTAATGAACATGACTCTATTTTAATATAGAACAATGTAAGCCCAGATTTTGTTATGATTTGAAACTAGCTTCCAAATGCTATCTATTCAGATATTGATTAATTGTCCATCAACAGCCTTTCAGTAAGATACCCAAAGGAAATTGTTCATGGAAAAACTAAATAAACTAGCTTTGACAAGAATTTAAGTATTATGTTGTTTAAATAGGCTCCAGTAACCCAACTTTTAAGAATCTATCTCATGTATACAACTAGAAAAAATATGAGAAAAAAATGTATGCACAAGACTATTTATTGCAGCTCTATTTATAACAGCAAAAGACTCCCAAATGTCCATCATTAGGAGATGGGTTGAGTAAATTAGGGTATAACCATGCAACAGAAAACAGTACAGTTGTGAAAAAGAATGTGTATATCTCTGCCATTACTCTGGAATGATTGCCAGGATATATTATCAAGTGAAAAAAGCAAGGTGTATATATATAAATTCTACTAAGCAAGTAAAGAAAGATGAGAAGAATATCTACTCATATTTGTTTATAATAGAATCAAAGTTTAAACAAAAACTTTTTAAAAGTTGGTTACCAATAGAAAGAGTGGAGAAAAGATGTCAGGGACAGAAACATAAGCTAGACTCCTATAAGTATGCCTTACTTTGTAGATTTGGTAAAACTGAATTTCTTTTTTTTTTTTTTTTTTTTTTTTTGCTTTTGTAGGGCTGCACCCCTGGCATATGGAGGTTTACAGCTGCGGCCTATGCCACAGCCACAGCAATGCCAGATCTGAGCCACATCTGCAACCTACACCACAGCTCATGCCAACACCAGATTCTTAACCCCCTGAGCAAGGCCAGGGACTGAACCTGCAGCCTCATGGATACTAGTCAGATTCATTTCTTCTGCGCCATGATGGGAACTCCAAAAAAATTGAAATTAAAATAATGGGTATGAGGTTTCTTTTAGAGGTGATGAAAATGTTCTAAAATTAGCTAGTCCAAGATCAGCTTCACTGAGCTGAAACCAAAATGTCATCAGGGCCATGTTCCCTCTGGAAGTTCTAGGGGAAAATCTGTTTTCTTGCATTTTCTAGACTCTAGAGCTATATACCATAGCTTATGGCCCCCTTCCTCCATCTTCACAGCCAATAGTGTAGCATCTTCAAACCTCTCTCTGCTTCCATTGTCAGGTAGCCTTCCACCTTCTGTGTCAAATCACCCTCTGCCTTCCTCTTTTATGGCCAATTGGGATTGTCCCATCCAGATAATCTGGGATCATCTCTCCGTATCCAAATCTTTAACTTAATCACATCTGCAAAAATTTTTTTCCATCTAAGGTAACACAGGTTGTAGGGATGAGGTCCTACTATCTTTGAGCACCATTATTCAGCCTCTTAGAGATGATAGGAAGAAATTGCCTATTTTGTTGAGTTTGATACTGGCATTATGGCTATGTTTTTTTTTTAAGTCCTTATCTGTTAGAAAATTCCAGAATTCCCTTCGTGGCTCAGCAGTTAATGAAGCCGACTAGGATCCATGAGGATGCGGGTTCAATCCCTGGCCTTTCTCAGGGGATTAAGGATCTAGCGTTGCTGTGAGCTGTGGTGGAAGCCACAGATGAGGCTTGGATCCTGCTTTGCTGTGGCTGTGGTATAGGCCGGCAGCTACAGATGTGATTCAGTCCCTAGCCTGGGAACTTCCATATGCCGCAGATGTGGCCCTAAAAAGAAAAAAAATCCTGGTGAAGTATTTACCTGTGAAATAATGTGTTGGCTGAGATTTGCTTTAAAATATTTGATGGGGGAAGAGATGAAAGAAGAGTAACAGAATGCTGACAATTTTTGAAGCTGAGTGAGTGATGTGGGGGCTTATATTATTTTCTCTACCTTTGTATATATTTGAAGTTTTTCAATGAAAAGTTTTAATATAAATAAATAAATAAGTAGGCCTCTTTCCCAGTTGTATGTAGTTAGCTATTCTGAGGTTGACTCTTAATTACATTCTTCTTTTTTTTTTTAATGGCTGCATCTATAGCACACAGAGTTCCCAGGCCAGGGATTGAATCCAAGCTGCATCTGTGACCTACACCACAGCTTCGCAATGTCAGATCCTTAACCCACTGCACTGGGCTGGGAATCAAATCCTTGCCTCCACATCGACCCAAGCCACTGCAGTCAGATTCTTAACCCCTGCACTACAGTGGGAACTCCCTTAATTATATTCTTAATTGCAAGTCATGTTGCCTCCATATTCCCCTGAGTAAAATAACTGGTACTGTGAATAAAGACGTGAAGGCTGGAGGGATGAGACCTTAATAATGGCCTTGGGGGAGTTCCAGTTGTGGCTCAACAGAAACTAACCTGACTAGTATCCATGAGGATGCAGGTTTGATCCCTGGCCCCACTCAGTGGGTTAAGAATCCAACATTGCCATGAGCTGTGGTGTAGGTCACAGGCATGGCTCAGATCTGGTGTGGCTGTGGGTGGCTGTGGCTGGCAGCTGTAACTTGGATTTAACCCCTAGCTCTGGAACTTCTATATGCTGTAAGTATGTCCCTGAATAAGCAAAAAAAAAAAAAAAAAAGCTGTGGAGCCACCCAGGAGCACAGCAGAGGGATACCAGCTTAGATTAGTGGGTCCAGAAATGACTTTTCCCTTCTCACAACTATATGACTTGCACTGAGTTAATTAACCTCTGTGCACTTCAGTTCTCTCCTCCAAAGAGGAGGGTGAGAACATTACCTATCCTGTGGGACTGTGTGGGAGGAAATGAGATAATCCATGAAGAGTGCTTAGCATTCTGGCAGCACCTAGCATCATTGACAAATCCTGGCAAAAGATAAGCATGCCTCCCTGAAAGTTTTGCACATGGCATGCCGAAGTAAAAAATATTTTTTGACTGTCTTGTATTTTATCCAGCAACCCTGTCTAGGGGGGCATCGTGGAAAAAAATGAACAGTGAGACATACAGGGAACTCTCAACGTCATGTTAATGAGTCATTAGACCACTAGGAAGCAACTGAACCTCAATTTCACCACGGCCCTCTGAGGGACTACGAAGAATAAGGCTCAGAATCACCTTTTCTATGGAAGGTGGAGCTGGAGCATGCTTTTGAAGGCATGCCATCTCCCATTTGGGCCAACCAACCCCTCACAGCTTCAGAAAATGCCCTAGTAGAGATTCTATATGACCTCACACTTTTTCTTTGTAGCCCTTTTCACAAGTGCCATAAGTTCTTTTTTGGTGGTGGTGGTGGTGGGTTTTTTTTTTTTTTTTTTTTTGGCTACACCTGTGACTTATAGAAGTTCCCAGGCCAGGGATCAAATATGTACTGCAGCTGTGACCTATGCCACAGCTGCAACAAGCCAAATCCTTTAACCTACCATGCTGAACGGGGTATTAAACCACAGCTCTGTAGTGCCCTGAACTGCTGCAGTCAGATTCTTAACCCCCTGTGCCACAGCAGGAACTCCTTTGTCCTTCGTCATTATTTTTAATGCCCTTATTTCTCTTCATTAAAAAAAGCTCTCCTAGAGCAGGATCTTTCTTGTCTTTTTCACTGCTGCAGCCCTAGAGTTTAGATGTGTTAACATGTGTTGACAGAAGGAATATGTTAGTTGCCATTGTTGTATAGTAGATGTTGTTGACATAAGAAGAAGCTTACTCTTAGGTCCTGGGAAATGACCCCTATGGGTGGTAGGGTGGACAGTATTTTAAGTACTCTATTGGGTGGAAGAGGTGCTCATCCTAAGCACCTTGTATCTGCTCCTCATCCTTAGTCCCTGTCGTCCCCAGTGATGGGCTGCTCTAGACAAGGTATCTATTTCATCCCACTCCAAATTAAACCTATCGCTAGAAATATCTTTTGAGCACTTATTGTGCCTAGAGCCCGGACAATGGTAGGTGCCATGGAGGGATGCACACGATGTGTTAGATGGGGTGTTCCTCCTTCCCTCCATGAACTAATCACCACAGATGAGACATACGTGAAAAGCTTTAACATGTGATAGAATTGAAGTGTACAGATGAACTGCATCTGTATTCCCCACCTCACTGGCAGCTTTAGGCACTGGTCTATGGGTCGATCATCTCATTCCCATGGCCCAGAGCAATCCAGGCTCAGACAGGAAGCACAGAGACACCTAAGTCATGAGGCTGATCTGGAAGTTTCCTGCAGGTTCCATCATTGCCCCTGGTAAGCCTCTGATACTATGGAGTAAGTACAGATGACAGGGCCCCCTTCCTCTCTGGTAGATCCCTTCTCCTCCCCATTATTAGCTAATTGGTGGCAACTGAGTTTTCCCTTCTCCCCAGCCTCTCTGTTCCCCACACCCCAGAGTGGTGCTGTCCTTCTGTTTTGCTTTCTGTGTTTATTCCTCTTACAGTAGTTTCTCTGGTTCTCTTTTCTTTAAAAATCAGACCTTGGTCTTGTCCTCCCTGATAATACTCACCCAAACAAGTGTCTTGGCATTGGATGAGGCACAGTTACTGTGGACACACTCTTAGACAGTTGACATGTATTCCAAAGACCAAGGGCCAAGGGTCACCCATGCAGTGCTCTCTCCTCCAGGGAGAGCATGGACCACTTTACCTCTTACCTTGAGGTAAGCATTTGCATGAACTGAGGCAGAGGTCATCTTGCCCTTGAATGCCATTCATGCCTAGTGGCCAAATCTCTTCTGAAATTCAGTTGAGCACTCCTGTACCTGGGCAGGGTTAGTGTCGGGCTCCAGCTTTTACCCCACCACAAAACCTGCTTGGTGTGATTTATTAAACCCATGGTCCTCATTAAGTGGTTTTGAAAATTGGTTCCCTGGGGGTTGTGGTCAAGGATGAGAGTGGTGTCATGACCTGGGAACACTGGGGAAATGGCGTATGGACAGGGATTCAAAGTCCTACTGAATTACCACTATTGGGCTAATTCTCTCTATAGCTATAGGAATCAATTAAAAATACATCAGTCATTTCTTCTTTCTCTCTATCTGATTTTTGTTTCCCACTGCATCTGTTGGAAAAATATAGATGCTTCCAGAAGCCTTTTATGGTGAAACCCTCTAAATTCCAGAAGGCCACAGAAGACTTGGAGTCACTTGGGAAAGAATTGCTCTCTATTCTGAATTAAAAGGGTCATTCCATGATAATTTTTTAATATTTTTTTATTTTTTACCATTAAATATTTTATATAGCATAATAAAAAGAATAACTTAACTGGTAAGAATAACAAAAATAATATACCCTCTGAAAATAAGTAAAATATAAAATGCATAAATTGGTTAAAAAACAGTGTAACTACATAAATATGTCCTCACAATTTGTTACATCTTATTGATTCTTCAAAATAGGCATTACACCATTCTAGGTGATGTGATAAACAAGACATTACAGACCTTACATTGTACCATGGAGAGAAATGGTTATTAATAATACAATTGTAGAACTGTATTATTTAATTGTACAGTGGCATTATTTAATTATAATTATCTTAAATTATTTGATGGAGGGGATATCAGAATCAGATGTAAGAAGACTTCAGCATTCCAAGAATGATGTCAAATGACCCCCTGCATGGTGGATTATGCACTTACTTACTATGAGATACATGTCTTCTCCAGAGATTCCCTGTTTGTGTATCAATTGTAGGTTTTTGTTTTGCAGTTATTCTGAAGTTTTGATGTAAGAGTCTATATGTATATGAGATTGTTTTAAGTTGTTGTTCTCTTAATTGCAAGTGCATCTCCAGTGTCCTGCATTTGTATCCTCCTTTTCTCTTGATTTCTGATTTTGGTGTGTATAATTGTGCATGGATGATTTCGTATCTTTACTGTATATATACCTTTACTGGTGAGCCTTGTCATGTGTGGAATTTTTGTTTCTGATTGCGGCGTTTTCTTTTCTGCCTAGAGAAATTCCTTTAGTATTTGTTGTAAGGCTGGTTGAATGTTGCTGAATTCTCTCATCTTTTGCTTATCTGTGAAGGCTTTGATTTCTCCTTCAAATCTGAATGAGAGCCTTGCTGGGTAGAGTCATCTTGGTTGGAGGTTTTTTCCCTTCATCATGTTAAGTATATCATGCCACTCCCTTCTGGCCTGCAGAGTTGCTGCTGAAAAATCTGCTGATAACCTTATCGGGGTTCCCTTGTATGTTACTCCTTTTCCCTAGCTGCTTTCAAGATTTTCTCTTTGTCTTTCATTTTGGTCAGTTTGATTCATATGTGTCTCAGTGTATTCCTCCTTGGGTTTACTTTATGTGGTACTCGTTGTGCTTGCTGGATTTGAGTGAGTGCTTCCTCTCCCATGTTAGGGAACTTTTTGGCTATTATCTCTTGGAATACTTTTTCTGTCCCCTTCTCTCCCTCTTCTCCTTCTGGCACCCCTATAATATGGATGTTGGTGCGTTTAACGTTGTCCCAGAGTTCTCTGAGACTCTCTGCATTTGTTTTCAATCTTTTTTCTCTTTTCTCTTCTGCATCCGTCATTTCCAGTAATCTGTCCTCCACCTCGCTTATTCGTTCTTCTGCCTCCTGTATTCTGTTGTTAGCTGCTTCTAGTGAATTCCTTATTTCAGTTATTGTATTTTGCACCTCTTCTTGTTTAAGTTTTATATCTTGTATCTCTTTGCTCAGCGTTTCCTGTAAGTTATCCATCTTTGCCTCAAGCTTATTTCCAATGTCCTGCATCATCTTCAGCATCAACAATCTAAAGTCTTCTTCCTGGAGGCTGAGAATCTTCTGATCACTGAGCTAATTTTCTAAGTTTTTTTCTTTCTCCCTCATCTGAGGTATAGTTCTCTGTCTTTTCATTTTTATAGGTTTTGGTGTGGTGACCTTTTTACAGATAATAGAGTTGTAGCCTCTCTTACTTCTGGCGCCTGCCCACCTTGTGGCTGAAGTTGGTATGGGGGCTTGCTGTAGGCTTCCCGATGGGAGGGGCTGATGCCTGCCCCCTGGTAGGTGGAGCTGATTCTACTCCCTCTGGTGGGTGGGGCTTAGTCTCTGGATGGGATTAGAGGCAGCTGTGTGCCTGAAGGGTCTTTAGGCAGCCTGTTTGCTGAGGGGCAGGGCTGTGATCCCACCTGGGTTGTTGTTTGGCCTGGGGCTTCTCAGCTGACTGACAGGTGGGGCCAGATTTTCCCAAAATGGCCACCTCCAGAGAAAGGCAGCTGCTGAATATTCCCGAGAGCTTTGCCTTCAATGTCCCTCCCTCACAACAAGCCACATTCACCCCTGTCTTCCCAGGATGTCCTCCAAGAACTGCAGTCAGGTTTGACCCAGATTCCTATGGAGACTTTGCTTTGCCCTGGGACCCAGTACACGTGAAAGTCCATGTGCGCCTTTTAAGAATGGGGTCTCCATTTCCCCCAGTCCTGTGGAGCTCCTGTGCACAAGCCCCGCTGGCCTTCAATGCCCGATGCTCCAGGGGCTCTTTCTCCCAGTGCTGGATCTTATATCTTTCCAGGAAAAAGTGTATTGGTAATTTAACTTTCATTTAAATTAAATGTTTTCTTCTGATAATGTTATATAGGAAGATACATACCATGCTGTTTTAATGAAAATTTTCAAAAATATCTCCTCCAAATTATCCTAGCTCCCTCTTGGAAGAAATAACTTTACTTAAAGGAATCAAATGTGGGTTTACTAATTTCCATCAGTTTTTTTTTTCTTATAATCTGAACACATACAATGCTTTATCAAAAAGAGGGAAATATGTTTGTTATTACCATTGCTATATCAATGTATTCTTTAAGGAACACCACTTTACTTTTATTTATTTATTTATTTATTGTCTTTTCTAGGGCTGCACCCATGGCATATGGAGGTTCCCACGCTAGGGGTCTAATCAGAGCTATAGCTGCCGGCCTATACCACAGCCACAGCAATGCGGGATCTGAGCCGTGTCTGGAACCTACACCACAGCTCACGGCAATGCCGGATCCTTAACCCACTAAGCAAGGGCAGGGATTGAACCCACAACCTCATGGTTCCTAGTCGGATTCGTCAACCACTGAGCCAAGATGGGAACTCCAAGGAACACCACTTTAAAATGCATTTTTTTCCTTTTGCTTTTTATGGCCATACCCGTGGCATAGGGAGCTTCCCAGGCTAGGGCTCAAATTGGAGCTACAGCTGCCAGCCTACACCACAGCCACAGCATCCCAGCAAAGTCTGAGACCTACACCACAGCTCATGGCAACATCAGATCCTTAACCCACTGAGTGAGGCCAGGGATCAAACCTGCAACCTCATGGTTTCAAGTTGGATTCATTTCCGCTGTGCCATGCTGGGAACTCCTAAAATGCATTTTTGAGATTTAAATTTCTCACATCCTTGTAGGAACTCTTCTAATTCTTTCCAACCTATACATTCTACCAATTTAATATTTTACATTTTTACTTGATTCAGAATGATTAAGTAAGAAAATAAATAAATTCAGGCCCTTATGGAATCTACTCTTAATATCCATGAAATGATGGTTTGGAATTAAAAACTTTAAAAAAGAATCACTATTTTGATTTCTTTGAAATAAAAACTATTGTTGAAATTTACCCTTTTTGGGAAGTTATGTATTCAACTGAAAGAATTCTTTATAGATATAGATATTATTATCCAGGAGAAATGAAATATACTTAGGTGAGAGATACTTGTAGACTTACGTGATCTTTAAGACCCATTATAATTACAATCACATTGAGATCTTCCCAGTAGGACAGAATTGTTCTGAGTTCATCTGGCAGCTTCTGTTGGATCTGAGAAATTCAGAATTGGCCAACCCTCTCTCTTTGTCCTGATCCCCAGCATATGCTACTGTAGGTAGAACTCCAAAACCAAGGGAAGGAAGGGACAGGACATGGTTTCCTACCAGCCCCTGCTCTCCTTCTCCACATCCAGCTCCTCTTGTCCAGAAGTTGGCTTACTGAGTCCACAGAATTAACCATTACAACAAGGAACCCAAAAGAAGGCAATTTGGAATTTATAATTCCCCTCTCCATTTCTGGAACACTTACCCCATGCTAAGTCACAGCCCCATCTTTGGCACTTAGCACTTGAAGCTTGGAAGTGTGCTATTCAGGTGAGAAGGAAGGTTTCATGAAGTGTGATTTTCAGTGGGGGGAGAGACCGCATGCTGAGGGACATGCATTTCATTCCCCATTGCATCAGTCACAGTAAATCTAGCTGTCTGAAGTCTCCTTATAGTTAGTAAAAATCAATAGCCTGATATGTCCACACTATATTTCCTCATGAATAAGTTTTCAAGTTTCCTGTGGACCTTTCTCCAGGTTCCCTATCAGAACTTTCATTTTCCTTTTGAATGCACCATTTCACAGTCATGCAGGAGTGCACTGTATCCCTCAGTGAACCTCAGTGCCATTGGCAAAGACCCCTCCTCTAATTCTGCAACAGCCACCACCTCTTCCTCACTTTCTAGTTCACCCCTCTCTTCTTCAAGGTTAAAGTGCTCCTATGGATTTTTTTTTCTTCTCAGTGATAAAGAAATGCTATCAAACCATTTTATGGGAGGTGTGAAAAGATGCTATGGAGGTATCACAGGGTGAGTTTAGAAAAGGTATAACTATCTGTAAATCTTTGCCTGTGATTTTCAAAAATCAGAGCCTGAGAAGAAGGCTTGTGTGCAGAGAGTTTATTGGCAACCCAATCCAAGGATGTAGGAGAGAAAGACGGGGCCAAGGGACGGGTGAGTTGGTAAATCAGTGAAGTAGAAAAGCCAGTGCAAAGCTGAGGTATTGAGTCAGCTCCTACTCTAAGCTACTTGGACTTGACAACCTAGGCCCTCCCAGAAGACTTAGGAGACGCACCTTAAAACTGTCTACCCAAGGCACAAACGAGGGAGGCTTTATCTTTTAGTTGCTAACCATGCTGGCCAAGAGTGCATCTACACATGTTCATTCCCACATGCCCTTTCTGCTTATATTTGCATGAGGTCTCAGTGGGTTCCTCTGAGTGGCTCATGCTGTGGTGTAGCAGAAATCTTGGGGCAGGAAGGAGAAGTAAGAGGCATGCCACATGGCAAGGCACTGTCAGGTTGTATCTGTGAAACTGTTGGCCACCACCGCACGTAACATGTGCCCAAATACTGGGTTTCCTTGGGATTCTATATTTGTGATGAAAATCAAGCGGCTCCCTAAACCTAGATCCATCCCTTTGCAGAACTGTTTTTGTTAACTCATAAGGACTCTGGTAGGAATTGGCATTAGACATTTTCCAGCTTTATCCAAGAATCATCTATAGTCTAAAACTTTCCAATTAGTTCCCGTGCCAAACATTCTTCTCTGTAATCCCTGTAAAATGACATCTCATTTGTGCCTGCTGTTGATGCATTCACTGCTACTTTGTATTAGTCAGGATCGTTCTGGGTACCAGTGGAAAAAATATAACTCAGATGAGTAGAGGCAACGATAATAGAAGGGGTGCTTTAGCAGTTTCCATATTAGTTGTGAAGTCTTAGGGTGAAATTAATTTCAGTCTTAGCTATATCCAGGATCTCAAATGATGCCACCAGGTTTCTCTCCTCATCTCTCCCCTCTTTCTCTCCCTCTCTCTTTCTGTGTGTTGACTGTCTTTCTGTGCTCTTCTTTGCATCCTAGCTCCATTCTCTCTTATTATGAATGGATGGAAATGGCCACAAGCAACCCAAAGGTTTCAACCTCACAGCTTGTAATACCAAGTCTTACATAAATATCTCTTTGGCTTGTAACCCAATCACTGTGGAGATTACTATGTGGTACCATGATTTTCAAGACTTGGGTCACATGCCCACTCTTGTGGCCCAGGCAATCCTCTGGGACATACCGTCCCATCAGTGGCACACATGCCTGGATGTGCCAGGCACTTAAAAAAATGATATCCAGTGCTTGCCCATGAGTGAAGCTTCCAGTAAAATTTTCCCCTTCAAGGTACAAAGTATTTTGTACTTTTTTTCTTTCTGTCACATTTTTACATAAATATATAAAATCATTTACCAGTCTCTAATTTTTATGCTTTTATTGTTCTCCCTGCTCTTTCCTTTCTCCTCTCAATGTTTTCTACTCATTTTGCATTCTTATCTCTGCAGATAACCCATGTTAACCACCTGATAGATAAGCGTGCTATATTTTTCCTCATGCTCATGTAATCATAGCAAGTATATGCATGCATATTTATATACACACAGATATATGATTCTTAAAGAAGATGAACTTTGCCTCCAGGGGATATTTGGAAATATCTGAAGACACTTAAATCCATTTTTCAGCATTTTGTTTCCCTCACTCAATAATACCTTATTAAAATAACTTGGAATCAACTGAGATAACATGAATTGACTCTCTATGATGGTAGATTAATATTTCATTATGTGGATCTAAACTAATCTAGGTAAATGTTAACCCACTGACAGATATTTATTTTGTTTTCTGGTTTGGGGGAGGTTTTTTGTTTTTTGTTTTTTGTTTTACTACCACATCCTTGTCTTAGTTTGAAAGACCCTGAGGCAAACTCCAAGAGGAGAGTTTAAGTGTAATGGTTGATTTTGAAAGTGGAGGGAACACCAGCCGGGAGTGGGAAAGTGAGATAGGGAAGGGAAGACAATCCATGAAGGGTGCATTATCCAGACTGTTGTCTCTATGGACAGTTGGAACTTAATACCATTGGGCAGCTCTCAGAGCCAGTAATAGAAAATGTGCCTCAGGATTTTTCTATCCACGGCTAAGGGAACTGGGGTATTTACACCAGTTCACAACAGTGATCAGCTGTAGGCTACTGCCAGGGTGCATTGAATCCCCAGTACCTGGTAAGTATGGCCAAGAAGGCTCCAGCCACACTCTTAGGCAAAGAAATATGTGTATGGTCTATTGGTTCGAAGGTAGAGTAATGGGCATTAATGCAATAAAATGAGCACATAGGAGGTAGACACTGCTGATATATCTGACATATCTTTATTTGTAGTACCCTTGTTTCTGTAGGATAGTCTTGTAATAAAGGGACTGCTGATTTAAAGTATATATTTATATGAATTGCAATAGTTGCCACCTAATTGCTTTCCAAAAAGAAATGTCATAAGTCACATTTCCACCAGCACATTTTGAAAATACTCTCCCCCACATCCCTATCAGCAAGATGTGTTCTGACTCTTTAAAATTTTTGCCACCCTGGTAGGGGCAACATGATGTCTTGTTGCTTTAAAAAATATTATCCTGATTAGTATTGTTGGTCTTTGGCCAGATACATTTACCCTCCTGTAAAACAGCTCTTTGGATTTTTCATCCATTTTTTGGTAGGTGGTTTATCCCTCTAGGGCAATTTTTAAGAGTTCTTTGTGCATTATTTACACTAACCCACTGTCTGTTCTCTGGGTTAGAAATATTTTATTCCAAGTTTGTCCATCAAAACTTTGTTAAAATATTTTTATAAGTTTTTATGTTAGAAGTTTTTATGAACATTTTCTGGATGTACTGTATTTTGATAAATCAAAGATGCCAAGACTCACTGTCACATACCACTAGGGATGGAAAAAACCCTGCCAATTAAATTGCTACAATGCTGTCTCATGAATCGAATTTAAGCTTGTGCTTGTATTGAGGATGTGTTTTGATCTTGAATATGGGCAGTATAATTTTGTGGCACATTGAGGATCACTGGGTTTTGTTAGTAATGTCTGCTTGCCTCATTCTCTTATATTTCCTCTATTAGACTATATGTATCTAGAAGTTTAGCATCAGCTTCTGTTCAGAATCAGCAGGAAGTTTCTGACATGTTGATATTCTGCTCCTTAACAATAGTACTGTATGAATTGGTCACAGTGGCCTCTCATTGCTTTGAAATCTTTTTCATCTTTTCCAAGAAATTTGGCAGTTTCTCCAGTCTCTTTCTCAGGGCTTGGTGTTGACAAGCAATACTTTTTCACACATCTTAAAAGCAAAATGTAACACAGTTTCACTCAATCGTGAGCATCTTGCTTTTTGATCCCACACAGCACTTAGCTTTTGCTCTGTGTGACGCATGGAACTGGTAGTTATTCCTCTAGTAGTGATGAAAATTTGCTTTACTACTATCTAAAGTCATGACCCTATGCTGTTTTATGCCTTTCTTTGTACCTAATAACCTTTCATTTCAATCACAGCATAAACTTCAGAAGCCATTTTTAAAATGGCGACTAAACTGGAGTTCCCGTCATGACTCAGTGGTTAACGAACCTGTCTAGGAACCATGAGGTTGCGAATTTGATCCCTGGCCTTGCTCAGTGGGTTAAGGATCCGGCGTTGTCATGAGCTGTGGTGTAGGTCGCAGATGTGGCTCGGATCCCACGTTGCTGTGGCTGTGGTGTAGGCTGGCGGCTACATCTCCAATTAGACCCCTAACCTGGGAACCTCCATATGCCGTGGGTGGGGCCCTGGAAAAGGCAAAAAATACAAATAAATAAATAAATAAATAAGATGGTGACTAAACAAATGAGATGCCAACAATGCGTGTATATGACTTTTGAAGTGATGACAGTATTAGTAGTCACAATCAAATGTGAGCATGCTCAGACATATAAAACTATGTCACAAGTGGGCAGCTCCATTCAGTTCAGGGATAAGAAATGATGAGAAATACCTGTATCTTGGATTCAGTAAAATAAAGTATAGATTTTCTTCTTATGTAGATTATAACAAACATGGTTTAAGCTTTTATTAAGATCCAGGTTCAGTGGGAACATTTATCTTTACATGGCATAATAAAACAGCTAACTTCTGAGTATTGATATAGATAATGGTGGCCCCAGGCCATGCCAGCGTAGGAACACTTTAACCCTTCATTTTCTACTTTCTTGATGAATATTAGGCAATGAGTCAATACTGTACATAGCTATATATGTGGTCTTGCTTTTCACATTCAGTGTACTCTGGGCTAGAAAACCATAATACCAGCAAGAGCTGCTGAAGAAGGCCAATTACAGAAGGAGGGTGGTATGACAAAATTACATAAGCAGAGGTCTGGGACTTGAGCCATACCTTATTAATGTATCTCTCGCTTCTAGTGTTACCCACTGGCACATCTAACACCTCTAGATTTCTTTATTAGGGAAATGTTGCCCATCAATCACTGACTCTAGTTTGTTTCCACTCCTGACAATGCTGCTTTGCCATTTTAGAGGATATTTTAGCCCTATGCTTATGGTGATTGCCCAGAGTCCCTTTCTGCTTGAGCTGAGGCTGCTACAGCTATTCACTCTACAGAAACATTGAGACTACCAGATAGGACTACCCAAAGACAGACATGGGTCACTGTTCTGGAATGGACAGGGCTGATTCTTACTTGGAGTCTTAGGCTGAGGCAGTTTCTCCCCCTAGTCTTGGTTACCTAGGATACTTTTGGCACCTGGGTCCAGGTCAGACAGAATAGATTAAGTCCTCTCACCATACACAAGCCATGGCTTCGCCCTCCACTTCCCTCTACCTCCCCTTCCCCAGTGAGTCCTGCCTATCAAAGAGTTCTGCTTTTCATTACGCCAAAAACTGAAAAAAAAATTTTTTTGTGAAATGTAACACATATCCAGGAAAGTAGGCTAAAATAAAAAGATAGAATTTTTTTTTTAAGTATTGCACAGTGAACACCCAAGGAATTAACACTTATTTGGATCACTATACAGCTGTTGAAGGGAAATTAGTTACAGCTACATATAAAAGTGTGAATGAACCTCAAAACATAATGTTAAGTGAAAACATTTGTCTTAGAAAAATGGCTACAGTAAGATGATTGTATTATATTTTTAAAAATTCAGGAGTTCCTGTCGTGGCTCAGTGGTTAATGAATCCGACTAGGAACCATGAGGTTGCAGGTTCGAACCCTGAGCTTGCTCAGTGGGTCAAGGATCTGGCGTTGCCGTGAGCTGTGGTGTAGGTTGCAGACGCGGCTCGGATCTGGCATTTCTATGGCTCTGGCCTAGGCCAGTGGCTACAGCTCCAATTAGACCCCTAGCCTAGGAACCTCCATATGATGTGGGAGTGGCCCTAGAAAAGGCAGAAAGACAAAAAAAATTTAAAAAAATTCAAAAGCATGTGAAATTAAATAATTAGAAAGAAAAAATTATTATAATGAGAAGCAAGAGAAAGTTAAAGACAAAATTCAAGACCATAATTATCTCTGAGGGACAGGACAGGATAAGAATGAGGATGGGTAAATGGGAACTTTTATAGATGTGTTAGGAGTTCCTGGGTGGCCTAGGATCTGGCATGGTCACTGCTGTAGCTGGGATTCAGTCCCTGGCCCAGGAACTTCTGCATGCCATGGGAGTAGCCAAAGAAAAGAGGGGGTGGGGAGTGTTCACATGTGCTCATAATTTTTGAAATTCTCTATCCATACACATCCTTTATAAAATTATTTTCTATCTACTCAATATTTAATAGAAATCTTAAAAAAATACATTACCCATAGAGGCTATAATTAGTAATCTTCTGATCTAATTCAGATCAGAAGAACCAATACATGACACACTCCCTGGCTTCACTTTTCTTTCTTTCTTTCTTTTTTTTTTGTCTTTTTGTATTTTTAGGGCTGCACCTGTGCCATATGGAGGCTCCCAGACTAAGGGTCCAATCGGAGCTGCTGCTGCCAGCCTACACCACAGCCTCAGCAATGCAGGATCCAAGCCATGTCTGCAACCTACACCACAGCTCATGGCAACGCCAGATCCTTAACCCACTGAGTGAGGCCAGGGCTTTAACCCGCAACTTCAGGGTTCCTAGTCGGATTCATTTCCGCTGCACCATGATGGGAACTCCTGGCTTCACTTTTCATATCCAATCTCCTGTGGGCTAGAAATACAGAACACTTGACAAAGATGCTTTCCAGGCCAAAAACAGAAGACAACCAAAAGATATGTTAGTCATTTGCAGAACAGTGTTCCCCTTATAATCTACACAAGAGATAGTGTTCCCAGAAGCTTTAACAGTGCCTGGCATATAGTGGGTTCTCCAGAAATGTTTGCGAAATGAATTAAAGGAAATAATCAATTCTTTCTATATTTAATTTGTTTGCACTTCTCTCCCTCATAGACAATTTTAAAGTGACTAATCTAGATTTTTCCTTTTCTTCTCTTTACCAAGCTCAAAAAAAAAAACAGCTTTATTGAAGTAGAATTCGTATACCATACTACTCACCCATCCAAAGTGTACACCCATGGTTTTGTGTTCACAGAGTTGAGCAAACATCAGCACAATTTTAGAACATTTTCATCACCCTTAAAAGAAACTCCTGTACCCATTTATCAGTTACTCCCTATTTCTCTTAAACTCTATCCCTAGAAAACAATCTAATTTACACACACACACATCTGTGTGTGTGTGTGTGTGCATGTGTATTCTAGACTGGCTTCTTTCAATTAGCATCATTTTCTTAAGGTTCATCCATATTGTAGCATGTCTCAGAATTTCATTCATTTTTATTGCCAAACAATATTTCATTATATGGATAGAGCACAATTTATCCATGCGTTTATCAGTTAATGGTCATTGGGTTGATTCCACTTTTTGGCTATTGTGAGTGCTGCTCCTTTGAACATTCAGTTACAAGTTTTCGTGTGGACATGTGTTTTCATTTCTCTTGGGTATATGGTTAGGAGTGGAATTGCTAGGTCATATGGTAATTCTATGGTGGTGGTCCTATGGTCTATGGTAATTGTAATCTTTTTTGGTACTGCCATCCTATAAGACATCTAAAGTAATACCTTTAGGACAGGCAGCAGAAAGAGGAAGAAAGACAAGGTGGGGGTGATCAGGGTGATTAGGGTCAATACGAAAAAGGCTGATGAACCCTTTATTCCTTTTTTTTTTTTGTCTTTTTGCCATTTCTTGAGCTGCTCCTGCGGCATATGGAGGTTCCCAGGCTAGGGGTCTAATTGGAGCTGTAGCCCCCGGCCTACACCACAGCCACATCAACACAACCTACACCACAGCTCACGGCAACGCCGGATCTTTAACCCACTGAGCAAGGCCAGGCATCGAATCCACAACATCATGGTTTCTAGTCGGATTCGTTAACCACTGAGCCACGACGGGAACTCCAAACGCTTTATTCCTTAAACAGTGATTGGTGTCAGCCACATGGCAGGTGCTGATCTAGGTGCCGGGGCTATTGCAACAGAGTCTAGACAACAAATAAACTAGAAAATAGTAAATGATGATTTTGCCTAGTGAAACATGCCAATAAAAAATAAAACAGGACATTGTTGTAGGGGTGGGGAGAGCATCAGGAGGGTAACATTAGATAGGATGGTCTGGGAAGGCTGTTCCAAGGAGATGTCTTTCAAGGCTGAGACCTGATAGGTAAGGCAGTGCCCTCATTGCACCTTTGCAAAACTATTGCACTAACTCACTGGAATATTTTATCTTCATTTGAGAACTTAGGAAGGAATAAAATAAGAGCAATGCTCTATCATTGCCAGCTGCAATTTGAGTGGAAACTATGATATCATATCTTGTTAAAAATTTTTGAAAAGTGGAATAAATTGCCTTTTATATGCATTTTCCTCTCCTTTTTATTTTCTAGGAACTGTAGTTATTACACTTGATGAGTGTGAGCTATCATGTCTCTTCATTGTAAAAGATATTCTATGATCGAGAAATCCTTTCTATTGTCTTTAGGATTTATGTATCCATGATCTGTTGTTGACATTCTTTGGTATGTTATTTGTGGAAATTCCCAGTAAGAGAGATGAAACAGGCTCTTTCCACAGTAGCAGAGAATACAGGAAATGAAAACATGATGTGTTATCAGCATCCATCTTGTCTAGGATATGGACCAAAAGACTAAAGTAATTTGAGTGTTCACTAGCAAAGAAAAGATAAGCTTTATTCCGGGTAGCTATTTTAAAAATAATTAGCTCTGTTTCTACCAAATTACCTTGTGCAAAGCTGATATTGATGTATTTTCGATGTACCCCAGATTGGCTTGGTTAAAGTCTATGCCTTTTTGAAGCTGTGAAGTTCTATTTAGATGTGGAATTGTCTAGAGATTAGACAATAGGCTAAAAAGCACGATTCTATCTTGGTCTGTCTCACACTGCCTATTCTCATCCTCCCCTCCCTGCCACCACCCCTCTCTTTCTGGAATTCAAACCTCCAAGGACTATTTTGGAAAATGTTGGTGATAACACCATTCATTCATTCATCCATTCATCCATTTATCATTCAGCAAATGTTTATTGAGCATCCTCAGGCAAACTTTCTTCCCACAAACTCTTTAAATTATTACACTGGGGGTAGGGAAAGAATAAACAAATAAAAATATCTTTTTTTTTTTTGCCTTTTAGGGCTGTACCTGTAGCACATGGAGGTTCCCAGGCTAGGGGTTGAATTGGAGCTATAGCTGCCCGCCTACACCACAGCCACAGCAGCGTGGGATCTGAGCCACGTCTGCGACCTATACCACAGCTCATGGCAATGTTGGATCCTTAACCCACTGAGCAAGGCCAGGGATTGAACCTGCAACCTCATGGTTCCTAGTCAGATTTATTTCCACTGTGCCACAATGGGAACTCCAAAAAAATATCATTTTTAAAGCTATAAGAACTATAAAGGAAAACAAAAAAGAACAGAATGGTGAGGAGGAAATTGAAGAGGTGGGTTAACATTTAGATCAGCTGTGGAAAGTGTATGGAACACGGTTAATTGCCTGCGCAAAAGCCATACCACCCTCTTCTTTGCTATCAGAACCCTGATTTTCCTTCAAAAAAAGTGGCCATGTGCTTCAGTCAAAGCCAGGCCCACGTCTACACCAGGAGATAAATATTGATTAGTTTGAGCCAGTGGTGGTGGTTTTACCCCTCTCGCCAGTGACATTTACGAATAGGACAGTGAAGCCATCCTGGCCAATGAGATTCAAAGGGAAGTTGACTGGAGGCTACTGGAACCATTTTCCTCCAATTTGTACAAGGACATAAGAAAAAGAAATTCTCTGCTTTAGCTGTTGTCTGAGGAGTAATGCTTGGAGCTGTTGGAGTGTTCTTGCAACTGTGGCAGAGGGGAAGTGATGGAAAGAACCTCAATCCTAGAAGTCCTTAAGCTATTTAATTTGCCTACTCTGGAGCCACACTAACTTGAGACTTCTTATGATGTGAGGTTTTACTTCCCCTCATTGATTAAGCCACTTGAGTTAGTTTTTCTATTGCTGGTAACCTAAGGCTTCTCAAAAGACACAGCCTCCTTGAGAAGAGGATATATGAGTAGAGGTGTGAATGACAGGAAGGCAATCCAGTTGTAAGTGATCTGGATTTGCTTTCTCAGTTCATCACCATGTAATCATAGTTCAGGAGAGTCACATGACCAAAATGTGGGCAGATTTTTTGTTGTAGTTCCCTAGGCATCAAAGCAGGTATATGCTCCATATTTGCCACATGAAGGAATCCTAAGACCTGGAAGGCTTGGAAGCTGAAGTGTTGAATACACTTTCAAGCCTATTAAGGCTTTAGTACACTTTCAAGTTTCCCTGCCTTAGTGGTTAATCTCAATGCTATTGGATTTACAGCTGCTTACAGGCAGACTAGAGCATCCTATGTCTGGTTTTGAGCAAGCTCCGTGAGTTGGACCCAACATCAGTCCCTATACAATCATGATGGCCTTTGAGAAATCAGTCATCATTCATTAGTTGTGGAATGGGTCATTTAAAAAGTATAAGACAACTTGTGTTAATGATATTCCTGGGGGTGAGAAGAGACAAGCTTTTGGAGCAAAGGCCCAGTGTTACCAAGTGCTTGGAACTGTTTAGATTTTATTATACTTGAATGTATAAGAACACATTTGTTATTAAAATTCCTATAAGAGGTATAGCTTTGTTATTTCAAGTCCTAGACCACTTGCAGTAAGAGCCTACAACTATCCATGCCTTAAATAAGAGTAAAAGAAATATTGAGGTCATAAGAGATAGTTTATTATCAACTGCAGTCTCCTCAAAGGAATGTCATTTATATTTTTATGTATTTATTTAAGTCTAACTCTCCAGGTTTTAAAAACATTTAAAAATTCATCCTCCTTTATCTTTACTTAATTTTTTACACAAATAATATATGGATTCATTCTATGTGAACAAAACAAAGCAATATTGGAAAAGGTAAAATACCTTATTAATTCTCACCCCACGCCTCTCTATAGACATAATAATAAAAGTTAGGATTGAGAATTTATGTGTCAGAGATTATGCTAAGTGGTTTTGTATTTCTTTTTCTTTTCTTTTTGTCTTTCCTTTTTTTGGCAGCCCCATGGCCTATGGAGTTCCTGGGCCAGGGATCAGATCCAAGTCACAGTTGCAACCTATAACTAACTGTGGCAACAGCGACACAGGATCCTTACCCCACTGTGCTGGCCTAGGGATCAAACCTGTGTCCCAGAGGTCCAGAGATGTGGCCAATCCCATTGCACCACAGCGAGAACTCCTATATTTTCATATTCTCACCTACTTTATGTGGTTGGTAGTGTTATTATTCCTATTTTGCAGATAAAGAAACCAAGTTCCAGACAAGTTAAGAAATTCTCCCAAGATCATAGGACTCCAAAGTGGTAGGGAAGGAATCAAAACCTGGGCAGTCTGATTGCAGGGTATATGCTACTAAATTCAATGAGCTTTTGCATTAACATGAATCCTCTCCATTCTTGTAACAAGCACAAGCCCTCTTGCATTCATGTATGTTGGTGTTTGTACTTACAATTTTTTGACATATTAGAAGTTGGTAAATAGAAAATGGAAAAAAAAACAAGGCACAAAATGAAGCTCTAAGATGGTTGATAAAAGATGAGAAAATGGAAGGATGAACAAGGCAAAAATGACTGGGCACAAACTAAAATGAAGAAAGATGATTAGAAAATTTAGTGTGTACACATCACGGTAATCACAGAAATAAAAAAGGATGCAGTGAGGTCATGACTCTACAGTTTCTCAAAGTCAGAGACAGCAGAAAAAACAATGGAATTGTATAGTTATTTTGTATATATTTGATCGACCAAGATTCCTAACCCTGTGGTCTAATGGCCCTTGCTTTCTAGATATTTGGCTGAACTCTACTGTTCATGTCAGTGATTCAACAGTGAAAATATTGTCCAGTGGAATTCACAATAGGACTGTATTCCCAAGAGGGTAGTTTAAGTAAGGAAGAGGCCATGGTTCTAGTCCTTGGCTAGTAGCAGCTGACAACATCCAAGGCAATCACAGGAATAATTTCTTTATGAAATCCTGTATTTGTATGTGTGTGTGCGTTTAGAATGTTCTCACTAAATATTGACTACTGAGTTTACAAGACTATTTAAAAGAATAAACCTGTGATAGACATTTTTGGCTACCTACCAAGCACCATTCTCTCTTATTCATAGTTAACAAAACCCTAATTTTACTTGAGCATAATTGGGTCCAGCACTAGAGGGTGAACCAAGATAAATCTAAACCATAATGGCAGTCCAGTTCTCCTTTGGTCAGTGATTTCATTCTTCCTTTCTCTTTCCTTCCTTCCTTCCTTCCTTCCTTCCTTCTTTCTTTTTTTTCTTCTTTCTTTTCATCTTTTTAGGGCTGCACCCAGGGCATATGGAAGTTCCTAGGCTAGGGGTTGGAACTGCAGCTGCCAGCCACAACCACAGCCACAGCAATGCCAGCCACGGCAATGCCAGATGAGTTTGCCACCTACACTGCAGCTCACGACAATGCCAGATCCTTAACCCAGTGAGTGGGGCCAGGGATTGAACCTGCGTCCTCATGGATACTAGTCAGCTTTGTTACCACCGAGCCACAATGGGAACTCCCAAGGTCAGTGATTTCTTAATGGGTGAGTGTGTAACCCAGTTCTGGCAAAAGAGACAGAATAGGAACCCTGTTGGGGAGCTTCTGGGAAAGCAAAAAAGTTAAAACCTGTGCAAAGAGAAAGCCCTTTTGCCTCTTTTTCCATTTAGTGCTTTGAATAGTGTTGCAGGAAGATGTTCTATTTAGAATTCAGGCCAATAAGAACAAGAAAAGTAAGAAACATGGTCCTTAATGACACCATTGCCCTGCTAAGCAATCCTAGACCACCTACCAACAGACTTCAGGTAATAAATACTAAATGTCTTTATGTCGGTTAGGTTTTCTGTGACCTACATCACATAAATAAGGCATAAAAAAATGAAGTGAGTAAATGAATGCTGATCTACATTCATACAAACATACCTGAATCATTTACTGTGTTTTTGTTATTACTTATTATTATATCCAAAGCACACAACATATTCACAAGCATTTAACAAGTAATTATTAAAATTATTGAATAAAGAAATAATGGATGGAAATGAAAATACAAAAATCAAAATCTGAGGTAAACCTCAGTGGACACACTTTGATGATTGTCCCATAAAACCATGTAACTCAATGCCTAAGATCAGCAGGTATTCTGAGATGTTGCAAATTGCCAAACACATACTTGATTTAGTTAGATATATGCTAAATTTAAGGAATGGAATGCAAATAAACAGACTAAAAGCTATTGCTGGCTCTGACATAAAGTGCTTTGGCAGGGGAAAAACTCAACAGTGGAACTGTAATAAAGAATTCAGTGTAAATTGAAGAGACTAATCTAAAAATTCAGCTGACATCATCTTTTAATACATTGCCATCACCCAGAAAAATATATATCTAGCATTGTGAGGACTATGTTGATCTATTACTTCCATTTGAAAATGAAATTCTCGCACAGCAGTGCCATTTAAATTACCTCTGAGGCAGCCCAACATGCCTCATCCCTTAGCCCTTTCCAGTTAGCCTCTCAGCAGATTGTTTTAGATTAAAAACTGTACAGGAAGTCATTTCATGCATGTAATGATTTTTATGTTGTTTATGGAAATTTCTGCCAGCTGATATGTATATGTAGTAATCATGATTACAGATGGTGTGAAAATGAAGAAAATATGGAGATATGGAGTACACAAGTTGATGTATCTATCAACAATGGTACAGAAAATGAGTCAGCTTGTCTGTCTGATTATCTTTTTTTTTTTTTTTTACAATATGCTTACTCTCTTCCTGGCATTTCCATCATATGAACTTTTAAATTTCTCCCTTTAGGATAACAAAATAATCTCTCCTAACCTTATCTCTCATTCTAGCCAACTCCAAATTTGCCTCTATCCCTCATCTCCAGATTTCTTGAGTTATCCATACCACCCTGAGGCCGATGCAGTCTGTGCCACACTCAACTGCCCTCATCACTCAGCTCCCAGTACAGGCCAGTGGCATCCTATTTTAAAGCACCTTGGACACCAACCTGGGGACTTCTCTCCAGCCTAGTGCAGGGCACACGCCAAGTATTGGGGAATCCATGCCCTTGAAAATAACACTCAGGCAATGATGGATGGGAGTTGGAGAATAAAGGCAAACTTCCCAGTCCCTGGGTGAAATGAGCACGGCTCTGACGTAGACTCTGACATATGTTCTCCATTGTCTTGCTTAGATCCCCAGGAGGACTGAACAACAGTTGCCCACAGTAATAATATGCTCAGTATCTTACCCTTTGTTTTTTTCCTTCCCTTTCCTTCTCAATTTCCCTCTCCCTTACTGTTGCTTCCTGGGATTATCTCCCTAATAAACCACTTCAAGACAAATCTTTGCCACAGGATCTGATTTCGGGGAGCCAAACCTAAGACAACCCGTTTTTATTTCATCACCTCATCACTCTCAAACTGCTCCCATATGGGCTCTGTCCCATCATGTCACACTGAAGACTTCTGTGTCAATGGATGCAAAGAGCATTTTCAATCCTTACTTGGTCTATCAATGACATGGCACAAATAGACTGTATACACCTCTTGCAACACTCTCTTGACACCTTGATGTTATGTACCACTAGTTCATTCTCCTCTTATTTCTCTGCTTGTTCCTGCCTGGTCTCCCTTGCAGGCTCATCTGTCTCTAACTAATTATTCATTGTTCAATTTCCCCAAGGCTTGATTCCACACCTACTCCTCTTCTCACTCTATATTCTCTCTCTGGATAATTTCATCTACATTTTCATCTTTAGTTGCCACCCATGAGGAAATAACTCACACATTTGCAACTCCAGCCCAAACCTTCACTCTGCACTCCAGACCTGCATAGCTAATTGTCTACTTTATAACTATTTGATCTCTTGAAGGCAGCTCAAACCCAACAGGATCCAAAGAAAAATATGACCTCATCTCCAGCACCCTGTACTATCCTATTGATTTCTACCTCAGGGAGTTTTAACCCTATTCATCCAGTTTTGAAAGGCTGAAACCTAGTAATCATTCTCAATTCACCTCTCTTCTGTATCACCATTCCCCAACACACATGACTAATCCATCATTAATTGGATCCTTTTGATTTTACTTCTTAAATATTTTGTAACCTCTCAACTCCTTTTGCCTCTCCACCATCTCCTGAACCTCTGCAAACACCTCTTCCCTTGCTTACCCACCTCCTCTCTACCACTTTGAGATCAATTCTTAACACTATAATCAAAGTGGTAGAATTACTTCTGTTCTTATCCCCCTCCCCAGATTTAAAACACATTAAAACCATTATTCATCAAATATTGTTCATCATTACTACACGATCCTTCCTGTATGGCCTCTACCTATTTCTCCAGCCTCATCTTGTCCCACACTCTCCCATCCATCCTTCTGATCTGGCTACAGTGACCTTCCTTTACTCCTTCACACATTCTACTCTGACATGAGTCTTTGTATATACTGTTCTCTCTTCTAAAATACCTCCTTCTGTCTTTCATTTGTTCCATAGCTAATAATTTTTCAGATCTTGGTTGAAACGTTACTTCCTTAGGGATGGTTTTCCATCTCTCTGAGCAGGCTAAATCCTCCTAACATAAGCTTTCATAATCCTAATTCTCTCTCTTGAGTTATAATTATGACAGTGGAGATTCACAGTTATCTTTCTGTTAAATGAATAACTGCATTGAATCAGTGAATGAATAAAAGCTACATTCCTGGAGTTCCTGCTGTGATGGAGATGGGTAAGAATCTGGCATTGCCTTAGTTATGCAACTACATTGCTTTAGCCCTGCAGCTACAGTTCAGATTCAGTCCCTGGCCTGGGAACTTCTACATGCCACAGGTGTGGCCTTAAAAAAAAAAAAAAGGAAAAAAGCTCATTCCCCAAAATAGAAGAATTTTCTTATCTCCTGTTATAGTCTGAATTGTCCCCCTCAAAATTCATATATTGGAGTTCATGTTGTGGCTCAGGGGATTAAAAACCCGACAGAGTATCTGTGAGGATGCAGGTTCAATGCCTGGTCTCACTCAGTGGGTTAAGAATGTAGCATTGCTGCTCTGTGTTATAGATTGCAGATGTGGCTCAGACCTGGTGTTGCTGTGGTGTGGTGTAGGCCTGCAGCTGCAGCTCCAATTCGACCTCTGGCCCAGGAACTTCCATATGCCACAGGTGCAGCTGTAAAAAAAGAAAAATGCACATACTGAAGTTCTAACCCCAGTACATCAAATGTGACTGTTTTTGGAAATGGGTCCTTTAAAGAGGTAATGAAGTTAAAATTGAGTCATTAGGATGGCCCGTTCCAATGCCTGGTGTCCTAATAAGAAGAGTGGCTTAAGACAAAGAAAATAGACAGTGGGATAACCATGTGAAGACATAGTGAGAAGGCAGCCATCTGCAAGCCAAAGACAGAGGCCTCAGAAGAAGAAATCAAACCTGCTCACATCTTGATCTGGGCTTTCCAGCATCCAGGACTCTGGGAAAATAAATTTTTGTTGTTAAACCACCCAGTCTGGGGTATTTTGCTACAGCAGCCCTAGCAAACTAATATATCTTGGTTATCTCAATGGGTTGGTGGATACTATCTTGGGATGCATCCAATACCATTTTATTCCTTAAAAACTGTTCTCATTAAAAAAAAAAAAACAAGGAGTTCCCTTCGTGGTTCAGCGGTTAACAAACCCGACTAGGATCCATGAGGATGAGGGTTCAATCCCTGGCCTCGCTCAGTAGATTAAGGATCTTGTGTTGCCTTGAGCTCTGGTGTAGGTCAAAGATGTGGCTCCGATCTGGCGTTGCTGTGGCTGTGGCATAGGCTGGCAGCTACGGCTCTGATTTGATATCTAGCCTGGGAACCTACATATGCTGTGGGTGTGGCCCTAAAATAGGGGAAAAAAAAAACCTGTTCTCATCTACTTTGCCGCTTTACCAAACACAGTTTTTGACTCTACCAGGTGGTTCCCATCTGCTGTAAATGAAGCACCAAACCTCTTTGTTCCCTGTGTTCATCTTGAAAGCCAATCTTTATAAACTGGGGGAAAAATGACCTTGATGTTACTTGTACTACCCTCACTCTATGGATAGCAATCAATACTAATATGAAAGACATTCTTTTTGGAAGCAAAAGGTGTCCTTTTTGAACGCACCACCTTCAAGCTATTCATGACACCTTCGTTGTTGGGGAATTTTCAGTTTCCCTTTCTTTTTTAAAGAACATATTTCTTCTAAACCCAGTTACAAAGGATTCTAATATTTCTACTCTATTTGTTTTTCTTAGAGCAGATGTGACAAATGATAAAGTCTCATGTTTGAAGTGATAAGACCCTTTAGGTGGGAAAATGGCACTCTTCAATTGCAGGAGATATGATATTTTCTATTTGTTTATTTTGAGATAATTGTGTCTTGGTTTATTAACTTTTGTATTATTAATAGTAGGACAATCATTTCCTTTGAATGTTTTATCATTTCTGTAAGTGGTTCTGTAAGTGGTTAATAGCCTAACCCCAAAGCTATCCATGTTTTCAAATGTGATTAATATTTCTCTGTCTTTTTCTTAATGCTCCATTAACTACTGCAAAGTAAGTGGTCCTACTGCCAAAAGCCTTTTCCATTAAATGGAAAATACATTTACTCACTTTGTGAATTAATTAAAGCCATATGGAATTTAGAGCAGAAGATTCAAACTTATGCATTTTGTTTTAGAGATTTTGAAAATATCAAGTCATTTGTGTCCAACAGGACTCCCATATCCTTTCCTATCTTAAACCAAAATACAGAAACAAGTGTTTCAACTTTTCTCAATGATCACAGTTTTCATGTGTAGGATTACAGCAAGATTAATAGCTATGATCTTACATCGACTATCAAAACCTTTGGGTGAAGGAAGATTTTTCAATGAGTTTTCTCTTGATTCCATAAATCTCTAATATTTTAGAAATTTGAGCATGGCCATAGGGGGCCTGGCCACATGGGTAGTTTAGGTGATGAATGGCCATATCCCTAGCCTGAAAATCATGTGCCTGTCCAATAACCACACCGAGCCAGGTATGCAGGTGTGGGTTAAGGAGGCCCACACAAAAGAGATTGCTTATTCCAGGATTTGCATGAGGAAGAGATTATGGTGGTTTTAGCAATGGAACATATGGAGGACTTTTGTCCTCTGCATATCCTTCCTTGCTCCTTAGTCAAATAACTATTTATTGAACACCTACTATGGGCCAATGGGCCAAGCACACATGGAATAACTGAGCTGCATCTACACACTATGATGTAGCATACGGAGAGCTGGCACTGGTTCTCTCTTACTACTGGCTCCATAGAAGGCCAACTCTTAAGTATGTCCATTTATGGACATCTATCAAGGAATTTTCTGGAAGTTACTTGTCTCCAGAAGTGCTGTTCCCCATCTAACATGAAAAAATTGAGGTCCCTTTAATCTCTTTTCCAAAGCCTAGGATATCAGCTCTAAAACTTGAGTGTGCATCAGAATCACTTGAAGGACTTTTTAAAACAGAGATTGCTGGGCCTCAGCCCCAGAGTTTTGGATTTAGTAGTTCAGGGGTGAAGCCTGAGAATTTGCATTTCTTTTTTTTCTTTTGCATTGAAAAGCATTTTATGTATTTTTTAATTATTGAAGTATAGTAGATTTACAGTGTTGTATTAGTTTCTGGTGTGCAGCAAAGTGATTCATATATATATAATTTCATATTCTTTTCCATTATGGTTTATTACAGGATGTTGAATATAGTTCCCTGTGCTATACAGTAGGACCCTGTTTTTTATCCATCCTATATAGAATAGTTTGCATCTGCTAATCCCAAACTCCTAATCCATCATTCCCCCACTCTCCCTCCCCCTTGGCAACCACAAGTCTCTATGTCTGTAAGTCTGTTTCTATTTCATAGATAAGTTCAATTGTGTCATATTTTACATTCCACATATCTGATATCATATGGTATTTGTCTTCTGAAAATTGGCATTTCTAACATGTTCCCAGTTGATGGTAATGGTTCTCAGAACCACACTTTTATAACCAGTGGGCCAAGATATAGCCAGTCCCAAGCAGCCAGAGCCCCTGTTATTGTCACCAGATACCATTCCAGGCCCTCTCAACTCTCCTGTCTCAAAGGCCTCTCCCAAGAGTGCACATGGACCTCCACATTTCACCACTCAAAATGTCCCATTCACAAAGGAATAAAGAAGCATCATCAGAAGGAGGAAGTCTTCTATCATTGCTTCATTACTAATTGCAGGAATTGTACCTCCATCTTAATAATAATTTGTTGAACAATACTATATGCCAGTTACTGTGATAGGACTTTGAATAATAATGAGTTAACTATGCAAACTATTACATTTAGAATGGATAAGCATTGAGGTCCTACTGTATGGCACAGGGAACTATATCCAGTCTCTTGGGATAGACGTGGTGGAAGAAAATATAAAAAGGGAAAGTGTGTGTGTGTGTGCATGCACGCGCATGTGTGTGTATGACTGGGTCATCATTCTGTACATCCAAAATTGGCCCAACATTAGAAATCAACTATAATTTTACAAAAGACACATACACACAAAGAGTTAACCTACTTTGAGTGCTTAACCTGTGGCTAAAGCTCTAGTCATGGTCACTAAATAGATTGTTTCATTTTATTTTCACTATCGCTTACTTTATAGATGAGGAAACTGAGGTATATAAAAGCTAATGACTTGCCCAGAGACATATGACAGAGAGCTAGTGAATAGTGGAACCAAAAAAATGAAACTAAGAAAATGTGAGTTCTTAACAATTAAGATATAGTACCTTTCAACATCTGTCTATATCTCTGTCTAAATTTCATTTAATCTCCATAAGAACCTTAAAAATAAGCATCGTTAGCCTCATCTGTAGATGAAGTAACTGCTGTTTAGAAACATTAACAACTTGCCCACATAGTTGGGGTGGTTGGAAATGCAGGCTGGCTTACTCATGTTTCTGCCATATAGAGGGTTACATTTGCTTCAGCAGGTAGAACCAGCCATTGTCATCCCAATGCTCATTGGTAGCCCTTGACATGGCCAGAGCCCCCCTCCAAAGCATCTGAAATGAATGGAGAAGAAGGGTTGGGGCCGCCAGGATTCATAGCAACTGAATGATGGTATAACAACACCAGTGGGTTGGAATAGCTCCTCAGATAGACAGGTGGTTAATCAGAACTTCCCCAAGTGCCAAGACTAACAGCAGTAGTTGGCAGGAAAGGCCACTTAGTGTTGAGCCTTTGGTTCTCCAAGATTAAGATGAGTTCTCCGTAAGGGACCAACTGAACCCACATTGGATCCATCAATATCCAGGAACTTTGAAAAGTTCAGAATGTAACTTATTGCAAAATCAGGCATCTCCCAATACTGCCCCCTTCAGGAATGAAGTGCTTATTCTTCCATCTGAGGAAAAAGTTGGTCACTGACAGCTTACAGCTGAGTCCCACTCCAGAAATTGCCCGTGGCTTCAGAGAACCCCCTCATCCAAGGTTATGCTTCTTTAGGGGTTAGGAGGACATCCCCTATCCAATGAATGTTTGATGCAGGGGCATAAAGGCCTAGCCACCTGGTTGCCATTCAGGATATTCAGGGCCATCCCAGCTCTGGAAGTCCTCGGGTAACCAGTCATCCTGGCCTGGCTGGGAGTGAAGGGTTTCCCAGGATTCAAGACTTTAAGTGCTAAAACTCAAGCAAACTGGAACAAGTTGATCACCCTAAGAAATCCCCTTGTGCTTGTCTGAGGCCCATCTTTGCCTTCCCTTTCCTCATAAATTTTGATTCCAGGACCATTTCCTAATAAGTTTCTCTCATGCAAATCCCCATCTCAAAGTCTGCTTTTAAGACTTTCCTTGGAGACGAATCCGACTAGGAACCATGAGGTTGTGGGTTTGATCCCTGGCCTCGCTCAGTGGGTTAAGGTTCCAGCGTTGCTGTGAGTTGTCGTGTAGGTCGCACATGCATCTTGGATCCCACGTTACTGTGGCTGTGGTGTTGGGCCGGTGGCTACAGCTCCAATTATACCCCTAGCCTGGGAACCTCCATATGCCATGGGCGTGGCCCAAAAAAGACTTTCCTTAAAACCTGACAGTTTTCCCCTGACACCTGTGATACCAGACTAGGGCAACCGCTGGGATGTCCTATCACCTCCTATAATTAATTACCCCTTCTACCCTCACCAGCTTAAGGACTCATAGGAAGGATTATAGAAATGGTGCCAAAAATGATGGACAGAGTGAAGCTAACTGGAATCACAGCCAGATAGTGAATTCATTCACCATCTCCAGTGGTTGAAATCTATTTGTCAGAGATGAAGTCACAATATCTGAAACAGAGTAAAGCTAATTTGTGCTATAATGAACACTTCTAATTTTAGCTTGTGGGAAAATCTGTTCATATTGATAGATGTTCTTAAAGACTAGTCTATCTGTCTGTCTGTCTCCCCACCTCACCCCCACTCCCCTTCGCTCCCTCCCTTTTGCTTTCATCAGGGCCTCTGCCTTTGCCAGAATTTTTACCTAATAAAAATGTGTTTGCTGAGCCTGACTCCCTACAGCCAGATGCAACATGATTGAACTCTAAATTTTGTGTAACATGGACTATAATCAAAGTGGAGATCCTTACCAAAAAAAATAATTACCTTTAGGTATAGAAAGCTTAACAGAAGCATAATAATTAAATTGACTCCGTGTTTTTATTTTATTGAGAACACTAAGCCATATTGATCTTCTTTCAAACCAAATGCTGATTCATGCAACCCCTTGCAGATCTTTGCTGAAGTCCTTATGGAAAAGGGAATAAACTTGAAAATTCCACTCTAATAGCAAAAACATTTTGGAAAATCCCAATACTTAGAGCTTCAAAGTGCCTGGCTTGGGTTTCTGAACTCCTCCAAGTGAGAGAAGTCAAGCGGGAGGTGCTGGTCCTTCAAATACCTGCTGGGTCTGTCGACACAGGGAAGAGCTAAGAAGAGAACCAGATAGGTGGAAAGTTTAAGTTTTGCAAGATGAAAATTCTAGAGATCTGGTACATTACAGTGTGAGTATGATTAACACTTCTAAACTATACAGTTGAAAATATTAAAAGGCTAATTTTTATATTATGTGTTTTTTACTGTAATTTAAAAAAGACAGTAGAGGTTCCTTGTGGCTCAGTGGGTTAAGGATCCAGCGTTGTCGGTGCAGTGACTCGGTTCGCTGCTCTGGTGCCACCATAGCATCCCTGGACCTGACCCATCCCTGGCCAGGGAATTTTCACATGCCATGGGCACTGCCAAAAACATAAAGAAAATAAAGAAACAGTGGAGGGCTCTAGGCCAAATATGAAGTGGTAAATGACCTACTTACTGGTTCTGCTTGCAGCTCAGACCTGGTCCTAGCAGGATGCCTGTGGAAAAAAGCTTGGAGGTCTAAATGACTCCTACTCTTTTGAGATGTTTCTCCCAGACCCACTCTTCCTCATAATCTTCTGACCTTGACTCCCAAGCCTGCATCTCAACCATTCCTGTTTAGTCTTTCTTTCACCCTGCTCCTCTGCACTCCGTTAAATGTGTTCCCTCCCTGGTGAATGGCCTCCTATTGGGCTGGCATTTACTTAGTGTTAGATCCTCTTATCCAGGTGTCCCTCTGTGCACTCAGCCAGGCTCTAGCAGGTCATGCTTTGGTGCTCCCACCCTCCTGGTCTTTCAGAAGAGGGTTCTCTGCCTTACATGTGTCTTCCTCATCTTCAAGAAGTTAGACATCCCTCTATTTTGTTCCGACAACCCTATTTGAACTCTGGTCATATTGTCTTAAAATCGTCTGTTCACATTTTTTAATGTATAGTTGATTTACAGTGTTGTGTTTCTGCTGCACAGCATAGTGACCCAGTCATACATATATATACATTATTTTTCTCATGCTATCTTCCATCATGGTCTATCCCAAGAGATCAGACATAGTTCCCTGTACTATACCATAGAACCCCATTGCTTATCCTTTTCTAAAAGTAATAGTTAGCATCTACCAATCCTAAACTCCCAGTCTATTCCACTCCCTCCCCACCTCCTCCATGGCAACCACTAGTCTTTACTTATGTCTGTGTTCATATTTTATCTGCTTGCACTTCTGTCTCTTCCGGCAATACTTGTAGCAACTTGAGGGCTTCAACCAGGATATAGCTGACTAGGAGGCTATTTTATTTTTATTGCCATGATAGCATAGCTTATTTTTAACTTCACAGTTTTTTATAGTCTTGATAAAAGTAAGTTGATTCTGAGAAAAATTTTGGCATGAGAAAGATTTTGTTATTAATTGAGCACTTACCAATTTTAGAAGGCATTCTTCTGAATTTATACATCATAAAAGTATAAAAGTTATTAAACGATGCTGTAAGGTAATTTTATTGATTGCTCTCAAGGGAAAAGTATAATAGTTTTCTAGTATTTATCTGCTGTGGGGGAAAAGAAAGTCTTCTAAAAAATAAAAGGCTTGATGTTAGTTTAAATAAATGGGCTATGGCATAAAATGATTTCTTTTACTGTCAACACGCTTTATTCAGTCTCCTTTTCATTTATGTCACTCTTACTAAATTTATATCTCAAAAGAAAAAATCTATTTTCTGTCACCTTCTTTTAGCTAATTGTTGACATGAAAACCATCAGTTTCAAAGAGATTTAGAGCTTAGAGTTTCCAAGAATAGAGCATGAACTAGGTAAAACACAAGATTCGGTTTTTTCTTTAACTTCTACATTTATCAAAGTTATATTTCTATATGAGAAGTTATAATGTGTATAAAATGCACATATAATGTTTTTTATAGATTTATGTAAAAAACAAATGTCTGCCCTGCAACTTGCCTCCTTCCAGAGAAAAATCACTTTCTCCTTTTCTTAGCTGATATATTTTTATTTAACTCTTCTGTTTCTCTAAATCGCCATGTTTCTCTCAGTAATTGCTGCTTCTTTATTTTTTTCAGCTAAGGCATAATCAATTGACTTCCCACTGTGGAAAATGGCATTTAACATCCTCCCCTTTCTTGAATGTTCTTATATCTTAATTCCAGTTAGAGCAATATTATTGTTTACCTTGTTATGGCTACATAAATACTATACAATTGTAAGCTTTGTAGTAATATATGGTTATTTTTCCATTCATGTACTTTTGATTCTCCTGTGGTTAATAATGGCATAGGAATTTGCAGAAGATGCTCAGTTTTCTATGTATTCAGACTTAAACATTAATTAAATACTGTTATTTTCTAGCACTTCTCTGAATCTCTTTTCAAGAGGTTCAGTCACACTCATTGTTCTACAATGTTCATTTTACTTTTAGAAATCTCTCCCAGTGCTTTCCCATTTGTGCTACTCCAGAATGCATTGCCTTCTGTACTGCTTCCATGCCAGAGAACATGGTTAACTCTCTCCTGCGTTGGATCTCCCCTGTCCTGTACTCAGGGGTTTCCTCATTGGTAAAGCACACGCTGATGTGGCTTCCTAATAAAGAAAATGAAATGGTAAGTTTTTGAAACCTTATATGTCTTCCCATTTGACCAATGAATTTGATTGCATATAGAACTCTAGATAGGAGATCATTTTTATTTTATTTTTTTATAATGATTTTTTTTCCATTATAGTTGGTTTACAGTGTTCTGTCAATTTTTGACTGTACAGCAAAGTGACCCAGTAACACATACATATATACATTCTTTTTTCTCACATTATCCTCCATCATGCTCCATCACAAGTGACTAGATACAGTTCCCAGTGCTATACAGCAGGATCTCATTGCTAATCCGTTCCACCTGCAATAGTTTGCATCTGTTAACCCCAGATTCCCGGTCTATCCCATTCCCTCCCCCGCCCCCTTGGCAACCACAAGTCTGTTCTCCAAGTCCATGAGTTTCTTTTCTGTGGAAAGGCTCAGGTGCCATATATTAGACTCCAGATATAAGTGATATCATATGGTATTTGTCTTTCTCTTTCTGACTTACTTCACTTAGTATGAGAATCTCTAGTTCCGTCCAGGTTGCTGCAAATGGCATTATTTTGTTCTTTTGTATGGCTGAGTAGTATTCCATTTAAAAGCATTGTTCTATTGTCTTCAAGCTTCCACTAATGCTATTAAGAAGTCTGAAGTTCTCTCACCTTCTGAGTATTAGTAATATGACCTGTTTATCCTCTCTTTCACTCTCTTGGTAGGTATCTAAGATTTTTTATACCCAGAATCCTAAATTTATTGATGGTGTGTCCTTGTGTGTGTTTATTTTTGTCTATTGCCATATTTGCTTTGTCAGTTTTTTCCATTTGGAAACACATATCCATTGATTCTAAACATTTTTTTTATTATTGCTTTGATGCTTTTTGCCCCTCTGTTCTTTTTTCCCTGTGGGAGTACTTATTATTTGGATTTTTGACATGCTAGGCTGCTCTTTTAGTTACCTTGTCTCTTTTATTTTTCTATTTCTTTATTTCTAAAGCTACTTTCTAGTATTTCAAGAACTAGCTTGAACTACTTTCAAGCTAGTTCTTGAAATATGTCTCCTAATCTAACTATTTAGCTTTTCATTTGTGCTATCATTTAAAAAATTATTTTAAATAGGCATAGTTGGACTTCCTGTCATGGCTCAGGGGTTAACGAATCCAACTAGGAACCATGAGGTTGTGGGTTTGATCCCTGGCATTGCTCAGTGGGTTAAGGATCTGGCGTTGCTGTGAGCTGTGGTGTAGGTTGCAGATGAGACTTGGATTCCACATTGATGTGGTTCTGGCGTAGGCCAGCGGCTACAGTTCTGATTGGACCCCTAGCCTGGGAACCTCCATATGCTGTGAGTGCAACCCTATAAAGCAAATAAATAAATAGGCATAGTTATCTTCTGGATATTCCTTTTTTTTATAATATTCTATTCTTGTTTCATGCTTACAATATCTTCTCTAGTGATATTAATGTAGACTTTTAAAGTTTTTGGTTTTTTAAATTGTCCTCTCCCTACACATAGCCACTGTCATATCTAACTGGCATTTTTGGTCTCAATATTGTATGTTAGAAGCTTTCCTCTGATAGCTATTAGCTCTTGGCATCCACCCCTATTTAAGATTGTGGGGTTAAATATCTTATTGGAAGCTCTGGCCAATCAGATTCCCTCATGCCCCAACTGAGTAATTAATTCAGGGATGAGCATATTGTCCAAGGCTGGGTTAATAAGTATCCTTCTTGAATGATTAGGAAAAACAACTTCCCATTCCTTGTGTTATTAAGCTAGCAGGACATGAGTCTTGATTTACTGGTGCCATCTTGACCAATGCATGTGGAGATCTTTCAAGATCTTTCAAGAAACAGAAGAAAGTAGATGATGTTACTTGAAGCCCTGAAACCAATTAATTATATCTCCTAATATCTCCGTACCTTCAGCTACTATACCCCACTGGGTTTTCTTCCTGCTTAAAGTATTTCGAGTTGGGTTTCTATGACTTTCAACTGAAAGTTTTTGGACAGATTCAATGTCTTTCACAATGTTTCTCTATCAGCCTGAAAATAATGCAATTTATGCCACCTACAAATGCAAAGGGTCATCAACAATTCATCATTCCACTTCATCTGTCTCATAATGGCTCATATACAACATGAGTACCAGTGTGTCATCTAGAGTCCAGTATAGCAGCAGTGTGAATGGATATATGAGAATAGATGCAAAAAATGTCATCTGCAAGTAACAATGATGATAAAGTCACATCTTCTCTGAGGGCTACCTCCTCTCCCTCAAAGATTCCATTCAGTTCCATGCTGTTTAAATAGGAAGAAATCATGCCAAAAGATGTTTCGGATTTATTTTTCAACATTACTGATGTCTTCTTGATGGCATATGTATTAATCCCACATTCTTAGAGTTTTTCCTCACTTATTTGTGAAAACAGTGTAAATATTTCTTGTTTATAATGTCCTTTTTTTCCCAGATGCAACTATTCTTGATCTTGAACATTTTTATATGACCACTTTAAAACTCATATTTCCTAAACAATTTCCATTTACTCTTTTTAGCAGGTAGGAGATAACTTCTCAATATGAGAAGTATGTCTGTTATTTAGCAAATTCTGGTTTAGATTCCTCTAAGAGAGAATTTAGAATATCTCAATCATCCTTTTTTTTTCTTAAGCCATGTCTGAATATAGAATACCTTTAGCTTTCCAGTGCTTCTAAAGAGAGCTCTCATAAACTTCACATTCCTATGCAATCAGGTTGCTTTGGAAAACAATTCAGACTCTGTCTCTCACACTGCTGTACCCACAGGGCCTGATGTGTTTTCTGTGTCCATAAAAAGAGGTGGTTAATAAAAATAATAGCATTTTCATCAAGAGGCTATGCCTCTAGATTTATAAAATTTAGATTAGGTCATTCTAAGGTCTTTTCCAGCTATAACATATTATGTTCTATATGGATATGACTGTACCCTCTTGGAAGGATTTTTTCTTTTCTTGTTCTTCTCACTTTTGAAGGGAAAAAAAAGCTTTATTTTATGAAAAGTCAATTGTTGAACCCCCACTTCATAGAAATATGGTAAGTCCCTCCCCTCCCTCCCTCCATTATACCTCTCTCCTGCCAGGGGTAGAAGGAATATTAAGTTGACTAAACCCTATAATTCTAAGCTTTCTTTTGTTAATATTGTTACCTGGGGTTAAGAACTCTGAACAGCTATATAGACACTCTCTTGTTTTTCCAAGAGGATTTTATTCTTGACCTTAAAAAGTTGGAGTAACTCAACAATAAAACGTTGAGGATTTTGTAGTAACTGTTTCTCTACACCAGTTTCCCTCAGCAGAGAGTTTTCATCAGACAATGTGACAGCATCTTCAGAGGCAAACATTTTGGATTTCACCCTGGGATGGTGTATGAGGAGATATGAGCTGTATTTATGCTTCAATATTATTAGATAAATTTCTGTCAGACTTTTTTTTCTTGAAGTTAAAACCATTCCAACATAAGTACTTGGGTTTTCTTTTCTCTCTTCTTTCTTCTACTTCTTCTTCCTTCTTTTTCTTTCTTCTTCTCCTTCTTCTTTCTTCTTTTCTCTTCTTCCTCTTCTCAGCCACAGCCACGACCTATGCCACAGCTGCAGAAATGCCAGATCCTTAACCCACTGCACAGTAGCAGGAACTCCAGGCACTTGGGTTTTCATCTCTGAAATGACTCACAGAAAGTTTGAGAAGAGGGTTTAAATGTGACTGGATTATTTTTCCTTCACTACCTTCAACCATGTGCTATCACATCTCCCTTCCCTGGAAAATGGCGGATCATTTCATGACTGTCTTGGGAGATTCTCTTACCTTCTGTGGCTTTCAGTTACTTCAAGACCAGCCCAGGTTAAAACTTTTATCTTTTTTTTTTTTTGTCTTTTTAGGGCCACACCTGCGGCATATGGAGGTTCCCAGCTAGGGGATGAATCGGAGCTGCAGCCATAGCAGCGAAGGGTCGGAGCTGCATCTGAGACCTACACCACAGCTCATGGCAATGCCAGATCTGTAACCCACTGATCAAGGCCATGCGTCTTCATGGATGAGATGATAGTCAGATTTGTTTCCTCTGAGCCACGACGGGAACTCCTAAAACTTCAATCTTAGATGTGATTTATAGCTCATCTCCTCCATTGGCTCCAACTCAGACTTAAACTGGCACAATGATTGCAACTAGTGGGGAGGAGCTTAATCAGCTCTGAAACATCATTTCCCTCACTCCTCTTCCAGGATTAACTATTGAGAGAGTCAAGGAGGAAAGACAAGGAAGGAGATAAGCACCTCTTGACTTAAGGTGGATGTTGTCCTCTTTGTCTATCATAGTATCAATGGATAACACTGTGTCTGAACATTTGTACCCCCATGGCAGTCATTCAAAGGAGCCAAATACTGGCTCTCTGGTGGATTAGGGTTTGAGGGTATTAGCTTTGGGGGATAAAGGACTTCAGGGGTTCTCTCTGCTTCCCAAGACCCTGAAGAGCTTGAGACATTCAGCCTTGGCCTATTCCAACCTTTCCTCAGCTCCCATAGCTTCTTGTTCCTGAGGTTATCTTACTGAGTGGGCAGCCATCTTGGCTGGCATATCAACAAGATGGATCAAATCCACTTACTGCATTAATGGTCCCCTCCAATGCATACTTTTAGACAAGAAATGCCAAAAAGGAGTAGAAAGTGAGCTGGAGAAAGGAAGCCAGCCAGTAAAGAGGCTATTAGCAAGCCCCTTACCCCTAAGCTATTGCTCAGTTCTCTGGGAAACTCCAGGGGCTGTATAGAATGTGGATCCTAGAGTTATCCTACCCAAGGGGGAAGGGAGATGAATTCTCTATAGCAACCCTCATCAGCCACTAGTTGAAAATTATTCTTAGGGATGTAAACTTCCAACCATTTTCGGCCTGTGTGAGCATGAGCAGGATGGACTCCAGGGGCCAGAACAAGCTCTTTGGCAAAGAAACACAGATGCTACCAATCTCATACTCACAGGTCAACAACTGGCCCAGACTGCACTTCTTCGGGCTGCAGACCTGTAACACTTGCCTCACTCACTGACTTGGGCGAGAGGGACAGCAGCCATATGAACACATTCTCCCCATGGCAGGAGGTGAAGACTGCTAGAGGGGTGGGACAAAGCGTGCAAGTCTTTTTAAGGCCAAGCCTTTGAACTTACTCCCTGTCAGTTCTGGCCTACTCTTTGTGGTCAAGTCCAATATTCATGGGGGACGGGGGGATAGGAAGAATACTATTTCTCTCACGGAAACAGAGCAGGGAGCAGGGGAAGTGAATACATGGTAAATAGTAATGCCACCTATCACACATGCTTTCCAAGCATGGAAAATATTAAGAGTCTCAAAATGGATAGTAAAAAATGTCCAAAGAGAACAAAGAAATGGCTATTGCACTTGGTGGTTAAAGGTGCTATTGATTACCTGCAAGTATTTGTTTTCACCAGAAAAGAGGAAACCAAAATAAGATTTTAGATAGTTCTTACAAATTTTACAATGGTATTAATTTATTAATAAATAATAAATACTTATCATGTAATATTGCCTTATAATTGATTGTTATAATAAAAATTTTTTTAAGTAATGACTGAGACAGCTGGTGTATGCAACTCCTTCTAAGAGACTGGCAGGGGGGAAAATGAGATAGGGTAAGTTCCAGAGGAGAGAGTCAGAGACTATCACAAAACAGAGCTGTGATTCTTGGATGGAACAGAAGAAAAAACATCATAAAGACAAAAAGAGAGGGGTTAACTGCAAAAAAAAAAATATTTCCTAAGTAGGTGAGAGTTCGTTTTGGCAAAGAGATCTCTAAGATTAAAAAGAAAATGCAAAATGTGGTTTGCAACCTCAAAAAAATATATTTCTAAGACTTTTGGGCAAGGTTCCCGACTAATTATTAGTTAAGATAGTAATTATTAACTGTTGTTAATTTTGTCATGAAAATGAGTATCGGGTATTTTCACTCCCTTTAATTTTAGCATTCTCTTCTACACTCTTAATTTGACAAATCGAGCTCTGAAATAATAAGGGTAATGACAATAAATGTGATAGAATGAACGATGGCTTCCAAAGCTGTCCACATGCTAATCCCTGGAAACTGTGAATACTTTATTTTACTTTAAAAAGGGATTTTGAGGAGTTCCCCTTGTGGTGCAGTGGTTAACGAATCAGACTAGGAATCATGAGGTTGCGGATTCGATCCCTGCCCTTGCTCAGTGGGTTAAGGATCTGGCGTTGCCATGAGCTGTGGTGTAGGTTGCAGACGCAGCTCGGATCCTGCATTGCTGTGGCTCTGGTGTAGGCCAGTGGCTACAGCTCCGATTCAACCCCTAGCCTGGGAACCTCCATATGCCATGGGAGCGACTCAAGAAAAGGCAAAAAGACAAAAAAATAAGGGGGATTTTGAGGGAGTCCCCTAGTGGCATAGTGGTTAAGGATCCAGTGTTGTCACTGCTGTGGCTCTTGTTACAGCTGTAGCTCAGTTTTGATCTCTGGCCCGGGAACTTCTGCACACCCTGGGTGCAGACAAAAAAAAATTAAATAAATAAATTGAAGAGAAAAGAATTCTTTGACTTTCACTCTACCTGAATAATTCAAAAACAGCTAAGAAGTCCCAATTCCATTTATTTGTGGGCCCAGGGTGAAAGTTGAATAGAGAGAAAACTTTGTTACTGGTTTAGTTTCCCAAAAGGATCCTGATGATTGTCTTAGAGCCGATGACAATTCAAAATTTCTTAGGCTTGGGGAGTTCCTGCTGTGGCTCAGCAGTAACAAAATGGACTTGTATCCATGAGGTTGTGGTTTCAATCCCTGGTCTCACCCAGTGGGTTAAGGATCTGGCATTGCCATGAGCTGCTTTTGCATTGCCATGAGCTGGCATGGCTGTGGCGTAGGCTGGCAGCTGCAGCTCTGGTTTGACCCCTTGCCTGGGAACTTTTAATATGCCACAGGTGCAGCCCTAAAAAGAAAAAAAAATTCTTTAGGCTTGGCAGATATCGTCCTGACCATTCTTAACCTTTTTTAATCCTTGAGGTTTACCTTTGTTTGCACTTAATATCTTTTGGCACCCTTTGGATTGTTACTTTAGTGTATGTTCTCTGTAGTTGGACAATAGTGTTGATTTTCACTAGTTGTCTTTTTCAAAATATTTCATTTTAAAATAGAAGAATGACTTTCAGACTTTAGGGATACTTTTAAGATTTTTTTTCCAAACCTTGAAACTATATTTCCTGGTATAGTATTAAGTTTGAATCTGGAGTTCCCGTTGTGGGTCAGCATTGGTTAAGGATCTGACGTTGTCTCTGTGAGGATTCAGGTTCGATCCCTGGCCTCGCTCAGTGGGTTAAGGATCTGGCACTGCTCAAGCTGCAGCATAGGTCACAGATGCAACTCTGATTCAACACCTGGCCCAGGAGCTTCCATGTGCCACAGGTGTGGCTGTGAAAAGAAAAAAAGCTTGCATCTGAAAGAGAATGGGGAGTATTACCTGAGATCATATTTTCTTTAAAAAACCATGTCTGTTTCTCAGGTTTTCACAGAAAGTGGGTTGAAACTCTTAATTGAGAAAATTACCACTTGGATTCATGATTCAATTGTACTGTGGTCTGAAAATAATAAAACTAAAGAAGAGCATTTCCAAATTTAGCAGTAATTGTAATAAATATCACATTTGTAAAGGGCATTTTCATTTCTAAAATGTTATTATTCGTGTTTTCTCTCTCGAGTCCCACAAAACCCAGTGAGGTTGGCATTATTACCTTTTTATAAGTGAAGAAAATGAGGTTGAACCCAAATTCACTCATCTCATTTTTGCCTAAGCTGAGATACCATCATTTCATATCACCTTGAGTCCTTAAAAACGGGACTGTCATAAGGCAAAATATTGCCAATATGTCAATAATCATTGCTTTGAGAAGTATTACACATTTATTCATTCTTCTTAGATATGTCACTTTCATCAAAATGACAACTAAATGCACTCACTAGTTTATTGTGGTTATAGAAGTTGAAATAAAATCAAGACTAATAGTGGTCATTTATTATGATTTTAACCACATTCAGAAGTAGGAATTTAAAAAGTCATTATGAGGCAAAAGTCTAATATAATACAGTGATATAATAGATCAAATCTCTCAAGGATATGTTTTTTTTTAAAGAAAAGATCACAGTGCCTTAAAAATACCTAGCATAAAAATTTGTATTCAGTAATTATTTTTTAAAAACAGAACACTAAGTGATGCATGGTGAAGGTGGGATTTTTGGTCATGGACTCCAGCCTCTGGGACATATTAGTTGGGATGTTTAATAGGGGTGATAAAATCTTTGCAAGGTCATTGTATTAGGAATGAGAAATTTTATTTCCCCTGAATAATATACTATCGGGCACTCAGTAATCATATTTTTGTTTATATTTGTATTAAATCATTGACTGTCCAGCTACCTGCTTTAGGGAATCTATGAATAAAAGCTTTCCTTTCCCTGGAGGAGAAAATGTCAACCTTGAGATTTGTTCTTTCTCCATAGTTGCTATCATCCAATGCTTTCAAAATTAATGTGCCAGAGAATTACTTGTTTAATGCTCATAAAACCACTTCTTATGCTATTTGCTTGGAAATGAATTCCATGGAGGGAAAAACAGCAGGCAATAGGGCAGGAGGAGAATTTTCTCTAAATATGATATCAAGGAAGTGTTACAGGTATTGAACCAGCAGGTACTTCAGATTAAGAAGTACACACTTTTCAAATAATGATGAAATCCACATGAAGCAGAACAGCAGAGATACGTCCAATTTGTTAAACAATCTTAAGATGAGAAGTATGAATAACATGCCAAACATACTCTGCCTTCACACCTGAAAGGAGTTTTATTCCAGTCACCATGGTTACCTTGTGTACTACTCAGATACAAAGTGAAAGAGATCTGTGAAGAGTCAAGTTAAACCCTACTGAGGCAGGAATTGGGAATGTAAGGGATTTTCCTTTTCTTTGAAGACTGAAATTTGCAAGGATCTGGTTATTTCTGTCTTTGTATTTTACCTCTATTGGGACTATACTTTCATCAGGTAAATAATGATATCTTATAACCTAAAAGAAAAAAATCTTCTCATAGAAAAAAAAAGTATACTAACTGATTGTGGGAATAATATGGAGGAGTAGGGATGTTAGAGTAAGGAAATCAATTAAGCATAGCAGATCAATCTCAAGAAGCAATACAGATCACAGTGTTTATGAGAAGGGCACATAATTACAGTCGAGGATAAGAAAAATGTGGAACTCTTTCCCCCGCATAAAGCAGTGAGTGAGTCGAAAAAGCTGAATTACATTACTGCATGGTGAGTGATTCATGTGGCGCAAGCCTGTGCAGCTAGCTGACCACAAAGTCATTCTTGTCCTTGCTCTAATTTAACATCACCTGGTGGCAGTTGTCTGCTCCAGATTAAATACTGATGCAAACGATCCTGGGTTCCCTGGGTATTTTTGAAAATCTCTGTTAACCCAATGTAGGAAAGTTGTTCCAAGAGAACATTCAGGTGACAAGAGCATACCTTCTGCTTCCACTTCCCAAGCTGAGGTTCCCTGACCCCTCCTTGCCTAAAAGATGAAAATTTTAGAAAGGCCCTTAATATTAGCTGAAAGGCTCACTACTATTTCTTGGTTAACTCTCCTACGCTCTGCAATACCTAATTTTCATTTAAAAAACAATTGAGAAGTTCCCATTGTGGCTCAGTGGGTTAAAAACTTAACTAGTAGCCATGAGGCTGCAGGTCCAATCCCTGGCATCATTCAGTGGGTTAAGGATCCAGCATTGATGTGAGCTCTGGTGTAGGTCACATATGAGGCTCAGATCCCATGTTGCTGTGGCTGTGGTATAGGCCGGCAGATGTAGCTCTGACTCAACCCCTAGCCTGGGAACTTGCCTATGCCATGGGTGTGGTCCTAAAGATGCAAAAAAAAAAAAAAAAAAAGACAAAACCCCAACTGAACTAAAGCATTGTGTAATAAAAAGAGTACAGGAGAGCCTATGAAGAAAAAGAATGATCTCTTACTTCAGCCCATCCTACCATCCAGTGACTCCTGATGGGACTCTAACTGTTCTGTTTTTAGTTCTAATGATGATTTCTATAAGTCTAAATAATATTCTAGACTTATCAGTTATGATTTTTACCTGTACGAAATGTAGGAATTAGCTCATATATATTTGCCTCCAACTATTTCTCATATCCTACATTCAATGTTTATAGTTACACTATTATTCTGTTTTTCTGTTGGTTACTTTTGTAATTTAAATAATGTATTTATATCCCTATTTTTGTTCCATCAGAAATGAGACCCTTTAGATAAGAGTTTTGGGGGTTATTTTGGTGGTGGTGGGTTTTTTTTGTTTTGTTTTTGGGGTTTTTTTTTTTTTTTGATTTGGTTTGGTTTGGTATTTTTCTTAGCGCCACACTAGTGGCATGTGGAAGCTTCCAGTCTAGAGGTCGAATTGGAACTGCAGCTGCCAGCCTACACCGCAGCCACAGCAACACAGGATCCAAGCCACGTCTATTACCTACACCACAGCTTGCGGCAATGCTGAATCCTTATCTCACTGAGTGGGGCCAGGGATTGAACCCACATCTTCACGGACACTATGTTGGGTTCTTAACCTGCTGAACCATGATGGGAATTCCAAGATGTCTTTTCCTTTCTAAGCCTCAGGTCTCCCCCATGTTCTGGATTCCCAGTCTTTCCATTAGTATTCAAAATCACTTACGCCTCTCCCAATTAAAAATCTCTCACTCTATCCCATTTTCATCAAACAATTGCCCTATTTTTCTTGTCTCCCTCCTCACCGAAACTTCTCAAAAGGATGCTCTATACTTTCCATTTCCACTTCTTTACTTTCCTCTCCAAGTCTATACTCTCATTCCACAACTTCCAAGTGATCAAAACTGCTTTTGTCAACATCATTGGTGACCTCCATGTCACTCAATCCAATGGAAAGTCTTCAGACCTCTGACCTAACCTCTTAACACCTACCTTTGAAAATATTGTCCTGTCTCTTTTTGTTTTTTGTTTTTTGTCTTCTTCTGGGGCCACACCTGTGGCATATGGAGGTTCCCAGGCAAGGGGTCTAATCGGAGCTGCAGCCGCCAGTCTACGCCAGAGCCACAGCAACGCAGGATCTGAGCCACATCTGAGACCTACACCACAGCTCACAGCAACACCAGATCTGAGCAAGGCCGCAACCTCATGGTTCCTAGTCAGATTTGTTAACCACTGAGCCACAACAAGAACTCCCTGTCTCTTTCTTAAAACACTCTGTTTCTTTGGTTTATGTATGCCATGCCTTTCTGGCTGCTCTAAGGCACTCTCTTTTTAATCAACCCTTAAATATTAGCGTTCTTAAGGGACTGACCCTGAGCCCTCTTCTTAATTCTTACTCTCTTTGTGAATGATCTCACCACTTGCCAGGGCCTCTTTATTGTCCGTGTGTCAATGGGTTCAACCTGGTTCTCTCTCCTGAACTCAGGATACATTTATTGTCTCTGAGGCATGCTAAGCTAATTGTATCTAAACTTGAACTTATCATTTTGCTTCCCAAATCAGCTTCACCTTCAGTGTCTTGTATCTTGGTAGATGGCCCTCCGCAATGTTCCCAAACGCTAAAGGCAGAAACCTGAAAGTCAAAATTTGATGACTAGCTTATCCTCCATCAAGTCCTGTCATAGAAATAAGAGAATGACATAACCATACCATACAAGGTTGTGAACTGAGAGCAGTTACTACTTCAGAGTTGAAGGTTTTAGAAGTGGAAATTTTCAGGCAATGTTGTGTTCGAGAAGGTGACTAGGAGTGTAGAAGGCTTAAGTGGATGGGGAAGCAAAGATTATCATTTGAGAAGGGTAAGGCATCTATTAACTATCTGCATGCATTTAATCAAAAACAAGCATTATTTTTTCTTAACATTCCCTTGGTGCAAAATGTTTTGCCAGGAGTTAGCGGACAGTGGTTCTAAATTATTTCCAGCAACACAAAAACAAATCCTGAGATAAATAGTGCCATTCTACACTGTTAATTAAGCTGAATACTTCTTTTTCCCAACTAGGAGAGAATTACTTTTTTTTTTCTCCTAACCTTGCCCTTTGAAGGTAGAACTAATTTAAAAGCTCTGGTCTCTTAGCAACCATAGCTGATTCACACACTTAGTGTGGATAGTAAATGTGCTTTTCTGGAAAGATTTGAAGTTACTATCTAAGCTGCCCAGAGAATGTTTTTTAAATGTATTTAAACAGGATGTAACAAGGTATTTTAACAGAGATAAGAGTACTTTCATCTTAGTAGTCATGCGTTATTCATAATCTTCATGAGAAATCTATTCCAGGTTTCTTGACCTCACACTCTTGGCTGGCTACAGTGGTAGAACACGTTTGCTTACTTTAATTCAGTGATTTGCATTCACATTTGATCTTCCATGCCACTCACAATAAAATATTCGGAAATGTTAATTCAATACAACATGGTGTTCTTCTAGCCACTCTACTAGTTGATGCACAAGTACATTCTGACTAAAGACCCATTGCCTTGTTCGGGACTCAACTTCTAAAATTCTTAACCCAAGAGTCACAACCTTTGTTAAAAGATCTCTTGTCACACTCAGGGTTATGAATTATTGTAGTAGAGGAAGCTGTCAAAAAATTACTATATTACCCAAGGCCATCTACGGGTTCAATGCAATCCCTAATCCTATTAATATATGTTACTTTTTGCAATTGTCACACAGTTCTTGCATATTCTGTTCCCTTCTGTTTTTTGCTCATTCTTTTTTCTCCTTGCATTTCAGTTTGGGAAGTTTTTATTGACATTTTTTAAGCTAGCTGATTCTTTCCTTGGCTCTGTGAAGTCTACTGATGAGCCCATCAAAGTATTCTTCATTTCTTTTATAGTGTTTCTGATGTCTAGCATTTCCTTTTGATTCTATCTTAGACTTTCCATCTCTCTACTTACATTATCCATCTGTTCTTATGTGTTGTATGCTTTTTCCATTAGTGTTCTTAACATTTTATTTTATTTATTAATCAATGAATTTATTACATTTATAGTTGTATAATGATCATCACAACCCAATTTTATAGCCTTTCCATCCCGAACCCCCAGTGCATCCCCCCATCCCCTCAACCTGTCGCCTTTGGAAACCATAAGTTTTTCAAAGTCAGTTAGTCAGTATCTGTTCTGCAAAGAAGTTCATTGTGTCCTTTTTTCGATTCCACGTATAAGTGATAGCATTTGATGTTGGTTTCTCATTATCTGATGACTTCACATAGCATGATAATTTCTAGGTCCATCCATGTTTTTTTATTACTCAGTGAATTTATTACATTTACAGTTGTGCAATGATCCTCACAACCCAATTTTATAGGATTTCCATCCCACAGCCCAAGCACATCCCCCCCACCCCCAAAACTGTCTCCTTTGGAAACCATAAGTTTTTCAATGTCTGTGAGTCAGCATCTGTTCTGCAAAGAAGTTCATTCTGTCCATTTTACAGATTGAACATATGTGATAGCATTTGATGTTGGTGTCTCATTGTATGACTGACTTCACCTAGCATGATAATTTCTAGGTCCATCCATATTGCTAAAAATGTCAGTACTTCATTCCTTTTAATGGCTGAGTAATATTCCATTGTGTATATGTACCTCATCTTCTTGATCCACTCCTCTGTCGATGGGCATTTAGGTTGTTTCCATGTCTTGGCTATTGCAAATCGTGCTGCAGTGAACACTGGAGTACATGTGTCTTTGCGAGTCGCGGTTTTCTCTGGATAGATGCCCAGGAGTGGGATTGCTGGATCAAATGGGAGTTCTATTTTGAGTTTTCAGAGGCATCTACATACTGTTTTCCACGGTGGTTGCACCAATTGACAATCCCACCAACAGTGTGCTAGGGTTCCTTTTTCTCCACACCCTCTCCAGCACTTGTTGTTTGTAGACTTTTGGATGATGGCCATTCTGGCTGGTGTCAGGTGGTACCTCATCGTGGTTTTGATTTGCATTTCTCTAATAATGAGTGATGTTGAACATCTTTTCATGTTTTTCTGTGGCCATCTGTATGTCTTCTCTGGAGAACTGTCTGTTTAGATCTTCTGCCCACTTTTTGATGGGGTTGTTTGTTTTTTTGGTAGGGAGCTACAGGAGGTGCTTATAAATTTTGGAGATGAATCCCTTGTCAGTCGATTCATTTGCAAAGATTTTCTCCCATTCTGTGGGTTGTCTTTTCATTTTGATTAGGGTTTCCTTTGCTGTGCAGAAACCTTTAAGTTTAGTTACGTCCCATTTGTTTGTTTTTATTGTCGTTACTCTAGGAGGTGGATCTGAAAACATGTTGCTGTGGTTTTTGTCGGAGAGTGTTTGGCCTATGTTTTCCTCTAAGAGTTTTATGGTGTCTGGTCTTATATCTAGGTCTTTCTTCCATTTTGAGTTTATTTTTGTGTGTGGTGTTAGGGAGTGTTCTAATTTCATTCTTTTCCATGTGGCTGTCCAGTTTTCCCAGCACCACTTATTGAACAGGCTGTCTTTTCACCCTTGTATATTCTTGCCTCCTTTCTCATAGATTAGTTGACTGTAGGTGCGTGGGTTTACTTCTGGGCTTTCTATCCTGTTCCACTGATCTATATTTCTATCTTTGTGCCAGTACTATGCGGTTTTGATGACTGTTGCTTTGTAGTATAGTCTGAAGTCCGGGAGCCTGCCTCCTCCAGCTCCCTTTTTCTTCTTTAGGATGTCTTTGGCTATTCTGGGTCTTTTGTGCTTCCAAACAAATTTTAAAAGATTTTGTTCCAGTTCTGTGAAAACTGTCCTTGGTAATTTGATAGGGATTGCATTGAATCTGTAGATTGCCTTGGGTAGTATAGTCATTTTGATAATGTTGACTCTTCCAATCCAAGAGCATGGTATGTCTTTCCATCTATTTGTGTCATCTTTGATTTCTTTCATCAGGGTCTATAATTTTCAGTGTACAGGTCTTTTGTCTCTTTAGGTAGGTTTACTCCTAGGTATTTTATTCTTTTGGATGTGATGGTAAACGGGATTGCTTTCCTAATTTCTCTTTCTGATCTTTCATTGTTAGTATATAGAAAGGCAGTTGGTTTCTGTGTATTAATTTTGTATCCTGTGACTTTGCCAAATTCATGGATGAGCTCTAACAGTTTTCTGGTAGCATCTTTAGAATTCTCTAGGTATAGGATCATGTTATCTGCAAATAGTGATAGTTTTACTTCTTCCTTTCCAATTTGGATTCCCTTTTCTTCTTTTACTTATCTGATTGCCATGGCTAGAACTTCCAAAACTATGTTGAATAGTAGTGGTGAGAGTGGACACCTTTTCTTGCTCCTGAGCTCAGCAGGAATTCTTTCAGCCTTTCACCATTGAGAATGATGTTAGCTCTGGGTTTGTCATATATGGCCTTTTTTTATGTTGAGGTAGGTTCCCTCTATGTCCTCTTTCTGAAGGGTTTTTATCAGAAATGGATATAGGATTTTGTCAAAGGCTTTTTCTGCCTCTATTGAGAGGACCATATTTTTTTTTCTTCAGTTTGTTAATGTGGTGTATCACACTGATGGATTTGCAGATATTGAAGAACCCTTGCATCCCTGGGATAAATGCCCCTTGATCATGATGTACAATCCTTAATGTATCATGGGATATGGTTTGCTAGTATTTTGTTGAGGATTTTTGCATCGATGTTCATCAGTGAAACTGGCCCGTACTTTTCTTCTTTGTGGTATCTTTGTCTGGTTTTGGTATCAGGATAATGGTGGCCTCATAGAATGAGTTTGGGATTGTTCCTTCCTCTGCACTTTTCTGGAATTGTTTCAGAAGGATAGGTGTTAGCTTTTTTCTAAATGTTTGATAAAATTTACCTGTGAAGCCATCTGGTCCTAGACTTTTGTTTGTTGGAAGTTTTTAAATCACATTTTCAATTTCAGTATTCGTGATTGGTCCATTCATCTTTTCTATTTCCTCTTGGTTTAGTCTTGGAAGATTGTACTTTTCAAAGAATTTGTCCATTTGTTATAGGTTTTCCATTTTACTGGTGTATAGTTGCATGTAGTAGTCTCTTATGATCCTTTGTATTTCTGTGATGTCCATTGTTACTTCTCCTTTTTCATTTCTAATTTTATTGATTTGAGTCTTCTCTCTTTCTTTCTTGATAAGTCTGGCTAAGGGTTTATCAATTTTGTTGATCTTTTCCAAGAGCCAGCTTTTCGTTTCATTGATCTTTTCTGTGGTTTTCTTCATTTCTATTTCATTGATTTCTTCTCTTATCTTTATGATTTCTTTCCCTCTGCTAACTTTGGGTTTTGTCTGTTCTTTCTCTAGCTGCTTTAGGTGTAAAGTTAGCTTGTTTATTTGAGCTGTTTCTTGTTTCCTGAGGTAGGCATGTATTGCTATAAACTTCCCTCTTGGAACTGCTTTTGCTGCATCCCATAGGTTTTGGGGTGTAGTGTTTTGTTGTCATTTGCTTCTAGGTATTTTTTAATTTCCTCTTTTGATTTCTGCAGTAATCCATTGGTTGTTTAGTAGCATGTCATTTAGTCTCCACATGTTTGTGTTTTTTGGAGTTTTTTTTCTTTTTTTCCATTTCCAATCGTATAGCATTGTGGTTGGAAAAGATGCTTGATATGATTTCAATTTTCTTAAAGTTACTGAGGTTGGATTTGTAGCCTAGGATGTGATCAATCTTACAGAATGTTCCATTTGCCCTTGAGAAGAATGGGTATTCTGTTGCTTTTGGATGCAGTGTCCTATAAATATCTATTAAGTTCATCTGGTTTATGCTTCATTCAGGGCCTGTGTTTCCTTATTGTTTTTCTTTCTGATTGATCTTTCCATTGCTGTAAGTGGGATGTTAAAATCCCCCACTATTATTGTGTTATTGTCGAGTTGTCCTTTTAAGGTTGTTAGCAGTTGCCTTATATATTGCGGTGGCCCTATGTTGGGTGCGTAGATATTTAAAATTGTTATATGTGGAGTTCCCATTGTGGTGCAGTGGTTAACAAATCCGACTAGGAACCATGAGGTCGCAGGTTCGATCTCCGGCCTCGCTCAGTGGGTTAAACAATCCGGCTTTGCCGTGAGCTGTGGTGTAGGTCATAGACACGGCTTGGATCTGGCATTCCTGTGCCTCTGGTGAAGGCTGCCAGCTATAGCTCCAATTCGGCCCCTAGCCTGGGAACATCCATATGCCACGGGAGCAGCCCTAGAAACAGCAAAAAGACAAAAAAAAAAGTTACATCTTCTTGGATTGATCCTTTGATCATTATGTAGTGATCTTCCTTGTCCCTTAAAATATTCTTCATTTTAAAGTCTATTTTGTGTGTTATGAGCATTGCTACTCCAGCTTTCTTTTGATTCCCGTCTGCATGGAAAATTTTCTTCCATCCTCTCACTTTCAATTTGTATGTGTCCCTAGAAGTGAAGTGGGTCTCTTGAAGACAACATATATATGGATCTTGTTTTTGAATCCATTCAGCCAGTCTATGTCTTTTGGTTGGGGCATTCAGGCCATTAACATTTAAAGTAATTATTGATATGTATGTTCTTATTGCCATTTTATTAACTGTTTTGGATTTGTTTTTCTTGCCCTTTTTTCATCCCTTCTTCCCTTGTTCTCTCCTCTTCTGGTTTGATGACTATTTTTAGTGTTGTATTTCCATTGCTTTTTCTTATTTGTTTGTGTATCAATTGTAGATTATTGGCTTGTAGTTATTCTGAAGTTTTGATATTAGTGTGTGTGTATATATATATATATATAAGATTGTTTTAAGTTGTTGGTCTCTTAAGGGCAAGTACATCTCCAGTGTCCTGCATTTGTACCCACCTTTTCTCATGATTTCTGATTTTGGTGGTATAATTGTGCATGGATGATTTCGTATCTTTATATATACCTTTACTGGTGAGCCTTGTCATTTGTGGTATTTTTGTTTCCTGTTGTGGCCTTTTCTTTTCTGCCTAGAGAAATTCCTTTAGTATTTGTTGTAAGGCTGGTTGAATGTTGCTGAATTCTCTTGGCTTTTGCTTTTCTGTGAAGGCTTTGATTTCTCCTTCAAATCTGAATGAGAGCCTTGCTGGGTAGAGTCATCTTGGTTGGAGGTTTTTTCCCTTCATCATGTTAAGTATATCATGCCACTCCCTTCTGGCCTGCAGAGTTGCTGCTGAAAAATCTGCTGATAACCTTATCGGGGTTCCCTTGTATGTTACTCCTTTTCCCTAGCTGCTTTCAAGATTTTCTCTTTGTCTTTCATTTTGGTCAGTTTGATTCATATGTGTCTTGGTGTATTCCTCCTTGGGTTTACTTTATGTGGTACTCGTTGTGCTTGCTGGATTCGAGTGAGTGCTTCCTCTCCCATGTTAGGGAACTTTTTGGCTATTATCTATTGGAATATTTTTTTCTGTCCCCTTCTCTCCCTCTTCTCCTTCTGGTACCCCTATAATACGGATGTTGTTGTGTTTCACGTTGTCCCAGAGTTCTCTGAGACTCTCTGCATTTGTTTTCAATCTTTTTTCTCTTTTCTCTTCTGCATCCGTCATTTCCAGTAATCTGTCCTCCACCTCGCTTATTCGTTCTTCTGCCTCCTGTATTCTGTTGTTAGCTGCTTCTAGTGAATTCCTTATTTCAGTTATTGTATTTTGCACCTCTTCTTGTTTAAGTTTTATATCTTGTATCTCTTTGCTCAGCGTTTCCTGTAAGTTATCCATCTTTGCCTCAAGCTTATTTCCAATGTCCTGCATCATCTTCAGCATCAACAATCTAAAGTCTTCTTCCTGGAGGCTGAGAATCTTCTGATCACTGAGCTAATTTTCTAAGTTTTTTTCTTTCTCCCTCATCTGAGGTATAGTTCTCTGTCTTTTCATTTTTATAGGTTTTTGGTGTGGTGACCTTTTTACAGATAATAGAGTTGTAGCCTCTCTTACTTCTGGCGCCTGCCCACCTTGTGGCTGAAGTTGGTATGGGGGCTTGCTGTAGGCTTCCCGATGGGAGGGGCTGATGCCTGCCCCCTGGTAGGTGGAGCTGATTCTACTCCCTCTGGTGGGTGGGGCTTAGTCTCTGGATGGGATTAGAGGCAGCTGTGTGCCTGAAGGGTCTTTAGGCAGCCTGTTTGCTGAGGGGCAGGGCCGTGATCCCACCTGGGTTGTTGTTTGGCCTGGGGCTTCTCAGCTGACTGACAGGTGGGGCCAGATTTTCCCAAAATGGCCACCTCCAGAGAAAGGCAGCTGCTGAATATTCCCGAGAGCTTTGCCTTCAATGTCCCTCCCTCACAACAAGCCACATTCACCCCTGTCTTCCCAGGATGTCCTCCAAGAACTGCGGTCAGGTTTGACCCAGATTCCTATGGAGACTTTGCTTTGCCCTGGGAGCACCTGTACATGAAAGTCTGTGTGTACCTTTTAAGAATGGGGTCTCCATTTCCCCCAGTCCTGTGGAGCTCCTGTGCACATGCTCCACTGTCCTTCGATGCCAGATGCTCCAGGGACTCTTTCTCCCAGTGCTAGATCCCACACGTGGGAGTCAGATGTGGGGCTCAGAACTCTCACTCCTGTAGGTGAGTCTCTGTGAACCAGTTAGTTTCCAGTCTGTGGGGCTTCCCACCCGGGAGGTATGGGTTTGGTTATATCATGTCATTTCCCCTCCTACCTCTTGATGTGTCCTCCTCTTTGTCTTCTGGAGTAGGATATCTTTTTGAAGGTTTCCAGTGCATTTGGTTGAAGATTGTTCAACATGTAGTTGTGAATTTTTTTGTTTTTAGGAGAGAAGTTGAGCTGCAGTCCTTCTATTTTGCTATCTTAATCCCATCTCCCTGCATTCTTTTTTATGGCTGAGTAGTATTCCATTGTGTATATGTACCACTCTTCTTAATCCATTCATCTATTAATGGACATTTAGGTTGTTTCCATGTCTTGGCTATTGTGAATAGTGTTGCTTTGAACATGGGGGGTACATGTATCTTTTTGAATTATAGTTTTGTCCTGATATATGCTCAGGAATGGAATTGCTGGATCATATGGTAATTGTATTTTTAGTTTTCTGAAGACCCTCCATACTGTTTTCCACAGTGGTTGTACCAATTAACCTTCCCACCAAGAGTGTGGGAGTGTTCCCTTTGGGCCACACTCTCTCCGGCAATTGTTATTATTTATAGACTTGTTAATTATGGTCATCCTTGCCAGTGTGAGGTGGTACCTAATTGTAGTTTTGCTTTGCATCTATGTAATAATTAGTGATGTCAAGCATCTTTTCATGGGACTACTGGACATCCATATGTTTTTTTTGGGGGGGGGGTCTGTTTTATGTATTCTGATCTTTTTTTTCAGTTGGGTTGTTTGTTTTTTGTTGTTGAGTTGTATAAGTTCTTTGTATATTTGGAGATTAAGCCCTTGTAGATTGCATTGTTTGTGACTATTTTCTCCCATTCTGTATGTTGTCTTTTTGTTTGATTGTTTTTATGGTTTCCTTTGCTGTGAGAAAGCTTGTAAGTTTGATTATGTTCCATTTGTTTTTTGTTTGTTTGTTTTTATTTATAGTGCCTTGGGAGACTGACCTAAGAAAATATTTGTACAATTTATATCAGAGAATGTTTTGCCTATGTTCTCTTCTAGGAGTTTCATAGTGTCATGTCTTATGTTTAAGTGTTTAAGCTATTTTGGGATTATTTTTATCCATGGTGTGAGGGTGTGTTCTAATTTCATCAGTTTGCATGCAGCTGTCCAATTTTCCCACCACCACTTTCTGAAGAGACTATCTTTCCCCCATTTTATATCCTTGCCTCCTTTGTTTAAAATTGTCTGTTTTTGTATCAGTACCACACTGTTTTTATTACTGTAGCTTTGTAGTATTGTCTGAAGTTTGGGAGACTTATGCTTCCTGCTTCATTATCCCCATCCCCCTCAGGATTGCTTTGGCAATTCTGGGTCTTTCATGGTTCTATATACATTTTTGGATTTTTTGTTCTAGTTCTGTGAAAAATGTCATGGGTAATTTGATAGGGTTTGCATTAACTCTGTAGATTGATTTGGGTAGTATGTCCATTTTCACAGTATTAATTCTTCAAAATCCAAAAGAATAGGATAACTTTCCATTTCTTTGAATCCTCTTTTATTTCCTTTATATAATTCTCACTGTATAGGTCTTTCACCTACTTGGTCAAGTTTATCCCTAGATATTAATTTTTTGGTACAATTTTAAAAGGTTTTTTTTACATTACTTTTCTGATATTTCATTGTTAGTATACAGAAAAGGAAGTGATTTCTGAATGTTAATCTTGTATCCTGCTACTTTGCTGAATAGTATGTCATCTGTATATAGTGCCGATTTTACCTCTTCCCTTCCAATTTGAATAACTTTTTTTTCTTTTTCTCATCTGAATGCTGTGGCTAAGACTTCCAATACTGTGTTGAATAAAAGTGCTTAGTGGTTTTCTTGTTCCACATTTTAGCAGGAAGGCTCTCAGCTTTTCTCTGTGGAGTATTGTCTATGAGTTTGTCATAAATGGCTTTTATTATGTTGAGATATGTTCCCTCTATACTCACTTTGGTAAGAGTTTTTATCATGAATGGACATTGAATTTTGTCACATGCTTTTTCTGCATCTTCTGAGATGATCATGTGGTTTTTTCCTTTTCTTTTGTTAACATGGTGTATGACGATTGATTTGCGTATGTTGAACCATCCCTGTGAACTTGAGGTGAATCCCACTTGTTCATGGTATATAATCTTTTTTTATGTGTTATTGGATTCTAGTTTAACAAATTATTGGAAAACACCAGTGTGTCTTCCCTGCAGGTGAAAAAATAGAATGGCAACTGCCCCAGAAGGCCTCCACCTATCTCCTTCTGATCATAATCCCAACCTACTTCCTACCAATCACTATCCTGATTTCTGATGTATAGCTCTTTTGCTTCCTTTGGTGTCATACTGCATAATTCCTCTCTCTATGTGTAGGTATGTGTGTGTATATGTATGTATGTGTATATATATATGTGTGTGTGTGTGTGTGTGTATATGGTTATAGGTATACTTATAGTTACATGTATATAGTTATATTTTCACTGTCATAATGTATAATAATAGTTTAATTTGACCTATATTTGAAATATACATCTATGGGATCATATAGTATGAAGCTGGCTTCCTTTGCTCAGTTTTGTGTGCTTAAGATTTATCTGTGCTGTTGTGTGGATGTGTAGTTCATTCATTTTCTTGTGGTATAGTATGATGTAGACATACTTCCATTTGCTTACCAGTTATACTATTGATTTGTTCTTATTTGGAGCATTTACTAACAATGAGATTGGGAATATTCTAGGGTGTGTTTCCTGGTACATGTTAGCATATATTTCTCTGGGATATAGAGAGCCAGAAATAGAATTACTAGTTCATAGACTGAACACATTTTCAGCTTGACTGTCAGACATTACTCAAAAGTGAGTTTACGGTGTTTACTCCCGTCAACAGTGTGTGAGAGTTCTCACAGCTCCACATCCTAGCAAAGCCACATATTTAAAAAATTTTTGACGTTCTGATATATGTGTATTGTTGAATGTTTTATTTTTGCCACTCTAATGCATATGTAGTGGCATGTTGTTGTAGTTTCAACTTGCATTTACCTAATAGTCAATGAGGTTGAACACCTTTCTGTATGATACTAACCATTTGAATTTCCTCTATTGGGGTGTGCTTATTCAGGCAGTTTTCCTGTATTGCTTGTCTTTTTCATTTGTAAAAGGTTTCTATATATAAATAGGAAGGTTGATCTTAATCTTCTAATTTGCTCTTTTCAAGCACTGGAAGCCCTAATGTGTACATTTTATCTGTATGTACTTTATGGTATCAATTTCCTTGATGGTTCAGAGTGGGCTACCTATAAAATTGAAAAAGATTAAGATAATTAAGCTAAAATCTATTTAACCTTTAACATACCTTCTACTTTAAGTTTTACGCAGTCCTTTTGTCAATATTTTCCTCCTCTTTTTCATTATTTTTAATGAAATGGTTTACTTAGCAACCACTTTATCACTTGAAAATCTCTATCAATCCCAAGCCCAAGGACAAACTGAAGTATATTTTTCAATGGAACCATGTTTAACAATATATGTAATATTTGACTAAATATAACTAAAAGAGTATTCTAAAGTGATTAGCACAAAGCAAGAACTTAATTACAGTCATTATTAGACTCTATTTAAAAACAGCATCATGGAGTTCCCATCGTGGCTCAGCAGTTAATGAACCCAACTAGTATCCATGAGGACGAGGGTTCAATCCCTGGCCTTGCTCAGTGGGTTAAGGATCTGGCATTGCCATGAGTTGTGGTGTAAGCTGCGATGTGGCTCAGATCTGGCATTGCTGTGGCTGTGGCTGTGGCTGCAGCTGGAAGCTATAGCTCATATTCGACCCCTAGCCTGGGAACCTCCATATGCCATGGTTGAGGCCTTAAAAAAAAAGCATCAATATTACCTTCCTGAATCCTGATTCCTTAAAAGTAGATAATCTATATCTTGTTAAAGTTCTAGGAACTAGACGTTTGATTAACCAGAATACTTTTACCTCATCTAAAATACTGGATGACTGTATACTTATTCAAAATATAGAAGAGAAAAACACATAGTCTTTTGTATGTGACTTCTGATATTTCATTTTAATACACCTTCAACTATCCTATATCTTTGCAAACATTCTCTTTCTGTTTTTCCTTATCTGAGAACAGTATCAGTTCTCTAGAGGACTTGCTTTAATATGGAACCCTGCCTCCTGTGGTTACGTAACAAATTGCAAAAGGATATTCTCATAAATGAAAACTGAACTCAAATTTCAATAAATTATAAATTTCTAATCATTTTGCAACTCATCAGGTCTAAAACCTGCAAGACTAAATTAGAAATTTTAGTATGTGATATAAAACGCAATTTCTGGCAACTATCCCTGAAGAAAAAGAAATCTAACAGAGAAAAATATTTCTTCTGATCCTTTATGAAGAATTTGTTCGCTTTAGAACACACTTGGGACAGCAAGACACCAAGGGCTCCAATTACTGATATCTAAATGGCCTTATTTGGAACTGTGCGGGCAGAAACTTAGGGACTCCAGAATCTCCTTCTTTGGCACTTACATTCGAAGTGGCCCTCTTAGTTATTTTACAAAATATAAATGCTGGGAGTTCCCATCGTGGCACAGTGGTTAACGAAGCCGACTAGGAACAACGAGGTTGCGGGTTCGGTCCCTGCCCTTGCTCAGTGGGTTAACGATCCGGCGTTGCCGTGAGCTGTGGTGTAGGTTGCAGATGCGGCTCGGATCCCGCGTTGCTGTGGCTCTGGCGTAGGCCAGTGGCTACAGCTCCAATTCGACCCCTAGCCTGGGAACCTCCATATGCCACAGGAGCGGCCCAAAGAAATAGCAAAAAGACAAAAAAAAAAATATATATATATATATAAATGCTCAATGCTTTGGTAGACACCCTCATTCTTAGATCTGTACAGGATCCTTTCATCATAAATGGTCTTTGAAAATCAAAAGTTCCTCATCCTTGATGTGAAGACCCATAAGGCTAAATAAACTCTGAAGTGCTTTACTAGCTTTTTTGACTTACTACTTTGGCTCTAGGGCACCAGAATTTTTATTTCTCTTTATTTTCAGAGGACATATTTTATAATGGATTTAAATATTATGTCTGCATACAAATTCAGCATGACAGAAATTGTATAGACTTTTTGAAAGCTTAGGATTTGACAGGATCCATTTGACAGCCTAATGGAACTGGATGTATATATGCTATGTTTACGTTGGGCCAAGCTCTAATAGGATACAGGCCATTTATTAATAAATGACTGAACTGTGATATATCTTTGATGAATTTGCAAAGAATTTGTTACTATTCTAGGTCTAGATATGATTTTTTAATAATGAAAAACATGTGATGACCCAAATACATTCTGCCAGTAGCATTCATGAATTACCAGATGAACATGGAAATGGAATATTAAGGTTATTGATTTCAGCAGTGGTGCTTTAAAGCAAAAATTAGATATTTCATGGTAAATAGCTCACCTATAGCACTGACCACTAATGGCATATATCAAGGCGTCTTTTACTAAAGACCACAAAAGAGCTGCCTATAAAACATGCCTATGGGGTTCCCTTATGGCACAGTAGGTTAAAGATCTGGCATTGTTACTGCAGCAGCTCAGATCACTGCTATGGTGTGGGTTCAATCCCTGGCCTGGGAACTTCCACATGCCGTGGGTGCGGCCAAAAAATAAATAACTGAAACATTCCTAGAAGTGTCCACATCTTTAAAAAAAGGGGGGAGGGGGAGAGAAACTTTCCATGAGACACAAGTTAGAGCTCAGACTATGAGAGTCATATGGCTTGATTCACATCTCAGCTTCTCCTCTTGGTAGGATAGGTCCTTGGGAAAAGGGTTGTCTTCTGCTATTTACTATATGATGAGTAATAAGAAGTAAATGCTAGGAAAGCATATAGTGGAGATGTCACCTATCTGGCAATGAGGAAAGGGTTTTTTTTTGATGGAAAATATACTTAACTAAGAGCTTCATAATGAGCAGAAAGTTTTCTATGTTGTGGGTGGACTTGCAGGAGGAATGAAAACATTAAATTACCCTGGTAAGAATTTTGAATTGTATGCTAAGAGCAATTGGAAGACATTTAAATGCTTAAACATGACCAGATTTTGGTTTTAAAAGTGTAGCTTGGAGTTCCCGTCATGGCGCAGTGGTTAACGAATCCGACTAGGAACCATGAGGTTGCGGGTTTGATCCCTGGCCTTGCTCAGTGGGTTAAGGATCCGGCATTGCCATGAGCTGTGGTGTAGGTTGCAGACATGACTTGGATCCCACGTTGCTGTGGCTCTGGCGTAGACGGGTGGCTACAGCTCTGATTTGACCCCTAGCCTGGGAACCTCCATATGCCGCAGAAGTGGCCCTAGAAAAGGCAAAAAGACAAAAAAGAAAAAAGAAAAAGAAAAGCATAACTTTAGTAAACTGATTGAAGGGACAACAAACTTTTAAAGAAGAAAGGACTAGTATAGGGCCATGGGGATGCAGTGAAGTATAGTGTCAGATGTTTAACTATCTGGATTTTGGATGTGTGCATGAAGAAGGAAGTATCAGGAGTGATTTCTGGTCTCTGACTTTCCTAGACCATGCAGGTGGGTGATGGGACCATTTCCAGAGAGGGGAATCACTCAGGTGGAAGAAAGAGCACTTATCTACTTTGCAACATCATAAGATTTTTTCTGCAACAGCTAGATGAGATGGAGAGTTAGGAGTTAGGCATATGGGTCTTTACCACCTGGCTGAGGGTTTTGCAATGGGTAATTCAAGCCAGAGAGTGAATGGCAGGGTTAGAAAATAGAGGAAGTAGAAATAGATGAAACAAAGGAGAAGGAGTAGGCTTTAAGGTCAAATACAAGAGATAAGGGGATTGTAAAGGAGCATCTAGAGTCTTAGGAAGACAACCAGAAAAAACAGTGTCATGCCAGCAACACAAAGAGCATGCTTTTGGAAGGGAGCAGTCACCAGTGTGTCATGATGCCAGAGCCCAGTAAAGTTTCTGTGGAATTTAGTGGTGTGGAAATCCTGATGACATGAGTGGGAGTTGTTTGGTGAAAGCCTTGCTGGGACATGAATAAGTACTGAAAGAAAGTTCAGAAATGATGTTTACTTTAAACAGAGAGGGACAGGGGGGCCGTTTCTGGGGTGGGAGGTGAGGTTGAGATGGACTCAAAGGGAGGTTTTTTTTTTTTTTTTCCAAAGGAGAGAGTCTTGATCATGATTAGAAGCTAATAGATATGGAGTTCCCATTGTGGCGCAGTGGTTAACGAATCTGACTAAGAACCATGAGGCAGCGGGTTTGATCCCTGGCCTCACTCAGTGGGTTGAGGATCTGGCGTTGCCATGAGCTGTGGCGTAGGTTGCAGACGCAGCTCAGATCCCGCATTGCTGTGGCTCTGTCGTAGGCTGGCGGCTACAGCTCCGATTAGACCCCTAACCTGGGAACCTCCATATGCCTCGGGAGTGGCCCTAGAAAAGACAAAACAAACAAACAAACAAAAGCTAATAGATAGGTTTGTGCAAAGGTCAGCTATATTCTAAAGTGAACACCATCTTATTCGTGTGAGGGAACACTGGTCCCCCTAAATGGCTAGATTAACATTACCTGGTCCTTAATTATGAATGCAGAATATGGATTGAAATAGTTAAATGATAGCACATACTTTCTAGTAAAAATATTTTCCTTATTTCTAATTCCAACTCTCTATGCCTCTCTTACATCCATTCATAATTCAGCAAATATTTATTGAGCATATACAATGAGCAAGACTCACAGAGAAGCCTGGATAACCAAGATTTTCTTGTGGTGAAGATAGACTATAATTAGGGTAAAATGAGTAATTTATATATATATCTATATAAAATTTAAAATAATATAATTGTGTAATAATATTATAAAATAAGTAAATAATGTAATTTTAGGTAGGGTTAATGTTCTGAAGACAATAAAGCCGGGTGAAGGTATGGAGAGAGACAGGTGACAGGGATGGAGGCAGTTGACAAAGATGGTCTAGGAAGACCTTTCTGTGAATCAGTGTTGGTCAGAGACCTGAATTATAAGAAGGAAGGGAGGCAGCAATGGAAAGACCTGGGAGGAGAGCATTTCAATGAGAAAGACTAGAACACATAAGTCTGAGAAAAGTGAGCAAAGGTAGTAGGGTAGCAGGGTGAAAAGTGAGTGAAGGTAGCACCTGGGTGGTGCCCCAACCTGAGACATAGCATGCAAGGCATAGTAAGGGCTTTTCCATATGTGCTCCTGGAAATCACTGGAGACTTGTCTTCAGAAAAATGACATCATTTTAACCTTGCACAGCTTTTGCCAATAACATCTTTTCCACTCCAATTTGAAGAATCGGCTTTGCTCTAAGAGTTCAGATATTTATCCTAGTAAGTTTTTCCATTGGATTAAAGTCTTGCTTTGGTAATTCTTGGTGTGTAAAGCAAAGTCATTCTTTTTTTCGGGGGGGGGAATTTTTTTAATTTTTCTTTAAATTTTTTTAGGGCTGCACCTGTGGCATATGGAAGTTCCCAGATAACAGGTTGAATAAAAGCTGCAGCTGCCAGCCTATGCCACAGCCATGGCAACACCAGATCTGAGGCATGTCTGTGACCTATACCATAGCTCAAAGCAATGCTGGATTCTTAACCCAATGAGCAAGGCCAGGGATTGAACCCTCATCCTCATGGATACTAGCCACAATAGGAACTCTATTCCTTTGGTTCTTTCTTTCTTTCTTTCTTTTCTTTTCTTTCTTTCTCTCTTTCTTTCTTTCTTTCGGGCTGCACCTGCAGCATATGGAAGTTCCTAGGCTAGGGTTCAAATCAGAGCTGCAGCTGAGGCCTATGCCACAGCCGTAGCAACACAGAATCTGAGCCACATCTTTGACCTACACCAAAGCTTGCAGCAAAGCCAGATCCTTAACACACTGAGAAAGGCCAGGGATCAAACTCATATCCTCAGGGATACTATGTCATGCTCTTAACCCACTGAGCCACAATGGGAACTCCAGAAAAGTCATTCTTGAATGTGATTTTGGGAGGAGAAATGATAATGTGTGATTGTATAGTGATTTCTTCCTATTTCCAACATTCACGGAGAGCAGCTGGTTGAAGGGTGACGTGAGCCACAGGGAATTGTCTTAGTGTTGCTTTGCAGCTGCTCAAGGCCACAGAAACATATTCCGCAGTATCAAGATATCCATCACCTTGGCTGTGTTAAATAACTAAGTAGGGGGAATATTTTTGCAATGTATACGTGCTTCAAATCATCATGGTGTTGGAGTTCCCACTGTGGTGCAGCAGGTTAAAGATCCAGTGTTGCTGTAGCTGTGGCGTAGGTTGCACCTGTGACTCAGGTTTGATCCCTGGCCAAGGAATTTCCATATCCCATGGGCGTGGCCATCAAAGAAAATAAAATCATCATGATGTATGCTTTAAATATCTTACCATTTCATGTGTCAATTCTACTTCAGTAAAGCTGAGGGGATAAAAAGATATCTCTCACGTGCTTGCTCACTGACATTTGAGAAAGAGGGGGATCTCTGGGAAAAGAGTTAAGCATGACATTGAATTAAACTTGAGATCATATCTGAATTCCCATGAGTTCTAATCAACTCCAAAAGAGATCTCTGAGAATCCCCAGCAGGGAGCAGATGTTTCTTACAAAGCTGACTTCTCACAGAAAGACACATAAACCAGTGGAGGAGAAATTAGATCTGTGGGCTTTTGGAGTTTGGAATATGTCAGAACATCTGAAATCACCCTCCCCTCCTCAGCCTGGTTTTGTTTTATTCATTTTACATAAAAGTTTATCTCTCACTTTGGATTTAAATCCATTGATAGGAAAGGATGCCTCAGAGCTGTCTTCTAGCATGACTGTGCAGCTTTTACAAGACTTCTAAAGCCTCATAATCATTGTAGTGAAATTTCTACAACAGAATTACTGGACCCAGAAATTATGGAATGGCCCTAGAACTCTCAACAGAATGCAGAGAGGGCTTGTGACCTCTGTAAACTCAACCTAAGAATGTAGATGATGCTTCTCAGCTCAGTGTTTCTGATTCTCTCCATAAAGCAAGAGGGATTCCTCTGGAACTAGGCTCAAGGATGGATATGTGCTTAATGGCAGCTTTATTCAGTTAGTAACAAATGGGAATACAATGGGTCAGGAAATACTGGAGGGGCCGTCTTCCATAGATTGCACAAGACCTCTATATGTGTCATGAAAGATGATGGTTGGCTGCAAACATACTATTTCTTGAGTTGTTTCACTGTTCAACTCCAAGACATCTTAAGGCTTACCAGCCTGATGAGTTCATTTCCAAGAACTGCTTCTCTTCTTTCTTGGAAGAGAAAATCACACTTCTTCAGTTCTAAGAGTCCTGATAATAGTTCTGGGAAAACGAACTTTTCAAACGCACTCCTAGGCTGACAAGAAGGAAAGAAATCTACAGAGGTCAAAGTGGAAGGGAAAGTGGGAATCCTAAGAATTGAGGAGGGGTCTATCTGGATTTCACCCTTAGAGTGTCTTGATGACCCTCAAGTTCTGTTTTAGAAGCTTCATAGGGCCCAAGGATAAGAAAATAAAGCCTAGGAAATACTACAGTAGAAACTTTAATAGGAGAACCCTCCATAAGGCTAGGACCCTGAAGATTTTCACCCTGAGGGATAGGGTGAAAAGTAAATCAACCCATAATGCAGAGGAGACAGCTCAGAAACTTCCTTGTCTCTGCCTTTTCTCTGGATGGAAGAACGGGAAACTAGACATATTGCTACTGTGGAATATTATACAGCAGAGAAAATGAATACACTGCAGCTCCATGCCCCAACTTGTACAAGACCTCTGTGTTTGGATAAATCTCAAACAACCCTGCTCGAAAAAGCAGCAAGTCACAGGGGAACACATATACGATTCCATGTAGATAGAGTTATATCATACCAGTCATACTGGATTAAAGACCCATCCTACTACACTATAATGTCATCTTACCTAATTATATCTAGTACAACCATATTTTCAAACAGGGTCACATTTGATATATCAGGAGTCAGGATTTCAATATATCTTTGGGGGGGGGCATAATTCAACAAATAACAGCTTAGGACAGCCCCTTACAACAAAAGATTATCCCATCAAAAATGTCAACAGTGCTGCTATTGAGAAATCCTGGAGTAAGACAAAAAGGAAAGCAAGGGAATGCTTAACATAATTTTGAACATCATTTGGGGGTGGGGGACTAAAAATAAGAGACTAGGAAGGGGCACAGAGGGCCTTCAGCTTGGCGGTGGGTGCACAGATGTGCATTTTATTATCTTCAAGTAGACATATATTGCATAAACTTTTTGACTGCATAATGAAATTTTTTTCAAGATAATAAAATTCAAAAATGTTGTGGTTACAGATAAATTATAAGTGTAGGGTAATAGGCATAGAAGCATTTGAATGCATGCATGTTTTCACACATTTTAAGTTTCCCACCAGGTGATGTTTGAATGTATTATTTAGGGTCTCAGCCAGGAGCAATGGTAAAAAATAGGCCATGCAGTTTGCCAGGTGTGAGCTACCTGAGGGCTTCTTATGATGATGATGCCATAGGTGTTGAGGGTTCCCCAGTTGTTGGGGGTTCCCTGATTCCGGCAGAGCAATGCTCTTTTCAGCTGCAGTTCCGTTACTGAAGAGAGATGAGGACCTACAGACACACACATTACATTTCACTTGTGATTGGATCTCCTCTCCCAGGCCCTGAAACTGCCAATACAATGGATGCAAGTGTGAGATCTGGAGGCAGATGGCCTGGGTTTGCATCCTGGCTCTGCCACTTGCAGAGTGGTCAAGTTCATCTCTCTGGGCCTCTGTTTTTGCCCTGGCAAAAGGAGAATATTACTACTACTTAATAATAGGATTCTTCTGAAGAGTAGATGAGGTAATGTGTATAAAATGGTAGAGCACTGGTGGCACAAGTTAAACTTTTAGTATTGTTAGTTACCATCATTGTCATTATTGCTGTTATTATCTCTGCCTTATCTCCTTTGGTGAGGCTACTTGGACACCGTGAATCTGTGTTTTCATCATCCTCATTCTGTTTTTAAAATTGATATATAGTTAATTAAAATTAAATTTAAAATTGATAGTAAATTTATAGTTGTATTAATTTCAAGTATACAGTGAAGTGATTCATATATATATGTATATATACATAGAGAGAAGCTGATTTCAGATTCTTTTTTATTATGCCTTATTACAAGATAATGAGTATAATGAGTATAGTTCCCTGTGCTCTATAGTAGGTCCTTGTTGTTTACATCTTTTATATATAGTAGTGTGTGTATTTTAACCCCAGTCTCCTAATTTATCCCTCCCCATACTTTCCCTTTTGGTAAAGATAAATTTGTTTTCTATGTCTTTGAGTCTATTTCTGTTTTGCAAATAAGTTTGTGTCATATTTGGATTCCACATATAAGTGATATAATATTGTATTTGTCTTTTTCTTTCTGACTTACTTTACTTAGTATGGGAAACTCTAGGTCCATCCATGTTGCTGCAGATGGCACTATTTCATTCTTTTTATAGCTGAGTAGTTTTCCATTGTCTATATGTACCACATCTTTATCCATTCATCTATTGATGGACATTTAGGTTGCTTCCATGTCTTGGCTATTGTGAACAGTGCTGCTATGAACACTGGGATGTACTGTCATCATGTTCTTTTTTAAAACCAAGACAGGAAGTAGACCTCAGCAATCAGCTTCTCCTTGCTCCTTCTTTTCTTTCTTTTTTTTTTTTTTTGGTCTTTTTAGGACTGCACCCAAGGCATATGGAAGTTCCCAGGCTAGGGGTTAAATCAGAACTATAGCTGCCAGCCTACATACCGCATCTACAGCAACATGGGATCCGAGCCACATCTTCGACACATACCACAGCTCACGGTAATGTCGGTTCCCCAACCCACAGAGCAAGGCCAGGGATCAAACCCTCGTCCTTATGGATACTAGTTGAATTCGTTACTACTGAGCCACAGCGGGAACTCCTTGCTCCTTCTTTAGCTCCCCTTATCTCCTCTCATAGAGGAACTCTCCCAAGCCCCATTACAATAGCCTGCAGTGGAGAGAGGCATGGTGAGAGGGTTCCACAGAGGAAGAGATTTCTTCCATTCCTCCAACAAATACCGTGCTCTCTAGGATGAGGCGGGGGTGCTACACTGTGAACTGGGTGACTCATGGTTCTCTCTCCATATCTGCAAGTTATGCTTCTCCATGGAAGGTGAAGTTGTGATGGTTTCAAGTTATACTAATAAAATATGGCTAGCTGCTATAAAGAATTACAAAAGGTGGAATCATTCAAACACAAAAGAAGTTTATTTTTCCATAAAGTCAAAAAGAAGTGTTCCTAATTGGCAGGAAGCTCCTGTTCCATCTTGTGGCTCTGCCATCTGCAACACATGGCTTCCAAGTCACCAAGCTCATTTGCACAAAGTTGGCAGAGGGAAGAGAACTTAGAAGATCATATCGAGAGTGATTTTGATGGGCCAGGTATGTAGCAGACACACATTATTTCTACTTACCTTCCACTGGATATATTCCAGTCACATGGCCACATGTAACAGCAACAGAGGCTGTGATTGGTAGAATAGTTTGGAAGGAGTGGATGGGATTTGGTGAACAGCTAGCATGGGAAGGAAGATTGAATAATATATGCCCAATGCATATCACACATTTCACAGAATTTTGGTGGTGGAGGGAGAGGGAGATGCCTCTTTCTTAGAAAATCATTGCCAAGGTTTGCAGTGCACGTCATGTGGAAGAATATCCTGTCCTCTAAAATCTGATTTTACTGAGCAACGCTAAACGTAGGATTGCTGAGGGTTCATCAACTCCAACAATCTATCCAGAGGGGCCCAATATTCCATCCTGAGCATTTCATGTAGTGAGGCTAGGGTAAGCAAAATTAGGATTTCAGCTCTTTCTGGAGCTTCCTTGTTTCCATGCTTCCTCACCAGAGGAAAGATATTAACACTCTCAATGGGGTTGAATAGCAGACATCTTCCTGACATTATCTGCTGCTTGCTCTGACTACTGGCAAGCACAAGGGTCTCAGCAGCAGGAGATCTTTGCATTCAATGTAGCACAACTTTGCCAGGCATTTTGCTGCTTTTCTTACACTTGAGATACCTTGTGGCATCCAGGAGTTTATAAGAAATGCAAAATCTCAGGCTCCACCCCTATTCAGTCAGATTTGCATTTCAGCAAGATCCCCAGAGGAATCCTATGCCATTTAAAATATCAGAAGGGGGACTTCCCATCGTGGCTCAGAGGTTAATGAACCCGACTAGTACCATTAAAGACTTGGATTCAATCCCTGGCCTCTCTCAGTGGGTCGGGGATCCGGCATTGCCGTGAGCTGTGGTGTAGGTTGCAGACATGGCTCGGATCCCGTGTTGCTGTGGCTGTGGTGTAGGCTGGTGGCTGCAGCTCCAGTTCAACCCCTAGCCTGGGAACCTCCATATGCCATGGGTGCATAAAGGACAAAAGACAAAAAAAAAATACATAAATAAATAAATACACAAATACATAAATATCAGAAGGGCTGCTTCAGGACACTGACTCTTAAGCTTGGTTATAGATTGGTATCACCTGGGCAGCTTCAAAAATGGTGACGTTTGGATCCACCTGCAGAGATTCAGGTGTAATTGGTCTGGGCTATGGCCTGGGCTTTGGATCTATCAGAGCTCTTCAAGTGATGTCATTTTGCAGTTAAGTTCAAGAACCACCATTTTACATGGTCTACTCTTTCTCACCAAAAATTCCTCCTTGATTAGTGTGGGCACGTGCTTCAAGGATTGTTCCAGTGTGTGTTTGATACCTAATTCACCAGCCCAGAGCCGTTCGCCTTAAACTGAGAACGTCTAGGGCTATTGTGTGGACCTCAGTCAGTAGAGCAGCAGCAGCTGGACTCTGTGTTCTTGCAAAAGCCTTGGGCTGAGAAACAATGACTCTGTTTTATTCCATAAAGGCCACTGTATGTACCCACTGCCACCACTACCACCTTCTTTCTGGTTGACACAGGCTTGGCTAGAAAAAAAAAAAGAGTTTCAAATCATTTTTTTTTCTGTTCCCCTGTATCATTTTCTCAGAATACACCATCGCTGTAATGTTCTGACTTGGAGACAACCTTGTATTTCAGTTTTGAAATCTGCACAGAAATAGATAAGTTTACTGGCATTTTTGTGTTCCAATTCATGAAAGATCCTAATAATGCCAGAAGACATCCCTGCCTTTAATTTTATGCTCCACTCCAACCCCATTATATGCTTAATAAGCAGTGAAAGAATAAACCTGGGTCGCTCATGTCTGCTTGGTAAAAATGAAAAATGTGCAAGAAAATTGCTCTTAGTGTATAAAACTTGGCCTGCATTTCTTCTTAGGCTGTGCTGCCCTATGTTCATTTTCATTCACAGTCAGCCAGCAAAGCCCAGGGCAGTGGTTTACCTGTGGGCTCTAAGCCTACATCACCATTATCCCCTGAGAACTTGCTAGAAATGCAAATTCCACCACCCACCCTGGGTGTTTAAACAAGCCCTCCAGCTGATCCTGATGAACACTCAAGTTTGAGAAATGCTGGCCTAGAGGTTAAGTTCAGCTCAGAAACAAACAGAGCACGCTCTGCCATGCTCCATCTCCAAAAGTAAGTTTTTCAACCTCTGCTAATATCACTTTCCTCAACTGTCAAGTAGCAATAATGATAAGAATGGTACATAATCTGTGGAGTTGATAGTTTTAACTGCGATAGTGCAAGGAAGGTCCTTTGCAGGCAGATATCCAATGTCCTTTGAAGTGTTAATCATTCTTATTTACTATTACTCAGCTGATTTTATATTATCATTTATGTTTTTATAAATGGTTTTCTATTAAGTACAGGACAGTGGAATTGTCTTAGGTAGTACAGATTCACAGTAGGACAAGGCTCTACACTCACCCCCAAGGTGTTTTGGTTTGTTTGTTTGTTTTTGCTTTTTAGGGACTCAGTAGCAGCATGTGGAAGTTCCCAGGCTAGGGGCTGAATGGGAGCTACAGCTGCTGGCCTAGGCCACAGCCACAGCAACACGGGATCTGAGCCACATCTGTGACCTACACCACGGCTCACAGCAACGCTAGACCCTTAACCCACTGAACGAGGCCAGGGATCAAACCTGCAACCTCAAGTTCCTAGTCAGATTCATATCCACTGTGCCACGATAGGAAGTCCACCCCCAAGGGGTTCTTGATTTAAAGGAAAAGTCAGGGAAAGCAGAGTTCCTATCTGGAGTAAATAAGGGCTTAGATGGTGTTCTCTTGGGGGCGGAGTGGTCTGGGGAAGGCAGGGAGAGAAACAGAGTGTTCGGCTATGTGGCATACGTGGTGGTGAAGAACATAAAGAAGGAGCAGACTTTGATGTCCCCAAATATGCCTCTCTGCCATAAGGATTATTTTGAGCTAATTATTGTTAAGAAACAGCATACCCAGGAGAATCTCTGGAACCCAAGTAAAACTGACCCTTTTGAAAGATATTTACATGTATAAGAAAGCCTCCATTTGTAAGGGTGGATCCCTCTCTGTATCCCCAAGAGAAAGATGATTCTAAATCTTTAGAAATTCTATCAGTAGTGAAGGCATTGATTTAAATTTGGATAATAATCTTACCCTTGTTTACTGTGCTTTTCCTTTAACCCCCCACCTTAACCACCTCCTGTCAACCCAACGTCTTTTGTCTTTAACTGGAGACAGTATTTAAGGTGGTAGTTTGGACCCTTTTAGGAGTTACTCAGTTTTCCTGGATCTCTCCCACGTATAGAGGAGGTATCCGTGCTGTTAAACTGCTGTTTGTTTTTCTCCTGTTAATTTGTCTTTTATCACTGGGGAGTCTCAGTCAAGAACCTAGAAGGGTAGAGGGAAATGATTTTACCTTTCTTCAAACACAATGTTGAGTCTGGAAGCAGCAATTCCAAGGCCAGGTCAGCCTCACCTGGTTGTGAAGCCCAAGGGCGCATCACTTAACTCTGGGCTTTGGGTTCTTAATTACAAAATCATGGAGTGGTCCAAGATCAGTTTCAACAGTCTTCCTGCTGCAGACTTCTAAGCTTTAAAACTAAAAACAACTATACTTCAGTTAAAAAATACTTTTAAATAAAGAAGTAAAAATGGCTAAAAACAATACAATGCTCCTTCTTCCAAAAAAAAAAAAGCCATGTTGTAATAAGATAAAAGATAAATAAAAAAACACATTTATAGATCAGGAAGATTGAAATGAGGGAGTTCCCCTTGTGGCTCAGAGTAAATGAACCTGACGAGGATCCTTGAAAATGTGAGTTTAATCCCTGGCCTCACTCAGTAGATAAAGGATCTGGTGTTGCCATGATCTGTGGTGTAGGTCAAAAATGCAGCTTGGATCTGACATGTTGCTGTGGCTGTGATGTAGGCCGGCAGTTGCAGTTCTGATTCAGTCTCTAGGTTGGGAACTTCATATGTCTCTGGTCCAGCTGTTTTAAAAAAATTAAAATGAATGTGCAGATGGGGACTGATGTATAATAAAGAGTTTGGCTGGCCCTTTCCCCTGTAGTTTGTGAGAGGGAAATTTTAAACCCTTCTATGTGTTATTCATGGTGGGTCATTCAACTACAACTGGATTTCTGCTTAGAAGACGACTCAGGATGGGGCCGATTTGAGATTAGACCAAAATGTTATTAGAGGCTTTGAACCAGGGGATATCAGCTGGACCTCCAGCGAGAAGAGGGGGACTGGATATAGAGCTCAATGGTGTAGCCAGTTAATTATGCCTATGTAATGAGACTCCAGTAAAAACACTGGACACCAGTCTCCAGTGAGCTTCCTGGTCAGTGAACACGTGTGCCCTGATTCCACTGGAAGAGTGCAGAACAGCTCTGTGTTTGAAACCCTCCAAGACCTCACCCTACATGTCTTTTCATTTGACTGGTCCTCATTTATATCCTTTGTCGTAAATATGTAGTCATAAGTGTAGAGGCTTCCTGAATTCTATGAGTCACTTTCATGAATTCTGAAACATGAAGGAGCAGCAGGACTCCCTGAACCTGTAGCTAGTTGGTCAGACGAGAAGGTAGCTTGTGGACCACCAAACTTGCACCTAGCTTCAGAAGTGAGGGCTGTCTTGTGGAGGACTGCGCCCTTCTCCTGCTGAGTCTGCACTAACTCCAGGTAGTTATAGTCACCGAGGTATTGCAGAATAGTAGAGCTAAAACCAGCAGCTTCCTTCTTCTAGGGGGATAGGGAAATTGATGAAACTTCCATTTGCGTGTCTGTTAGCAATAATTGTTTGGCTGTCAGTTATCTTCGGCTTTATCAAGTCTTTAGACTTGTTAAATAGCTTTCATAGACTCAGAATGAGATGATGGGGAAGGGTAAGCTAGAGACAATGCATAGCTTCCCATTGAAGCACTAACTCTTCTTTACATGTTTTCTTTTTGAAAAGAAGAAATGGAACTTGACATGTCATAAACCCAGTCTCCTTGCATCTGGGAGAGTACCTAAAATCAGCTCTGGCTGACCAATAAACAATGTTCAAGCCCCAACTTTAAATCTTTACAGAGGTGAACTCCACCTCCACTGGTACCAGATCCTAACATAACAACCCTCCCAACTAGGATATTCTTTCAGATGTGTAACTCAGCACAACCCTGCACACCCTGTGGACATGAATAATCATGAAATTAGTAAATAAATAACTAAAACCCTCCTGCTCCATCCCTCAAGGCTGGTCTGTCTGCCACATAAAAGATAAAGATCTTATCCACAAAATAACCTTCCTTCACTTTGAGTCTTTCCCCCGTTTTACACTCTCCTTTCTGCATTTTCTGTCTGGTATTTCCCTCCATGCTCCCAACAGGTTTTTTTAATGTTATTTTTTCCATTTTGCAATCAGCTGCTGTTTCATATATGAAACCAGAAGTTCCGGTCACACAAGTCACATCCCGGGCATCCACGGTCAGCATCTTCCATGTGACTCCCAATCTCATGTTCACTTGACCTCCTGGGGATCCACATGTCTACCAAGAAAGAGGTACTTGGGGGTAAGTGCTCAGAGTCATGTGTAAATCATCCTTTAAGGTTAAAAGATATCCAGAGTTGGAATTCCCGCTGTGGCAGCGTGGGTAAAGGACTCAACTGTAGTGGCCCAGGTTGCTGCAGATGCATGGATTCAGTCTTCAGCTTGGCACAGTTGTTTAAATGATCTGGTACGGCTGCAGTTGAGGCTCAGATTCAGTCCCTGACCTGGGAACTTTTTTTTTAAAGGCTTCGAATGCATCCTTTAAAAAAAAACCACAGAGGTATCCTCAGAGCAGTGGCTCTCAGGGTATGGTCCCTGGCCCATCAGCACCTTCTGGAAACTCGTTAGAGATGCAAATTCTTAGGCCCCAGCCCAGACCTGCAGAATCACCCATGGTGTGTTTGAACAGTCCCTCCAGGGCATTCTGATGTACACTGAAGCATGAGAACCACTTGTATAGATTCTTTTTCCTTGTCCCAAGGCCTAAAACAGTTTTTTTGGGATTTTTTTGTTTGGTTGGCTTGGGTTTTTTTTACAGCCACACCTGGGGCATACGGAAGTTCCCAAGCTAGGGGCTAAATCAGAGCCATAGCTGCTGGCCTCCACCACAGCCACAACAACATGGGATCTGAGCAGCATCTTTGACCTATACTGCAGCTCACGGCAACACTGGATCCTTAACCCACTGAGCAAGGCAAGAGATGGAACCCACATCCTCATGGATACTAGTTGGGTTTGTTACCACTGAGCCATGGTAGGAACTCCCCACCTGTATAGATTTTTACATTTTAAACTTGACTGGAATTTGAAACACAGTTCAGAAAAGCCAGTGCGCTTAATGAAATGCCTTTGCTTTTCATCTCTCTGTTTCTGACTGTGACCTGGATACACAGCTTGGCTGGCAGAATCTCCTAAGTTTCCAGGCTGAACCAAACAGAGTTATTCTGGTTTAGTCATCTGCCCTCTGTGTGGGCAGAGGGCTGTGTAGAGCCAGTGGGAAGTTTGTAAATACCCATTTTCATTCTCACCCCCACTATGATGGACAGCACATCATCTGCATGTGGTAAGAGCTCCCAGTGGGCTCATCTGGGTGAAACCACTGCAGTGCCTCCCAGATGTTCTATATGTTTATCTCCAGATCACATGGCCCAAGAAAATCTGAAGCAACAAGCTTTCCTCCCACTTGTTTGTCTGCCTTTAGCCATGGTTCAGAGGATTCCTGTTACATACTATTCCTTGCCATTAACATTCACGTCCCACTCATTGTGACTGATCTTCTGGAACTCAGCCCTATCAGCCAGGGGATGGACTTGTAACCAGAGTGCAAAGCATCCAATTCTCTCTTCTGACATTAACTTAAACTGCTCTTCCAAATCTACCTCAAGAGTGCTGCCTTGGGTGGCAACTCTTCTCGGATGCTCATCTTGAAACTGATAGTGCCCTCTGAAAGGGGAGTGGGGGAGGTATTTTAACTTGGGAAAAGGTCTTCCATGACTGTGGAATCTGGAGATGCATGCCAGGGGATAGCTTCAAAAATGAGGCTGTGTAATTATGTACATCTGATGAAAATGACAGTCTGCAGGTGGCACACATCTTTGAAAGTGCAATCGCAAACACCAGCTCCCTGGGGAGACCAGGTAGAGGCAGTTAGTACTTAAATTGGTTTATCTTTAATTTGCATTTGATGTCAGTATAAAGTTCGCCCACCAGGAGGGAGGGAGTTGAGAGGCACTGTTTTGCATAAGAGCTGCTTTGCCTTCACATCTGTAGAACTGGCATATCTGTGAACTCTGCATAGTTGACTCAGGAGCCTCTCATACACTGTAGGGGTCTTAGCTGTGGGAGGGGAACATTTAGGTTTGGAATACAGGGTTCTCAGTAGCAATTCATCTGCAAGCATCCTCTGCTGCTTTTACAAACTCTTCACCACCTTGTATGGGAGCCCTTAAATAGAAGCCATTCTGCATGCCTGCATACCTTGTTTACTACTTTTGTTCAGCTCTTTTGGCTCAAAAGTCAGTTTCCCATTACTAAGTCAAATCTCATTGGGCCAGTGGCTTTCAGACTTAATTGATCATTACATTCCTCTGAGATTCTTAAAATTCCCTCTGCCTACTTTGCACCCCAGAGCAGTTATATCACATGATCTGGGGGTGGGGCCCAGACATTGGTATTTTTAAGAAGTTTCCAAATGCAGCAAATTGAGAACCCTTGACTTAGGCAATTTACATGACCATTGGATGGGTGGTTGGGAAGGGTCTCGTGGGCTCAGGAGAGATGAATCCATTTCATAAGGCTAAGGGGATGCTCTGCTGTGTGCTGGTCATGGGGCTTAGTGGAAAAGGTTGCCCAGCCTTAAGAACAGGTGAAGCGATCAGTGATTTTGGAGAAATAGAAGGGTCTGTCCCCACCCCACAACCTGTAAAGTCATCTGCTATCTATGAAAATGTTCACCCTTGAATCCTGCATGCCAAAATACAGCTGATCACTCTCTTGAAGATAAGGGAAGCCAAATGCCTAAACTAGTGGTTTTCAATTTTGACTCCAAGTTAGAAGCACTCAGGGAGCTTAAAAACCCAACCCATCTGGCTGAACCCCAGAGCAATGAAATCAGGGTCTTGAGCTATCAGGCATCAGGATACTTAAAAGCTCCTCTGGGTAATTCCAAGTTGCAGGCAAGGCTGAGAGCCAGTGGCCTACAGCAGTCAATGGTCTTCAAATTTCATTGCTGTAGGGAAGGAAAAATCATTTCCCTCTATCCTCCCAAGTTCTTGGCTGAGACCCCCTGTGAGAAAAGATTAACAAAAAATTACAGATTAACATATATACCTCATGTATATGTGGGAAATCCCCAAGGAAAATGAGTAACTTTTTATGGTGGCCTTGAGATGGCCTAAGCCACCTGCTTAAGTACAAAAGGAAAGTGGTGGGGAGAGGGAGTCTGGCTATGGGAGGTGACCGGGTAAACAAGGGTAAGGTTTGTTAGGAAGATGAAGTCAGTGCCTTCTTCATTCATGAGTTTCTGGGGAGGTAGTTGTCATTGTCTTCCTGGTACAGAGAAGGAGACACCGTTACACACAGAGGTCTCCCTTGTAACTGTAAATGTCCCTTATAAGAGGGTAACTGCTACTGCTGCTCAGCTTTTAGAACTCTTCATGTGTCTGCTAGCTTTCCAAATAATCTTTATGCCAAAGAGGCAGGCTTGGAGAGTTCCTGTTCTGGCTCAGCAGAAACGTATTTGACTAGTATCCTTGAGGATTCAGGTTCAATCCCTGGCCTCACTCAGTGGGTTAAGGATCTGGTGTCGCCATGGGCTGTGGTATAGGTCACAGATGCAGCTCAGATCTGATGTGGCTGTGGCATATCCCAGTGACTACAGCTCCTATTCGACCCCTGGCCCTGGAACCTCCATATGCTGCAGGTAAGGCCCTAAAAAAAAAGGCAAAGATGCAGACTTGGGGGTGGCATATTCTGTTCCCCCTCACTGTCTGTCAGAATCCCCCAGGGGAGATTTTTTACAAATCCTGATGCCCAGGCCATACTCTTCCCCGATTAGATATGAAACTCCAGAAGCAGGATCCCCGGAATCAACATTTTATAAATTTCCCAGGGAAGTCCATTGTGCCGACAAATTTGAAAACAAATAGCCTAAGAGATTGAAAGGAAAGTTCATGGGCACAGGAGAAGGGAGAGTGGAAGGCATCACTGTTTAATCCACCTGGTCAATTTACCCAAGTCCTGTTCTTTCCAGTGACTAGAAATAGCTGGATTGCTGGCTAGACATTATGCTGGGACATAAAACATCCTGAGAAGAGGCTGCCTTCTCTTATTTGAGGATTGAGTGTGATGATAACCTTCAATCAGAAAGCCCAGAGTCAGCACCTTCCTTCACCTGCCTTCAGGCTCTATTTTATCCATTCCTGTTCAGCTATATTTTTGATCCTGGAAGGATCGTCCTTAACCCTGGCTGCACTTGAAAATCTCGAGAGCCAATTTTAAACTCTCAATGCCCAGGCCATACTCAAGACCACTACATTCAGAATCTACAGGAGTGGGAGGATGGAAAGGGTGGTGTCAATACTTTATAAAACTGGAATTTGTAGTGAGACCACTGAAGATTTGAGGGCAGTAGTTTTTGTTTTGTTTTTTTTTGTTTTGTTTTTTTTTTTTTGTCTTTTTGCCTTTTCTAGGGCTGCTCCCGCACATATGGAAGTTCCCAGGCTAGGGGTTTAATCGGAGCTGTAGCCACCGGCCTACGCCAGAGCCGCAACAACGTGGGATCCGAGCGGCATCTGCGACCTACACCACAGCTCACAGCAACGCCGGATCCTTAACCCACTGAGTGAGGCCAGGGATCGAACCCACAACCTCATGGTTCCTAGTCGGATTCACTAACCACTGAGCCACGACGGGAACTCCTGAGGGCAGTAGTTTTAATTTGCATTTCCCTAATGACTAGTGACATTGAATGTCTTTTCATGTGCTTATTTGCCATCTGTATGTCTTCCCTGGTGAAATAATCTTTTCATATCTTTCATTCATACTCTAACCAGGTGATTCAGATTTTTACTCTTGAATTTGAGTAGTTTCTACATCATCTAGGTACTTTGTGAGGTAGGGGTTTTGTCCGTATTTTCTCCCAGTCTGTAGCTGATCTTCTCTTCTTTGTTGGGCTTTCGCAGAGCAAAAGCTTTTAATTTTCATAAAGTCTGATTTATCTGTTTTTCCCTTTATGGATTGTGCTTTGGGTATAAAGTCTAAGAACTTGCTGCCTCGCCCTAGATCCCAAAGCTCTTCTCTGATTTCTTCTAACAGTTTATGATTCCACATTTTACATTTAGAATCCATGACCCATTTTAAGTTAATTTTTGTATAAGATGTGAGACTTAGGTCTAGGGTGCCTTTTTTGTTTGTTTCTTTTTTTTTTCTTTTGGTTTGTTTTATTTTTGCCTGTGGATGTCCAAGCATCAGCATTTGGCCTTGTGATCGAAGGACATGCCTGTTAAAAATCTGAAGTCTGAGATCTTTTCAAGAGCATCACAATAAGATTTAAAAAGAACAAAAGAAAGAAATGTGTGCTTTTATTTATTTTTTATTATTATTTTTATTATTTTTATTTTTTCTCCATTATAGCTGGTTTACAGTATTCTGTCAGCTTTCTACTATACAGCATGGTGACCCAGGTAAAATTAATTTTAATAACATATTTTAGTTAACCCAGTCTATTAAAAAAATTATTTCAACTTGTTACCAAACTCCAAATTATTGAGATATTTTGCATTCTTTTTTTGTGGAAGAAGTCTTTAAAAACCAGTGTGTATTTAATATCTATGGCACATCTCAGTTGGACTTAGCACATTTCAAGGACTCCACAGCCACATGTTGTGGGTGGCTACCAAATTGAAAAATAGGAACTGAGACAAAGACAGTCTTGTTCTTCACCCCCTATTCTTGGCATGTTTGCTGACTGAATATTAAATTCCCACACTGTTTCTACCTGGCACAAATGTAGGGCTACTGATTTCAAATAATATAGGCTCTATTTAGAAAACCTTGCCTCTGCTTCCAGCTGGATGAAACAATTCTAGGCAAATGCAGTCATGGTGGAACGTGCTTTCATAAATATTTATGATGGACTGACAGTGATGGGCCTGCAGCCTTGGAGTCATGACGTCCTCCCCCGCACTTGGACTCTTATCTTATTTTCCCTCGACTAAAGTTATTAAATTCGCATGAGTTTGCACAGTGTTCTAAATTCATGAGGGCCTCATTTACAGATGGATCTATGCAGCAGTGAGGGTGGCACAAGGTAAATCTTACATGTCATCACTTAAACTGTCAAAGGAACAAAGACTAGAGCAGTACTGATTTCCATTCCATAAATGAAAGCACACCAGTTGAAATAAATGTACCCTTAGCCATACAGCCTGGACTAGAACAGAAATTCTCATCCTCAGTGCTGTTGATGTTTTGGGCTGGACCACTCTTGCAGGGGTGGCGGGGGGGACTGTTCTGTGCACTGTAGGATGTTTAGCAGCATCTGTGGTCTCCGGTATCTAGACCAGAATGTGGTCTACACATTCCAAAGGCGTGACTCCACAAAATGGCCCTAAGCATTTCCAGATGTCCCCTGTGGATCAAAGTTGACCCATGCAACCCCTGATGAGAATCAGTGGACAAGAATGAAAGGAAATTCAGAGTCATGTATGGGCTTTTGATGTTTTGTGGGGTTTAGGGGGCCTAATTTGAAATTTTACATGGTTAACTGCATTCTAACTGTTAAAAGATAAACTGAGGCATATTAAAGAATTTAAGCATTTGTCTGAGCCAAACCAATTCACACTGAGCATCCAGTCTAGCAGATAGAAAAGAACTCTAAGGAGCTGTACAAAATAAAAAACCTTTATAGAAAGAAGGGATCAAGAGTAAGGAAGATATAGTAGGCACAAAAGCAGATTGGTTATTGCAAAGTTACTTTACTGTCAGCCAGGTTACATAACTAGTGGTGATCATGATATTATTGATTGACTGGTTGAAGATTCCATTTGGGGGAGAGCTAAAACTGTAATGGGGTCTTGGCTTGGTGACATGGGGCTTAGCATAAGCAACTCCATTTGGGGCTTGTTGTCTGGATTTTTTTAATTCTTTAATATTATGGAATATTTCATTCTCTAGTTTGCTTTCCTCTGTGGGGTAACTGAGTTTCGAAAAACGCCTATCACAGACTTAAATCATGGGGAAAATGGCACCCTTAGTTTCTGGCCACCATACTGTGGACTCCTTGCAGCACAAAAGTAGGACAGATTCTCATCTCATCTTTGATATAATAAGATTTATATTTGCAAAAGATCTCTCTTCCCAGCTTGATGAATTCCCACTCATCCTGGAAGGCCAGCCTTAATGCCACCTCATTTGTGAAGTCTTTGCTAATTTCCCAAGAAAAATGATACCTTTGTCAGAGGTCTCCTTGCCTTTTTGCTGAAGCTCTGCTAAAAGCATCTGTTGGTTATTATCATCATCCTCAGAGGGTGAGTAAATGAATGAATGACTGCAAGTGACATTCTGGGGAGAAGTTGGAGGATGAGGCTTAGCCAGCTCTTATTAAACTAAGAGGCATGCTTCATGGACCTAGACAATTAAAAGAGCAAAAATAATCAGAAATAGATGCATGCTTAGAACATCGCCAAGAAGCTCTCCAAAAATATTTTAAAATAATAATAATAAAAAAAGAGTGATGGCATCCACAGAAGGAACACCAAAGAGAGAGCAGTTATGAAAAATGGTCATCAGTGCTATTCATACCCTTAAAGAAATTGGAATCAACATTGCAAACTCATCTGGCCCGGTGATTTGTAACTTTCAAGATGTAGGAGTCGACATGCACACTAAATGCTCTTTACAGTCAAGAATCTCTACAAAAAGTTACTGGGTAGATGCTGAAATACTCATTTACACAGAACATGACACTGCTGTCAATAGATCGAAATTTTATAGTTTTGCTTTATCTCACAGCACATCAGGGAAATGTCTCAACTCTGCAAGCAGGTCTGTCTGGCTAAGCTGGAATATTTGGAAGAAACAGAAATTAATTCAGTTCTACCTCTGATATACAGCAGGATTCCAAACAAGCTGAATTTTGCTTTCGTAAGCACCAAAGTCAAATTCAATCTACCTTTAAGAAGAAATACTCAATTCAGTGGTTCTCCAACTTGAAAGCATTTAAGAATTTTAGACACTAACAAATTGCCTGATTTCCTGGAGGATTCTGATTCAGAAGGCCTCAGGGGATCTTAATAATCTCTGTTTTTAATAAGCCCTACAGATAATTCTCATGTGGGTTGGCCTTTGTTTTTTTGTTTTGTTTTGGCCACCCCAAGGCATATGGAGTTCCTAGGCCAGGGATCAGATTTATACTGTGGTTACCACTTAGGCTGCAGCTGCAACAATGCCAGATCCTTAACCCACTGTGCCAGGCAGGGATTGAACTTGTGTCCCAGTGCTCCCAATGCTCCCAAGATGCTGCTAATCCCATTGCACCCCACAGCAAGAACTCCAGGTTGGCCTATTCTTGAGACAGTGAACTCTAACCCAATAACTCCCAACTAGGGGTGATTTTTGCCCCCACCCCAACTCCGCCACCAGAGACATTGGGTAATGGCTGGAAACACTTGGTTGTGACAGTCCAGGATGTACTATTGGACAGAGCCCTGGGATGCTGCTAAATAACCTACAATGCAGGAGATCCCATCGTGGCTCAGTGGTTAAGGAAGCTGACCAGCATCCATGAGGATGCAGGTTCAAACCCTGGCCTCGCTCAGTGGGTTAAGGATCCGATGTTGCCATGAGCTGTGGTGTAGGTTGCAGATGTGGCTTGGATCCTATGTTGCTATGGCTGTGGTGTAGGCTGGCAACTGCAGCTCCAATTTGACCCCTAGCCTGGGAACCCCCATATGCTGTGGGTCTGGCCCTAAAAAGACAATAGACCAAAAAAAAAAAAAAAACCTTACAGTGCACCAAACACTGCCCCACCCGCCCCAATATGGGAAGCCTAATTCATCTGGTATGTAGCCTGAACTTGTGGACTTTTCAAATTCCCAAGGTGATTTTTAATAGATAGTCAGCATTGAGAATCATGAGTGTAGGTCAGTGGTTGTCAAACTTGACCAAGCATCAGAATCAGTCACCTGGAGAATTTTGAAAACATAGATTGCAGGGCTCTACCCTTAGAAAGTATGATTAAGGAGTTCCCGTCATGGCGCAGTGGTTAATGAATCCGACTAGGAACCATGAGGTTGTGGGTTCAATCCCTGCCCTTGCTCAGTGGGTTAACGATCCGGCGTTGCCATGAGCTGTGGTGTAGGTTGCAGACGCGGCTCAGATCCTGCATTGCTGTGACTCTGGCGTAGGCCGGTGGCTACAGCTCCGATTCGACCCCTAGCCTGGGAACCTCCATGTGCCACAGGAGCGGCCCAAGAAATGGCAAAAAGACAAAAAAAAAAAAAAGAAAGTATGATTCAGTCAGTCTTGTGTGGGATCTAAGCATCTGCATTTCTGCAAGTTCCCTGGGTGATGCTGATGCTGCTGGTTTAGATATCACACTTGGAGGATGTCTTGGGAGGTGTTGAAAAGCACCTCTCACTCATTGGTCTCATTCTGATCTGCCATTTTACTTGTGAGACTGCTAAGCTCCAAATTGCCCTGCTTACATGAGGAAGAAGGAAGAAAGAAGCTTTAGAGACCTTGACTTGAATGACTGAAAATCAGTGGCCCCCCCAAAACACCAATCAGCATTCCTCCCCTCTTCTTTGGGAAGGGGCCTAGAACTTCTCATCCCAGGGATGAATGTTAAAACTGTTCAAGATTTTGTCATTTAATCTACCTTGAACTTCAGCTCCTACCATCCCTGCCAAGGATGAACAGGCAGCTAGAGAGAATGATAGACAGAGAGTTAGCGCAGATGTGTAACCGTGGCTCATGGGTTGTCATCAAGGGCTAGCTTCACAGTGGAAGAAGGCGTGGTTACAGAGACGTACTGAGTCCAGAGCAGACTTACAAATTACCAAAGGTTGAAGATAGAGTGAGTGGAGAACATGAAAGATGTGAGTGACCAGCTTCTGTTATGGGGCTAAGCACCCAATACCAGTAGTCTTCTCATTCTGCAAGAGGCATCTAGTGGTACCCTATAAGCCTGTGGGAGAAGCAAGGATGGCTAAGATGCAGTGCCTCAAGGTATGGAACTTATTTCCATGCGTATCTTCGTGATGCTTCTTGTGACCAGCCTGAGATCACACACACCATAACTTTGGATTTCCTACTCATGTTTCTTGTTTCCATGACTCTCAACTTCAAAGAGGAAAAGGCTGAGTATAATCAATTTTTGGATCCAATGTGCTTGGGTTTGAGTCTTAGCCCTGTTGCTCACTACTTTTATAAGCTTGTCCAAGTCTTGTCACTTCTGTGTTTCACTTTTTTTAACATTAAATGAGGGAGGGCAGAACAAGATGGTAGAGGAGTAAGAGGTCACACTCACCTTCTCCCACAAGCACATCAAAAAAACACATCTACATGTAAAATGACTTGCACAGAACATCAACTGAATGCTGGCAGAAAAACTTAAACCTCCAAAAGGGCAAGAAATTCTTGACATAACTGGGTACAACAAAAGAAAAAAAGAGAGAGAAAAAAAAGGATTCAGGACGGGACTAGCATTCCCGAGAGGGAGCTGTGAAGGAGAAAAGGAACCCACATCCTGGGAAGCTATCTAACTGACAGAAAGATCAGCCAAGTTGGCAGGACTTCAAAGTCACCAAGAAAAGCATAGCAGCTGGACTGAGAACAGCAAAGCAGAGTGAGAGCTGCACAGAGCATCTGAACCACTGGTCCAGACACCACAACCTGAGATGCTCGGCCGGGGGCTGGGTGCTGAGACTTAGGCTCCAGAGGTCAGTCCCAGGGAGAGGACTGGGGTTGGTGGTGTGGGCACAGCTTGAGGGGCTAAGGAGTGGTGCACCATGAGTGGGGGAGCTGTGTGCTACTCCCCGGCTGGGGAGTGGAATGCCATGGCAGAGGGAACCCGGGAGAAGATCCAGACCAGCTGGAGAGGCAAGGCGCCATTGTTGGGGAGGGGAGAGGAGGAGGAGTGGACCGCCATAGGAAACTCCCTGCACTGGAGCGTGCACCCATGGGCTCTCAGAGGGCAGGGTGGCTCTGGTGCAGGCTACGGGCTGCAAGAAGCCTCTTGCTTGTTTAGGGGACACTGGGCACTTCTTATGCAGGCTACCGGTGGCCAGGCACATCTTGTGTGGGCTAAGGGCATCAGGGGGCTAAGTGTGATGTGGTGCCTCTTGCACAATCTACAGGTGGCAGGGACAGACCATGGTGGTCATCTCAGAGGCCAGAGGGAAGTGTGGCTTGCCACCACTAAAGGCCTGTGAGTGGGCCCCACCTGGGACCCCAGTCACCTCAGGGGTTGGCAAAAAAAGAGGGCACTGCAACCAAGCACCAAATGCTGTTGCTTTCACTCTCCTGGGAATACACCTGCCCTGCAGCTGCCACTGCCAAATGCTCTGGGTGGGGCCCAGACACTTAGTCACTGTCCCTTCCCAAGACCCTACCACTAGGAGCAGCTGGTGCAGCACCTTCTGCGTGAGCTAAGTGGGACAGGGTGCTTCTTGCATGGTCTTCAGGCAGCAGGGGCAAACCACCACAGTTACTGCTGGCTCCAGAGGTGGGAGTGGCTCGCAACCACTACGAGTCCATGAACAGACATGACTTGCAGCCCCACTCATGTCAAAGGCACCACAGAGGAGGGCATTGTGACCGAATACCACCTGTTGGTGCTCTCGCACCCCTGGGAACACACCTGCCCGCTGCTGCTACTCCCAAACACTCTGGGCAGTACCCACATGCCTGATCTCTGTTACTTCCCAGGATCCTACAACTAGGAGAAGCCTGTATAGCACCTCCTAGGTGGGCTAAGTGAGACAGGTTGCTTCATGCATGGTCTACAGGTTGTAGGGGCAAACCACCACAGTTATCACTGACTCTAGAGATGGTCATGGCCTGCTCCCACTAGGAGTCCATGAACAGGCACCACCTGCAGTTCCAGTCACCTCAGAAGAAGGCATTGCAATCATACACAAGCTTTTGTTGCTCTCGCTCCCTCTGGGAACTCATGCACCTTGCTGCAGCAACTGTCAAATGCTCTGGGCACCTTGTAGATCTGCCTAGAGCTCATTATCACTTCTGAGGGCCCTGAAACTAGGAGTAGCCGGTGCCACCTTCCTGCAGGTCCTTGCTGCTGTTGAGAGCCCAATGACCAGGCACTGACTGCTGGCCCTACCCATTGCCTCCTTCTCCTGAAAACACACTGAGCATCCTGGGAATAACAGCCTGTTCACACTGAAGAAAGAGACAGCAAATATTCAAACTAACACACCAAAAGTAAATAGTAATCCCCCCCAAAAATACAAAGGGGTATTCTTGTATAGAAGTAGCCTTACAAGAAAACAGTTTGGCTTCCCCAAACTCACAGAAAAAGAAAAACACAAGCAAAATGAAGGAGCTCTGAAACCATTCCCAGTTAAAGCAACAGGAGAATTCACCTAAAGCAGTCAACAATGAAACAGACCTCTGCAGTCTGACAGACGTTGAGTTCAAAAGGGAGATAGTGAAAATACCAAGGAATTAAGAGAGGATTTTAAGAGTAACATGGTTTCCTTTGGAAAGGAACTAGAAAATAAAAGGTGGAGCCAAGAAAAACTAGAAAATTCATTTGTAGAGATACAGACTGAGCTGAAGGCAATAAAGAGCAGAATGAATAATGCAGAGGAATGAATTAGTGACGTGGAAGATTAGAATAATGGAAATCACCCAATCAGGACAGCAGACAGAAAACCAAATAAAAAACATGAAAGCAATGTAAGGGACACGTGGGATAACATAAACTGGGCAATATACACATAAGAGGAATTCCAGAAGGAGAAGAAAAAAGGGGATTGAAAATATATTTGAAGAAATTATGGCTGAAAACTTTCCAAATCTAAAGGACATTGATATCAAGATATGGGAAGCACAGAAGGCCCCAAACAGGCCCACACCAAGACATATTATAATAAAAATGGCAAAAGGTAAAGACAGGATTCTAAAAGCAGCAAGAGAAAAGCAACGTGTTAATTATAAGGGAACCCCAATAAGGCTATCAACTGATTTATCTATAGAAATATTACAGGCCAGAAGGGAGTGACAAGATATATTTAAAGTGCTGAAAGGAAAAAATTTGCAACCTAGAATACTCTATCCAGCAAGAATATCATTTGAAATACAAGGGGAAATAAAGAATTTCTCCAACAAACAAAAGCTAAAAGAGTACAGCAGTACGAAACCCATTCTAATTAAAAAAAATTTTTTTAATAGAAGAATTAGGATAGAGGAAACCACAATTGGAAAGCAGTCACTTAAATAAGCCAGCATACAGATCTAAACACGAAGATCTTAAAAACAAAAAGAGACATCAAAATCATACAATGTGGGGAAGGAAAGTAAGAAAATATAGATTTTTTTTTATTTCGATGATATGTTTGAGTCTATATGACTATCAGGCTAAAGCAAGCAGATATAGAAAGGGGTTAACATACTTAAAAAATGGGCAAGCACAAATCAAAACTGAACATTACAGTCACCAAAGCCGAAAAGGAAAGTACTCAAGTATAAAATAAATGGAAACCATCCAACCAAAAAAAGAAGAAAAATGAAACAAAGAATCAACTGGAAAACAAGGTTTAAAATGGCAATAAATACATATCTATCAATAATCACCTTAAATGTCAATGGACTGAACGCTCCAATCAAAAGACACAGGGTGGCAGATGGGATAAAAAAAGCAAAAACCTTAAATCTGCTGTCTACAAGAAACTCACCTTAGGACAAAGGACACATATAAATTGAAATTGAGGGGATGGGAAAAGATATTTCATGCCAATGGACAAGACAAGAAAGCAGGAGTTGCAACACTCATATCAGACAGAATAGACTTTAAAACAAAGGCCATAAAGAAAGAAATGGTTAAAGGATCCATTCAAGAAGAGGATATTACAATCATCAATATATATTCCCCTACTATTCCCCTACTATAGGAGAACCCAAATGCCTACAACAAATACTAACAGACATAAAAGGAGAAATTGATGGGAATACAATCATAGTAGGAGACTTTAACACCCCACTCACATCGATGGACAGATCCTCTAGACAGAAAATCAATAAAGCAACAGAGATCCTAAAGGAAACAATGGAAAAGTTAGACTTAATTGACATCTTCAGGACATGACATCCAAAAAAATCAGAATATACATTCCTCTCAAGTGCACATGGAACATTCTCAAGAATTGATCACATCCTGTGGCACAAAACCTCAACAAATTTAAGAGTATACAAATTATTTCAAGTATCTTCTCTGACCACAATGGCATGAAACTAGAAATCAACCACAGGAAAAGAAATTACAAAAAACTGACTACATGGAGACTAAACAACATGCTACTAAAAAACCAATGAGTCAATGAAGAAATCAAGAAAGAAATTAAAAATACCTCGAGACAAATGATAATGAAGACACATCCACTCAAAATCTACAGGATTTTGCAAAACAGTTCTAAGAGAGAAATTAATAGCAACAGAGGCCTTCCTCAAAAAAGAAGGAAAATCTCAAATTGACAACTTAACCCATCACCTAGATGAATTAGAAAAAGAAGAACAAATGAAACCTAAAGTCAGCAGAAGGAAGGAAATCATAAATATCAGGGAGAAAATCAATAAAATAGAGATTCATAAAACAATAGACAAAATCAATCAAACCAAGAGCTGGTTCTTTGTAAAGGTAAACGAGATTGACAAACCTCTGGCTAGACTCACCAAGAAGAGGAGAGAAAAAACCCAAAACAAAATAAGAAATGAAAAAGGAGAAGTCCCAATGGATACTACAGAAATACAAAAAACCATGAGAGAATACTTTCAACAACTATATGCCAACAAATTTGGCAACCTAGAATGGACAACTTTCTAAAGACTTACAGCCTGCCAAAACTGAATCAAGAAGAAATAGATCAACTGAACAGAACAATCGATAGAAATGAAATTGAGTATGTCATAAAAACACTCCCTACAAATAAAAGTCCAGGACCAGATGGCTTTACCGGTGAATTCTACCAAACATACAAGGAGGAACTTATACCCATCCTCCTTAAACTTTTCCAAAAGGTTGTAGAAGGAACACTTCCAAAGACATTCTATGATGCCACCATGTCCCTGATTCCAAAACCAGAAAAAGATACCACCAAAAAAGAAAACTATTGGCCAAAACCTTTGACGAATATAGACACAAAAATTCTCAAAAAAATTTTAGCCAACCGAATCCAGCAACATATCAAAAAGATCAGGAGTTCCTGTCGTTGTACAGTGGTTGACAAATCTGACTAGGAACCGTGAGGTTGCGGGTTCGATCCCTGCCCTTACTTAGTGGGTTAACGATCCGGCGTTACCGTGAGCTGTGGTGTAGGTCGCAGACGCAGCTCGGATCCTGCATTGCTGTGGCTCTGGTGTAGGCTGGCTGCTACAGCTCTGATTCGACCCCTAGCCTGGGAACCTCCATATGCCACAGGAGCAGCCCAAGAAATGGCAAAAAGACAAAAAAAAAAAGAATTTGAGAAAAAGGTCATACACCACGACCAGGTGGGATTCATCCCAGGTGCACAAGAATGGTTCAACATATGCAACTCAATCAATGTCATACACCGCTTTAACAAAAGAAAACTCAAACATCACATGATCATCTTAATAGATGCAGAAAAGGCATTTGACAAAGTCCAACATCACTTCATGATAAAAACTCTTACCAAAGTGGGTATAGAGGGAACATTCCTTAACATAATCAAAGCCATTTATGACAAACCCAGAGCAAATATAATACTCTGGAGAAAAGCTGAAAGCATTCCCACTAAAAGCTGGAACAATTCGGGGATGCCCACTCTCACCACTGTTATTCAACATGGTATTGGGAATCCTAGCCACAGCAATCAGACAAACAAAAGAAATAAAAGGCATCCAAATAGGAAGACAAGAGGTGAAACTGTCACTGTATGCAGATCACATGATACTATATAGAGAAAACCGTAAGAACTCTACCCCAAAACTACTTGAACTGATCAGCAAATTCAGCAAAGTAGCAGGATATAAGATTAACATTCAGAAATCAGTCTCATTTATGTGTACTAACAATAAAATATTAGAAAAGGAATACAAAAATATAATACACTTTAATATTGCACCCCAAAAAATCAAATACCTGGGAAAACACCTGACCAAGGAGGTGAAAGACATATGCTGAGAACTATAAAACTTTAATCAAGGAAATTAAAGAAGATGTAAAGAAATGGAAAGATATTCTATGTTCATGGATTGGAAAAATTAATATTATAAAAATGGCCATACTACCCAAAGCAATCTACAGATGCAATGCAATCCCTATCAAATGACCCATGACATTTCTCACAGAACTAGAACAAACAACCCAAAACTTTATGTGGAACCACAAAAGACCAAGAACTGCCAAAACAATTCTGAGGAACAAAAACCAAGCAGGAGGCATAACTCTCCCAGACTTCAGGCAATATTACAAAGCCACAGTCATCCAGACAGTGTGGTCTGGTACCAAAACAGACAGACCGACCAATGGAACAGAACAGAGAACCCAGAAAATAAACCCAGACACCTATGGTCAATTAATCGTTGACAAGGGAGGCAAGAACATCAAATGGGAAAAAGACAGTCTATTCAGCAAGCATTGCTGGGAAACCTGGACAGCTGCATGCAAAGCAAGGAAACTAGAACACACCCTCACACCATGCACCAAAATAAACTCCAAATGGCTGAAAGACTTAAATGTAAGACAAGACACCATCAAACTCCTGGAAGAGAACATAGGCAAAACTTTCCCTGACATCAACCTCACAAATGTTTTCTCAGGTCAGTCTCCCAAGGCAACAGAAATAAAAGCAAAAATAAACCAATGGGACCTAATCAAGCTGACAAGCTTTTGCACAGCAAAGGAAACCACAAAGAAACCAAAAAGACGACTTGCACAATGGGAGAAAATAATTTCAAATGATGCAATGGACAAGGGCTTTATCTCTAAAATATACCAGCAACACATATATCTCAACAGCAAAAAAGCCAACAACCCAATGGAAAAATGGGCCAAAGACCTGAATAGATGTTCTCCAAGGAAGATGTACAGATGGGCAACAAGCTCATGAAACAATGCTCAACATCCCTGATTATCAGAGAAATGCAAATCAAAACTACCATGAGATACCACCTCACACCAGTCAGAATGGCCATCATTCAGAAGTCCACAAATAACAAATGCCGGAGGGGGTAGGGAGAAAACGGAACCCTCCTGCACTCTGGGTGGGAATGTAAGCTGGTACAACCACTATGGAGAACAGTATGGAGGTATCTTAGAAAACTATAAATAGAACTACCATATGACCCAGCAATCCCACTCTTGGGCATATATCAGGACAAAACTTTCCTTCAAAAAGACACATGCACCCGCATGTTCATTGCAGCACTATTCACAATAGCCAAGACACAGAAACAACCCAAATGTCCATCGACAGATGATTGGATTAGGAAGATGTGGTATATATACACAATGGAATATTACTCGGCCATAAAAAAAGAACAAAATAATGCCATTTGCAGCAACATGGCTGGATCTAGACACTCTCATACTGAGTGAAGTACATCAGAAGGACAAATATTTATATCTGGAATCTAATATACGGCACATATGAACTTTTCCACAGAAAAGAAGAATCATGGACTTGGAGAATAGACTTGTGGTTGCCAAAGGGGAGTGAGTGGGATGGACTGGGACTTTGGGGTTAACAGATGCAGACTATTGCTTTTGGAATGGATTAGCAGTGAGATTCTTCTGTGTATCACTGGGAACTGTGTCTAGTCACTTATTATGGAGCATGATAATGTGAGGAAAAACAATGTATACATGTATGTGTAACTGGGTCACCATGTTGTACAGTAGAAATAAAATAATGTATTGGGGAAATAAACTACAAAAAAAGAAATTTTCCAGTAAATTTAAATTAAATTTCAATAAAAGAACACTTCCTAAAAAAATAAAAATTAAATGAGGGAACATTGTTACTACCCATTGTGTAGATTGGTTGCAATGATTGAGATCATATATTTAAAGCACTTAGCACATAGTAAGCTCTGCAAAAGTATTAGTTCTTATTATAACATACCAATCAGAACTGTTATGATAGTATATAAGCTTGATAAGCAACCTTTTAATAAATCACCTAAGTAAAATCCACTGTGTTCTTTACCAAAAAAAAAAAATCATACCAGGCAGCAGCAGCAAGATTATTTTTAAGAAGCCTTCAATAAAGATTGCAAAGACCTCATTTACAAGAACTTCAGGAAATAAGTTGGCTGCAGTTAATCACGTGCATTGGCTCAGTTGCAAATGAGCGCGTTTATCTACAAATAGACACTGACCCTGGCAAAATGGAGAAAATGGATCATTGAAAGAAAATTCACTGAAGTTAAATGATTTCTCAGAGCAATGAAAATAAGCATAGACAACTTTAAATCCATCCCTTCAGATTTTTCTTCAGCAAGACTTGTTAGAGCGTGTTCACATGTTTTTGAAGTTGTTTTTCTAGAAGCTGGAACAGCAAGTTCAAGTCCAATGAAAAAAGAGTTTTAATTTAGTCCTCTTAGAGATGGTTTCCAGAAGGGTCAGCAGAGGAGTTGTTGTAATGTGAACATCTAAGCATGGCTTTCAAATTAGTGCTCGCACACATTGTAAATGTTAGATTGAGAAACCAATGAGCCAGCTGTCAGAAAAACTGAGGATGAGGAAGAGAGTCACAAGAACTTCTTGCAGCCAAATAATCATACTGTGCTTCTCTCTTTGCTCTGCCTCAAAGGAATAAAGGGTGTGAAGAGGAGAGGAAAAAATCTTTGACCTCAAGAAGAGGAAGAGCAGAAGATTCTTATCAAATCTGTGTGAGCATGATGGGCATGTGACTTTTCATTTTTTGGTTCTGATGGGAAGAAACAACTCACCAGCTGAGAAGAGGCAAAAGAAAAAAAAAGTCTTTGGACCTAAACTGGCTTAAGATTGTGAGTTTGGATCTTTAGGTCAGGATTTTTCAACCTCACTCTATTGACATTTGGGGCTAGATCATTCCTGGTAGGGAGCGGTGTCCTGTGCACTGTGGAATGTTGAGCAGCATCCTTGGTCTCCACCCACTATATGCCAGTACAATCTGGCCCTAATTTCTGCAGTTGTGAGCATCAGAAGTGTCTCCAGTTTTAAGGATCCGGCATTGCTACACTTGCAGTGTAGGTTGCAGCTGCAGCTCAGATTCAATCCCTGGCCCAGGAATTTCCATATGCCATGGGGTGGCCAAGAAAAAAAGTGTCTCCAGACTTTTACTAGGATCCCCTGGCTCCCAGTTGAGAGCCACTGCTTTAGATCTATCCCAGATTAGAAGACTTTGAACAGTGCTCCCCAAATTTCCTGTAACAGAAACCGGTTTTGAGAAAATTTCCAATCCATTGAGAACCAATGCATTTTGAAACACGGCAACAATGAATTATGCTAAAAAGTAAAGTAAAAAAAGGATGTAAAATACAAACCAGTTTTTTTATAATTGGATTCAGACGAAATAAAATTACTCTAAAATTGGCAAAAAGATTTCTAAATCTTTGCTCTCCATTTCTGTACTTATCTCATGTGGACCAGTAATGAACAATCAACTGGCTCTGTCCTCAGTAATACTAATTCAGAGAAAATTCAACTTGAAGAGAGAGGAAAAAAATGCATTAAATCGAGTACTATTTGCTGCATAATAAGAAATTATTCTAAAGTCTTTATCATTTTCAACATTTTTAAAGATACACTCCGTATTTTATTTTTTAATTTTAAAAAATGTTTATTATAGTCGATTAACAGTGTTGTGTCCATTTCTGTTGTACAGTATAGTGACCCAGTCATACATACATATATACATTCTTTTTCTCATATCACCTTCCATCATGTTCTATTCCAGGAGACTGGATATAGTTCCCTGTGCTGTACAGTAGGATCTCATTACTTACCCATTCTAAATGTAAAAGCACTGTTCATGTCCAACATTTTGTCACCTTTAAATTAGTTGATTTGGAGTTCCCATTGTGGCTCAGTGGGTTATGAACCCAACTAGTATCCATGAGGACACAGGTTCAATCCCTGGCCTTGCTCAGTGGTTTAGGGATCCAGCATTGCCGTGGCTGTGGTGTAGACTAGCAGCTGCAGCTCCAATTTGACCCCTAGCCTGGGAACTTCCATATGCTGTAGGTGCAGCCCTTAAAAGCAAAATTAATTAATTAATTAGATGATTTAGGTTAGATTTAGTTGTTTTGTTGGTGACTTCTATTTAGTTTTTAAATTGAATGAATGCCCTTGGAAAAGCATGATAATTAATAGCTCTTATTCATGGGAAAGCTGGCTGTGAAGACTCCTGCTGAAATGGAGGGTTTGGCTGGTAGATTGTGCATCATTTCTTTGATTGATTGGTTGATTGATTCCACATGCATTCGTTCAGCAACCCACAGTGTACCAGGCCCTGATCTGGGCTCTAGGGATCAGAAGATGAGTAAGGATGAAATTCCACCTATGAGGTGAGGGTCATGCATTCGGAAAACCTTCCTCGAGGAAGTGATATCCAGAAGGACTTGAGACATGGCTAACAGTTCACAGGGTGAAGCTGAGGAGGGTGAGCCTGGGTTTCAGGCAGAGGGTACTGCACTGGAGGCAGTTAGTCACAACCCTTCCAGGGAACTGAAAGTAAAACCTGGCTGGATCCGAGAGTAGAAGAGGAAGAGGCTAGAGATGGGACTATAGAAATAATGCAGGGGCCAGATGATGAAGTCCTTGTCAGCCCTTGCTGTGCCAGGTATGGCGCCAAGGCCCAGTAACAGTTGCATCACCTGGGAGCTTTTTGGAAATGCAGACTTTGAGGCCCCACCCCCAGATCTGCTGAATCAGAATCTGCATTTTAATAAGAACCCAAGGGGATCCTTATGCTCAAGAGAGCCTGAGAAGCACTGTTCTGAGACATAGGAAGGCTGAATTTTTTTATTGGTGTCTTTCTCCCGAGGGGTACAGGTAACTATTACAAGATATTTAGGCACTAAAAGATGGCTAAACTAATTGCCCTAGGAGCTCTTGCCTGCCTCTGCCATAGCTGCCAGGTAGATGTGTGTGCAGCTCAATATTGAATTTCCCAGAGTCCTTTGCATCTGGAGGAAGTGCTGAGCACCTCACTGGAGATCTACTGGGATAATGTTTGAGAAAGCTCCTGCTTTCCTGATTAAAATAACAGGTGTGGCTGACATATTGCTTTGCTCTTTCTTTCTGCCCTTAATGAGGCTGTATTCCATCTTGATGATGGGAAAAAGGCCAGTGCTAGCCCTGACTTGTTGGATTGGGAACCAAAGCCAGGAGATACTGCCTCCAGACACTATTTGTTGTTTTGCTACTTGTAGCCGAAGTTGACTGGCCCAGAATGACACATCATTAATGTATTGCACATTAGTTAGTGTTGTGTTTGCACATACACAAAATCCAGAACAACATTTGGTTAAATGAGATATGTGTTTACCACTCATATAGAGAAAATTCAGCAATATGCAGTCTAGGCTAAAGTGGAAGGTACTTACCCCAGAATACTGGGAACCCTCTTTGCTACCTTTTATCATTTTCCCTGCTTAACTTCTAGCCTCATGATAGTTGCTGAAATTTCATCCAACACATCTTCACTCCAGGCCAACTGACCACTTCCTGATTTTTAAGAAGACTTCCTTGAAATCTCACATCATATTTCTACACACAAGTCATTGGCCAGGACTTGTTCCATATCTCCAAGGAGGCTAGGTGATGTATTTTTTTTTTCTTCTGGGTTGCCATTTACTCAACTAAAAACTAGAACTCTGTGATGGAATAAGTGGGAGTAAAAAGGTATTTGATATCCATATCTCTGGAAAATCTCATCCGAATCAGATTTGTATTTCAGGAAGATCATTCTGATAGCAGTGTGGAGAGCAGGTTATATAAAAAGACAACTGGAGATGGGCAGACCAATGGATGAGGCAGTGGAATACTCAGAGGCGGGGCTTGACAAACAACAGACCATAAGCTAAATTTGGCTTGCTGCTTCTTTTTGTAAGTAAGGTTTTATTGCAACATAATTGTGAGGCTTAGATATTGTCTATGGCTGCGTAGAAGGAAACAACAATTTGCCTCTATATTTCTGAGTTCTTGACTGGGAACCCTGTAATCAAAGACAGTTAAATAATATGTATACTTCCTGTATACATGGGAGATAAGTAGAAAAACTGAGTAAAATTCCCTGAAATCGCCCAAGCCACTACTCTAAATATCTTCAGCCAAAGAAAAAAGAAAGATTTTGGAGAATGGAGGGAACTAGTTACGGAAGGTTAGCAGGAAAAGAAGCGTGGTCAACAGGGGTCAAGTTATTCAGGTCTAAGTGAGTGCCTTCTCCATTGAGAAGTTTCTAGAGATTTAGAGTCAAGCTTCTCTTCCTGTTATAGAGAGGGAGACATCAATATAGAGATTTCCCATATAAATGTAAATGTCCTTTACAAAAGAGTAGTTTCTACTATATTTCTAGAAAGTCTCCTGTGTCCGCTTTTTCTCAAAAATAATCAGCTCAAAATAATCCTTACGCCAAAGAGGCACATTTTAGGGTGGCTTATTCTAGTCCCCTTCTGCTGCTTTCTCTGATAGCAGAGTTGAGTAGTTTCAACAGAGAATATGGGACTAACAAACCCTAAGGTATTTATTATCTGATCCTTGACATAAAAACTTTGCTGACTCTTGCTTTAGAGGAGTAGCAAGTAGGGTTGGATAAAGTAGGTATTTTTCAGAAGACATCAAGGAGGTAGAACGGGCTCGTGATTGTTGGATGTGAGGAATTAGAGGGAGCCTTGAGCTCTGGCTTGGGTAGGTAGAATGCTCTGGAAATCCTAAACAGTAGCCAGATCACTAAAATGGGAGCCTTCTTATGAGACTTCAGATGTGTCATTATTTATGGTCTGTTAACCGAAGAACCAAAAAAGTTTTTTGGGTTTTGAGATCTTGGCTGTTGACTAATAAAAAATAAAAGGGTCAACTATAAAAATAGTATATAAAATACTAATACTGCAACAAATAGGGGTTTCTTGGTGGTCTACTGCTTAAAGATTGTCACTGCTGTGGCTTGGGGTATTGTCACTGCTGTGGCTCGGGTTTGATCCCTGACCTGGGAACTTTTGCATGCTATGGGCATGGCAAAAAAAATACTTTAAAAATGTTTTTAAAATACTACAACAAATAAAAAAATGAAATTGGACTAGTGTCTGTTTGAAAAGGGAAAAAAATTGCCATGGAAACACAGTATCTACAGCCTGTCAGAGGCTGTGTGAGAATTGTTTTTATGCTGCTTGTTTTTTGGTTTATTTTATGACCACAGCTTTTTTTTTTTTTTCTCGTATGGAAGTTCCTGGGCCAGAGATTGAACCCCAAGCTGCAGCTGAAGCAAAGCTGGATCATTTAACACACTGTGCCAGGCCCCAGGATGGAACCTGTGCCTCCACAGCAACCCGAGTTGCTGGAGTTGGATTCTTAACCCACGGCACCCAGCAGGAATTCCTATGCTGCTTGAAAATGAACCTGGTGACAGTTCATTTTCTTTTATTTTTGGGTTATTGACAGTTAACATTTTTTTGCAAGTATTTTTTATTACTCAATAAATTTTATTGCATTTACAGTTGCACAATGATCCTCACAACCCAATTTTATAGGATTTCCATCCCAAACCCCAAGCTCATCATCCCCCACACCACAACCTGTCTCCTTTGGAAACCATAAGTTTTTCAATGTCTGTGAGTCAGCATCTGTTCTGCAAAGAAGTTCATTCTGTCCATTTTACAGATTGAACATATGTGATAGCATTTGATGTTGGTGTCTCATTGTATGACTGACTTCACCTAGCATGATAATTTCTAGGTCCATCCATATTGCTAAAAATGTCAGTACTTCATTCCTTTTAATGGCTGAGTAATATTCCATTGTGTATATGTACCTCATCTTCTTGATCCACTCCTCTGTCGATGGGCATTTAGGTTGTTTCCATGTCTTGGCTATTGCAAATCGTGCTGCAGTGAACACTGGAGTACATGTGTCTTTGCGAGTCGCGGTTTTCTCTGGATAGATGCCCAGGAGTGGGATTGCTGGATCAAATGGGAGTTCTATTTTGAGTTTTCAGAGGCATCTACATACTGTTTTCCACGGTGGTTGCACCAATTGACAATCCCACCAACAGTGTGCTAGGGTTCCTTTTTCTCCACACCCTCTCCAGCACTTGTTGTTTGTAGACTTTTGGATGATGGCCATTCTGGCTGGTGTCAGGTGGTACCTCATCGTGGTTTTGATTTGCATTTCTCTAATAATGAGTGATGTTGAACATCTTTTCATGTTTTCTGTGGCCATCTGTATGTCTTCTCTGGAGAACTGTCTGTTTAGATCTTCTGCCCACTTTTTGATGGGGTTGTTTGTTTTTTTGGTAGGGAGCTACAGGAGGTGCTTATAAATTTTGGAGATGAATCCCTTGTCAGTCGATTCATTTGCAAAGATTTTCTCCCATTCTGTGGGTTGTCTTTTCATTTTGATTAGGGTTTCCTTTGCTGTGCAGAAACCTTTAAGTTTAGTTACGTCCCATTTGTTTGTTTTTATTGTCGTTACTCTAGGAGGTGGATCTGAAAACATGTTGCTGTGGTTTTTGTCGGAGAGTGTTTGGCCTATGTTTTCCTCTAAGAGTTTTATGGTGTCTGGTCTTATATCTAGGTCTTTCTTCCATTTTGAGTTTATTTTTGTGTGTGGTGTTAGGGAGTGTTCTAATTTCATTCTTTTCCATGTGGCTGTCCAGTTTTCCCAGCACCACTTATTGAACAGGCTGTCTTTTCACCCTTGTATATTCTTGCCTCCTTTCTCATAGATTAGTTGACTGTAGGTGCGTGGGTTTACTTCTGGGCTTTCTATCCTGTTCCACTGATCTATATTTCTATCTTTGTGCCAGTACTATGCGGTTTTGATGACTGTTGCTTTGTAGTATAGTCTGAAGTCCGGGAGCCTGCCTCCTCCAGCTCCCTTTTTCTTCTTTAGGATGTCTTTGGCTATTCTGGGTCTTTTGTGCTTCCAAACAAATTTTAAAAGATTTTGTTCCAGTTCTGTGAAAACTGTCCTTGGTAATTTGATAGGGATTGCATTGAATCTGTAGATTGCCTTGGGTAGTATAGTCATTTTGATAATGTTGACTCTTCCAATCCAAGAGCATGGTATGTCTTTCCATCTATTTGTGTCATCTTTGATTTCTTTCATCAGGGTCTATAATTTTCAGCGTACAGGTCTTTTGTCTCTTTAGGTAGGTTTACTCCTAGGTATTTTATTCTTTTGGATGTGATGGTAAACGGGATTGCTTTCCTAATTTCTCTTTCTGATCTTTCATTGTTAGTATATAGAAAGGCAGTTGGTTTCTGTGTATTAATTTTGTATCCTGTGACTTTGCCAAATTCATGGATGAGCTCTAACAGTTTTCTGGTAGCATCTTTAGAATTCTCTAGGTATAGGATCATGTTATCTGCAAATAGTGATAGTTTTACTTCTTCCTTTCCAATTTGGATTCCCTTTTCTTCTTTTACTTATCTGATTGCCATGGCTAGAACTTCCAAAACTATGTTGAATAGTAGTGGTGAGAGTGGACACCTTTTCTTGCTCCTGAGCTCAGCAGGAATTCTTTCAGCCTTTCACCATTGAGAATGATGTTAGCTCTGGGTTTGTCATATATGGCCTTTTTTTATGTTGAGGTAGGTTCCCTCTATGTCCTCTTTCTGAAGGGTTTTTATCAGAAATGGATATAGGATTTTGTCAAAGGCTTTTTCTGCCTCTATTGAGAGGACCATATTTTTTTTTCTTCAGTTTGTTAATGTGGTGTATCACACTGATGGATTTGCAGATATTGAAGAACCCTTGCATCCCTGGGATAAATCCCACTTGATCATGATGTACAATCCATTTAATGCATTGTTGGATTAGGTTTGCTAGTATTTTATTTTATTTTATTTTATTTTTGTCTTTTTGCCCTTTCTTGGGCTGCTCCCGTGGCATATTGGGGTTCCCAGGCTAGGGGTTGAATTGGAGTTTTAGCCACCAGCCTACACCACAGACACAGCAATGTGGGGATCCAAGCTGTGTCTGCAACCTCCACCACAGCTCACGGCAACGCCAGATCCCTCACCCAGTGAGCAGGGCCAGGGATTGAACCCACCACCTCATGGTTCCTAGTTGGATTTGTTAACCACTGAGCCACGATGGGAACTCTTCTATTATTTTATTGAAGATTTTTGCATCTATGTTCATCAGTGAAACTGGCCCGTACTTTTCTTTTTTGTGGTGTCTTTGTCTGGTTTTGGTATCAGGGTGATAGTGGCCTCATAAAATGAGTTTGGAAGTGTTCCTTCCTCTGCAATTTTCTGGAATTGTTTCAGAAGGATAGGTGTTAGCTCTTCTCTAAATGTTTGTTAGAATTTGCCTGTGAAGCCATCTGGTCCTGGACTTTTGTTTGTTGGAAGTTTTTTAATCACAGTACTTGTGATTGGTCTGTTCATCTTTTCTATTTCATCTTGGTTTAGTCTTGGAAGATTGTGCTTTGCTAAGAAATTGTCCCTTTCTTCTAGGTCATCCATTTTATTGGCATATAGTTGCATGTAGTAGTCTCTTGGGATCCATTGTATTTCTGTGATATCCATTGTAACTTCTACTTTGTCATTTCTAATTTTATTGATATGTCCTCTCTCTTTTTTTCTTGATAAGTCTGGCTAAGGGTTTATCAATTTTGTTGATCTTTTCCAAGAGCCAGCTTTTCGTTTCATTGATCTTTTCTGTGGTTTTCTTCATTTCTATTTCATTGATTTCTTCTCTGATCTTTATGATTTCTTTCCCTCTGCTAACTTGGGTTTTGTCTGTTCTTTCTCTAGCTGCTTTAGGTGTAAAGTTAGGTTGTTTATTTAAGCTGTTTCTTGTTTCCTGAGGTAGGCTTGTATTGCTATAAACTTCCCTCTTGGAACTGCTTTTGCTGCATCCCATAGGTTTTGGAGTGTAGTGTTTTGTTTTCATTTACTTCTCGGTATTTCTTAATTTCCTCTTTGGATTTCTGCAGTGATCCATTGGTTGTTAGTAGCATGTTGTTTAGTCTCCATGTGCTTGTGTTTTTTGCAGTATTTTTCTTTTTGTTGATTTCTATTCATTTAGCATTGTGGTCAGAAAGGATGCTTGATATGATTTCAATTTTCTTAAAGTTATTGAAGTTTGATTTGTAGCCCAGGATGTGATCAATCTTAGAGAATGTTCCATGCTCACTTGAGAAGATGTGTATTCTGTTATTTGGAATGGAATTTCCTATAAATATCTATTAAGTCCATCTGGTTTAATGCTTCATTCAGGGCCTCTTTCCTTATTGATTTTCTGTCTGGATGATCTGTCCATTGCTGTCAGCAGTGTGTTAAAGTCCCCCACTATTATTGTGTTATTGTTTAGTTGTCCTTTTAAGGTTGTTAGCAGTTGCCTTATATATTGAGGTGACCCTATGTTGGGTGTATATATATTTAAGATTGTAATATCTTCTTCGAATGATCCTTTGATCATTATGTAGTGACCTTCCTTGTCCCTTAAATTTTTCTTCATTTTAAAGTCTATTTTTTCTTGCAACTCCAGCTTTCTTTTGATTCCTGTATGCATGGAATATTTTCTTCCATCCTCTCACTTTCAGTTCGTATGTTTCCCTAGAAGTGAAGTGGATCTCTTGAAGACAGCATGTATATGCATCTTGTTTTTGTATCCATTCAGCCAGTCTTTGTCTTTTGGTTGAGGTGTTTAGTCCATTAACATTTAAGGTAATTATTGTTATGTATGTTCTTATTGCCATTTTATTAACTGTTTTGGATTTGTTTTTCTTGCCCTTTTTTCTTCCCTTCGTCTCTTGTTCTTTCCTCTTGTGATTTGATGACTATCTTTAGTGTTGTATTTGCATTGATTTTTCTTATTTGTTTGTGTATCAGTTGTAGATTTTTTGTTTGTAGTTGCCCTGAAGTTTTGATATAGGAGTCTATATATACACGAGATTGTTTTAAGTTGTTGGTCTCTTAATTGCAAGTGCATCTCCTGATTTTGTACCCTCCTGAATTTGTACCCTCCTCTTCTCATAATTTCTGATTTTAATAACATAACTGTGCATGGATGATTTCCTATCTTTACTGTATACATTCCTTTACTGGTGAGCCTTGTTGTTTGTGTTATCTTTGTTTCTAGTTGTGGCCTTTTCTTTTCTGCCTAGAGAAGTTCCTTAAGTGTTTTTTGCAAAGCTGGTTTAGTGTTGCTGAATTCTCTTAGCTCTTCCTTATTTGTAAAGCTTTTGATTTCTCCTTCAAATCTGAATGAGAGCCTTGCTGGGTAGAGGAATCTTGGTTGGAGGTTTATTCCTTTCATCATGTTAAGTATATCATGTCACTCCCCTCTGGCCTGCAGAGTTTCTGCTAAAAAATCTGCTGATAACCTTATCAGGGTTCCCTTGTATGTTGTTTCTTTTCCCTAGCTGCTTTCAAGATTTTCTCTTTGTCTTTAATTTTGGTCAGTTTGATGTGTCTCAGGGTGTTCATCCTTGAGTTTATTTTATATAGTACTTGTTGTGCTTCCTGGATTTGAGTGAGTGGTTGCTTTCCCATTTTAGGAGAATTTTTGTCTATTATGTCTTTGAATATTTTTTCTGTCCCTTTCTCTCTCTCTTCTCTTTCTGGTACCCCTATAATATGGGTGTTGGTGCATTTAATGTTGTCTCAGAGTTCTCTGAGACTCTCTTCATTTCTTTTTAGTCTTTTTTCTTTTTTCTGTTCTGCATCCATGATTTCCACTAGTCTTTCCTTCACGTCGCTTAGTCATTCTTATGCCTCCTGTATTCTGCTGTTGCTTCTAATGAATTTTTTATTTCAGTTTCTGTATTTTAATCTTATGTTTCTTTGCTCATTGTTTGCTGTAAATTATCAATCTTTGCCTCCATTTTATTTCCAATGTCTTGCATCATCTTCAGCATCATCAGTCTAAAGTCTTTTTCCTAGAGCCTGATAATCTCCAGATCATTTAGCTGTTTTTCTGGGTTTTTTTCTTTCTCCCTTATCTGAGTTATAGTTTTCTGCATTTTCATTTTTATAGGTTCTTGGCATGGTGTTCTTTTTGCAGACAGTAGAGTTGTAACCTCTTTTAGTTCTGATGTTTGCTCCCCTTGTGGCTGAAGTTGGTATGGGGGTTTGCTGTAGGCTTCCTGATGGGAGGGACTGGTACCTGCCCACCTGTAGGCGGAGCTGATTCCTATCCCTCTGGTGGGTCTTTGGGTGAGATTAGAGGCAGCTGGCCTGTGTGCCTGGGGGGACTTTAGGCAGCCTGTTTACTGATGGGTGGGGCTGTGATCCCACCTGGATTGTTTGGCCTGGGGCTTATCAGCACTGATGGGTGGAGCCAGATTTTCCCAGAATGGCCACCTCCAGAGAAACACACACTGAGGAATACTCCTGAGAGCTTTGCCTCCAATGTCCTTCCCCCAAAAAGGGGCCACAGTCACCCCCTGTTTTCCCAGGCAAGCCTCTAAGAACTGCATTCCGGTCCGACACAGATTCCTATGGGGCCTCTGCTTTGCCCTGGGACCCAGTGCATATGAATGCCTGTGTGAGCCTTTCAAGAATGGGCTCTTTCTCCCAATGCCACACCCCCAGGCATGAGGACTTGATGTAGGGCTCAGAACTCTCACTCCTGTAGGTGAGTCTCTGTCATACAGTTACTTTTCAGTCTGGGCTTCCCAACTGTGAGATATGGGGTTGCTTATATCACATAATCACCCCTCCTACCTCTTGATGTGGTCTCCTGTTTGTCTTCTGGAGTAGGATATCACTTTGAAAGTTTCCAGTCCACTTGGTTGAAGGTTGTTCAGCATTTGATTGTAATTTTGTTGTTTATATGAGAGAAGTTGAGCTCCAGTCCTTCTAGTCTGACATCTTAATCCCATCCAACATTTTTAAAGTATCAAAAAATTGCATAACTAACATAAGTCACAATTAGTTTTATTTTGTCTCATGTCTTTATTCTTTGTCATTGTATGAGCTTTGCTTGCCTCATTTTGGGTTCTGTTAGAAAAACACAAATTCAGTGAGTCAATTTGAAAGATCTTCCTGGCATATTCACTGATTCCTGAAGGGCATCATCCAGTGTAGCAGACAGAAAGTAGCTGTACTAAGTGAAAGAGTTTCATAGGCGGAAGGAAATAGGACCAAGGAAGTTATACTAGGCCAAAAAGTGCATTGGTTATTGCAAGCTTACTCTCCTTCAGGGGATAGCAGAGATCTGTCAGGCATATTATCTAACTAGTGCTGATCAGAAAGTTTCCTAATTGACTGGTTTAAGATTCCATTGCTTGGAGAGCTGAAACTGTAATGAAGTCTTGGTTTGCTGATGTGGGGCTTAGCATAAGCAACTCCATTTGGGCCCTGCTGTCTGGTTTTTAGCAGTTCAAGGCCCATTCTCAGCTTTATGGAAGGTGCATAGATTTGCACAGAGATGTGTGAATTTCAAAGGTCCTTCATTTCCCAACCTGGAGAGAGAAATCCCCAATATAATCTCAACATTGCACCATCTATTTCACTGGATTTTTGATGTCAAGAGCTTTTTCCAGTACAGCCAAGACTTTTTCTCACCTGGGAAGAAGGAATCTAATCTTTGTGTTAGCTGTGAGTTGCTGCTTTGTTCATTTTATCTTTGTAGAACCATTATTTGTAGATGCAAACGTGCCCTTTTACTTTTGCCTTATGAGTGTTACTATACTACACAAAACAACTCTTCTTTCCCCAGCTGCCTTCCAGTGACATTTCTTATTTCTAATCATCATCTCAAAGGCCTGCCCTTCTCTCCCACCGTGGAAATACTTGGTAGCTGGCCCTAGACCCAGGAATCCTTTTTTAATATATATTAAAAAAAAAGGAGGGAGTTTCCCTTGTGGCACAGTGGAAATGAATCTGACTGGTAACCTTGGGGATGAGGGTTCAATCCCTGGCCTCACTCAATGGGTCAGGGATCTGGCATTGCTGTGAGCCAGGTGTGGATTGCAGATGTGGCTCAGATACCATTTTGCTGTGGCTGTGGCATGGTCTGGCAGATGTAGCTCCAATTCGACCCCTAGCCTGGGAACTTCCATATGCCATGGATGTGGCCTTAAAAAAAAAGCAAAAGAAAAGGAGACAAATCAGTAGAGCTATGGGTTGTCTGAAAGAGCTAAAACCAGAAATGGAGTTATTTCACAGATCCAGCAAAGCAAAAATCCATTTAATTAGCACCCAAACGAAACATACTTAATAGGAGCCATTCCCAGGAAAGAGTTTTAGTAGTATTTCCTATTTCCATGGACCATCTTAGATGGTAGAAAGTTGCAAATGGCATCTGTTGAAGTGTATCTTTTATAGGTGCTCTGTAGAGCCTCAAGTAGCAGAATGTGGAAGAATTGGTCCCCAAAATAATCTCTGTTTTGCTAATGGGTTTTGAACATTAAATCCATTAATTCTCAGTGGAGCATTAAACATCTGAATTCATTTTGCAAAGCTGAATTATCAAAATAATTTTTGAAGTGTGAATAAACAGAGAGCCATTTATTACTAGTAGTCACACCAGCACTTCTAACAACTAGCCCCCGCCAGATAGAGGTCAGGCCATACCCTGCCCTTTTTTTTTTTTTACTGTGCATGATGAATCCTTCACAAGGGGTGTGCTCCCACCAGTATGGAAGAGGGTGAGCATAAATGTCCCCAAGAACATTCTTTTGTGTTCTAAACTGTTTGCCCTAAAGCAGATTTACATTTTCAATCTTTTGGAAATTATTTATTAATTGCTTCCCCTGATTCTGATGCTACATTTCCAGGATGTGTTTTGTTAGAATAAGGTCTAATAGTTAACACATACATCTCTTAGGAATCAGTCTCTCAACCCCTTCTGCCTCTGAAAAGCCCACATTCTAGAAAGAGTGTACTTCACTAGCCAACTCCCAGCATGACACATATGTGCAAGTGGGAAGGAAAGAGTTAACAGCTGATCTGCAGTCCAGCTCCCTTCACACCCCTGCAGAGGACACTCCAGGGGAAAGTGACTCGAGCCAATCTTATAGATCAGCTCGCTTGCTGAACTTTGTGATGGTGTTTGTTGATGTGAAGTCCTTACCTATGAAATGTTTTTGTTGGGATACAGCAGGTCTGTATAGAATTACTTACTTATGGGCTTCATGGCAAGCTGGGAAACATCAGTGTCATCCTTTTAATTATCAGAGAATGAAATGAATAAACCTCATGGCAAAATTACCTCCTTTTGTATAAGTGGTACCCCATATGTTAAATCTGGGCCAGGACCATCCCAGCCAAAGGCTGTGATTTCCTGAGGATAGAGACTACATCTTAGTCCTCTTTGCAACATTGTACCCAGCACAGTATCCAGTACCTAGAGAAGAGGCAATAAATGTTTAATTCCTTTTAAAGAATGTATATACGTAACACAACCTACTTATAAATGGCCACAAATTATTTAGCTAGCAAAATCCATAAAAAGAGCGTAACAGCTTCTAACCACAACTGTTACAGCCAAGGTAATAATGAAAAGCCAAGTAAAATGAGAAGGCCCTTAGGAAAAAGGACTTAGGACTAGTTGTTTAGATCAGCGCTTTTTAAACTTTAATGTGCATGTGAACCACCTGGAATCTTGTTTACCTTTAGCTTCTAATGCAGAAAATCTAGGGTAGGCCCTGATTTTTCTTGCTTACCTTTAGCTTCTAATGCAGAAAATCTAGGGTAGGCCCTGATTTTTCTACCATTTTTAAATCATTAGTCAACTTGGGGTCAGAAGCTAAAGCATCAGCTTAGACCTCTAGGTGCTAGTTAGAAATGCAGAATCTTCTGTCCTGTCGAGCTTTTCTTAATCAGATTTTTTTTATACATTCTTGATTCCTTCAAACTTATTCTTTGAAAGGGGCCAAGGACTCCATTTTTTTTTAGTGAGAAAATTCCTATTATTTTTTAAAATCTAATTTTTTAAAATTTAATTTTATTGGCATAAAAGTGACTTACAATGTCACATTCATTTCAGGTGTACAGAAAAGTGAATCAGTCCTACATATAAATACATCCATTCTTTTTTTCCCATATAGGTTATTAAAAACTGTTGAGTAGATGTTCCTGTGCTATACAGTAGGTTCTCTTTAATCATCTTTTTTTTTTTTGTCTTTTTGCAATTTCTTTGGGCCGCTACTGCGGCATATGGAGATTCCCAGGCTAGGGGTCCAGTTGGAGCTGTAGCCACCAGCCTACACCAGAGCCACAGCAACGTGGGATCCGAGCCGCGTCTGTGACCTACACCACAGCTCACAGCAACGCCGGATCGTTAACCCACTGAGCAAGGGCAGGGACCGAACCCGCAACCTTATGGTTCCTAGTCGGATTCGTTAACCACTGCGCCACGACAGGAACTCCTAATCATCTTTTTTATACAACTCTTCCCACCCTCCCAATTCTTCCCTCCCCCCAATGGTTTCACCTATGGTAACCATAAGATTGGTTTTGAAATCTGTGAGTTTGTTTCTGTTTTATAAGTAAGCTCTTTTGTGTAATTTTTATTAGATTTTGCATGTAAGTGATGTCATATGATATTTATCTCTCTCTGACATATTTCACTCAGTCTGCGAATCTCTAGGTCAGTTCATGTTGCTGCAAATGGCATTATTTCATTATTTTTTATGGCTGAGTAGTATTGCATTATATCTATATATCTCTACCTCTATCTCACATCTTCTTTATCCATTCATGTCGATGGGCCAAGGACTCTTTATTGTTCTCTCTCTAAGGTTATCAGGCCCTATTTCAGAAGTGATATTTTGTTTGCCTCTGTCTATATCTATCATAATTGATTGGCCTCTGTCTATATCCATCATAATTGATTGGCTTTTCCAAGCTTATGGCTGAGGAGCAGTAGAGCAACAAAGCATATTTTTGTCCCTTTTATCTTCCTGAAACCATAAAACTTTGAACTTTTAATCCATTAGACTCAAAGCCATGTTTGTTTATGGGCTGCCTGGCAAACAGTCTAATACTATTATGCATGCTATTTACTGGAGGGCAAGAATATACAGTATTGGATAATTGGTCCTGTGGGCAAGAGAATGCACGTGGAAATTTCACCTATAATTGAGTCAAAGAACATTAGATTCAATAGTTAAAGATGTACCTGGGGTAAAGAAAATGTGTATAGGTAGATCATAGTGTCAGTCACCTTTATTTTTTCTCCCCTGTATTTTTTTAACAACAACAACAAAAATGTATATTGATCTTTAAGCCATGAAATGGAAGGGTTAATAGCTACAGGTAGCCAAAGATCAGTGCCAGAACATTTGAAATTCAAAGATGTAAGTGAAGAAGAAAATACTACTGGCATGAAGTTCTCGTCAGAATTTGTCTTCAGAGAAACATCAAGCTGGAAAAGAAGACTCAAAAAAGAAATGCCATTAACAGAGAAGGAGGTAGGCTGAGATGAAAGAATTATACACAGTTCCATCCAAATCTGCCAATACTTAGAAAATGCCATTAACTCTAAGCATACTTACATTTGGTGGCTATAATGAAGTCCCCTAAGTTAGGATTCTCATAATACCTTAGAGGTCTGTTTGGATTTGCCCTTGAAAGGAAAGCAAACCAAAGTGGGTGTATTTCTTGGAGGTACTAACTGCCTATTGGCTATATGAGCTTGGGTGCAAAGTTGTGTGTGGTTTGGCTGAAATCCTACTGAGCAGAGAGCAATAATGGCTGGCTGCCATGATGAACTTCCATCTCGGGGACTTGTAAACATGTTTCATATATTTGATCTACAGAAAGATAACAGACAAATATTGATCCATATATGGCTTGGAAGGACAGGAGATTCAGACACATGCAATCTGACCATGACTAAAATATAAACTAGCTGTGAGGGGTGGGGAGGGGGGAATTGAACCTGGAAATGAAGATCCACAGAATGAGCTTTGAGAGTGCAGGTAGCTTTAAGATAAACTCTGCCATGTTCAATTAATTTTACAAATGGAATTTAGAAAATAAGAATCTAAAGATCTATACCTGACCTAACAGTTTGGATGTTTATACTTTGAAGCATCACCTTTGGCTCTGACTTAAATTTCTGTTGCACCTGGGCTTACAGGCATACAGGATCCCTTCAGTGTGTCTTAAAACTCCCAACAGAGTGTTTACCCACATGTGTTCTCATGATACTTAGTCCCCCAAAATATTTCTTAAAAAGAGGATTCCACAGTTATAAAAACTGGGGAAATACATAATATTCTCAGAGATTTGTCATGCACGTTAGTACACTAAAGATTCTGAGAAATTCTATGGGGGGAAATTTCAGTTTTGTTTAATACAGTGTTTCTCAAAATTATATGATGATGGAAACCTTTTGGCCCAAAGTAAACTATAGAATTAGTATCCTAAGGGATCTCCTGGGGGGAAATGCAGGCCTACAGAGAGAGAAAACAGCACTTGAGAAAATGTTGGGCATGATTTTAACAGAGCCATAGTCATTTCTGCTGTGATGTGAGTAGGGTAAGAAAGGCTCTCAGAAGCTACCCACTCATTCAGCATTTGGATGAGCCCAGACACTGTCATGCTCTACTGTTCATAACCATTGATACAAGGAATTCTGTCATTGCGAGGCTTGGAAAGACACTGTCCCTGGTGACCTATAATTCCCATCAGGACTGCACACTAGCTATTCCAGGTTCTCTGAGAACAGCCACTGTCTTTTTTACTTGATATTTTTTCTACAGCAAGTTATATGCTTTGCCTAAAGCTGTGCTTGGTAAATGTTAATTGATGTATATGGGGAGGAGGAAATAGAAACAAGGAAGGGGAAAGCTAGCCTTGAACTTCAGCATAGTCTGTTTATTAAAACCAAGGAATTAATTCCTTTACCAAAGAGGCTCCATCCATGTGGCCGATATGTGCCAGGTTCTAGGGACTCAAGGATGAATGCCATCCCATTCCTTGTGAAATTTATAGTCGAATGGAGGGTGAAGCATAAATAAAAGTCACACAAGCAGCAGCATGGATGGACCTAGAGATTATCATATTAAGTGAAGTAAGTTGGGCAGAGAAAGACAAATACAATCTGATATCATTTATATGTGGAATCTTAAAAATGATACAAGTGAACTTAATTACAAAATAGAAATAGACACAGATACATAGAAAACAAACTTATGGTTACCAAAGGGAGAGGGGGAAGGGTTAAATTAGGAGTTTGGGATTAGCATATACATACTACTATATATTAAATAGACAAACAACAAACCTCTACTGTATAACATGGGGAATTATAGTCAATATCTTATAATAACCTATAATGGAAAAGAATCTTAAAAGGAATGTGTATATATATGTATATAACTTAATCACTTCACTGTACAGTTGAAATTAACAAAACATTGTAAATTAACTATACTTCAATAAAAGTTGCACAAGTATCTACATATAAGCAGCAATAACTGCTATGAAGAAAATGTGGTGTCATGGGAACATCTAATAGTGGGAACTGAATAACTACATTCTTGGAAAGACAGAGCCCTTTTCATTTTAAATTGAGATATAATTGACATAGAACTTTATATTAGTTTCAGATGTAAAACATAAGGCTTCAATATTGGTATATATTGTAAAGTGATCACTGCAACAAATCTAGTTAACACCTATCATCACATATAATTACAGACTTTTTTTTTCTTGTGCTGAGAATTTTAAGATCTATTCTCTTGGAGTTCACCTTGTGGCTCAGCGGTAAGGAACAGAACTAGTATCCATGAGGATGCAGGTTTGATCCCTGGATTTACTCAGTGGACTGAGGATCCAGCATTGCCATCATCTGTGCTGTAGGTTGCAGATGTGGCTCGGATCCCATGTTGCTATGGTTGGTGTAGGCCAGCAGCTGCAGCTCCTATTCAACCCTTAGCCTGAGAACTTCCATATGCTGCATATGTGGCCCTAACTTTCAAATACTCCATACCATATTATTGATTATAGTCACCATGCTGTATGTGACATCCCTGGGACTGACTTAGTTTATAACTGGAACTTTGTACCTTTTGATCCCTATAGCCATTTTGCCCCCAAACTTCCCAACCCTCCACCTCTGTGCTCTGTGGATATGACCTCATTTTTTTTAAAGATTCCACAACAAAATGAGATAATACTTGTCATTCTCTGTGTGACAATATAATAATATTTGTCATTCTCTGTCTGACTCGTTTTACTTAACGTGAAGTCCTCAAGGCCCATCTGTATTGTCACTAATGGTATGGCTGAATTACATTCCTGTGTGTTTGTGTGTGTGTAATGTTTTCTTTATTCATTCATCTATCAGTGGACATTTGAGTTTTTTCCATGTCTTGGCTATTGTATATAATGCAGTGAACATGGGGGTGCATATATCTTTTCAATTTGGAATTTTCATTTTCTTTGGGTAAATACAGAAGAGAGGAATTGCTGGATCATATGGTAGTTCTATTTTTAGTTTTTTGAGGGACCTGCATACTGTTGCCCATAGTGGTTCCATAGTAGTTGCACCAATGTACATTACTACCAACAGTGCACAAGTGTTCTCTTTTCTCTGCGTCCTCACCAACAATTTCTTAGCTTTTTGCTCACAGCCATCGTAACATGTGTGAGGTTTTATTGTGATATCTTACTGTGGTTTTGATTTGAATGTTGCTGATGATTAGTGATGTTGAACATCTTTTCATGTACCTTGTATATTTGACTTAAGGTACCTTGCCATCTGAATGTCTTCTTTGAAAAACCTCCTCTTCATATCTTCTGCCTATTTTTAAATCAGATTGTTTATTAGTTTTCCCTTTGTATATTTTGCATATAGCCCCTTATCAGATACATGATATGCAAATATTTTCTCCCATTCCATTGGTTGACTTTTCATTTTGTTTATTGTTTCTTTTGTTGTGCAGAAGCTTTTTAGTTTGATTTAGTCCTGCTTGCTTATTTTTACTTTTGTTGCCGCCTTTTGGTGTTAAATCAAAAAAAAAATCAGAGCTAAGACTGCTATCAAGGAGATTACCTAGGGATTTCATGACTTCAGGTCTTAAATTCAAGTATTTAATCCATTTTGAGTTAATTTTTGTATAGGATTTAGGATATGGTGGTCCAATTTCATTCTTTTGCATGTGCCTAATTTTCCCAACACTGATTAATAAAGAGACTATCCTTTTTTCATTGCATACTCTCAGTTTATTTATTGTAAATTATTTGACCATATATGCAGGGCTCTCTATTCTGTTCCATTGATCTATATGTTTGTTTTTATTCCAGTACCATGCTGTTTTGATTACTATAGCTTTATCATAATCTTTGGAATCAGGAATACATCCATCTTTGTCCTTATTTCTCAGAATTAGTTTGGCTACTAAGGGTCTTTGTGGTTCCATACAGATTTCAGGATTGCTTGTTTTATTTTGTGAAAAATGGCATTGGAACTTGGTAGGAATTGCATTGAATCTTTTGATTGCTTTGAATCTGTAGATTACTTTGAATCTGTAGATTACCTTGGGTGGTATGGATATTTTAACAATATTAATTCTTCTAATAATCCATGAGCACAGAATATCTTTCCATTATTTGTGTCTTCTTCAGTTTCTTTCAATAATGTATTACAGTTTTCAATGCACATGTATTTCACCTCCTTGGTTAAAACTTATTCCTAGATAGTTTATTCTTTTTGATGCACATGTGAATGAGATTGTTTTCTTAATTTCCCAGATAGTTCATTATTAGTGTATAGAAATGCAACAGTTTTTTTTTGTACATTTATTTTGTACCCTGCCATTTTATTGGATTAATTGATTAGTTCTAATAGGTTTTTTTTGGTGGAGTTTTTAGGGTTTTCTATATATAATATCATGTTATCTAAAAATAGTGACAGTTTTACTTCTGGCCTTACAATTTGGATGCTTTTTATTATGTTTGTTTTTTGCCTAATTGCTCTGGATAGGACTTCTAATATGTTGAAGAAAAATGGTGAGAATGGGCAGAGAGGTACCTTTTATGAGCCTATGATGAGCTGAGAGCCACCCTGAAGAGAGAGTAGGAAATTGGGATGGGTGAAAATTCCAGGCAGAGAAGTGGAACAAGACTATAAAGAGAAGGAGGGGTGGGGTATGAGGCCAGGAGGGTAGGAAGGGCCAGGTCATTCAGCAGCTTGTAGGCCCAGTTAGGAAATTTAATCATGGTCTAAGAGCCATGGAAGCCACTTGAGGGTTTTAACCTGGGGAGTGATATGATAGCATGTGCATTTTCTTTCTTTCTTTGTTTCTTTTTTGTCTTTTGCCTTTCTAGGGCTGCACCCATGGCATATGGAGATTCCCAGGCTAGGTGTCTAATCGGAGCTGTAGCCACAGGCCTACGCTGGAGCCATACCAACACTAGATTCAAGGCACATCTGCGACCTACACCACAGCTCATGGCAATGCCAGATCCTTAACCCACTGAGCAAGGCCAGGGATCGAATCCGCAACCTTATGGTTCCTAGTCAGATTCATTTCCACTGCAGCACGATGGGACCTCCAGCATGTGCATTTTCAATGGGTCCAGAATATCCATGACTGCAATATGAAGAAAGGACTACAGAGAGTCAGAGGGAAGCCTGGGGACTACCTGAGATTGTTGTATAAGCCCAGGTGAGAGATGCTGTGCATTGAAGCATGGGGATGGCAGTGGAGAGGGGAGAAATTCTGGGGGTCAAAGATGAAGGTCAGATTTCTAGCTGGTGTAAATGGGTTACTAGACCAAATTCGGTTTTCTTCCCCTAGGTGCAGTAAATCCAGTCTACTCACACTGGGTTTTGGTGAAGGAAAGTGCAACATTTATTGCAAGGCCAAGCAAAGAGTATGAGAGGCTAATGCTCAAAAGACCTGATGGCTTTCAGGGAAAGGTTTTTAAAGACAGAGAGGGGGAGAGGGCTATAGAGTGTGTGATCACCTCATGGACAGTCTTATGATTGATTGGTGGTGAGGAAATTGGAAGTCAACATCATCACCCTTCTGGTTCCAGCTGATCTGGGGTCTTTGTGCTTGTGAATAACGTGTAGTTAACTTCTTCCACTTTAAAACAAAACAAAAAACAAAAAACTTCTTCCACCTTGAGTGGGGGAAATTTCAGTATCTGCAAAACAGCTCAAGGATATGGCTCAGAATATTATCTATATCTCTTGTGGAGGAACTAAACATCCTTGACTTTGTTTAATGGCTACACTCTTATTATATTGAGTTTCTTCATTTTTGACTTCATTTTTCATTTTTTCACTTCTCTAATTAAATTTGCTCTTTAGAACTTGGGGAAGGCCTAGAAGGTTAAAGTTTTTCTACAGACAAGAGGCAGGCAGGGGACATGGTGGCAGGGGGGTGTCCTGGGGAAGCCCCATAGGGTGTTGCTTGGTTACAATCCTTCCTTTCCTTGATACTCCCCAGTCTGGAAAGGGAACAGGTGCCTTACAAGAAAGGGAATAAAGTTTTTGTTAGAGAGGTTAATCATAAATGTGGCAGGGGAACTCAGTTTTGGGGGGACTCAGTTTTACATAGATGGAGGGTGGTACCATCCTTTGAGATAGGGACTAGAAGAGTAAGTCTGGGGAGGGGGATCATGAGTTGTTGATGACATTTTGTGATGGACGCTTGGAACTGCTGAGCTGATGGTGGGATACATATGTCTAGACCTAAAATAGGCATGGTTGGATTATCAAAGGGTTAATGGCTTGCTAATCCTAATTGCAGGCCTGGGTGTGCAGATGATTACCTATGGCAAGAAAGGAAAGAGACCCAAGTTAAAACTTCATTGTCTTAAAGATTTAGTGGAGGAAGATGAGCCAATAAAGACACAAGAGTGAGAGAAAAGAAAAGCAGAGGTTTATTGTCTCAGGATCCTAGTGGTTGGTAAAGCCAAATGCTGCCGCAAGCACTCAGTTCACATTCAGGCTGAAGCAAGTCCATTGGATGAAGTGATAGGGAGGTCATTGCTGGACCTTAGAAAATACTGTTTGGTTAGAGTGATGGGAATAGTCACTAGAATGGAGTGAGGCAACAGTGAGCAAGATAGAAGTGGAGGTGAGGTGAGGCCCCTTCCTAAAGTGGTTTGTTTAAGAGGAAGACCAAATTTTAGTTTTCATTTTGGCCCTAAGTATGTGAACAACCTCACTTGTATCTGGCCCTCAACTCTTAGAATCAAGATGGTCTGTTCCACTGTATATCGAGGGGGACATAGGAGTGTTTTTCTTTCATTCATTCCCAATTCTCCTGTGTCTCTTAAAAGAATCTTGCTGATGGTCATTCTAGTTTTAAAGACACAGTACATATATTTGTTTATGTATTTATTTTTTATTGAACTATAGTTGATGTAGTGTTGTGCCAATTTCTGCTATACAGAAAAGTGATGCAGTCATATATATACATTATTTTTAATCATATTATCTTCCATCATCCCAGGAGATTGGATATATTTCCCTGTGCTATACAGTAGGACCTCATTGCTTATCCATTCTAAATGCAATAGTTCACATACACTAACTCCAAACTCCCATCTATCCCACTCCTTCCTCCCTCACCCTTGGCAACCATGAGTCTATTCTCCATGTCCATGAGTCAGTTTCTGTCTTGTAGACAGGTTCATTTGTGCCATATTTTAGATTCCACATATAAGTGATATCATATGGTATTTGTCTGTCTCTTTCTGACTTACTTCACTTAGTATGAGAATCTCTAGTTGCATCTCTGTTGCTATAATTGGCATTATTTCATTTTTTAAGGCTGAATAGTGTTCCATTATATTTATGTACCATATCTTCTTAATCCATTCATCTGTCAGTGGACATTTAGGTTGCTTATATGTCTTGGCTATTGTAAGTAGTGCTGCTGTGAATATTGGGGTGGATATATCTTTTCAAATTATGGTTTTCTCTGGATATATGCCCAGGAGTGGGATTGCTGGATCATATGACAGTTCTATAATTAGTTTTCTGAGCAACTTCCATATTGTTTTCCATAGCAGTTGTATATACACATATATTTATTATACTGTATGACTTAGCTCCCCAGCCCCATAAAAAGAAGCAAATGCTTTATCTGGTGCTAAAAAGATTTGGACTCAACAAGACATGGGTTACTATGTCCGTCTCTATTGTAGGATCTTCCTAATGAATTTTCAGGGAAAATTCTGACTATACTCAATTGTACCCTAAGTGCTGATTTTAAAATATGATTCCTCTAGAGAGACACTTCCACCTTTAGTAACTAAGATCTTTAATGGTTGAAGAGATCTGAGAGCAATAAATACTGGATTTGCAAGGAAGCTTTGCTTTTTCCATCAGTTTCCTTTTAAGCAACGCATTATCTCAGCCACAGTAAAAACAAAACAAAACAAAACAAAACAAACACTTAAATTTTGTGAGACTGCGTCAGACTATTGTTATTTCCCCTAATAATAACTTCCACCCTCTCCACCCCCTTAAGAGGAAGTAGCTGGAGTCACAGAGCTAGAGGATTGGAAAAGTACCCGCAACACATTTTTGACATTTAGTTTATGACTGAGAACAGCAATTTGGTATTTGAATCAAGTTACTCAAGCTCATTTGACTGTTAGGGGTGAAAGCAGTTCAGGGCAAATTTAACTGCACGTGGTAAGTTCTACTGAGCGAATCAGTGTGACAGTTTTAGGGTGAGGGCTGGCTGCAGAAAGGAGAGGAGTATTGGAGTGGAAGGACAAATGATTTTCTTCTTGGTTTGTTATACTCTCAGATCCTGCAGAAGGGGCCAGTCATAATCTGAGGAGTTCTGACGTTTCTTGCAGTTAAAAACAAGATGACACACATACATAGAAGGTGAAATCAAGTCTGAATTCATGGGGGTGTAGCAAATCCAGGCAGAAGGAGTTTTGAATGACTTACAAAAACTAGTGAGATTTTTAGCATACATACATGCATACACAGCTCTAGAATGACCTGAAAATTTGCAGGGGACTTTCTGGAATAATAGAATTCAAGGCATCGAACTGGACCAAAATCAATTGAAACAGTTAAATATGCTAGGAATCATGATGCAAGTTTCCATAAGAAAAGAATTTTTTTTCCTTTCTTAGTTTTAACCTTTTCTTGTAGCTACCTTCACAGAGCATATCTATGTTAAGAAAACAAATACAAACAAACTAACTGAAGTGAATGGGTTATCCAGAAAGAAAAGGGAAAGTTAAAAAGAAAAAACAAACCTGTCTTTAACTAGAGCTTCATTTATAAAAGTACACAATTCCTGGAAGTCCTCTTTGCTCCAGCACTCTAAGTCACCATGAGAATGTTTCTCAAGTGTTCTTTATGATGGAACAAATGTTTCAAATAGTGGTGATATACTTTCCCTTAACAGATTATTTATAAGTTTGAATGCCTCACATAGTTCTAGTCAATTTCCTTTCACATGCAGGACCTCTGGGAATTCAAAGCAGTCAGTTAGACTGGGTAATATTGGGTTCAGCTTCCTGACCCTGTGTTTCCTGGTCTGTAAAATAAAGGGACCATATTGAATGAGCTTGCAGGTTCCACCCAATACCTCCCCTTTCCCTTCAGTAGGGGCTGGGTCTAGTGAATGTGATGGGATAACATTCTCATGATTTAGGTTAACTTATACAGCAGAAGGTATTTTGCAGATATAATGTTCCCAATCAGTCACCTTTGAGTTCATCAGAATGGAGGTTACCCTGGGTGGGTCTCTTTTAATCAGGTGAGCCATTAAATGGAATTTCTTGAAAGAAGAGATCTGACATGAGAACAGCCATGTTGTGAACTGCCTATATAGGAGCCTAGATAGCAAAGACCTGGAAGTGGCCTATAGGAGCTGAGAGTAGTCTTTGTCTAACGGCCAGCAAGAAATTGAGGACCTCAGTCCTATAGCCACAAGGAAAAAAATTGTATCAACAACCTGAAGTTGATCTTTATCCAGTTGTGCTTCCATGGAGGATGCAGTTGGCTGACACCTTGATTTTGTTTTGTGAAACCTTGACCAGAGAACCCAGCCATACTGTATTAGACTCAACCCACACAAACCATAAGATTATTTGGGTTGTTTTAAGTTGCTAAATTTGTGGTAATTTGTTACATGGCAATAGAAAACTTATATGGCCTGATTTTATTAAACACATGACTCCTTGAGGTGACTAGACTATGGCCAAGATAATTAGTAGAAACACACCCTTCTAGATGCCCTTCTACAGAGTGATGGATAAATTTCACAGAAGGTTGATGGTACACAACTAAGCCCTCCATCAAAGTAAATAGTACATTAACTTGTACATTTCAAATCTTCTTGAAAGTAAGACCGGTCTAGGAGTTCCCATCATGTGCAGTGGTTAACAAATCCGACTAGGAACCATGAGGTTGCGGGTTCGATCCCTGGCCTTGCTCAGTGGGTGAAGGATCCGGCATTGTCATGAGCTGTGGTGTGGGTTGCAGATGGGGCTCGGATCCCGCGCTGCTGTGGCTCTGGCGTAGGCTGGTGGCTGTGGCTCCAATTGGACCCCTAGCCTGGGAATCTCCATATGCCGCGGGAGCGGCCCTGGAAAAGGCAAAAAGACCAAAAAAAAAAAAAAAAAGTAAGACCGGTCTATATAGCTTAAGATACCAAGAAACTTTTCCGGTCAAAGGTCATGAGTGGTGGTTTTCTCATCTCTTCTTCTCAAATATTGTATCTTCTCTTTTCCCCCTCCTGTTGTTAGGGTAAAGTTCTTAGCTCTGTCCTTTCAGTATTATAACCTATTCCTCAGACATGGCAGTTCTGAGTGGTTGTAACAAGCAGTGAACTTGGAAGTTTAGTTACTAACTAGCCATGTGACCTTGGGAAAAAGAATTCTTTCTTAGTCTCTTGGTTTCCTTATCTGTAAAACAAGATCTTATGATGTATTCCCAGACTATTCAAAGAAACCCGAACAATGGGTAGTTTCAAGGATCACTCAAATTCTCACTCTAGGAAGACTTAAAAGTGCACAGGATCTTGTTCCTCTGGGTCAGGGAGATGTTCCTCTCTTTTCCTGCCAGTTGAATCATTTGTCTCAAATATTTTAACATGTGCAAGAGATTAGTCTTACTTTGCATGGCAGGGGACATGAGTAGGGTAGGAAAGAGACTATTTGGACATTACAGGGAAGTAATTATATTCAAAGTTAGGGACTAAATTATTATGAGGATGTATTTTCTTTATGGAATTGTTACAAATATAAGGGGAAACTGTTACAGGTGGAATATTACAAGATCAGTTCTGGGTGTATGTGCAGTGGTGGAAAGAAAGATCAAACCAAGCCTTCCTCAGACTGGCAAGGGATACATACCCCTTCACAAGATTCAAGGCAGCCAGTCATCACTGGCTTTCTATGTGTCCTTTGACCTAGGCACCAGAATTAAGAGTGAGATACCAAGAAGGCCAAGGATAGGAGTACAAAGCAGGAAAAAGTTTGGAGAACTACCATTTGGCCTTAAGTGAGATGGGATATTCAGGATGATCAACCCAAGTGTGAAAAGTTCTAGGGCGCTAGGATGGAAGATGGTGAGGCAACACCAGCAAAGCCAGGCTTGCCTCTCCAGAGCAGTGTGAAATGTATTTCCTCTCTCATGCTCATCCTGTGAGGTGGTACTATGATTATAGACTCACTCAGGGATGAGGAAACTGAGGCTAAAAGAGGTTAATTAACATTCCCAAGTCACACAGGTAGCAAATGTCAGAGAGGGGACTTGAACCCAGGCAGTCTTCAGAGCCCTCACTCCTGCCCACCACTGTCTTGGTTGGGACAAATGGAAGGGTTTCTATTCTGTCCTCTTGGGCCAGGAAGAAAAGGGGAGTCTTATGCTTCTGGGGACCCATGTGTTCTGACTCAAGAAACCTCAAGTTGCTGGTAAAAATTTAGAGGAGAAAAAGCTGAAGCCTTTTATGAAGTAACTGATACTTTTCTAGCTGGAAATTCTCCCAACGGAGCTCTTCTGTTTCCTAGAAAATTTTGCCTCTGGGGAAAGGAGGCCACCCCCTCACAGTTGTGGGTACATGTGGTGCTCTCTGATAGGTTTGTGGTCTGTCTCTGTAGCTCTACTTTGAATTTCTTCCTTGGTTTTGTATCTCCACCTCTTTTGTAGTTTAGAAGATAGACCTGTACTATTCCTTTTATTTTTATGGATTGGTAGTTACCATTTGGGAGTTGTCTTCCAGAGGCCAGGAGACCACATAACCAATTCCCAGGGCCTTTTCCTCCACCATGCAGGGCTGCCCGGTCTCCCCTCCCTGACCACACCCATGCCCCTTGCTGGTGCTCTGTTGCCACCTTGCAGAGACCGCCTGCCATGTGCCTGACAGCTGAGTAGGGCTTCTTGTCAGCCTGCTTCCTGCTGTTGCTATCAGGTAGGCAGGCAGGCGTGTAGGGACTAGGACTGGGGGGTGTAGGGTGATTCTGACATGGGTGACAGTGCTAGTGGTAGTGTCCATGATGGAGCCCCCAGTGGGGGCAGTGAGGCCAATGCTAAGTCTGGGGAAAATGGACATCTCCCCTAAAGAGCAGCAAGACCCTGACCTGGGGGGGCGAGGAGAAACGGGATACATTAAGGATGGGTTTACCTGAAGCCACCACTGCGTCTTTGGAAGCTTGTGGTGCCGTCCTTGTAAAAATTCAAGCAGGTCCAGGAGAAATTAATGTGATCTCTGAAAGGTCAGAGTGAGCCTGAGCATGGACTTTTAAGATGTTTTATCAATTAGAGACCAGAGGTTTTTCCTGATGATATTTATTGCATAAATGTAATTATTTTTCTAAAACATATTAAAATAGAAAACATGTTCTTTTGATCAATTTATACAAAGAAAATACCAATATAGTAATAAAAATACTGAAAATATATGAAAAGCACCAGAACATTAGAGAAATTACACTGGCAACAATTCTAGGAATATATTTTTTTTTTGTAATTGTACAATAAAGTGCTATTAAATCCAGTCAAAATTAGTGGCAAGATATAAAAACAGTTATGGTATATTATGAAATTTGAGGCAAGGTTTACCAGCAATTGCATTTTTAGGCTACTTGCCTATAATGATTATTTCATTAATGTTTTCATGGAAACTCTATGCCTTTCAATTTCCAAGTGAAAACAATCTAAATCTAAATGTTGGTCCTTGGTAATTTGGTCATGAACAGGTAATGACATTTAAAAATAAAATCATTAATTATAGAGTCCTCAAAATAATCATACAAATGTGATAAAATCAAATCAAATGAAGACAGAATAAAATCAAATGTAAATATTCGTGATTAATCAAGACAAGTACAAAAGTTTAGATACCTTTGATTTTATAGTTAATTTTCAGTAAATTTTGCTTAGTCACATTTAATAGACACACAAATGTTAAGTTATTAATTTCAACTGGCCAGACACTGGAGAAAAACATTTTAGTGAGGCGATAACATTTTCATGTGAAACATTAAAGGGACACCGTTAGGACAATACATTTCCAGTTTTGACCAATTATTTCCTCATTTAATTGCCAAAGAACAAAGCAACACATAAATACTATGGGGATTAGACTATAATAAAGCCAGGAATCTACCATATAAGGGGAAACTGCTGTACGCACACATAGGGAGATACTACAGACAGTACTTAGGGTGGGCTGCAGTCAGTGTCACGTCTGGAGTTGGCAAACTGAAACAGAAAAACCCAAATTAAGACAAAGTATCAGACCAGTGTCCATTTAAGGTTTTATTTCCTAGGCCACTTGTGAAAGGACTATCATTTCCTTCTTCACAGCGCCATTTTGGAATCATCACCTTCTCAAGATGAGAGCTGCCAACACTACGCCTCAGAATAAAACATTCTCCAAACATGGCTCAATCAAATCTCACCATTTATTTTACAGGCAGACTATTTTTTTTTTCTTTCATATAAAGTAGATTTACATGTGAATCAACAAGGACTGAAAATGGGGATAGAGGTGAGAAAACAAACGACTTTCATTAGCCTCTGCTCCTGTGAGCCGTATCATTGTAGGAATTGAGGAACCGCCCTCAGTATTGCTGTGACAAAGGCAGAATATCAAGCAAGTCAAATTAGCCCTGGTCTGAAGGTTTTACAGTCAATCTCTGACCTATATTTTTCACTCTTAAATGGAGAACCGACACTTGGGTTTCGATTTTTTTTTGTCCAGTCTTTGGTCAAGTTCCCTTCTCAAGGCTGATTTTAACCAGGAACGAAAATGTAAACAAATTATACTGCTATGCATCTCAAAAACTTACTTTTCAAAACGACTTTAACTCATTTTCATTTAGAAAAGCGGGTAAAGATGGTCCAGTGGAGGGGATCAGGCCTTTATAATAAATGAAGCAAGAGGGTTCATGTCCAGCCATAGAGAGCAACGTGAATCCATGGAAAAAGGACTGGAAAGTGGGACTAGAGCGGTCGGTTCTCCTTTTGGACCTTACTTGAGAATTTAGTTTCCAAAATCCCCACCTAAATGAGAGTATTCATTAAAAAGTCTGAGATGAATAAAAGGCAGGCAGGCCTTTAAGGAAGACAGATAAGAAACAAAGGCTAAAGGTGGTTTGGCATTAAGTGGTTTTACATTCCAAAAGAACATTGATTAGCATCTGTTAGTAGTTCTCAAAATTACAAAGTCATGGTTACAGAAATTACTCTTTATGTTTTTTTAATATACAGGTTCTTCTATATACATAGTATAGAAAAGCTAATAAGTTGGCTCAGCTGTAATATTTCTGTCCAAAAAAAAAAAAAAAGCAGATTACATTTTTTGGCTGCAACAAAGCATGTTCCTTATACTTTCTCCTTTTGGCTAACATATATATACATGATAAAACAAGCTTTCAGAGTATTCAAATCAAAAGGGAAAAATAAATTATCTCTAAGCTATTAATTCACACAATGGATATGCCTTTACTTAATTTACTAACTACCTATAGTCTCTGGTAATCAATTTCTTCAGTGTTTCCTTATTTTAACAGTTTATTTTCAAGACGTGTTTCAGTCTCCCCCTCAATGTCGTGCATGTCCTTGGAGGAAGCACAGCTGTGTGACACTCTCAGCGTGGTGGACAATCTCTAGGTCTTACTTTTTTCCAACTAATGAACGGAAGAGCCATGTTGCCTACCGAGCACCACTTCTTTAACTGTACAGCAAATAGAAGAAAGAGATGACAAAAGCAAGCGAGAGCACTGTTAAGGAAAGCAGCAGCTGCTGGAACCAGACACAACGCTGAACTTGGTCTTCAAGCTTCCTATTGCTTTCTAGTAAACGATTGAGCTGAAGAGGGAAAAAAGGTGGAAAGGTTTATATCAATAACAGTACATTCGCCACGGGCCTGACAAACAGGAATATTAGGAATCTCACAAACACTTAAGGGATGGAGTCCCTCTACTCTGAAAGGCTGGGAGCTGGAAATGCAATGAGGAATTAGATTTGGTTGGTGAACAGATGAGTATCTCTGTTTATGATCATTTTGAAAAGGTCTTATTTTCTAGCTGAGAAAGGAGCAAAGCAATCACTTCCCGGCGGTACTGAAACCAAGCTATTCAGAAAGAGGGCCCCCCTCCATCTTTGCCAAATTTAAATGTACTATGTGGTACCTCTTCCGGGAGATCAAGTTCTTCAATACTCCCCAAAGCTCCATGTGCTTTGCTCTATGGTCCCTAGTCCAAATCCAAATAGCCAGAGCTTTCAAAAAGTGAGTAGATCTCCAAAAGTTACCTACTGCTTACCATTTCTGATCTGGCTTCCCTTCACAAAGAAGAGAGCATTTCTGTTGCATCTATGTCAAAGCTTTCCCTCATGGTGGTAGGAAAAATGGATTCCTAATATTGATTGACATTAACAACTTCATTTCTGTTAGGAAGAAATAACACTTACTTGTAGAAATAGATCTTCATTGGTTTTATCTGACATGTTAAAAGCATGGTCTTTTAATGTGAGAGTGGTTGGCTTACTGCTCTCAACAATATGGCATCTTAACCTATGGAAACAGCAAACACAGGAGAAGCTCTGAAAACTGAGAAGTTACCCTTCTGTAAAAGCCATTTATAGTTTACAAAGGAAATCTCTATTTGTAAGGATGTCTCCCTCTCTGTACCAGAGAGAAGATTCAAAACTCTAGAAACCTCTAGAAACTCAGTGGAGAAAGGCACCGACCTAAGTGTGAACAACAAACTTGCCTGTGTATACTGTGCTTTTCCTGACATCCTGCCGTAACTGGCTCCCTCACCCCCCAACATCACCTTTTATCTTTAGCTGGAGATGGTATTAAAGGTGGTGTCCATGAGCCATTTCGGGGAGTTTGACTGTTTGCCTGGGTATCTCTCACATGTACGGGAGGTGTACATGCTATTAAACTTCTGTCTTTCTCCTGTTCATCTGTCTATGATTGTGGGGGGATAGGGTGGAGTTTCTTAGCCAAGAACCTAGAAAAGTAATGGGAAAATTATTTTTCTTCTCCTACAGTTTGACGAGCCACCACTGCCTGCTGAGATACCACACTTGCTTGGGAACCTGCACCTGGGATCCTGGGAAACTGGCAGAAGCCAGAGAAGGGCAAGAATTCTTACCAAAGTACCAAAGTCAGCTCTCCTGGTGCCAGGTTGAGAGAGGAAGGTAAATGTTTCACCTTGTCCCTTCCTTTCCACATTTAGATTAGTAGGAGAAACAAATGGTTTTGTCTGCTAGCTTCTTAGGCAGATTGACTTCGGTAGACATTTTTGTTATGAGTACTTTTCTTTTCTCTTGATCCTCTTTCCTCCCACAGGTGGCCATGGTTTCATCTCTGTCTTTTGTGTTGTTTGTCCTAAGGGGAATCACAGTACAGCTGTCTTGGGAGCTTGGCTTTATGACCAGTGAGAATATTCTCTGGTCGCTGCTGGCTGGAGGATGCATGTGTCTGCCTGTATCTGGCGACCAACTTAACAGGCTGGGGATCTGAGACACAGAGTGATGCATGGCATTCTCTGACCCTATTGGCTCTCGTGGGAGTTTGTCATAAGAGGACCTGGTCCGTAAGGGGCCCTTGGCATCTCAACCTTCCTTGTCTGACTTAGTAATGGCACAGTCCTGTTGCAGAAGCGCCTACCCGGTGTCACAGAGTAGGTCTGTAACTGAAGGCATTGCCCATTCTTGGGGCAAACCAGAGGCACTTTTCACATTATTCTTAGCACCTGTCCCCACGAAGGTCTCTGCTTTCTTAAGCCAACACTGGGGGTGAACTCACCAAATCTTGTGAGGGCTCCACCTTTTGCACCCTCTTTTGGGATGCTTCTTGCATTCAGGGTTAAGCCATCAAAACACTTATTGGGTTGAGTTGCTATTGAGATTAATATAAGATCCTACTTGTCAATGGCCAAATGATGGATCTTTTGAATTTGGAAGAACTTCTCTGGAAAGACCAACTTGAAAGGAGGACATGAAGGAGTATGGTGGCTAGCCTTAGGGATGTCCTTAGCAAGAGGAAATTACAAAGCTCTTTTAACCTCTACTTTCAGAAGCTATCTACCAAATTTAGAGAGCAGTTAAAAGGATTAGTGGCCATTCAGTTCCTCACTCCCAGGGACCTTGACTGGCTGCTAAGGGGTGTTCTTCACACCCATCAGCAGATGAGCCAGATGGTCCCCTGGGAAAACAGGCACACTGACAAAGGAAATGTGACAAGAGTTTCTCCCAGGCCCGCCTACAAATGATCAGGAAATGGATCAGTTGCAGGCTGATGTTCAGGGGCTGGCAGAAGCAATAGCAGGGGCCTTTTCGCTTACAGGTGAATTGGTCCAAGGTTGAACTGTACACGTAGAAAAAGAGCATTCAGAGGCCTTTGTTGAACACTTGATACAGACTATGTAAAAAGGCATGCTGCACTAAGCCCTAGAAGTCCAGAACATAGAAATCATTTGATTCTCATCTTAATTGGAAATCTTCTCCCTGATATAAAGCACATTGAAGAAAATGTAGTTGGATGAGTGGGTCAGTCCCTTGCTATCACTCAGGCAGCAAGCCAGTATTTTTAGGAATTTAAAGCAACTGTCTTTCTCTTGCAAATCTTTACAAAACCAGAAATGCAGCTCTAGAAGCAATTCAAAGTTCACCCATCTTGACCGATCCCCAAACCTGCCCTATTTGTCTCAAATACTTGTAGGTATTATAAAAGACCAGTACACTACAATCAGGACTGTTCTGCACTTAGAAAAAAAATTTAAATAATTACTCTAAACCTCTGATAATAGGCAAACACATCCCAAAACTCCAAGAAAAAAAAAAGCACATACTTTCTCTGTGCCTTTGAGACGTAAATTTTCTACCCCACTTTCTCTAGGACCTGATAGCCAGCTCTTAGAAATGCAAACATCAGAAAAATGATTTTTCATTAGAAGGAGTAAAAGGAGGATTTCCCGTTATGGCTCAGTGGCTAACGAATTCGACTAGGAACCATGAGGTTGCGGGTTCGATCCCTGGCCTTGCTCAGTGGGTTAAGGATCCGGTGTTGCCGTGAGCTGTCGTGTAGGTCACAGACGCAGCTCGGATCCTGCATTGCTGTGGCTCTGGTGTAGGCTGGCAGCAACGGCTCTGATTATACCCCTAGCTGAGGAATCTTCCTATGCCGTGGGTGCGGCCTTAGAAAAGAAAAAAAAAAAAAGGAGTAAAAGGAGCTATTATTTTGAAGTTAGGCAAATGAAAAAAAAAATACAAATACTAGTGAAAAAACAAACAAAAAAGCTCTAGCGCTCTGAGCAGGTAAACTTATTCCAACTGGCAGAAACACAATTTGGATCCAACTTTTATAAACCAGTGAGTTTTGTGTTACTACACCTAATTCATGGCTAAAATTTTAGAACCAAAGCTGTAGGATCTCTGTTGGCATCTTTGTGTTTATATGTGTTTATGTATGTTACAAATATGTGATATTTTTCGACCTCTGAAGGGTAGTGCCAAAATTAATTTGTAAAAGCACTAATTGGCTTAAAGAAAAATAAGTGCTTTTCAAATGAAGTATTCCTGAAACTCTCAGAAATATTGAAACTAACCCCAATTCTTTTTGACATTCACATGATTTGGGGATACTCTTTGGTAAATAAAAGGTAGGTTTGGTTTAATTAAACAGGTAGGTCTTCAGAGTTATCAACATTAGATATAATGCAGACATGTGCGTTTTATTCTACCTGGGTTTACTATTCAAATAAGTTCACGTTATCTCTGTTAGCAAATTTGTCAGCAAGAAAAAAAAAAACTTTGGATAAGACTGATTTTGTGTAATGTCTCAATGTTTTTATGAGTAGTCTAAACATAAGTGTTGGGAACAAGGGAATTAGATAGATATCAGTGGGATAAAAGTTTTTAGGTGAAATTCTCGGCAATGAGTGTTTTATGGCATATCTACTTAGCAGTTTTCTAAATGTTTTTGGTAACTTGAAACTTTTATAGAGTTTTGCTAAGTTAAATTTAAATGATGGGAAAATCACTGAATATCTAGATCATTTCCAAATAAGATAAAATACTGAAATATTAATTACTCCACATGTTTATCTACTTTTAGGTTTTGACTATAGAATGAAAGATACTTGGGTTTATGAGTAAACATATCTTGTGCCACACTGAAAAGCTGGACTATGAGGAAGCATATGCTTCTAGAAATTACAATATATATATATATTCATAAATTTGCCAATCTAAAAGAATGCTGCTGTCACAGACTGCAGGTGCTTTTTAGTTTTCACTAGAAAGTAAGGTTTCTAAGAGTTATTAAAACTACCAGAAATAGTAAGTATAACACCTCTGTATCCAAGAAGTAGCATGGGTTTTGGCCAAGAGAAGGTATGAAGATGCATTTTTGTTAAGGGAAAATGAAGGTTATTTTACCCTAAAGTAAAAAGCTAGCTACTTCAGAATAGGGAATAGGAGAACAAAGGACAAATTAAGTGGACATAGAAAGTTGGGAAGAGAAAGAATGAGAAAATTGTACCTGGTGTAGTCAAGCTGGCTAAAATTGAATGAATTTCTTTTTAGGGTTTTAAAAATAAGCTTATCAGTAGTGTTAATTATGTCAAACTAAACTTTCTTTCATTTGCTAACAGAACAAAGTTTTATTGGACTAGTGGTCTGCTCCTGATAAGAGACTATGAAAGGTTTTTCTTTACTTTTTTAAGTAATCTGCCTAGAAAGCAAAGATTTTGCCTTTCATCAAAACAATTTCCCGTGTTTCATGCTGTCTTTATCATTAGACGTTTGATTACTTTAGAAAATTGAGTTTTGTTTTGTTTTTTTTTTTTGTCTTTTTAGGGCCTCATCCACAGCATATGGAAGTTCCCGGGCTAGGGGGTGGAATCAGAGCTGCAGCTGCCGGCCTACACCAGAGTCACAGCAACACAATCTGAGCTGCATCTGTGACCTACACCACAGCTCACAGCAACACTGGATCCTTAACCCACTGAGTGAGGCCAGGGATCGAACCTGCATCCTCATGGATACTAGTCGGGTTCGTTAACCACTGAGCCAAGACGGGAACTCCCGAACACGAACACTGAGTCTTTCAAAAGTTAAAGAGTTAAGTTTTACTCACAACTATGTGACCTGCATTTGCCTTTGAAAATTTTTTAAACTGCTACTTTGGTTAACTTAGAAATTAAGTATTGCTTTATAATGATTTATGATTCTATTTAGTCAAGTTTCCAAAAATCTTTTGGTATTTTTTGACAAACTTCCCTAAATCAAATTCCAAAGAAGGTCTTTTTGACCTCAAACTAACTCTGGGATTTTCCCAGAGGGTTCCTGGAACACCTCAGAAGATGTATTCTCTCCTTTTAAAAAGATGCTAATTAGGCTTATTTGATATGTTAAATTACACTGGACGCGTTGTCAAATATGAATACTAAACCTTCTGATTTCTTGATTGTATTTGTATAGATACACGTTTCACCTTCAAAGAGATTTGCAGCAAGAACCCTGACAAGTATTCTATAATACAGGTTTCTGATAACTTTAAGATTGTAAAATTGAATTGGGTAAGAATTTCCAGAACTAATGCAAAAACTGGATTCAATCAGAACAAAAATTAATAACACGGCACTGAAGGAACCTGATGAGAATGATTATAATTATCATGACTTTTTGTTTGAAACATAATGTTTTGTTTCTCCACTTATAAGTAAAACTTTTTCTCTTAAGCTATCTATGATTTATGGCAATTTGGTGAGTTACACCATTGTAAGCAGACTTGAAACAATTTTTCTCCATACTCGATGCCTCCAGAATTTAGCAACTTTGTGAATATTCCTTTTCATGGTGATATAGTTATCTGCATAAGTTCAATAAGAATCTGTTCTTCTTATAACAGGATACAATTGGAGACATGGTTACATGGTTATTGTCAAGACTTTGACTCAAATGTCATATTTGAAAATGAAATGAGTAAAGTCAGATATGACCAGATGGCTTTAAGGAACTGAAGACCCTTGGAAAAAACTCACCTGGTACCTTGCTTACAGGGTTCCAGACTGCCTTCCCAGGTGAGTAAGGAAGGTCACTTCTGGCAAGCTCAGGAACCTCAGGATATTTTGGGAACCTCAAGAAGAGAGGAATTTGCCTATATTGGCATAACAACCTTACCTTTGTTGGCTGTGCTTTTCCTGATAGCCTCTGCTAATTGGCTTCCCCCCACCCCTCATCATCTTTGTTTCGTCTTTAGCTGGAGATGGTATTGAAGGTGGTAGCTTGGGCCATTTGGGAGAGTTACTGGGCTTTTCTGGGTCTCTCCCCTGTTTACCTAAGATATGCATGTTAATGCCATTTTGGTCTGTTTCTCTCTGTTGATCTGTCTTTTATTAGAGAGGGGTCTCAGCCAAGAACCTAGAAGGGTAGAGGGAAAATTATTTTTCCTTTCCTACATCTTCTAACGTTATTGCATGTATAACACAAGCAATTACAAAGTGCTCTATTACCATCTAGAACAGTGTGCATAGGTTTTCAGTAGGAAGGAAACCATCTCTTCTAGATGAGAGACACTGTATTAACCTGGGCCTTCAGTACCAAACCACCAAGTCTTTACTGTTTCTGTGAGATAAGTGATCCCCTTTTGCCAGTTACAGAACAGTAAGCCATTCAGAACTGATTTATGAAAAAGAGAACAACAAAGCAACTCATATATAACAAAACCAAAAAAAAAAAAAACCCCAAAACCCCACAAACCCCCAAATCCTAATTTTGAGGTACTGTTTTCCTAAGAACTTCAAAACTAGGCCCTCCTGTCATATAACTTGAAAATTTAAGTATCTAACTACTCCATCTAAAAACAGTCAAAGCCATCCTGGGCCTTATCGAGGGCTGTGTTCCTTCCTCTTGACTTAAGGCTGAGCCCTCCCCTTGGCTTTAGGTTCTGTTCCTTCTAACGTTCTCAGGGATTTCACTGCCAACAACTTCTCTTGTAAGGTCAGCCCCTCCTTTTGAAATGGTCCTTATGATGGTTTTACATAGTGCTCAGTTATCTCCCCATTAAAAAGCCCACATAATCCCTATATCAATACTACATTCTTCCTTCCACATATGACCCCAGGCCCTCCCCAGCAAGCCAAACCTCCTGGGGAGTTTTATTTCTTTGGCATCTGGCTTGTGCCAACTGTTCCTTGTGAGGTCATCAATGACCATGATGTCACCAGCAGCACTCTGTCCCTCCTTCACGAAACACACTCGAACTTGGGCTTTGATGACACAGCTCACTTACTGGTTTCCCTCCTGACTCTTATATTGTCCTCCTCTGGCCACTAACTACTCCTCCAGGCCAGCTCTAACGTTTACCTCCCTCACTGGGAAAAAGTAAGACCTAGCCCAGAGGAAATAGAGCTCATCTTCCCCGGCCCATTCTTGTTCTCCTCTCCTATATGAGTGGCTCCTTGTCCAAGGCGTTTCAGATTGGGTCAGCGTTCTCTCACTGGTTTTATGATGGTGACCAAGCTGCTTGCTCCTTTGTGCTCTGTCGGCCTCTCCAACATTCTTTCTCATATGGAGCCTCTCATCCTCTCTTCTGGCCACATCTGTATTCTTGCAACTCCTTTTCTGAAGATTTAACTCAATGGCAACCATTACTGGGCTTCCCATCTTCTCATTTATAAAGTGGGGCAAATAACTACCTATGACCTACGGCTGTTTTAGTGGCTAAATGAATACATAAGAGTAACACATTTTTGGAGTTCCCATTGTGGCTCAATGGAAATGAATCTGACTAGCAGCCATGAGGACTTGGGTTCGATCCCTAGCCTCGCTGTGTTGGGGATCTGGCTTTCCCGTGAACTGTGGTGTAGGTTGCAGACGCGGCTCTGATATGGCATTGGCTGTGGCATAGGCCAGCGGCTACAGCTCCAATTCGACTCCTAGCCTGGGAACCTCCATATGCTGCGGGTGTGGTCCTTTGGGGAAAAAAAAAAAAAGCCAAAAAAAAAAAGGGGGTAACACACTTAAACCAGTGCTGGCAATAGAGCAAGTTCTACTTAAGTGTTAACTCAGTATCTATCACTCTTTTTTACTTGTGTCTGCCCATAGTCTATTGTTTACAGAGCCCCAGCCCCCACCCCCTGCAAAATAATCCTTTAAAAAAAATAAGCCAGATCATTTCTTGGCTCTGCTCGGCACCAACTAACAGTTTCTCCTCTCAAAATCAAAAGTTCTAATTATGGCAATGACCTGGCTCCCTACTGTCCCTCTTACTGGGTTCAGGCTATACGGACCACCTTGCTATTCATCACATAGGCCAAACACACTTCTTTTTCATTCGTGAGTCCCTCTACCTGGAAAGCTCTTTTTCCATTTATTTATTTAGCTTACTCTCATTTCCTTCAGGTCCTACTCAAATGTCATCAGAGTAGCCATCCTTTAACTACCTTCAACTGAACTCTCTGGATCTTGGCACCACTGACATTTGGGGCTGGATCAATCCTTGTTAAGCAGAGTGGTCTTGTGCATTGTGGGATATTGAGCAGCACCCCACTGTCCAGTTATGACAACCAACAATGTCTCCAGGTATTGACAAGTGTCCCTTGGGGGACAAAACTGGGCATGCTCTGAAAAAAAAGACCACAACCAACCTTCTTCTCTTTTCTATACATCTTCTCAAGACTTGACATACCTGCATGAACACACACAGACATAAATGTATATGCCTGTACAGTCACAGGGTTTTCTCTTAAATAGGGTAACTGTCATACATATGTTTCTATAAATAGGTTTTTTCCTGTTCCTAATAGTATATCATACACATCTTCCCTGTATCAGAACAGACAGACATACTACACTCTTCTGAATGGCTGAAGAGTACCTCTTAGTGTGGACATACTCAAATGCATTTCACTGTTGCTTTACTGGTGATCGTTTAGGTTCTTTCCCATTTTTCACTAGTACAAACAATGCTGCAACAAATATTCTAGTATATAAGATGAGTAACTGCTGGACTAGAGATCTGTGTTTGTAATACTGACATACCCAGATGCTTGCACTGGCCTACAAGCTAGCGTCCGCTACTAGACTAGCAATCTCCTAGAGACTTCAGGTCTCATTCACTTGGGCACCCCAGAGCCTTGGAGGGCTTGGGGCCCACGCTGTAACCCTAGATGTCTATTAGATAGAAGAAGGCAGGAATGCCTGCCTAGCCCATGTTAAACACATTACTCTTTCGGAGTCTTCCTATTGCAGTTTGAGAGCCTTTGAGTAAAAAGCGTACCTGTGCTCCATCACTTTGTTTCTGGGAACTTCTTTCCAGAACTGAGTCAATTCTGTTTGGCCTGTGCCAGATGACTGTTCCATTTCTGCAGCCATTATCAGAAAACGATCTTGGGCAGAGACTGTTAAACCTGCATTCCAAAAGGGTAACTTATATAAACAGGAACCTTTACAAGGGGTCAGATATGTGGCTTAGGCATTATTCAATGCCTCATGTTAATGAGACCCATTCACCCACCTCATTTTACAGGTGAGAAAAGAGCTACCCAGAGTGTGGTGAGATGAGTTGCTGACACTCTGCTAATTTCTAGATTCCAGTCCAGCTCTGCTGACTCATCACCCAGCCCCAGGTCCCCAAACCCCAACATTCCACTTGGTGACAACTCACCCCCGTGGGGAGACACAACTATATCAACTGATGCACCAGGATCACAGCTGCTGTTGCTTGGCTTGACTCTGTATTTTTCTGGAGCAGTTGTTCTCACCTGTTTATAAAAACAGTAGTCACATAATAACCTCTATACTTTTTTGGGGGGAAGTGGCTTTTAAATGACTTAAAAAAATCAGTTAATTGAGTCTATAAAACACCCTTGGTGGTTATGCATGGAATGTATCTTTTCCCATCACTAGGAAAAAAGCATCTTGATCTTTTTTAAAAATACACTCATCAGTCCCACTGTCACTTAGCTTTCCTCTTAAATAAAAAATTAATCCAAATGTTAAATATTTATCGTGTTAATTGCCTGAGTTCAATAATTCATATTAAAAAACAATGCATGTTAGAACACGTTACAATGGCATTCACAAATTTAAAAACAGTAGATAATCAAAGGACATCCACAAAGTAGATGACTTAAGGAAGAAATGCCTAGAACACAGGGCAATGATGAACTCAGTCCTATTATACTTGATGCTCAGAGTCAGGTTAGTATCCACTATAAACTATACTCCAGAATATACCAGACTTGGGGGAAAAGGACTTGTGATTTTATAATTTTTCACTGTTATGAATCACTCATATAATGAAGAGTGATTTTCCTTATTTATGTACTTTTTACAACAAACATTAAACCCTGGGGTTAATTTGGACAGTACCCTATCAGTGTACATTAAAGACTGAGATATAGATCTCAGGGGACATTTTAGATAAGCTATGACACATGGTTAGAACTAGAAGGCAGCATGACAAGCCTAAATATATCATAAATAAAAACATGCAAGTTCAAAATGATCAATTTTTCAATTTTCACACATAACTCATATCTTTCAGATATTTACCTTAAATGCCACTATGTTTTTAGTTACATTTGTCAACACTATTAAAGCTTTCTTTTCTCCAGATTCTGTACTTCCAAAATACAGTTCTTCTGCTGGGCTAGGTGGGCACAAAAGAATAAAGTATTGGTATTGCTCAGAATAAATGACAATCTAATCATAAGCTTGAATGAAAGTATTTGGTTAATATTTTACACTCATTTGTATAGATTTCATCAAAAGATGATAAAACAATACCTAATATAATTTGTATTTTAATCCTATTGAGTCAATGCATGCTACTTAATATGTCCTATGGTTTCCCCCAAGATCAAAAGCAAAATAGGAGGGAACAGAAGAGAGCATTAGGAAGATTCTAAATTAGCCCTATAATCTGTACCACTGTAAGGTGCATTTATTTAAACACTTTGGTATCAAACATTTAGAGAAGAGCTAACAAATCTCCTTCTGAAACTATTTCAAACAATTGCAGAGGAAGGGATACTCCCAAACTCATTCGATGAGGCCACAATCGCCCTGGTACAAAAACCAGACAAATATTCCACAAAAAAAGAAAACTACAGGCCAATTACACTGATGAACATCGATGCAAAAATCCTCAACAAAATACTAGCAAAACGAATCCAACAATACATTAAAAGGATTGCACATCATGATCAAGTAGGATTTATCCCAGGGATGCAAGGGTTCTTCAATATCCGCAAATCCATCAGTGTGATACACCACATTGACAAACTGAAGAATAAAAACCATATATGATCCTCTCAATAGACATGGAAAAAGCCTTTGACAAAATCCAACACCCATTTCTGATAAAAACCCTTCAGAAAGTGGGCATAACGGGAACCTACCTCAACATGATAAAGGCCATATATGACAAACCCACAGCGAACATCATTCTCAATGGTGAAAAGCTGAAAAAATTCCTGCCGAGATCAGGAACAAGACAAGGATGTCTGCACTCGCCACTACTATTCAACATAGTTCTGGAAGTCCTAGCCACAGCAATCAGAGAAGTAAAAGAAATAAAAGGAATCCAAATTGGAAAGGAAGAAGTAAAACTATCACTATTTGCAGATAACATGATCCTATACCTAGAGAATCCTAAAGACTCTACCAGAAAACTGTTAGAGCTCATCCATGAATTTGGCAAAGCAGCAGGATACAAAATCAATACACAGAAATCGATAGCATTTCTGTATACTAACAATGAAAAAGCAGAAAAGGAAATTAGAGAAGCAATCCCATTTACCATCGCATCCAAAAGAATAAAATACCTAGGAGTAAACCTACCTAAAGAGACAAAAGACCTGTATGCTGAAAATTATAGACCCTGATGAAAAAAATCAAAGATGACACAAATAGATGGAAAGACATATACCATGCTCGTGGATTGGAAGAGTTAATACTATCAAAATGGCTATACTACCTAAGGCAATCTACAGATTTAACGCAATCCCTATCTAACTACCAAGGACATTTTTCACAGAACTCGAACAAAATATTTTAAAGTTTGTTTGGAAACACAAAAGACCCAGAATAGCCAAGGACATCCTGAAAAAGAAAAAGGGAGCTGGAGGAATCAGGCTCTGGGACTTCAGACTATACTACAAAGCAACAATCATCAAAACCACATGGTACTGGCACAAAGACAGAAATATAGATCAGTGGAACAGGATAGAAAGCCCAGAATTAAATCCACGCACCTGCAGCTAACTCATCTATGACAAAGGAGGCAAGAATATACAATGGAGAAAGGACAGCCTGTTCAATAAGTGGTGCTGGGAAAACTGGACAGCCACATGGAAAAGAATGAAATGAGAACACTCCCTAACACCACACACAAAAATAAACTCCAAATGGATGAAAGACCTAGATATAAGACCAGACACTATAAACCTCTTAGAGGAAAACACAGGCCAAACACTCTCTGACATAAACGACAGCAACATCTTCTCAGATCCACCTCTTAGAGTACTGACAGTAAAAACAAAAATAAACAAATGGGACCTAAGCAAACTGAAAAGTTTCTGCACAGCAAAGGAACCCCTAAACAACACAAAAAGACAACCCACAGAATGGGAGAAAATCTTTGCAAGTGAATCGACTGACAAGGGATTAATCTCCAAAATTTATAAACAACTTCTGCAGCTCAATATCTAAAAAAAAAAAAAAAAAAAACCATCCAAAAATGGGCAGAAGATCTAAACAGACAGTTCTCCAAAGAAGACATACGGATGGCCGAGAAACACATGAAAAGATGTTCAACATCACTCATTATTAGAGAAATGCAAATCAAAACCACAATGAGGTACCACCTTACACCAGCCAGAATGGCCATCATCAAAAAGTCTACAAACAACAAGTGCTGGAGAGGGTGTGGAGAAAAAGGAACCCTAGTACACTGTTGGTGGGATTGTAAATTGGTGCAACTCTTGTGGAAAGCAGTATGGAGATTCCTCAGAAAACTAAATATAGAACTACCATTTGGCCCAGCAATCCCACTCCTGGGCATCTACCCAGAGAAAACCACAACTCGCAAAGACACATGTACTCTGATGTTCACTGCAGCACGATTTGCAATAGCCAAGACATGGAAACAACCTAAATGTCCATCAACAGAGGTGTGGATCAAGATGTGGTCCATATACACAATGGAATATCACTCAGCCATTAAAAAGAATGAAATACCAGCATTTTTTGCACCATAGATGGACCTAGAAATGATCATGCTAAGTGAGGTCAGCCATACAATGAGACATCCACATCAAATGCTTTCACTGACATGTGGAATCTGAAAAAAGGACAGACTGAACTTTGCAGAACAGACGCTGACTCACAGACATTGAAAAACTTATGGTCTCTGGAGGAGACAGTTCGGGGGGTGGGGGGATGTGCTTGGGCTGTGGGATGGAAATCCTGTGAAAATGGATTGTTATGATCATTATACAACTATAGATGTGAAAAATTCATTTGAGCAATTAAAAAAAATAAATAATAGAAAAAAAAATAAACTCTTTGGTAGGTGATAGATAAAATCAAAGAAGAAATTCCCATTTCAACTTTACCTAAGTATAAACATTTAGAATGAGGCACATTTTTATACACCAACAAAGAAAACTATAACTTAAAAAGATTACTGGGAATATATTTAAATAACACAATAATTCCTAACTAAAGGATTTTTCTAAGTAATACGGAAGGAGAAACAAAACAACATTTGAGGTGAGAACTCCAGGAAAAATATGTCAAAAAACAAAATGCGAGCCTCAAAATAGAAATTTTACTATTACTGGCCACTGTAATGCCCACGACCTAAACAAAAAACTAGAAGACTCCAGCAAAGTTTGTGTAGTTTAATTGTATGAGCCAAATTGTATCATGTGCCTCCAAACAATGCGGAGGACTGTGTTTTTTTTTTTTGGGAAAAAAGGTGAATTCTTCAGACAGCCCTAGACGCTGAGGTCCATCTTCAAATAGATGCATTTTGTATCAGGAATGTCTACACAGCAGAGAGATTCATCTAGAGACCACACATTTTTAAGTCAGTGCTCTCCCAGGAGAACTCTGCCTAGCTCTGGACAGGAGTTCAACTGGCATGGCTGCTGGCTTCTTCTTAGAACCCAATCTGACATACGCCACAGAAAAGACAGGAAGGTCATGGATCTCAAAACTGCACAAAAACCTTGAAAAACTCTGGGGAGACAGAGGTTGGTGAGGGCCCTGTGCATGTGACGGAGAAGCACTGTGATTTTCCAGGGGTGGGGCAGGGTATTGCAGAGCCCACAGTGCAGCCCTAGAAGCTGCCCCACTCGCTTTGGCTTTCTCCCTAGCCAGTTCTTCCAGCCGTACCCCGACAGTTCGGAGCCTATGATTTTCATAGGCCTCCAGTGAAAAACCAGTGTGTCACTTCCTTACTATTAAAGGGAAAAATGAGAAACAAACTCTGAAGGGGGGAAATGACAAAGAAAAAAAAGCACAGACAACATGATTGTGTGTGTGTGTGTGTGCTTCCTTCCCTCCCTCTCACACACACACACTTAGGCCGATGGTGAAGATAAATCCAAATAAAACAGTAATCAAAATATATGTAGGAGTTCCCATTGTGGCACAGCAGAAATGAATCCAACTAGGAACCGTGAGGTTGCAGGTTCAATCCCTGGCCTCGATCAGTGGGTTAAGGATCCAGCGTTGCTGTGAGCTGTGGTGTAGGTCACAGATGCGGCTCAGATCTGGTGTTGCTATGGCTGTGGTGTAGGCTGGCAGCTATAGCTCTGATTCAACCCCTAGCCTGGGAACCTCCACATGCCACAGGTGTGACCCTAGAAACCAAAAAATTAAAAAAAAATATATGTAAACAAACCAATCTTGTCAATTAGAGAATTTCAGATTTGATCTGTAAAATGTCTGGCTGTGTTGTTCGTAGGAGTCATACCTAAAACACTTACATAGAAAGGTTTCAATAGGGATAGAACATGATCCATTAGAGGACATCACTAAATAAAGTTGGTAAAACATATATGAACGTAAGGCTGTATAGATTTACCAATCAAAAGCATCATTAGTGAGAAAGGTGTTTATGTAATGATGAAGAAACAATACTGAATTTTTTGGACTGAACAACCTAGAAAGGGAAGAAGAGATGTGCTGAAGTCTGGCTTTTGTCAACTTCTGGTTTAGTTTTAGCTTTTGGAAAGTCAAATCGATAAATGGCTACTTCAAGATCATTTCTGGCAGCTGCAAACTTGTACAAGTCAAACACTATCAGTAAAATGAGAAAAATTAATGTCATTCAGACTTGTTAATATATGAATATTTGCTTTTACTACCTGATGTGGGATAAAGGCCCTTAAACACACTCAACAGAATAAATAAAAAGGTAGCTACAAAAAACCACTATGTCTGGAAACCAAGACTGAGTCTTCAGATAACCCATAATTTTCTATTTCCAATAGTCCAAAAGTTTAATTTTGCAGTTCCCTCAAGGTGATCAAGATATGTTATGAAAGCATAGCTAATAAAATCCTCAACTATTACCTGATGTGTAATAAGGGCCCTTTAAATACACTCAGTGGTTTCTTGAAAGCTCTCATTTTGGAATCAACTTTTTCACTCTCCTCTGCTTTGGAAGTAGGTTCGGTTACATTACTCTAAAGATGAAAAAATATATATGAAGAAAAAGATAAAATGAGTTTCACACGGATAGCCAGTTCATTAGTTCAAAAAATAAAATTTGTAGTGATTCAATCCAAATTATAATCTTTAACGTAGGTTTATTATATCTAAGTTATCTATATAGCATACAGTAAGATGATCATTAATATGTATTTGACTGCCCATTTTGTAACTAGGCCCCTATAAAAAGTATAACATGGTCTTTCCTTCCAGAATCTGTTTTACATCGTGGTATATTTATCCCTCTATCAAGCTCCTGATGATTCGTAAAAAGATAACAAAATGTTCTTTAAAAGTGAAGTAGAGGAAGTGTATCAAGGTAATGTTTTAAATTAATTACCTTTATTTTAGATAAATAACAATATTTTAAATGAAACAATTTTTTGCAGGTTTGTTTCGCCATTTTATACAAAAGCAAGGAGACAGCCTTTTATATACTGCAGTGACACAGCTAGTGCCACCCTTCCTCTTTCTTTCTTCTCCATAGTGACAAAGCTGAATCCTTAACCACTAAGCCACCAGGGAACCCCCCTCTTTCTTTCTACATACTAAGATGTGGAAAGGCAGTGAGTTAAGTGAATCACCCAAAATCACATAGCGCATCTAGTGGTAGCCCTGGGGCTGGGTCAAAGCGTTTGTCTCAATTTCATTTTATCATTCAAATTACCTTTTTAAGAAAAGCTGCTTGTTCCTCATTAGAAACTGTTTCTAAGGATTCTTTGCCATCACTTTCTAGATCTTCTTTACTCGAAGCTTCATCCTCGCTGGCAATGGGTCCATTTTCACACAAGGGTGTCTGGAAGTCATCATCTACTAGTGGTGGATAGCTATACTTGAAAGGATCCTGACAGAAAAGAATTTTTTAAGTCATAACTGGGAAAATACATACCACATATAACAGAAACAGTTTTTATTAATATACACAAATCAACAATGTAATAACCCAACAAAACAAATAATAAAGGAATGACAGAGTTGACTGAAAAGAATGGACTGCCTTTTAAATCATAAAAACGATGTTCTACATCACTTACAATAAAAGAAATCCAACGTAATACCATGATATATTTCACCTGAGACTGGAAAAGTGTTTAAAAAATGAGAATATGTGGTGTTGGCAAGGATGACTCAAGCATCCTCACACATGATTGGTAAAGTGGCACAATCTCTTTAGAGGGCAATTTGGTAACATCTAGCAAAATTTAAACTAAATATACCCATTGAACTAATGGTTTTCATTCTAGGAGTTTATCTTCTACAGATACTGCTGCACCCAGCTACCAAGAGTTAGGTATCAGGATATTCACTGTAGCGATGTTAGTAATGGCAAAAGATTAGAAAACAACTAATGGTCCTTCAAAAGAGAAAGCATTAAATAATAGACTGTTAGGTCCACATAATGGAATATTCTGCAATGGTTTAAAGAATCAGGCAGCTCCCTATCAATCAATATGGTAAGACCAAAAAAATTAATTATATGCAAAAAGCCACAATAGAATATACTATATGGTATGTGACCATGATGAAAAAAAAAAAAAAAAAACAATAGATGGAATATCCCTAGAAGAAGAGAAAACTTAGAAAACAGTGACTGCCTATAGGGAGTCTGTGGGCAGTGATCTGCGGAAGGAGATGTACTTTTCATTGAAGCATTCTACTTTTAAGTCTTTGGTATTATCTGCTTTAAAAAAAATCATGTTGCTTGTATTACCTTTTGGGGAAAAATGTATGTTAAAGAATAGTAGTCCTACAGCTTGTTCAATAAGTGGTGCTGGGAAAACTGGACAGCCACATGGAAAAGAATGAAATGAGAACACTCCCTAACACCACACACAAAAATAAACTCCAAATGGATGAAAGACCTAGATATAAGACCAGACACTATAAACCTCTTAGAGGAAAACACAGGCCAAACACTCTCTGACATAAACGACAGCAACATCTTCTCAGATCCACCTCTTAGAGTACTGACAGTAAAAACAAAAATAAACAAATGGGACCTAAGCAAACTGAAAAGTTTCTGCACAGCAAAGGAACCCCTAAACAACACAAAAAGACAACCCACAGAATGGGAGAAAATCTTTGCAAGTGAATCGACTGACAAGGGATTAATCTCCAAAATTTATAAACAACTTCTGCAGCTCAATATCTAAAAAAAAAAAAAAAACCATCCAAAAATGGGCAGAAGATCTAAACAGACAGTTCTCCAGAGAAGACATATGGATGGCCAAAAAACATATGAAAAGATGTTCAACATCACTCATTATTAGAGAAATGCAAATCAAAACCACAATGAGGTACCACCTTACACCAGCCAGAATGGCCATCATCAAAAAGTCTACAAACAACAAGTGCTGGAGAGGGTGTGGAGAAAAAGGAACCCTAGTACACTGTTGGTGGGATTATATTGGTGCAACTCTTGTGGAAAACAGTATGGAGATTCCTCTGAAAACTAAACATAGAACTACCATGTGACCCAGCAATCCCACTCCTGGGCATCTACCCAGAGAAAACCACAACTCGCAAAGACACATGTACTCTGATGTTCACTGCAGCACGATTTGCAATAGCCAAGACATGGAAACAACCTAAATGTCCATCAAGAGAGGAGTGGATCAAGAAGATGTGGTACATACATACAATGGAATATTACTCGGCCATTAAAAGGAATGAAATACCGACATTTTTAACAACATGGATGGACCTAGAAATGATCATGCTAAGTGAGGTCAGTCATACAATGAGACACCAACCTCAAATGCTTTCACTGACTTGTGGAATCTAAAAAAGTACAGACTGAACTTCTTTGCAGAACAGATGGTGACTCACAGACATTGAAAAACTTATGGTCTCCGGAGGAGACAGTTTGGGGGGTGGGGGGATGTGCTTGGGCTGTGGGATGGAAATCCTGTGAAAATGGATTGTTATGATCATTATACAACTACAGATGTGATAAATTTATTGAGTAATAATACAAAATAATAAAAAAAGAAAAAAGAAAAAGAATAGTAGTCCTACTACTATTTTAACTACAATCATGAGGGAATATACCTCTAACAACAGAGTAGGGACATAACTTTTTCCACCCCTAAAAATAATTTTTACTACATGCTATTAATTGTAAAATATAACAGTTCTATTGGCAAATTATTAAAGATGACAAATTAATCAAACTGCTATTTTAACTAAGGGTAGTGGTTGAAATGAACCATACTATGTTTTTCTAGGTTACAATGTGAAATATAAAGACTCAAAAGAGGAAAGTAACAAACTTCAAATCAAAAATGTTGGTTCAAGTATTTTCTAATGAAAGAAAAAAAAAAAGGACATACCAAAACTTTGCATTTTACTAGTTCTGTGGGTCTAGCTGAATACAATTTCGCCAGTATCAAGTAGAATGTAGAAATCAAGTAACTGAAATATTACCAATCAAGTTAACCCAAAGCATACAAAATCCACAGGTTTCACAGCTTACAAACAAGCCACTATCTTGGCATTTTTCAAAGAACTGGGACAAAAAATTTCTAAAATTTACCTGAAAAACACAAAAGACTCCGGATAGCCAAAGCAATCCTCAGAAGGAAAAATGGAGCTGGAGCAATCAGGCTCCCTGACTTCAGACTATACTACAAAGATATAGCCATCAAAACAATATGGTACTGGCACAAAAAACAGAAATCTAGATCAATGTTAACAGGATAGTAAGCCCAGAAATTAACCATGCACCTATGGTCAACTAACCTATAACAAAGGAGGCAAGAATATATAACGAAGAAAAGACAGTCTCTTCAAGAAGTGGTGCTGGGAAAACTGGATAGCTACATGTAAAAGAATGAAAATGTGAATACTCTCTAACACCATACACAAAAATAAACTCAAAATGGATTAAAGACCTAAACATAAGGCCAGATACTATAAAACTCTTAGAGGAAAACATAGGAAGAACACACTCTGACATAAATTGCCACAATATCTTTTCTGGTCTGCCTCCTAGAATAATGCAAATAAAAAACAAAAATAAACAAATGGGACCTAATTAAACGTAAATGCTTTTGCACAGCAAGGGAAATCATAAACAAAATGAAAAAAAACCCACAAACTGGAAGAAAATACTTGCAAATGAAGGGAATGACAAGGGATTAATGGCCAAAATATCCAAATAACTCATGTAGCTCATTATCATAAAAATCAAATAACCCAAGTAAAAAATTGGCAGAATATTTAAATAGATATTTCTTTAAAGACAGACAGACGGCCAAAAAACACATCAAAGGATGCTTAAAGTCACTATTACAGAAATGCAAATCAAAACAACAATGAGGGATTGCCTCGCACCAGTCAGAATGGTCACCATCAAAAAAATCTACAAACAACAAATGCTGGAGAGGGTGTGGAGAAAAGGGAATGCCCTACAATGGTGGTGGGAATGTACATTGGTATAACCACTACGGAAAACAGTATGGAGGTTCCTCGAAAAGCTAAAAATAGAATTACAATATGATCTAGCAATTCCACTCCCGTGCATCTATTTACAGAAAACCATCATCTGAAGATACATTCACCCCAAAGTTCACTGCAGCACTATTCACAATAGCCAAGACATGGAAATAACTAAAATGTCCATTGACAGATAAATGGATAAAGATAATGTGGCACATATACCACAGTATCTTGTTTGTATACTCAGGCATAAAAAAAAGGACAAAATAATGCCATTTGCAGCAACATGAAGGGACCTAGAAATTATCATACTGAAGTCAGAGAAAGACAAACATCATTTGAGATCACTTATATGTGGAATCTAAAAAAATGACAAAAATGAACTTATTTGGGAGTTCCCATCGTGGCACAGTGGTTAACGAATCTGACTAGGAACCATGAGGTTGCAGGTTTGATCCCTGCCCTTGCTCAGTGGGTTAAGGATCCGGCGTTGCCGTGCAGACGCGGCTCGGATCCCGCGTTGCTGTGGCTCTGGCGTAGGCCAGCAGCTACAGCTCTGATTCGACCCCTAGCCTGGGAATCTCCATATGCCGTGGGAACAGCCCAAGAAATGGCAAAAAGACAAAAGAAAAAAAAATGAACTTATTTACAAAACACAAACAGACTCAGAGTCTTCAAAACCAAACTTATGGTTAACAAAGGGGACAGGTGAGGGGGAGGGAAAGACTGGGGGTTTGGGCTTGGCACATGCACACTAATGGATATGCAATGGATGGTCAATGGAGATCTGCTGTAGAGCACAGGGAACTCTACCCGATATTCTGATAAACTATACGGGGAAAAACATCTGGAAAAGAATGGATATGTGTATATGTATAACTGAATCCCTTTGTTGTACAGCAGACATTATCACAACATTGTAAATCTATGTCAATAAAACTTAAAAAACAAAGTCATTATCTAAATTTTTCATTGTTATAGAGTGGTAAAATTTAACTCATATCTACCTACTCCTGGTCTCTTGTTTGTAAGTAGTGAGTTACTGATAGCATATGTTATCTTTTATTTTATTATTTTATATTATTTTATTTTATTTATTTTTTTGTCTTTTTGCCTTTTCTAGGCCTGCTCCGGTGGCACATGGAGGTTCCCAGGCTAGGGGTTGAATTGGAGCTGTAGCCACTGCCCTACGTCAGAGCCACAGCAACACGGGATCTGAGCCGTGTCTGCAACCTTCACCACAGCTCACGGCAACGCCGGATCCTTAACCCACTGAGCAAGGGCAGGGATCGAACCTGCAACCTCATGGTTCCTAGTTGGATTCGTTAACCACTGCACCACGATGGGAACTCCAGCATATATTATCTTTTAAATTAAAGACTGTATACCAGTAAACAAATGGAAGCAAAACTAAAGACACATCAAAAGGAAATAACCTACGTATATTCATTAAACAACTTATGCTTTATCTCTAGACACTGGCATACTATGCAGCCCTAAATAAGACTCAGACAGCTTATCACATATTGATTTAGAATGATCTCTAAGACATGATATGAAGAAAAAAATCAGGATACACAACAGTATATAAATGCATTACTTGTTTAAAAGAGATGGGAGGGAGAAAGAATATATATATATATATATATACACACACACACTATAGCTGCTTATATACATATTACATATTTACTACAGCTGCTTACACAGGCAATACAGATCCCAGGAAATAAAAATAAATAAAACTGGGGGGGGAGGACAGAGTGGTTGGCATAGCAGTAGAAAGACTTTTTACTCAGTACTTGCTTCTGAACACCATTCAGTTTAGAACCATGCCAAGACATGACCTATTCAAAAATAAAAACTTAAAAATGTCTGTAACAATGCTTGTTATTTTAGGGTTATCAATGATTTTTCTTAGGATGTTACTGCTTTTCCTTTTTCCTTGAGGAAAGAATGCAGCCTCATGTGCCATAACCCAGTCTTATTTTGTCTTTTTAGGGCCGCACCTGTGGCACATAGAGGTTCCCAGACTAGGGGTCCAATTGGAGCCACAGCCGCCGGCCTCCACCACAGCCACAGCAACGCAGGATCTGAGTTGTGTCTGTGACCTACATCACAGCTCATGGCAACACCGGATCCTTAACCCCCTGAGCGACCTCATGGATCCTAGTCAGGTTCATTACCGCTGAGCCACGACGGGCACTCCCCCAGTCTTATTTTAGAAACAGGTTTTCAGTATTGTACTTACACTTCCGCCCATGTGGGGAGGCAGGTATTCTACACTGACATAGTCTTGGACATCATTTTTCGTTGTAAACTTCAACAAACTCACTGCTTCTGGACCAAGCCAGGATTTCACAATTTTGAAAGCAGCTAAAGAAAAAAACAGTCACTTCATTAAATTCCTTTCATTCTCTTTTTCAATTTACTTCCTGTATGTGCTAACCCAGGTCCTCTGAAATTAGGTTTGTGCTAAAATCTGTTAATATATATGTATTTTTCCATGGCATGATGCTTAATCCATATGCTCTATTCCCTGTAGACGTTTACACTTTGATTGTCCCTTATGGTTTTCAAATGTTCCAGGATGACTGAGGAAGATTAAATTACCCTGATGTTCATTAACCAACTTATCAGGGCTTGCTTGGCCTTTGCCCAATCCACCAGTGATCCCAACTCCTAAGATTTCCAGACAATGAATCAAACAGCATGTGATCCACTAACTGCACGATAGTATGGGAAGCTCACTTGGCTTCCGCTTTGGACAAACCGCCTGATCTGAAAAACCTTCTCAAAGGGGAAGTCAGGAAGAAAAAGTAGCAGCCCTCCTCATTAGATGTGTAAGCCAGGCCCAGACTTTCCTCCTAACCCTAGACTTCCGTGTCTGTCTTTCAAGCCCTGAAGCTTGGAACTGTGAGCAACTTATGGAACCCGTAAGAACCAACTGTTATCAAACACAGTCGTTTACTCATTACAATCTTGTTCTGTCACGCCATTCTGATTAATACCTCATTTTTTAAACCCTGTTTTCACTATGACACTTTAAGCACATTTTTTTTTCTTTTGAGGACCACACTTGGGCCATATGGAAGTTCCCAGGCTAGGGGTTGAATCAGAGCTGCAGCTGCTGGCCTACACCACAACCACAGCAACACAAGATCTGAAACACGTCTGCTACCTAAACCACAGCTCACGGCAACACTGGATCCCCAACCCACTGAGGGAGGCCAGGGATCGAACCCGCGTCCTCATAGATCCTAGTCGGGTTCGTTAACCGCTGAGCCACGAAGGGAACTCCTAAGCACATTTTAAAGAGAAATCCTGCATTAAATCTGCAAGAGCTCTGATGATAAGTCAGGAAATAAAACATGATAAACATTAAATGGTAGTTCAGAAAACTGCATTTTTACTTTGGCTAATTATGCTTAGCTTTTTTTACATAACATTTACAGTTTCATTAATTTTCAATTAAAAAGTCTGAGTTGACATGTCTGAAGCTATGCTACTTGAATTTAATGGTGCTAAATCTGATTTTTTATGACAGCTTTATTGAGATAAAATTTACATACCATAAAATCAACCCCTTTAAAGTGTACACATCAACGGGTTTTATTTAGTATGATCACAGAGTTGTGCACCTAACTCGCCACCACTATCTGATTTTAGAACATTTTCATCTCACCAAAAAGAAATCTGTACCCACTGGCAAGCTCTCCTCATCCTCCCTCTCTCATTCCCTAAGCAACCACTAATCTAGTTTCTGTCTTTATGGATTTGCCTTAGGCCATTCTGTCTAAATGGAATCATTCAATATGTTTTTTTTCTTTTCTTACTGGCTTTGTTCACTCAGCATGATTTTAAGGTTCATCCCTGATGGAGCATGTTATCAATAATTCCTTTTTATGGCTGAATAATTTTCCATTTTATGGATATACATTTATCTATTCCATCAACTGATGAACTTTGGACTGCTTCCACTTCTATTATGAATAATGCTGCTATGAATATCTGTGTACAAGTCTTTGTGTAGACATATGCTTTGAATTCTCTTGGGGATATACCAAGGAGTGGAATTGGCCGAGTCTTATGGTAGTTCTCTGATTTTTTTGAGGAATTGCCAGTTTTTCCACAGGAGCTGCACCATTTTGCATTCTTACCAGCAACGTATGAGGGTTCCAATTTCTCTATATCCTTACCAACACCTATTACTTTAGTCTGTCTTTTTTTTTTGGCCATGCCTGTGTCATGTGGAAGTTTCTAGGCCAGGGATCAAACCTATGCAACAGCAGTAACCTGAGCTGCTACAGTGACAATGCCAGATCCTTAACCTGCTGTGCCAGAAGGGAACTCCTAGTCTGTCTTTTTGATTACAGCCATCCTCGTAGGTATGAAGTAGTACTCATTTGGTTTTGACTTGGTTTCTCTAATAACTAATGGTGTTGCTCATCTTTTATGTGTTTGTTGCCCATGTGTACATCTTCTTTGGAAAAATTTCTCCAAAGATGTACACATGGGCAACAAACACTTGAAACAATGCTCAGCATCACTAATTATTAGAGAAATGCAAATCAAAACTACTATGAGGTACCAGCTCATACCAGTCAGAATGGCCATCAATAAAAAGTCAACAAGTAACAAATGCTGGAGAGGGTATGGAGAAAAGGGAACTCTCCTACACTGTTGGTGGGAATGTAAATTGGTACAACCACTATGAGAAACAGTATGGAGGTACCTCAGAAAACTAAATATAGAGCTACCATATGACCCAGCAATCCCACTCTTGGGAATATATCTGGACAAAACTTCTTGAAAAAGACACATGCAACTGTATGTTAACTGCAGCACTATTCACAATAGCCAAGACATGGATGAATGGATTAAGATGTTGTATATATACACAATGGAATACTACTCAGCCATGAAAAAGAACAAAATAATGAATGCCATTTAGAGCAACATGGATGGAACTAGAGACTCTCATACTAAGTGAGGTAAGTAAGAAAGAGAAAGCCAAATACCGTATGATACCATTTATATCTGGAATCTAATATTCGGTACAAATGTACCTTTCCACAGAAAAGAAACTCATGGACTTGGAGAACAGACTTGTGGTTGCCAAGGGGGAGAGGGAGAGAGTGGGATGGAGCCTGGGGTTAATAAATGCAAACAATTGCATTTGGAGTGGATAAGCAATGAGATCGTGCTGTATAGCACAGAGAAACATATGCAGTCACTTGTGATGGGGCACGATGGAGGATAATGTGAGAAAAAGAATATATATATTCGCATTGTGGCTCAGCAGAAACAAATCTGACTAGCATCCATGAGGACGCAGGTTCGATCCCTGGCCTCGTTCAGTGGGTTAAGGATCCAGTGCTGCCGTGAGCTGTGGTGTAGGTTGCAGACACGGCTTGGATCTGGCATTGCTGAGGCTGTGGCATAGGCTGGCAGCTACAGCTCCAACTCGACCCCTAGCCTGGGAATCTCTATATGCTGCAGGTGCAGTCCTAAAAAGACCAAAATAAAAAAAAATAAAAATAAAAATAAAAATGTCTATTAAAGTCTTTTGCCCTTTTTAATTGCACCATTTGTCATCTTGTTGTATTATAAAAGCTATTTATATATTCTAGACCTAAGTCTGTCATCAAATGTCTGATTTGTAAATATTTTCTTCCATTCTGAGAGTTGTTTCTTACCTTCCTGATGGTAGCCCTTGAAACACAAAAATTTTAAATTTTAATGAAGTACAATACATCTTATATTTTTCTTTTGTTGCTCGAGTTTTTTGGTGTCACATCTCAGAAACCAGTGCCTACTCAAAGGTCAAAACATTTACCCCCATGGTTTTTTCTAATAGTTTTATAATTTTAACTCTTAAGAAATCAGTGCCTACTCCAATGTCAAAACATTTACCTATGGTTTTTTCTAAAAGTTATATAGTTGTAACTGATCCATTTTGGGTTAACCTTTGTGTATGATGGGAGGTAAAGGTCCAACTTCAATCTTTCAAATGTGGATATTCAGTTGTCCCAGTACCATTTATTAAAAAGACTCATTTTTCTCCACTTAAATGGCCTTGGTACCACTGTCAACAAATCAATTAATCATTCATATGAGGGTTTACTTCTGGACTCTCAATTCTATTTTAGTGATCTATACATCTATTCTTATGTCTACACCACATCTTGATTACTATGGCTTTAAAGAGTTTTAAAATCAAGAGGTGTGCAGTCTTCATTTTCACTGTACGTATTCAAGATTATTTTTACTATTGAGTCTTGCATTTCCATATGAATTTAGGGACAAGCTTATCAACTTCTATTAAAAAAAGGGGGGGGATGGGGAGTTCCTGTCGTGGCTCAGTGGTTAACGAATCCAACTAGGAACCATGAGGTTGCAGGTTCGATCCCTGGCCTCGCTCCGCGGGTGAAGGATCCGGCGTTGCTGTGAGCTGTGGTGTAGGTTGCAGATGAGGCTTGGATCCTGCGTTGCTGTGGCTCTGGCGGAGGCCGGCGGCTACAGCTCCGATTTGACCCCTAGCCTGGGAACCTCCATATGTCCTGGGAACAGCCCAAGGAATGGCAAAAAGACCAAAAAAAAAGGGGGGGGGGGAGGTAGTTGGGATTTTGATGGGGACTGCATTGAATCTGTCCCACATCAACTGGGAAAGCACTGCCATCTTGGCAATATTACAAGAGACGCATATTTGCCTAGGTCTTGCATTTCCTTCAATGGCGTTTTGTAGTTTTCAGTGTACAGTCTTCAACTTCTTTTATTACTTTTATTCCTAAGTATTTTATTATTTGTAGTGCTATTATGAATGCAATTGTTTTTTAAATTTAATTTTTGGGAGTTCCCATTGTGGCTCAGTGGTTAATGAGCCTGACTAGGATCTACGAGGATGTGGGATTGATCCCTGGCCCTGCTCAGTGGGCTGGGGCTCTGGAGTTGCCATGAGCTGTGATGTACGTCACAGACGTGGCTGGGATCCTGCGTTGCTGTGCCTGTGGCGTAGGCTGTCAGATGCAGCTCTGATTTGACCCCTGGCCTGGGAACTTCCGTATGCTGTGGGCTCAGCCCTAAAAGACAAAAAAAAAAAAAAAAAAATCATGTTTGCATTATTCATTACCAGTATAGAAATATAGTTTCTTCTGTGTATGGGTTTTGTATCCTGCTACCTTGCTGAACTTGTTTATTAGTTCTAATAGCTTTTTGTGTATGTCTATGTATTTAAAATTTTCCGCATAGATTATGTCACCTACAGGACTTCTTTTCCAATCTGGATGACTTTTCTTTTTCTTGATAAGTACCCTGGCAAAATAGTGTTAAGAGCTGATAACCTCATCTTGCTCCTGAACTTAGGGGGGAAAGCATTCATTCTTTCTCTGCTGAGTATGATGTTAGCTGTGGTTTTTCACAGACATAGGTTCTACACAGATGCTCTTTACTGAGCTGAGGAAATTCTCTTCTGTAAATAATTAACTTTACCCTAAGAAAGGTCTGGCCTTTGCCCTCAGCTTCTGGAAGTAAGCTTCATGCCTGTTGGAGTCTTTGTTTGTGTAGAGGCTTTGAGTCACCTGCGAACAATACAGATTTAGGGTGGGGGCTGTGGGTCACACAGTTATCTGGAGACCTCTGGAGAGACTGGAGACTGAGATGACCATGTGATAAACCAGTCAGACCTATGTAATGGAGCCCTGATAAAAACTCTGAATGCCAAGGCTTGGGTGAGCTTCCCTGGTTGGCAATACTCCATGAGCATTGTCACTTATAGATGGTGGGAAAACAACATGTTCCGTATCTGGTATTTCCTTGGATTCTGCCATGTTTTTTTCCCCTTGGCTGATTTTAATCTGAATCCTTTTCCTGTAATAAACCGTAACTATGAGTACAATAGCTTTTGGTGACTTCTGTGAGTCTAGTAAACTTGAGGGTGGTTTAGAAACCCCTTAAACTTATGGTTGGTGTCAGAAGTAAAGGTAGTCTTGTGTGAACTACTGTGGTCCCTCTAACTTTGCAGTTCTTCTAACTCTTTGAACCTTTTCTTCCTTCCTTCCTTTCTCTTTCTTTCGCTTTTTAGGGCTGCACCTGCAGTATTTGGAGGTTCCCAGGCTAGGGGTCCAATTGGAGCTACAGATGCCAGCCACAGCCATAGCCATTCCAGATCCGAGCCATGTCTGCAACCTACAACACAGCTCATGGCAACACCAGATCCTTAATCCTCTGAGCGAGGCCAGGGACTGAACCCATGTCCTCATGGATCCTAGGTGGATTCATTTCTGCTGCACCATGATGGGAACTACATTTTTTTTTTTTTTTTGCTTTTTAGGGCCATACCCACAGCACATGGAGGTTCCCAGGCTAGAGGTCCCATTGGAGCTACAGCTGCCAGCCTATACCACAGCCACGCCAGATCCAAACTGCGTCTGTGGCCTATACCACAGCTCACAGAAATGCCAGATCCTTAACCCACTGAGCAAGGTCAGGGATTGAACCCACATCCTCATAGATCCTAGTCGGGTCCGTTAACTGCTGAGCCACCAAGGGAACTCCTGCACCTTCTTGGGTACTTTTACCATAAGAGTGTAATGGATTTCATCAAATGCTTTTTGTGTCTATTAGGACTTTTATTTTTTTCCTTTAGGCTATTAATATGTTGCATAACTGGTTGCTTTTCATATGCTGAACCAACTTTGCATTCCTGAGATAAAATCCCACTTGGTCATAGCATATAATCCTTTTTTATACTCCTAGGTTCAGTTTGTTAGTACTTTATTGAGGGCTGATCCATAGATAATCATAAGGGGTATTGGTTTATAATTCTTCCTGTGATGTTTGTTTTTAGGGATATACTTGCCTCATAAAATGAGTTGGCAAGTGTTCTCTCTTTTTCTATTTTTTGTTTTTATTTTTATTTTTTGTCTTTTGTCTTTTTAGGGCCACACCCATGGCATATGGAGGTTCCCAGGCTAGGGATCCAATTGGAGCTGTAGCCTACACCACAGTCACATCAATGTGGGATCCCAACTGCATCTGTGACCTACACCACAGCTCATGGCAACACCGGATCCTTAACCTGCTGAGTGAGGTCAGGGATTGAACCTACAACCTCATGATTCCTAATCATATTAGTTTCCACTGTGCCATGATAGGAACTCCTCGTCCTCTGTTTTTTGGAAGAGTTTGAGAGGCATTGTTGTTGATTCTTCTTTATGTTTAGTAGAATTTACCAGTGAGGCCATTTTGGGTCTCGGCTTTTCATGTGTGAAGTTTTTTGATAACTAATTCAATTTCTTTTGTTATACTTCTATTCAGATTCCTGAGTCCATTTTGCTAGTTTGTGTCTTTCTAGGAATTTGCCCGTTTCATCTAGCTTATCTAATTTCTTGGCATATAATTTTTTCAGTATTTCCTTAGTTCTTTAAATTTCCCTAAAGTCAGCAGTGGTAAATCCTCATTCATTTCTGATTTTCATCATTTGAGTCTGTCTTTTTTTTTTGCTATTTCTTTGGGCCACTCCCACAGCATATGGAGGTTCCCAGGCTAGGGGTAGAATCGGAGCTGTAGCCACTGGCCTACGCCAGAACCACAGCAACGCGGTATCTGAGCCAAGTCTGCAACCTACACCACAGCTCATGGCAACGCCAGATCCTCAACCCACTGAGCAAGGGCAGGGACTGAAGCCACAACCTCATGGTTCCTAGTCGGATTCGTTAACCACTGCGCCGCGACGGGAACTCCTGAGTCTTTCTTTATTCTTCATAGTTTAGCTAAAGTTTCATCAATTTTGCCAAACTTTTCAAAGAACCAAGTTTTGATTTCATTGGTTTTCTCTACTGCTTTCTATGTAGACACTTTGCAGCAAATGACTGCAAACACAAATGAAAGTGCATGTTCTGAAAATAACATTAAATTTATAAGGACATTAAAGTTGGTAGAGAAGGTTTTTTAATGGCTTAAAAATATTTTTTATCGAAAAATATATCATGACTGTCATAAGGATTATGTGACTACAGAGATTTGGATTAAATTTTAGATTTGTCCCATTTTCTTCAACACCTGAAGTCCACGAGAAATCCTAGCCAAGGTCTACATTCTGTGGCATACCCCATCTGTGGGTGACAAACTGAGACCTCTGGCTATGGTTTTACCTGAATAGTTGAACATTTTAAAGCTGTTTTTAAAGAAGACTAATGAGTATCCCCAAAGCCTGGAGGTAGAAGGTTAGCCCAGTTGGCTTAGAAACAGCCTTTGCGTGTTCTAGCCCCAGCCGCTCAAGAATATACACCAAGTATAATATAAACATTTTTAAGAAAAAGCACAGAAATATGGCTAAATTAGCAAAGATAAAAAGCAATGAGATGTTTTGTGTTAGGAAAGTATAAGTAATATACTTACCATTCATGATCCAAGGCATATCAAAAATCACCATTTTTGCTGAAAGATGAAAAACGATTCATCAACTGCGACTTAGTACTGCAATAATATTATCACTTACACCTGGCCTAGCAAAAACTAGTAATCTAAATGGGACTAAAAACTGAGACTCAATTATAATTTCATGAATTGTGAGTACTGCTAGAACTAAACTAACTTCTCACATGGTGAGGGGGCCCACCTAAGAGGGCAGCTGGTGTGAAATGAATAACGCACTATCACTGCCCTTTGGCAAATAAACTTTTCTTTTCTTCATTTATTGCTTTTGCTGTTTGCCAGAAAGGCACAAAAGAAAATAGTTAAGTGGATGAGGCATGTTGTATTAGTGCTAAAGTCCACTGAGCTTTAAAATGATTTCAATGTCTAATTTATGGTTTAAATTTTCTAGAGATTATACTGTTAAACCCACTCTGAGAGTTGCCCCTTCCATTTTTAATAAATCATTATGTTTTAAGAAACAAAAAATATTTTAGCTTTTCTTAATATTATGAGCCCCAGGAAGCCCATAATTCCAAAGTATACACAAGTATTATTTGCATACTTAGATGAAGTGTGAAAAAGAATGAGAAACCACAAAGGGGATTTTTGATATCAAATTCATTCTTCTATTCCAGATGAATCAAAATGTAATTTCCTCCTTCTCTGAACAGAGAACCTCCTGGAATGATTATATTAATGTAGGACAAGTGAAGTCCCAAAAGACCCACTTGTGGTATTTGCCAGGGGTATGCCCAGGCAGACCTGTGGGTTTCCATTTTTGGATGTCCCTGTTGCCTCTCTTCTCTCTTTTCACTTTCAACCCACTGAGTTTAAAAATATTTGACTGTTTATGTGGGATGGCATCTTGATTTCCCCTGGGAAAAACCATTACATAAGCCCCCCAAATCAAAAATGAATACATAAGATTTAGTTCTTCATTTAGGTAATTAACAGCAGAGTCACAATTAAAAACAAACTCCAAATGCCAGATTCAAAAAATGCAGTGACACTAGTCAAGTGTTTCTTAATGACAATTTTAAAAGAGCAATTAAAAGCTCAGTGTACTTCATGTATGAGTATTGCTTACCACACAATATACCTACCGATACTGCTCATGTCTCTCACATGTAAGAAGTTCCAAATGATAAATATTTAAAATTAATTTTTCAATTGAAAAATTAGTAAAATAATTTTACTAATAAAATAATCTTGGGATAATCTTGGTAATAAATGCTTTTAGGTCTTCTCATGTGCATGTGTATTACAGGATACCATATATACAGACTATAACTTAGAGTCTTAAAACTAACGGTAAAGGACAAAGATTATTTGTGAAAAATTTCTCCTGTACCTTCTAGGATATGTACTTAAAACTTCTAGGAACACACTTAAGTTCTTCACCAGAAAACAACGTTTCAGGTGTTAAAGTCTCTAACAATATAAAGCTTCACAATTCTCAGACAATGCTCAGTTTCACTATATTTTTATAAAGGAATAAGTTACTTACAGAGGTATTTAGGGTAATAAACCTTAAAGCAGTTGATGATAAAGCGTACAAAGTCCATGTCCTAAAATAAAGATTATACATTTAAATCTTTCACACTGTCCATATTGGAGAATTTTAAATTGCGTATTTCTAAAGATGATAAATTATTAAATATAAATGAGACAATTATTAAATTCTTTAAGGAAATTAGATGCTTACATCATTCATGTTACCTCAAACTAGTTAGATATTTCAGGCTGCTAAGGTAATGTGGCATTGTAAAATGGAGCTAAAGAGCAACCCCCATAGAGAACTACTAAAAATCTCTTGAACAATTAAAGAAATATTAAAACAAGTAGAGAGTATATGACCTGACTACTTGGAATGATAATACATATGTATAGAAATTCTGATATATTTGTTTTTCACTGTATTTTGGGTTTTTTTGGTCGCCCCACGGCACATGGAGTTCCCAGGCCAGGGATCAGATCCCAGCCGCAGCTGTGACCTAAGCTGCACCTGTGGCAATGCTGGATCTTTAACCCACTGTGTGGGGTCAGGGACCGAACCTGTGTCCCAGTGCTCCCGAGACACCGCCGATCCATCACTCCACAGTGGGAACTCCTCTATTTGTTTTTTAAAAACTAATTTCTACACCTTATAAGAGCCTCAATAAAATATATTTTATTAATCTTTTATACAGTGGTTAAGCTGATCCTATCGGCCTACTGTATTTACTTTACTTCTAGCTTCTTTCCTTTTGTATAGGGACCTAGAAAAAGAATTAGCTTTTTTCGGTTTATATTTAAATGCTGTTCATTGATTTCACTTTCTGGGAGACCTTATAAACATAGCTGTTTGTTGGTTCTACTGCACTGAACACAGCAACATGAAATTAGATTATTATAAGGGCTACTATTCACATGGATCATTTCATTTCATGTGCTTCCACTGGCCATAGTCTGACTTACTGATCAGCCATTTTATAAACACTGTAGGATCAGAGACAACCAGGCAAACTTAAACCTATCAATTGTTACAAGGTGAGCTGTCCGAGAGAGGAGAGTCTATAAAGTTATTCCTAACATGGGAGTTATAGCATCTTTAGCTCTAGTAAACTGAAAATAAGCACCCTTAACTATCTTAGGTATTTACTATGGGATAAATTCTAGCATATAATAACACCTTTATAACTAACAATTATATCCATTGTACACAGAGTTTAATAACTTGTAGTTAAGTAAGAACCAAAGAAAATATCTCAAAACAGATACTTATATAAAGATTTGTTACCTAGTATATGATCTGTGGTCCCCAGACTTTGCCTAAAAAGTCTTCATCCAATATTCTTATTTTCATCTTTTATTTAATTGAAAAACCTTGCTTATAAAATCCCAAGTTACTGCTAATTCAAGGTGATTTGACAGGTTGCCACTGGTGTATGTATATTAGTGGGTACTACATAAAAAAGCTCCATGAAACTCATTGCTCCACATTCTGCGAGGATGTTTTCAAGGATGCTATTTATTATCTTGTAAAATGCCTTCCCTTTGAAGATCCATAAAAGACTTTGCTTCTACTTCAAGTATCAGGAATGGATACACTTCTCCTAAGACACTGGTTTGAAAGTATGTCCACTGAGTAATTTTAAATGATTCTATTTCTTGTAGGCAAGCTTAAAGCCAAATTAGTGGCTCAATTCGAATAAATAATTAAAAAAAAGCTTTTGCCTTGCAATTTTTGTATACACCTTTAAAGGCCAACTTCAATCGTTTGTGAATTAGGAAGGTCATACATAAACATAATTCAGTAAAATTCTAGCATTTGAAACCATTACTGATTTTAATACTTACTAATGCAAATAAACCTTATTTATAAATTAAAGATAACGAAATAGTATATAGGTAGCTTAAAAATAATCAGACAGCTCAAATCAATTCTTTGCCTCTGTATCTGTCAATAAAATACATTAACATTTATGTTTTATGATTCTGGGTTAATAATTAGAAAACTAACATTAAAATATGTGGTCTCACTGCCTAAAAAAAACCCTCTAGCCTGTTTTTTGTTTGTGTTTTTGATGTCTAAAGTTTCCCTTTTGGAGGCTAGCTCTCACTGTGATATAACCCTGTTGCCTTTTTCATTTAACAAAAAAAGCTGTTTTCCAACATTATTACAAATTCTTTGGAAGCACCATTTTACATAGCTACACACACACACACACACACACACACTCCATCAATTAGATACATCATAATTAACCCCCTCACTGTGTTGATGCTTACTTTTTTTTCCTAATTTTTCACCATTTTAAACGACACTGAAAAAACATTTTGAAGTACAACACTTTTTCTGTACTCAGGTGTATTTCTTTAGAAGAGACTTCCAGAAGATAGTTACCAGGCAAAGAGTATGAATACAAACGCTTTAAGGTGATTAACATACTCTGCCAAGTGGATTTTCAAAAAGATTTCAACACTGCCGAAGGCAGGTCTCCTGCTTTCAGAATTAGCCAAGGTTTGAGTGTTAGAAACAAGAGCTCTAATAAATGTGCCAACAAATCCCCATCACTGCTGAAGGGTTTGTAGGTACCACTGGAGTCACAAGGGCTCAAATTAAAGATTGGCAGCTTTTATTTATTGATTGATTTTTGTCTTTTTTTTTTGCTATTTCTTGGGCCGCTCCCGCGGCACATGGAGATTCCCAGGCTAGGGGTCTAATCGGAGCCGTAGCCACCAGCCTACACCAGAGCCACAGCAACTCGGGATCCGAACCGCGTCTGCAACCTACACCACAGCTCACGGCAACGCCGGATCTTTTAACCCACTGAGTAAGGGCAGGGACCGAACCCGCAACCTCAGGGTTCCTAGTCGGATTCGTTAACCACTGCGCCACGACGGGAACTCCGGTTTTATTTATTTTTGAAGCTTGGCTTTATCACCTGAAGAAAACTGGTTTCCAAAGTGAACCAAATCAAACCGAAAACAAACCCAAACGAGCAAACAAAACCCCTCAACAAAGTCGCAACATGCTGGGTCATGCAAGAACTCAGGTGGACATTGAGCTCCGGCAAAACACCGGAGCTCAATGCAAGTAATGCTCCTCTGGGGAGCTTCATTCCCCATTTACTGGGAGGGGCAGGACAGGATATTAGCTCTGATAGAAAAGTGCACTGTTATCACATCTACTCATTACCCTGCCAGCCTCGGCATCTTACTTCCACATCTCACCTATCAGACGAGGAACATTTCTAGGAAAGCTACTGTTTTGATGCCGAATCCTGAAGCACACTTAATTCTTTGCAAATCCTATTTCACGTCTGACTTCACTCACAATGCAGGGGGAACAAAATAAATCCCAAACATGACTTGGTGAGCTCAATTTTAGAGGAATGTTCGGTTGAGGGGTGGTGGCAGGGAGGAAAGAGAAAGGGAGTATGCCACGATAAACAATGATTCAGAATGAACAAAGAAGGCTTACTATGCTATTTATTCCAGTTTCTGACAGGTCAAACATCACTGTTACAGGCTTCCCATTTTCTCTCTTTGCATATCGTTCCAACCAGAATGCAATGAGCTTCTTTTTGTCCAGTATGGTCTTATGGTCTTTTATATGATACTTCACCCGGATCCAGACTTTAAGCAGAACATAAGTTAAAAATAAGAAGAAATATTTATGGCATTATAATATTATCTTATGCATATACTGTATCATTACTTCCCCTTGACATTTTGGGGGATTTTTTTGGCCATGACATGTTGCAGCTTGACATGGGATCTCAGTTCCCAGACCAGGGACTGAACCTGGGCTGCGGCGGTGAAAGTGCCAAATCCTACCACTAGACTACCAGGGAACGCCTTCCTTGACATTTTTCTTTAGTTACAATTCATTTTGTTTCTCAGATTAAAAACATCTCTTCTTTCATTTAAATGAGCAGCAGTGTCCAATTGGGAACCCTCAAGAGCAGCAGAAAGGTAAACGATTATCCCTCTCTTAGAAAATAAACTCTCTCCCTTGGTAAGTAAAGGGGAAAAGAAAATACAGGTCAACAAACAATATTCAGTAATAAACTAAAAGCATTCTACACTGTCCTTAAGAGAAAACAAAGCACTAGAAGAATGTTCCGTCCAGAGGAAAAGCCCAGACAGAGAGACATGACGGCAGCCTGAGCAGGTGTCGTGCATGGGGGCAGAGCATGGCGACCATTTGGGGTGGTGGCAGCTGAGAGAAATGTGACACGTGGGGAGAGGAACAGCTACATAGAGAGCCACGAGCTGGGCTTGAAGGACTTTGAATGAAACGCGAGGGTGTTTAGATTTTCCTTTTTTATGCATCTGTTGGCGGCAGCACAGAGGGGAGACTGGCAGAGAGGGAAGCCCAGCAGGCTGTGTCCTGGGAAGCGACTGAACGGAGGAAGCCCTGGTGCCATCAGAGGCGGGGCTAGCGTGAGGCTGGGCAGAGGAAGCACCCATGGCTGGGGGCCCGAGCGGGCAGTACAGGAAGGGCAGGCGCTGGGACGCGCGTGGTTCTGCTGTGCGTGGTGGGGAAGGTGGCTGACCATCAATCTGGTGGGCGGCTGAGTATGTATGTGCATGTGGCCTGGGGACAGTCCGGGGTTACTGCTGTCTGGGGGAAGGCAGTGGAAGGTGCCAAGGTGCATGAGATCACTCAAGGAGACTGAGGCAGCTGGCAAGTAAAAAAGGCCAAGAAAGGAATGAAGCCTGGGATGCGGGGAGGCGGGGGGATAAGAGAAATGGGAAAGGAAGTCTGAGAAGGAAGAGGCAGCAATGGGAGGAAAATGCCAAGAGTCCTGCTAAGACAGGGGGCCGTGACAGGCCACACGCAGGGTGCACAGGGCGGCCCCAACTGTGCGGGAAACTGCTTTGACTGAACGTTTACTCAGGATGGCGCTCTGACACTCCTGCTGAGTCCCAGCCTTGGTAGAGACCAAGCTGGATGTTGGGCCATGGGGAGAGAGGAGGGGGTCACTGGGACAGCAGGATGACTGTTGCTATTCCTCTCCTCTCATGCAGACTGAGGAAGAAGCAAGAGGAGAAGACCCGGAAAGGTGAAAAGAAAAAAGTCCATTTAGCAAAATCAAGTGACTGTCAAAAAGACTGTCCATGAAGATCCTGGGGTGAATATCAGTAAAGGAGAAAGAAGATAATGACTCTGAGTAGCATCATTTGGGCTGTGTTATCATGTCTTTATGGGATGTGGCATTTGCCTTTACAGCCTACTTTATTATAATGCAAGCTACTAAGTATGTGATGCTTGGTCCAGCTGGCCCTAACAATCCCCACTGTGGGAACACACACTGTATGTTCTCCCTCTTGTAGGTACGTACAGAGCAAGTTCTGCCGATTACTAGTTCAGCTGAGAAAGATAACGACATCTCAAAATCCAGAAAAGCCGGAACATCCATTAAATTTACTTACACAACTTGTTGCCTTCTTTGTCATAACCGTGGAGATAAATACCACCAATTTCCAACAACCACCTGGGAATGGAGGCTTCCGTCAGGTCTAAAAAGTGGTAAACTTTGATGAGTAATTGTTACTTAGTAGCCTTTCCAATAGAAAACTTCCAACATAAAGGTTACTATTTTGTAGTACTCATGATATTAAAAAAGATAAAGCTTATGTAAACATTTGGAAAGAATCTCTGACAATTAAAAAATGGTGTTTTTACATAGGTGAAAAAAACTATATAAAGACACAGATGAGAGAAAAGGTAAAAATCCATTCCCTGTACACGTCAGCCATGACTGTGGACACATTTTCATGTTCTGGTTGTATTTCACACAATGATACGGACACAAATCACTACTGGACAATTTCAAAGAACACGGCAGTAAATATACACATTTTACAGCCTCAGAAACGATGAGAGAAATCACTGGTTTCTCTATTAAAACACTATTTTTCTATGTTTGAAAACCAGTAGAGTCTAATACATTTTATAATCTTGGGGCAAGTGGAGAAACACCAAAAATGCTGGATCCTTCAGTAGGAGGCCCACTCTCTAGTGAGGCCGAGAACCAACACAAGGCAGCAAATGCCCGGGCTTTTGTGGCATCCACCAGTATTTCCCTGAGAACACTCCCAGCTTTCTTTATCTTTCCCCACCCTCCTTTCATCACACCTCTGCTGGCTGCCACTAGAAACCAGCAGTTCTATGTAAGAACAAATGTATCATGGAGTATAAAGGTTTATTCTGTACTTCAACGATTTAGAAATAATTAGGTTCACATTTCTTTGCTTGATTAATAAATGGCTTCACTGCTGCAACGACCTACAGTTTTTAGAGTTCCAACCAAATCATTTTAAAATACTCTCCTTCTGACAGATTCCTGCAACAAGCACGGTGACTGGGAAAGTTATCTGCTCTGGATTTCTCTGTGGACTATTCTGGATTCAGTCTCCAGACTTGGTCACTCCAGAGTTTACTATCCCCAAGGTCAGGAAGCCTTTATAGCTCTTCAAAGCCAGCAGTTATGCCAGTGTCTTCCTGTTAAATTTTTAGGAGGAGAGAGATAATAGGTAATCTTTCCTGAAAAGAGCTCTTCATATACTTGAAGATTATTATAAAATCCCTCTAAGGTTTAAAATTCCTTTTTTTTTGGGGGGGGGGGTGGATTTCAGTCTACAATTGGGCCCTGAAATCAAGAACAGGACACTGCCGTAGGCATCCTTGGGGATAAGCTTGCTTGTGGGGGACTCCCATTTGTCTAGTAATTGCATGCATAACACCTATTACCATAAGGAACTCTGGCAACAACAACTGAGAAAGGCAGGCCAATAGCGTCGCCTTTCTCCAGGCCTAGTAGTAAAGATGCTGTCTTGCTATCTTAATAGTACCCAACTAACCAGGCACAGATTAGGAGACGCTGCTGTGAGTGAAGAATCTGAGTGTGACTGCGCTCCTTGGAGATCTGATTTCCTTATACATCCTGCTCTTTTTAAGACTTGTTCATAAGTTGCGCCTTTCAAAATGTTACTGGGTCTTTATAAAACATTATATTCTGGTATTTATGATGACTGCCAAGAATATTTGCAAATACATGTACATATATGTAAAACAATAACATTTATGCAGGGGATACAGTACACAGTCAGGGGTCAATTCAACAGCTTACCATTGACAGACATCTCTTTCCTCCACTGAAAACTCTCATCAAGCATCTTCAGTGTTTCATCTACAATATTATGCCTCCAACATAAGTAACTTTCCACCCAGTTATCATCTTGTTGCAGTCTTTCAACATCACGTGGATCATATTTATCTGACTTATCTAGGGGAAAAACAGTATTAAATACCCAAGGCAGATAAATTCTGTAGTAAATGATAACAGTAATACCAAAGGAGACAAAAGACCCGGAAGATAAAGCCAAACTATATGAAGACGGAAACAAGGATGCAGTTCAGATGGAAATGCAAGTGAAAGGACTGATGAATTTCTTCTTTCTTTGTCTTTTTGCCATTTCTTGAGCCGCTCCTGGGGCATATGGAGGTTCCCAGGCTAGGGGGTGAATCGGAGCTGTAGCCACCGGCCTACACCACAGCCACAGCAACGTGGGATCTGAGCCGCGTCTGCAACCTATACCACAGCTCACGGCAACGCCGGATCCTTAACCCACTGAGCAAGGGCAGGGACCGAACCCGCAACCTCATGGTTCCTAGTCGGATTCGTTAACCACTGAGCCACAATGGGAACTTCGTCTGCAGCTTTATTTTAAAACAAGCCACCAGAGATTTAAAAATTAAGACCATGGTAAAATATTTTATATAACCTTCTCTAAAACTATAAACTAACATCTGGGAAGATCAATTCTGTTATGTGAACTTGAAATCCTTACTCCAGTCATTGAAAAATGAAATCTTATGTGTAAAGAAAAAACTAAGTTGGACTTTTAAAGACGTGTTTGGCAAACGTCTTTTTTAAGAAATGAACTATATATGAAAGAGAAAACTATGTATGTGGCAGTCACCATTTCCCTTAAGTTACTGGAATAATCATTGCCAATCATTTCTCATCATCCACCTACACACATACTGTGTTCTCATCAACCTCTCTACACCTGGCATTTTTCTGTAACTGAACTTTGTCTCCTCATAGCCACCCCTGCACAGCCCTGTTCTACCATTCTTCAGGACTCCTTTCAAATGCTTCCTCGTCCATAACATTTTCCCTGGGCCCAGAAGCAATGCCTCCCCTCCTGTGAAAAGCTACAGGACCTGAACGACACCCTTCTTAAAGCACTTAGCACATTTCCCCTGGAATCAGAGTTCCTGGCATTGATGCCCTATCTTCCCGTAGAGAGATCCTAACAGCACAGTCTATACATCCAAAGAATCCCCCAGAGCAGATTACAACATTGCCAATGAAAAGGCCTTCAGGAAACACTGGTTGATTGAATCTATTCCTTCTCTAATTTTATTTTCTTGGTTAATGGTACCCTCCCAGGGGCCTGAGGAAGAAACTTATGAAAACCGCCTGGCTCCTTCATTTCCATTTTTTTTTTTTTTTTTGCTTCTAGTTAGTTGCCAAGTTGTATAGCTTCTATCTCCTCTCCATTTGCTCTGACTTACTTCAGGCCCTCAGAGATAACAGCTGAAAGGGCAGGGAAATATTAAGTGCATCCACAGAATTATCTTCTTTGAGTCCCAGTTTCCTTAGCTATAAACTGCTTTAGATACTCACAGGGTTGTGTGAAGATCAGATAAAAATGTATGTATGGGAGTTCCCATCGTGGCGCAGTGGTTAACGAATCCGACTAGGAACCATGAGGTTGCGGGTTCGGTCCCTGCCCTTGCTCAGTGGGTTAACGATCCGGCGTTGCCGTGAGCTGTGGTGTAGGTTGCAGACGCGGCTCGGATCCCACGTTGCTGTGGCTCTGGCATAGGCCGGTGGCTACAGCTCCGATTCAACCCCTAGCCTGGGAACCTCCATATGCCGCGGGAGCGGCCCAAGAAATAGCAACAACAACAACAACAAAGACAAAAGACAAAAAAAAATGTATGTATGGAAAGTACTTGAAAGTTTAAGGTACCATAAAATAGAAGACTAGGCCATAAATCATGCACTTATACCATGTTACTTTGGATAAGGCTTTTATTATTTGGGCTCTGTTTTTATAATCTATACAATGGGTGGTTCTGTTGTGGGTTAATGTTGGAAAATATGCATATATTTTTTTTAGCTCTGCTATTCAAAAATTCATCAGTATTCAAAGGACAACATTTCTTTTATTATAATTTACAAACACAAGTTGGAGGTAAAAGAATTTATACTGTTGGGCAGCAAAAAGGCCCCCAGGAGTACCTGCCCCTAAAGAAGGACCATCCAGCTTGGCCACTGGACAGCTTGCTCCACTGGACCAATACGGTACTTGCCTTAAAATTACTGGCTTCATTTTCAAGAAAATTTCTGCCAAAGACCCAAGTCTGAATAACCATAGTTTTCTTAACAGTTGTTCTTTCAAATAAAAACGGGGGTCCATGAAAAATACGAAAACTCAAATACACCTAAGTATTTGATGTGTACCTCCTGACTGTGTTACCCAGAACATTAAAAGGACATGCACTTGAGAGTTAAGATTTAATAAAAGTTACTGCTTCAACAGGGACTTTGTAAAATAAAATTGGCTTTTTAAAAAAAGGTTTTAACTGAGAGTGCTGACAATGAAGATTAGAATGGCCACCTGTTTTGATCTGGGCTGAGGAGGCAGCAGTTCTGGCCACCATTGCTTCCTTGTAGTCAGCACATATGAAACAATCAAAAGGATTCTTAGCATCACTGTGAAAATGGCCTTTTTTTTTTTTTTGCTTTTTAGGGCTGCACCCACAGCATATGGAGGTTCGCAGGCTAGGGGTTGAATCAGAGCTACAGCTGCCGACCTACGCCAGAGCCACAGCAACGCCAGATCCAAGCTTTGTCTGCGACCTACACCACAGCTCACGGCAATGCTGGATCCTCGACCCACTGAGCCAGGCCAGGGATCGAACCTGCAATCTCATGGTTCCTAGTCAGATCCGTTTCTGCTGCGCCATGACGGGAACTCTTTGGGCTCCTCAAGAGTCCTGGGCATCTCCAACGGTCCACAGACTAACCTCTGAGAACCACTTCTCCAGAACAACATGTGACAAGTGGTGAAAACTCAGTAAATAAATATTAGCCATGAGAAGAAAACACTGTTGTTATTATCGCTATTACCACCCCTGCTGGTATTAGCGCAATGGAGGCCATAAACAAGACAGGGCTCATTACCAAGAAATACATGTAAAGCTTACTGCTCTTGGACAGTTTCTAGGGATGCAGGGCTTTTAAGAGGATTAAGTTTTGTTATGAGTAGAACATGTGCTTACGTGGGAGATGCCTGTTGTTGAACATCACCCCTGGACAGAGAGAAATGGAAACAAAGAGCTAGAAAAGAAGAGAACGTGGGGGCTGGAGAGGAGGTCATGAAGAAGTGGAGAGAGCAGCAGAAAAGTGGGGACAGAAGTAGCCAGAGAAGGGCACTGAGAGGAGGAGAGGGAAAGAGAGCATGAGACAGGGAGAAACAGAGAGTAAACTGAGCATTCAAGGCAAGGGAAACTTGGCCTGGGACCATAAGGCCAAGTGCAATCATAACTGCTTATAACACCACAATTGCCTGCTTTCAAACACAGCCCCCAGATGACTGAGCTGGAGGGAGGCAAAATACACCAGCCCAAAACATGCCTCTCTGGCATACTGGTTATTTCAGTCTGCTATCTGCAACAAATGGCAGATACAGGAAAAGCTCTGAAAACTGAGTAATGAAAACTGAGTAAAAGTCATTCTTTTCTAAGAAAACATTTATAAGAGAAGTCTCCACTCTAAGGGTGCCTCCCTCCCTGTAACAGGAAAAGGAGAATGACTCTAAATCTCTAGACACTCTTATCAGTGGAGAAGGCAAGGGCTTAAATCTGCACAATCAGACCCTTGTTTCCTGAGCTCCTCAGTCACCTCTAACAACTGACTCGCCGCCCAACATCTCCGTTTGTCTTTAGCTGAAGATGGCATCCAAGGTGGTGGCTGGAGCCACTTTGGAGAGTTACTCAGTTCTCCTGCGTCTCTCCCATGTATTCGGGAGGTATACAAGATAAGGTTTTCTTTTTCTCCTCTTCATCTGTCTTATATTAGTTTAATTATTAGACCAAAGAACCTCAAAGGGTAGAAGGGAAAGATTTTCACTTCCTCAGAAACATCAAGTGTTAAGCTTTCTGAAAACCAGCCTTTTAGGAAGTCCAGATGTTACAGAAGCTAAAGATGTGTACTCAGAAGTATCTGAAGATATCCAAACACACATGTGCGCACGCACCTTCCTCCCCCACAAGACAAATCACTTTGAAAGACCTTACCTCCCAATGATTCAAGCATACAGATGCCAAAAAGATGAGTCTTATACACAGATATATATCTTTTTTTTTTTTTCCCTAGGGCCGCTCCCATGCCATATGGAGGTTCCCAGGCTAGGGGTCGAATCGGAGCTGTACCTGCCAGCCTACACCACAGCTCATGGCAATGCTGAATCCTTAACCCAGAACAAGGCCAGGGATTGAACCTGCAACCTCATGGTTCCTAGTCGGATTTGTTAACCACTGTGCCACTGTGTTAACTCCTACACAGATATATACGTATGTACTCTCATAATACCTTGTCCTTACTACTTTCATCTTGTGCAACCAGGGAAAACTTCATCACGAACCAGTATCAACCTCAAGTGGCAGACTTTTAAGCCTCATCCTTGCATGTGTTGAAATAGCTCAAGCTCATTTTTGACCACTCCTTTGTTGAGAAACCTTAATCAACTATTGCCATATCTATATAGTTGTCTCTTTCTACTATTTATTTCTCCATATGTGGATTTCGCTCTGTAAACTGGTCTTATGTTTAAACACTATATAAGCACCAAACCAACCGTAACGTTCCTAATTTTGCAGAGAAAGGACTAGATAAATGGAGATAAGCGGCAATGGTGATTCACCTCTGGGTCAGACAGGACTAAATGTTCCTGGGTAAAGATGGCTTCTCTGGGAGTTCCCGTCATGGCTCAGTGGTTACTGAACATGACCGGCATCCATGAGGATGCGAGTTGGATCCCTGGCCTCGCTCAGTGGGTTGGGGATCCGGCGTTGCCGTGAGCTATGGTGTAGGTTGCAGGCACGGCTCAGATCCTGAGTTGCTGTGGCTGGGGTGTGGGCTGGTGACTGCAGCTCTGATTGGACCCCTAGCCTGGGAACCTCCATATGCTGTGAGTACAGCCCTAAAAAAGACAAAAAAAAAAAAAGAGAGAGAGAGAGAGAGATGACTTCTCTCAGCTTTTCACCTCTCTCTTCCACGCACACGCACCTCCTTTACACACTCACAAATACATTTTTAAGTGGTGCAACATAAAGAGGATAAAGTGCTTATTTGCCAAACAGCAAAATCCATTATTAACTTTCCTTTTTCTCTCTTGGGTACTTGTCGGCTGGTGAAATTACCAACTGGCTAGAAACTGTGTTTTAAAGTTAAAAAAACATGAAAAAATTCTAGTCATATTCAGGATAGCAAGCAGAGTAATGGAACCGGAAGACCCCCGCTACTAATTATGTATAGGGAATTGAGCATGTTGCTCTGAGACTGACTTTATTCTCTGTAAAATGGAGATAAGGTCTGACTATCCAGTCTTATGCAGATCAAGGACACTGAAAATTTTACACACTATACCATTGAATTTTTATTAACATAAGGTAGAATGCTTCCCATGAACAGAAGACTAAATTCTAACTGACCTATTAGTTAATCCGTTGAGAAAATCTTGGACATGCTATAGTTATTACAAATGTGCTTACAATTCATATTAAGCTTGATAAAATACAAAAGTGTTATGAAAAATGGAGTTCCCATCATGGCTCAGCAGAAACAAATCTGACTAGTATCCATGAGGATGCACATTCAATCCCTGACCTCGCTCGGTGGGTTAAGGATCTGGTGCTGCCATGAGCTGTGGTGCAGGTCGCAGATGCAGCTCAGACCCAGTGTTGCTATGACTGTGATGTAGGCCAGCAGCTGTAGCTCCAATTAGACCTCTAGCCTGGGAACCTCCATATGCCATGGGTGCAGCTGTAAAAAGACAAAAAAAAGTGTTACGAAAATGAAAACTAGAGATAGTAATTAACTAGGTGTTAAAATGTTCAAAGGCAGAAAATATACAACTGACACACATTACAATAGTTTAAAAATTCTTAGGATCTTTTATCTCTCCAAGACTCTGAGCACTGATTTACTTTAAGTCCTGATGGGACTCTGGAAGAGCATTTGTATTGAATGGACTACCTCTATTGGCTGGACCATGCAAATGTCAACAGTGGGAGTGATGAGGCTGAAATAACAAAGAATTCCCTTTAAAGGCATCCTCTGCTAGTTGGCCACAACCTACCCTGAATCTCATCTTTCCTGTGAAGCTATCCAGTGAGAGATTGAGAAGTAGGTGATCTTTTATAATGGAATTAAGCCATCGGCCTATAGAAGTGATTTTCAAACTTTGCCACCTATCAGAGTCACCAGGAGGGCTGGTTAAAACAGGGACCACTGGGCCCCACCCCTTGAGTGTCTGATTCATGGGTGGGATGGGAGAATCTGCATATGAAGCAACTTCCTACAGTATGCTCATAATGCTGGTCCAGGGACCACACTTTGAAAACTACTGGTCTATTGCAGGGGTTGGCAAAATTTTTCTGTAAAGGGCCAGATGGTAAATGTCTAAATATCTTAGACTTTGAAGGTCACATATAGCCTCCCATTGCTGATTCTTGTTTTTTTTTTTTAGCAACCCTTGAAAAATACAAAAACCAGAGGGAATTCTTAAGATAGCAGAGTAGTAGGATGTGTAGCTCACCTACTCCCACAAGCACATCAAAGATAAATCTACGTGTGGCATGATGTGCAGAGAAAATTTACTGAACGTTGGCAAAAGACCTCAGGAGTCTGATAGACTAAAAAAAACTCCATGTAACAGGGTAGGATAAAAGAAAAAGAAAAAAGAAAATGAGAAAGAAAGTGGGATGGGACCTGTGCCCTTAGGAGGGAGCCAGGAAAGAAGAAAAGTTTCTGCACCTTGGGAAGGAAGTCCCTCCACTGGTGCGGAGATCAACCAGGACAGAGGAGGAACTTCTGAGTCTTGGAGAAAACAGCAGTTGGTTTATAGCAATACCAATGGCAACAGCTCTGCACAGTCAATGCTAGTGGCCTGCACGCCCCAGCCCAAGATGAACATCTGTTGGTATGGGCAGGGGTTGGGAACTAAAACTAGGGCTTTGAAGATCAGACTAAGAGAACTGGGGCTGGCTGTGTAGAAAAAAAAACCCCTGAGGTTGGTGGCATGGAAACAGCCTGGAGGGACTAGAGTCTCAGGTGAACACATGTGACGATGTAAGGTGAGGAAACCTGCGCTGGCTTAGAGGCCAGGTGCCAATGTTTGGGGGTGCTGGAAGGAAGGGGTAGGATCCACCACTACAACGCGCTCCCTGTATGCCCTGAGGCACCAGGATACCACCCACAACAGCTCCAGAACCTGTAGCACTGCCTGGGAAAAGGGGGGTTTGTGGGAGCAGCCTCTATCTTTGCAGCTAAGGAAGCAGTTGTGTGAGCCGCCTGTCAAAGGGAGGGGTCACAGGAGCAGCCACTGGCTCTGACAACTACAAGGAGTGGTCCCAAGAGCCACATGGCAAAGGGAGGTGTCATGGGAGCTGATGTAGCCCACCCAGTTTCAAGAGCAGTCCCATGAACTGCTGCTATCTCCTGCTCAGACCACATCCCTAACAGCCACCTGGATCCAAGAGAGGTATCAAGCTATTGCAGTCACAATCATGTGCTCTGGGTGCATGTGAACCTCCACCACTGCCAAGTACTCCAGGACCAGGCACCAGCTGCCACATCTATACACCTGCTGTCAAGAGGACCAAAGGTGTAGAAAGTTAGGCAATATGAGATAACAAAGAAATATGTTTCAGACAAAAGAACAAGATAAAAACACATAAAGAGAACTAAATGAGAGGAGACAATTTACCTGAAAATGAATTCAGAGTGATGATAATAAAGATGATTCAAGATCTTGGAAAGAAAATGGTTGCAGAGAACGAGAAGTTTCCAGAAATGTTTAACAAGGAGCTGGAAGATTTAAAGAACAAGCAAACAAAGATGAATGACACAATATCTGAAATGAAAAATGTACTAGGAGGAATCCATAGCAGGATAATGAAGGCAGAAAAATGAATAAGTGAGGTAGAAGAAAGAGTAGTGGAAATCACTCCCATGGAAAGGAATAAAGAAAAAAGAATGTAAAGAATTGAGGACAGTCTAAGAGATCTATGGGACCACATTAAACATAACAATATTTACATCATAGGGGTCCCAAAAGGGGAAGAGAGAAACCACCAAAGGAAATATTTGAAGGGATTATAGCTGAAAATTTCCCTAATAGGGGAAAGCAAACACTCATTCAAGTTGAGGAAGTGCAGAGAATCCCATACAGGATAAACCAAGGAGTAACACTGTGAGACACACACTAATCAAACTGACAAAAGTTAAGTACAAAGAATAAATATTAAAACAAGGGAAAAGCAAAAAATAACACACCAGGGAACCCCCATAAGGACATCCGCTGATTTCTCTGCAGAAACTATGCAAGGCAGAAGGAGTGGCAAGATACATTTAGGGTGATGAAATGGAGGAACTTGTAATCAACAATATTCTACCTAGCAAGGCTCTCATTCAAATACAGTGGAGAAATCAAGAGCTTTACAGACAAAACAAACAAACAAACAAACAAACAAACAAGCTAAAATAATTCAGCACCACAAAACCAGCTTTAGAACAAATGTCAGAGGAGCTTCTCTAGGTTGAAAAGACAATAACTAGAAACCAGAAAATTACAAATGGGAAACCTCACCAGTAAAGGCAAACATATAGTAAAGGTAGGAAATCATCCACACACAAATATGACATCAAAACCAGCAATTGTGATAAGAGGAAAGTATAAATGCAAGATATTGAAAATGCATTTGAAATTAAGAGACAAGCTACTTAAAACAATTTTGCATATATAGGGAATGCTATATCAAAACCTCATGGAAACAAATAACCAAGAAAGGACAATAGACACACACATAAAAAAAGAAAGAAAAAGAATAAGAAAAAGAAAAAGCAACCCAAATATAACACCAAAAGTAGTTATCAAATCACAAGAAAACAAAAAAAGAAGGGAAGAAAAAATGTCAATCATCAACAAAGCCAAAACAATTACAAAAATGACAATAAGTTCACATGTAATAATTACTTTGAATGTAAATGGATTAAATGCTCCAACCAAAAGACACAGACTGGCTGAATGAATACAAAATCAAGACCCATATATATGCTGTCTACAATAGACCCACTTCAGATCTAGGGACACATCCACACTGAAAGTGAGGGGAATGGAAGAAGATATAAAAAGAAATATGGAGTAGCAATACTCATAACAGACAACACAGACTTTAAACTGAAGGATGTTGCAAGAAGCAAAGAAGGAAACTACCTAATGATCAAATCATCAATCCAAGAACATATAAAAAGAGTAAATATGTATGTACCCAACAGAGGCACACCACATTATACAAGGGAACTGCTAACATCAATAAAAGGAGAAATTGACAGTAACACAATAATAGTGGGGGACTTAACCCCGCATATACATCAATGGACAGATCAACCAAATAGAAAACCAATAAAGAGACACAGGCCTTAAATGACAACATTAGACCACATAGATTTAATTGATATTTATAGAACATCCATCCAAAATAGACCACATAGATTTAATTGATATTTATAGAACATCCATCCAAAAGCAGCAGAATATACATTATTCTCAGGTACACACAGAACATTCTCCAAGACAGATCCTATCTTGGGCCATATATCAAGTCTCAGTAAATTTAAGAAAATTGAAATCATACCAAGCATTTTTTCTGACCACAGACTAGTAATCAACTACAAGGAAAAAACTGCAAAAAACACAAACACCTCAAGACTAAACAGTGTGCTATCCAATGGATCACTGAAGAAATTAGAGAGGAAATAAAACAATACATAGAGACAAACAACAATGAAGATATACCAAGATCTAAAACCTCTGGAATGCAGCAACATCAGTTTTAAGAGGGAAGCTTATAGCAATACAATCTCACCTCAGGAAACAAGAAAAATCCTAAATAAATAGCCTAACCTTACACCTAAAACAACTAGAGAAAGAAGAACAAAGAAACACAAGTTAGTAAAATGAAAGAAATCATAAAGATCAGAGCAGAAATAAATGAAATAAAGAAAACAAAAGAAAAGATCAGTGAAACTAAAAGTTGATTCTTTGGAAAGATAAACAAAGTTGATAAACTTTTAGCCAGACTCATCAAGAAAAAAAAGGAGAGGGCTCAAATCAATAAAATTAGAAATGAAAAAAGGAGAACTTACAACTGACCTCAGAGAAATACAAAGGATCGTAAGAGATTACCACAAGAAACTATAGGCCAATAAAATGGACAACCTAGAAGAAATGGACAAATTCTTAGAAAGGTACAACCTTCTAAGAACAAACCAGGATAAAACAGAAAATATGTACAGATCAAATATAAGTACTCAAACTGAACCTGTGATTTAAAAACTCCCAACAAACGTAAGTCCAGGACCAGATGGCTTCACAGGTGAATTCTACCAAACATTTAGAGAAGAGTTAACACCTATCCTTCTGAAACTCTTCCAAAAATCTGCAGAGGAAGGAAGGAACACTCCCAACTCAGTCTATGAGGCCACCATCACCCCGATATCAAAATCTGACAAAGACACCACAAAAAAAGAAAATTACAGGCATCACTGATGAACACAGATGCAAAAATCCTTAACAAAATATTAGCAAACTTAATCCGACAATACATTAAAAGTATGGAGTTCCTGTCATGGCTCAGTGGTAACAAACCCAACCAGTATCCATGAGGAGGCAGGTTGAATCCCTGGCCTTGCTCAGTGGGTAAAGGACTCAGCATTGCCATGAACTATGGTATAGGTTGTAGATGTGGCTTGGATCCTATGTGCTGTTGCTGTGGCTATGGCATAGGCCAGCAGCTACAGCTTTGATTCGATCCCTAGCCTGGGAACTTCCATATGCCAGTGGTACAGCCCTAAAAAGACAAATGAACAAACAAAAAGTATCATACACCGTGATCTAGTGGGATTTATTCCAGATTCTTCAATATTAACAAATCAATGTGATACTCCACATTAACAAACTGAAGAATAAAACCTGTATGGTCACCTCGATAGATGTTGAAAAAGTTTCTGACAAAATTCAATAGCCATTTCTGATAAAAACGCTACAGAAAGTGGGCACAGAGGGAACCTACCTCAACATAATAAAGACCATCTATGAAAACCCACAGCTAACATCATTCTCAATGGTGAAAAGCTAAAAACTTTCCTGCTAAGATCAGGAACAAGACAAGGATATCTACTCTCACCACTTTTATTCAATCACAGTTTTGAAACTCCTACCAATGGCAATCAAAGAAGAAAAAGAAATAAAAGGAATCCAAACTGGGAAAGAAAGAGTAAAACTCTCATTGTTTTCAGATATAGAAAAATCCTAAAATGTTACCAGAAAACCACTAGAGCTCATTAATGAATTAGGTAAAGTCGTGGGACAGAAAATGAACAAAATCTCTTGCATTCCCATACATTAATGATGAAAGATCAGAAAAAGAACTTAAGGAAACAATCCCATTTACCACTGCATCGAAAAGAATAAAATACCTAGGAATAAACCTACCTAAAGAGGCAAAAGACCTGTATTCTGAAAACTACAAGACACTGATGAAGGAAAGCAAAGATGACACAAACAGATAGCAAGATGTACCATGCACTTGGATTGGTACAATCAATATTGTCAAAATGACTACAATACCCAAGGAAATCTACAGTTTCAGCACAATACCTATTAAAGTAGTAATGGCATTTTTCACAGAACTAGAACAAAAACCTTTAAAATTTGTATGGAAACACAAAAGACCCTGAATAGCCAAAGCAATCTGGACAAAGAAAAAAGGAGCTGAAGCAATCAGGCTCCTTGACTTCAGACCATACTACAGAGCTTTAATAAAGCTACAGTCATCAAAACAGTATGGTACTGAAACAACAAGAGAAGCATAGATCAGTGGACAGGAGAGAAGGCCCAGAAATAAATTCACACACCTATGGTCAATCTACAACCAAGGAGGCAAGAATATACAATGGAGAAAACAGTCTCTTCAATAAGTGGTATGGGAAAACTGGACAGCTACATGAAAAAAAATGAAATTTGAACACTTGGTAACACGATACACAATAAATAAACTCAAACTGGATTAAAGACCTAAATGTAAACCAGATAGTATAAAACTCTTAGAGAAAAATATAGGCAGAACACTATGACATAAATCATGGCAACTATCTTTTTTGATTCACCTCCTAGAGTAATGAAAATAAAAACAAAAATAAACAAATGGGACCTAATTAAACTTAAAAGCTTTTGCATAGCAAAGGAAGCCATAAAAAAATTGGAAAGACAACCTAAAGATTGGGTGAAAATATTTGCAAATGAAATGACCAGCAAGGGATTAATCTCCCAAATACACAAACTTCTCATACAGTTTTATATTTAAAAATGAAGCAGGAGTTCCCGTGGTGGCGCAGTGGTTAATGAATCCGACTAGGAACCATGAGGTTGCGGGTTCGGTCCCTGCCCTTGCTCAGTGGGTTAACGATCCGGCGTTGCCGTGAGCTGTGGTGTAGGTTGCAGACGCGGCTCGGATCCCGCGTTGCTGTGGCTCTGGTGTAGGCCGGTGGCTACAGCTCCGATTGGACCCCTGGCCTGGGAACCTCCATATGCCGAGGGAGCGGCCTAAGAGATAGCAACAACAACAACAACAACAACAAAAATGACAAAAGACAAAAAAAAAATGAAGCAACCCAATTACAAATGGGCAGATGACTTAAATAGATATTCATCCAAAGACAGATGGCCAAAAAACACATGAAAAGATGCTCAACCTTGTTAATTATTAGAGAAATACAAATCACAACTACACTGAGGTATCACCTCACACCAGTCAGAATAGCCATCATCAGAAAGTCTACAAACAAAAATGCTGGAGAGTGTGGAAAAAAGGGAACCTTCCTACACTGTTGGTGAGAATGGAAGCTGGTGTAACCACTATAGGAGAAAAGTATAGAGGCTCCTTAAAAACTACAAATACAGCTATCATATGACCCAGCAATCTCACTCCTGAGCATCTATCCAAAGAAAATCATAATTCAAAAACATATACGTACCCCAATGTTCACTGCAGCATGATTTACAGCAGCCAAGATAATGAAGCAACTTAAATGTCCATTAACAGAGGAATGGATACAGAAGAAATATGTAGAATGTAAAAAAAAAAGAATACAAAAGAACTTACAAAAGAGAGGGACTCAAAGATTTTGAAACCTAACTTATGGCTACCAAAGGGGAAATGTGGCGGGGGGGGGGGATAAATTAGGAGGCTGGGACTGACATTTACACAGTACAATACATAAACTAGATAAGTAACAAGGACCTACTGTATAGCACAGGGAAATCTACTCAAAACAGTGTAATAATCTATATGGGGAAAGAATCTGAAAAGGAATGGATATATATGTATATGGATAACTGATTTACTTTGCTGTACATCTGAAACTAACACAGTTCTGCAAGTCAGTTATATTTCAATAAAATTTTTAAGAAAAGATAGCTGAAGAAAACAGAAAAAAAAATTTCAACGAGAAGCATTTTGTTAATGTGGTTAGTTCCTCTGCTGAATTTTCTGACTGTGAATTATCTTTGCAGTCCTGGGACCAACAAAAGCACTTGGGCCTTATGTGTACATGTTGTACATGTGTGCCTTTGTGATGGTGGGACAGGGAGAGTGCTAAAAGGCTATGACCATCAATTCTATTTCTTTAATAGTCACTGATCTAGTTAGGTTTTTTTACTTGTTACTGAGACAACTTTTGGATGATTTTCCTTTTCTTCAGAAAGTTTTCTACTTCATCTAAGTCTTCTAACTTACTCTGATAAAGCTGGTCTTTGTATTCTCTCATGATTAAAAATCTCTACCACATCTGAAATTCGATCTGCTTTTTAGTCCTAGAGTATGCCTTCACTTTTGCCCTTGCTTCTTAATCAGTTATCCTAGGTTTATCTATTTTACTTGTTCTTTCAAAAAGCCAGCCTAGGCTTATTACATCTACTATCTCTTTTTTTCCTATACCATGAGTATCTGCTCTTCTTTCCTTGTACTTTCTTTGTATCTACTCTAGTTCATTTTCTAGCTTCTTGAATGGACTCTTTTGCTGATTTTTATTTGGGCCCTGTTTTCTAATAAATGAATCTAAGACTCCTGGTTCAGCTTTAAGTAGTCTCTAGTTTCTGTTGTCATATCCTCTTTCACCTATGAGTTATTTAAGAGAAGTAAGAATTATACACATTGCCGGGAAATTGTTAACTCATGGGTCATTTAGAGGTGTTATTTTAAGTTTCCTTACTTTTGATTTGTTTTTAAGTACCCTTTTATTGTGACTTCTCATTTAGCTGCTTAATGGAGTGGGAACATGGTCTGCGTGATCTAGCTGCTTCGGAATTTCTGGGACTTCCTTTATGACTTAATATGTGCTGAATGTTTCTAAAAGTTCCAAGAGCACAAATATCTATCCTATCATGTAAAGTTATAATATTATACTATATTCACTACGTTAGAGGCTTGGTAGTTTTATATGTGTGACAAGGACAAAAACTGATAAACTCAAGATCTCTTCCCATTATTCTGATTACTTTTAAAACGTTGACCTTGAGAATACTGGAGCAGAATTAAGTGTCTGTCTGTCTGTCCATCTATCTAATCTATCTATCTTTTAAAGGCTTCCTCTCTTGGGAAATAATACGTAACTCATTAGCTACAAGAACTAATTGATGATCATCCACCAAATGTTAGCTGAAAAGAGAGCTAGATATTGCAGACACAAAGACGAATAAAGCCTGAGCGGATCCCTTGGGTGGTTCATAATCTAGAGAGTTTATGTAAAACATCCAGTAGTGTAGTTATATTTTAAATGTCACTTTCCTTCTACCCTTCCTTTTCAGAGAGGGAAGCTGATAAGAACAATTCCTGTTTCATGTACCCTTTACCTACAGCGGTTCCTTCCATTCACTGCTGATTTTCCTGTCCTTGAAATTCTCCTTTCTGAAATCATCTACAATACTAAAGTTGTTCTACTTCTCTAACCTCTTTGTCTCCCTCAGCCTAATAAGACGTGGGTATTCCTCGAGGTTAAATTATTAGTTGCAATAAAATTAAGATTGCTTAATTTTTTAAAAAAGATAAAGACATTTTCAAAATTAAGAGTTTACCACCATGACCCTGCCAAAGGAAAATCTAAGGGTTACACTTAAAATGAAACAGTAACAATCTCAAATACCAGATCTGACACTTAAGAAGGAATGATAAAGGTATTGGCAAATAAATGGTATGTAAACACTAATACCATAAACAATAATAAATTGGAGGCAGGGTGAATATAAGGAATCAGGTTACAACTACATAATGCCTATATCCTTCAGTGAGTAGAAGAGGAAACACTCTCAACTCATTTTATGAAGCCCATGTAATTTTGATGCTAAGGTCACATAAGAAAAGTACAAAAAATGAAAATTAAAGGCCAGTTTTTGAATACAGATGCAAAACTCGCAAAATATCAGCTGACTACAGCAATATATTTTAAAACCCTGATTAATATAATCTACCATACTAACAGATTAAAAGAAAAAACAAGAGAATGTCTCTTTAGATACAATACATATGTGCTACAGATGAAGAAAATGAATTTAGTAAAAATTCAACCCTCATTTGGGATGGGAACAAAAGAAAACAAACAAACAAAAAAACCCCTAGCAAACCAGGAAAAGAAGGAAACTTCTTCCTTTTGATAAAGGCTATCTACAGAGATTGTGTTCCAGGCTCTCTCTCTAAGATCTGGAATATGACAAGTAGGCTTTTATCACTGCTTCAACTCAAGAGTGTTCTAAAGCTTCCAGCTGGTGTAAAGTAAAGCTTTTAAAGTTGTAAAAGTTCAAAAGTTAGAAAGAAAACTCATGTTTTCAAGGTGATATTATTGTCTACACAGACATCCCAAAGGAATCTAGAGACAAATTATCAAAATTAATTAAGAGCTAGTAAGATTTCTGAGTCCAGTATTAATGTAAAAAAGTCAAATGTACTCTCTACAAAGCAGCAACAATCATTTAGAAAATAAATTCTTAAGAGAGACTGTTTAAACCACTGCAAAAATAAAACATACAAAGTATCCAGAAATAATTTAACAAATGTGGGTTAACATTTATGGCGAAAACTGTAAATCTTTCAATAAGAAAAGAGTTCGGCAGATAGGTGTACCAGGTTCTTGAACAGGAAGACTTAACCATGACAATGTCAACTCTCCCAAAATTGACCTTCTGATTTAACACAATTCCACTCAAAATCCCAACAAAGGTTTCATTTGTTTGTTTTGCAGAAATATGATAAGCTGATTCTATGGAACAACAAAGGGCCAAGAAGATCCTGAAGAAGTGATTGTCATAAGTGGAAACCAAATGGCCCCATAAAGATACAAAGAAATGCTCAATCTTATTGGTGCTCAAAGAAATGCAAATTAAAATCACAATGAGATCCCAACACCCTCATCAGATGGGCAAAAATTAAAAAAACAAAACAAAACAAACAAAACACTAACAATGCCAGATTTTATGGTAAAGAAAAGTAAGGACACACAAAACTGCTGGTTAAAATGAAAATGGGTGCAATCACTTTGAAAACTAGTTCAGATTTACCTAGTAAAGTGGACCATGTGGCCTATTCTACAACCCATCCATTTCACTCTTGGCTACAAACTAGAGCAGCAGTTCTTGAACTCCTTGGTCTCAGGACCCCTTTACACTCTTAAAAATAACTGAAGGCTCTAAAGAGCTTTTTTGGTTATACAGGTTATATTTACTGGTAGTTACTATATTTGGTATTAAACTGAGAAAAATTTTAAACAATAAGGACACACGAGCACATATTCTATCATCCTTCACCAATGATATCAACACAGGCCATGTAACCTCTGGGAAGAGGCCACTGTATGCTTGTGAAGGAATGACAGTGAAAAAGGAAAATGTCTCAGTGTTACTCTTTGTAAAATAGTTTTGACTCTTAAACTCCTTGATATGGTCTTAAGGAAATATAGCTCCTAGACCAACTTTGAGAACCACTGCCCTACACAGAGTCTAGGCACCAGATATGTGTAAGAGTGTTTATAGCAGCCCTGTACCTTTTTAGGTACAAAATCTACAAAGACCCCCACATCCATCAACTGGTATTTTCATTCCACGAACTACAACACAGTGATAAAAAGGAATCAATTACATTCATGGAAAAATATATTCAGCTTTTACCTCTTTTTTGAACTTGAAATAAACCTAGTAAAGTGCTGGGGAGGAATACATCCTAAGTGGGTAAATCTAATGAAAAGCAAGAGCATGAGCAACAGCAAATGCTGGACAAGCAGCTGCTCCATGAATGGCAGGGCTGGGGATACACAGAAAGTTCTGTTTCCTTGGCTGAGTGGTGAGTACATGTGAGTTTTTAAATTTATGTGATATACATTTTGCAAAGATATTTCAGAATATAAAAAAGTAATAAGCCAAGTCAAAACTAAAATTAAAAGACTAGAAAGTTACTGAATGGGAGAAAATTATTTAATAGCAATGGAAGAAGCCAAAAATGATTTTTTTTTTTTTTTTTTGCTTTTTAGGGCCACATATGCAAGTTTCCCGGCTAGGGGTCTAATCAGAGCTACAGCTGCCAGCCTATGCCGCAGCCACTGCAACGCCAGATCTGAGCCAAATCTGAGACCTACACCACAGCTCATGGCAATGTCGGATCCTTAACCCACTGAGTGAGGCCAGGGATCGAACCCTCATCCTCATGGATACTAGTCAGGCTTGTTTCCACTGTGCTACGATGGGAACTCTGGGAATGGGTAATTTGAATACGTAAAAAAAAAAAAAAATGAAAAAAGCCAAAGTGACATCAACAAGAAAAGTCCAAACCAATTTTAAAAACCGTACTAATGAAAAAGAATTTTTAGACTAAAAATAGATGTAAAAATATGAAAAGAAGTTTACTCTCAGTGGTAATCAAATGCAAACTGAAACAAAGAAGCATGAGTTAAGAAATGATCCTAGCATGAGTGAGGCTGTGGTTACACTAACACTTTCATATGTGCTGGTGGGAATGAATCTTGGTGTAACTTTTACAGAGAAAAGTTTCACACATATTACAAAGTGTCTTTAAAATATACACCCTCTTAAAACCAGTAATTCTACTTCTAGACATGACTCTTCAGGAAATAATCTAAACTACTAAAAAAAAAATTGAATTAACAAAAAACTAGAAAGAACCTACATGTCCAAAAAGAAACTAGTTAAAAGATACGCAAATAATCCTTTATTTATAGAACTGAATATTAAGTAGTAACGTAAAACATTGCTTACTTCATAATAGAGAAATAAGATCATGTCAATAAAAAATGCAATGCATTACATCCAAAGTGATCTTTTAACTATGTATTATGCATAGAATACCAGAAAAAATTCATCCACTCTTAGAAGAGTTTTCTCTGGATGATAAGCTCATGGGAGATTTTCTGGACTGTTTTTGGTATCACCCAAATTTATTTAAATGAGTTCCTATACTTGCAGAGTCAGAAATAAAACCTAAAATAATGAGACCCACAAACCTCTCAGTGGCTTTTCAAACTAAAGCACATACACATCACTTTGGTGTCCAAGGCTCTCCACTCTAGATTCCCACTGTTGATTCGTAAAGGCTCGTCTAAGTGGGCGTCTGTGACTTCCTGAACATGCCCCCTACCTTCCACTTCAGCACCTCAGCTCGGACTATTGGATCCACCTGGATCGCATTCTCTACCTGGCCGAGTTCTAGCACCTTCCAAAGTTCCTGAGAAACACCACCTTTTCTGTGAAGTTTTTCTAACTCCATGCTCTCCCAGTCATCCCAACTAGATGTGATTTTTCTTGGTCTCTGATTCTTACAGAAGTCATTTTGGCACTTACTCCTCTTGCTAGAACTTGCCTTTAATAGTTAGCTCTGTCTCAATGCCTCTACTAGACTGTAGTCGTTCAGGAAGGGGCTTGATCCTTTGGCTCTTTCTCTAATATTGACACGCTTCTTTCCAGAATTAAGCACATAATAAGTATGTGAGGAACTGAGTAAGTTAATGTCACAAGGGATTAGTCTTTTGCCTTGGCCACAAGAAGGAGGAAGAGAGAACGGGAAATATTTCCCACTTGAGACAGCATGAAATTTCTCACAGAAACAATAAGTGAAGAAAAAGGCCCATTAGGAGTGCATACAACAATTATGGATTTAGATTTCATTCTTTTGGCAGCTATAAATCCATCCATAATTGGTAAGTTAATTTCTGTGGAAACAAAAACATGCTTGGAGTTCCCAAGAACCTGCCTCCAAAAGAGGTTTTGGAGTATGGCCAGGGTGTAAAGTGATAGACTTGCAGATAATAAATATCTTTCTTTAGGAGAAACATCACGTTGGCTCAAGTCGGTCTTAAGCCTCTTCTAAACAAAATATTGTTAACACACTAGAAAGGGTGAAATAAAAGAGCGGGGAAGGAGGAAAGTGGATGCTCTCAACACCTGCGTTAGTTTCTAAAAAGTAAATTTGAAAGGGAGAATGTAGGCAAATCAAAAAACCCTTTTCACCAGTTTCCTACTCTGCCTTTGCCTGGTGCCGTATTTTAGGAAACAACCAAAACTTTTAAGGGGAGAAAGTCTTTAAGGCAGTTTCATTTTCCTTTTCCATGCAAATTGTGGAGTTCCGGTCGTGGCTCAGCAATAATGAACTCAACTAGTATCCATGAGGACATGGGTTTGATCCCTGGCCTTGCTTAGTGGGTTAAGTATCTGGAGTTGTGAGGTGTGGTGTAGGTGACAGACGTGGCTCAGATCTGGGGGTGCTGTAGCTGTGCCATAGGCCTGTAGCTGCAGCTCCAATTTGACCCCTAGCCTGGGAACTTCCATATGCCACAGGTGTGGCCCTAAAAAGCAAAAAAGTGAAAAAATATTTGCAACGGCCATGTAGATAACTCACCCGCATACCTTTACACATACCCAGGTGTGACAAAAGCCGCCCTCCACTTAATGCCAGCGGTGTTTGACGCTGAAATATCACTGGCCTTTATGAGACATGTTGTGAGGGGTACTCTTTGCCAGATTTGGTTGGGGGAGGAGAGATGGTTGGGACAACTCTTAATACAGATATGCGTATGTTTAAGCGCTGGTGTATTCAATCTATGACCATGTATGGAGAATGTGCTAAGTACAAAGAGGTGAGTCAGACCCGGCCCTCAATGCCCACAGGTTGCCCCGGACTCAAATATATTCTACTGCAGGAAATGGACAGTAAACAAATGAACCAGATAATTACAGGTTATGGTAAGAGCTGGAAAGGAGACAAGACAGGGAGGCTATTTAATAATTGGCAAAGGCCTCTCTGACACATTTAAACCAAGATGGAAAAGAAAAGGAGAACCTGGCTGTGCTCACTACCTGTCAAGAGCCTTCTAGGCAGAGAGAAGTGGAGAGGTTCGGAGAAGGAAAGCGACTCCGTCTGTTTGAAGAGCATCAAAGAAACAGTGTGGCTGGTCATGTTTTTCCAACTGTGGGTCATGTTTGTAGGTTGTAATGTCAATTTTGTGGGTCACTGTATCAGGGGGCCATAGGTTTCCAGCCTAAGTATTCCTTAATGAACTTTTGCTTCGGTCACGTATGCATGTGAGCGTGTACTTGGTTGCAATGTATAACATGTTTCTTACTGTAGGCTGTGGCGAAAAGTGTACCAAGCAAGAAGAGTAGTAACAAGTGAGGATGGAGGGGTGGGCATGGCCTTGCACTGTAAGCCACCATAAAGAACTGGGATTTTTATTCTAGACACAGTGGCAAGGTACGACAGGGGTTTGTTCAAGCTGAGAAGTGACAATCTAATTAGACATGATGGTGTTACCAAAAGATTACTACAGTGAATTCGCCAGCCCTGGCCTAGCCACTAACACCAGGGACTTGGAGCAAATCACTTAATCTCTCTAGACCTTACTTTTCTCACTGGAAAACTGAGAAGGCTGGACCAACGAGACCTTTAAGATCTTACTTACTGCTCAATTTCTGACTATTCTGCTTCCTCCGTTGGGCACAAGTAAGTAACTCTTGGGGAGCACACTAGCTCAAGTTCTGGGTCACTTCTTAAAATATTATAAACCTTGCAGCTCTGAGAGTTACATTTCTATAGAACATACTTCCAGAATTCTGTCTTTCCTGGAAGTAGCTATATTATTAGAAATGAGATCTCTGGGCTAAAAGTGAACAGAGTGCTTTTGCAACTCTCTGGTACAATGTTTGGGACGTGAAGAAAACTGACAGGGAGGGATTAAAACACTTACCAAGTTATTCGGAACAGATTTCTTTATTTGTTCTAGGTCATCAACTGACATGTAATCTAGGGCAGTCTCAAGTTTCAGGGAACCTCTGCTCAGCACTAGAGTCAAGATGTGGAAACTGGACTCCTTGCACAGGAACCAAAACGACTACTGAGGCAAAATACTGAGAGCCTACTATGTGCTAAGCCTGTGCCACACACTTTGATATATGCTTCTGTTTAATCTGCCTAACCTAATGATCTGAATTTCACAGATAGGGAATCAGGGGCTCAGGAAAGACAAGCAAGCTATTAAGTGGTTAGACTATTTACTCCATATTTATAATAAATTATCCTGCATGGTTTTCAAAATTACCATACAAGGATGAAATCAACACTTAAATATCCGACAACTCAGGTATTTATGACATCAGGACACGGAAGGTTCACCCAAGAAATCAATTCTGGACACCCAGATACTTTGCTAGGTACAAGTGTGGGACGAAAAGGTAAGAACTAGTTCCAGCACAGGCAGGCCTACTTTGTGGATAGCACGCTGGGTTGTATGAAGTGCAATTAAGCAAAATATCCAAGGAATCTGGATCCCCAATTAAGTACACGTGAATAGTATTACGGCCATTTTCAGGTTCATTTTCTCGATTTTTGCTGGTGAAAGGTCAGCAGAGGAAACGTGGACTGGGCAATGTCAAGTGTCCTGCAAGTTCCAGAAACTCCAGAGGCTAGAAACACAAATTTCCAACTTGCATTAACCCTTTAGGAAGCAATGGGCGTATCAGTTGCCCAATCAGTATACGTGCCATATTACAGAGAAAAAACTTGGAAACGTTTACCGCACGGTCCCCCGTGAGGACCGAAATGGCCCCTAACGCCTCCCACGGAGACACCCTCAAACATCCCCAGCAAAGTTGGGGACGCTCACTGCACACCTGCCTTAACGCCGAGAACTCACCTGCCACATACTCAGCTTCGAACCTCCGTCGGACGTCAGCGATGAGCTTGGGTTTATTCTGGGCTTGGTACTAGAAGAGAGACACGAAGAGACGCTCGGACACCACGCGCACCACTCCATTTCCCTTCAGCCCAGCCCACCTGCACCTGGGCGTGCGGCCCCCGGGCCTCAGAGGCGGCTTCCGGATCCGCTTTGGGGAGGGGGGGGCGGCAGCACACGGTGCGGTCTGCTCCTCACCTCGGCCATGGTTGCGCTCGCGGACGTGATCGCAGTTGCCGTCACCGCTTCCACAGCTGAGATCCAAATATCTCATCACTAGCCAAGCCGGCCCGTAGGTAGAAGGAAGGGCGGGACGTGGAGGCGGTCGCGTGACAAGGGAAGGCGGGCGGAAGCACCGCCACGCCGCCCAATCCAGTGCGGCCGCCTGGGTCTGCAGGCGGTACCAGGCCCTCAGCGTGGCTTTCCATTCGCTTCTCTTTCGGTCCCCACCCCGCGACCGTCAGCCGGCGGATCGCGGGCGCTTCCCCAGCCAAGCTCCGCCCGTGCGAGCTCCGTCTGCCATTCGTTTTCACAACATTCCCCGGAGGCCCCGCCTCCTCGGCCTCCCTCCGCAACCGTGCTCTGGGCTGTAGGGCAGGCTCCGCCTCCTCCGCGCGGGACGCAGCCTCGGGCCTGGGCCTCCCAGGATGCAGCGCGCGGGCGGGAGGTTTGGAGCTTCCTCACTTGGTGCTTGTTTGCGGCGTCGGGGACGCGGCGGCTGCGGGACGCGCGACCTCCAGCTCAGAGGTAGACTCGGCGGTGTGTGCCCTGACCTGACCTTCCACGAGGGGGTGGCGGGGCTGGGTTTGCTCTCCTAGTCCCTTCGTTACGGAAGAGCGGGAAGGAAGTGGGCGTCCCGGGGCCTGTGCTCGTCATTCTCTGGAAGGATAACTAGATACCAAGTGCTTGCTCTATTGGACTTTTTCGCTTGAAAGTTTCTTCACCTCTGCAGCGTCTTTCCCACTTGGAGTGTGAGATATTTAACAAAGGATGTGTCTTCGAAATCTTTAAGACAGATATATAAAGGTAAAAGTTAGAAAGCGTCTGTCAGTTTATGTATGTAGTTCTCAACCAGGGCGATTTTGTCTCCCAGGGAACTTTTGGCAGCATCTGGAGACCTTTTTGGTTGTCGCAGCTGAAAACTACAAAGAAATTATAAGAAGAAAAGAACAATCCCCGTATTCCCACCATCCATAGTCAGCCACGATGGACACTTTTGCTTTGCCCCAAACGTTTTTTATATTTTACTTTTTATGGGGAGAAAAGCCACTTTGTTTAAAAAGTATTTGAGCACATCCCTGAAATAGTATTTCAGATATAGCTACAGTCTTTATCTGGCTCCACTGCCTGCCCAACGGTGATATTCTCTTCTCCACACTAATCAGAGCTTGTTTGTATTGGTTTAAGAACCTCTAAATTGAATCTTAGTTTTACTTGTTTTCAGGTCATTTCTTTCTGAGAAAAGAAAGTTACCACTTATTTCATAGGCTTAAAGGTTTATCTTATGAACATATGCCAAGAACTTTAAAAATGTATCCTCAATATAAAATAAAACATGTGAATTCAATAAGCCTTGAGATTACAAAAAGCTTGAGGTAAAAATTTATAAATTAATATATTAATTGCTTCTAATTTTTAACTCCAAAGATGGCCCATTTAAAATAACTTGCATTGGGAGTTCCCATCGTGGCGCAGTGGTTAACGAATCCGACTAGGAACCATGAGGTTGTGGGTTCGATCCCTGCCCTTGCTCAGTGGGTTAACGATCCGGCACACGGCTCGGATCCCGAGTTGCTGTGGCTCCAGCGTAGGCTGGCAGCTACAACTCCGATTGACCCCTAGCCTGGGAACCTCCATATGCCGCAGGAGCGGCCCAAAGAAATAGCAAAAAGACAAAAAAAACAAAAACAAAAACAAAACAAACAAACAAACAAAAAAAAACAAACTTGCATTGGAGTTCCTGTTCTGGCTCAGCGGTTAATGGACCAGACTAGTATCCATGAGGACATGAGTTTGATCCCTGGCCTCGCTCAGTGGTTTAAGGATCTGGTGTTGCCGTGAGCTGAGGTGTAGGTCAGAGACGCGGCTCCCTCGGATCTCGCGTTGCTGTGGCTGTGGTGTAGACCTACAGCTCCCATTTGATCCCTAGCCTGGAAACTTCCATGTGCCTCAGGTGTGGCCCTAAAAAGACAGAAAACAAAACAAACAAAAAACCTTACATTGAAAATGTGCATGTTTTACAATACTGTTTCAAAATTTGAAAAATGACCTTTCATGTAACAGCTATGTATGTCTTTTAGTCTATTTGAGTCTATGTCCATGAGAATGTTGTTTGCATAGAGCTCATGCTAAAAGCATGTTGGGTCAAGATTATACTAGGACTTTGAATGCCATGCCAAGCTTTATAGCAATGGTTTGCAACCTTTTATCTCTACATTATTGGTCATCCATCATGTGTATATTCAATATACATTGTTTAGTGTCTGTCTTTCCAGGTTCAGGGATCATAGATCTGTCGGGAGTTGATGGGGGGTAGGTAGGTACATGAAAAACTTTTGAATTAGGGAACAGAGATCAAGTTTGTGTTTTAGAACAGTAACTGAAGTAGCATAAATAAATTTGATATATTGGAGGAGAGAGACGAGAGTAGGGAGGACACGTTAAAAGGCTTTACTGCAACCCAGGTGAGTGATGAAAGCTTAAACCATTGTGGCAGTTGGAACAGAGAGTTGGAAGAAACAAGTTTCTAAGTTAAGGATCTTGGTGATAGCATTAACAGAACAGAATGTAAGGGGCCACATTTTCCAAACTCATAACTTTATCAAGGTACATACTCTAAAGTTTAGTGAAGGGGGCGATTCCACTAGCCGTTTAGCAATCAGATCCTCCTTACTCCTGTTACACTTGGGTATTGGCAAACCAGAGCATTGTGTTGCTTACACATTAGCTCTGACTTTTAATATTAAAATAACAAAATTCTTTTTTGGACAGAAGTTATTTTTGGTTCTTTTTAGTATTATTAAGAAATCTGGGAGTTCCTGTTGTGGCTCAGAAATAATGAACCCTACTAGTATCCATGAGGATGTGGGTTCGATCCCTGAACTTGCTCAGTGGGTTAAGGATCTGGCGGGGCTGTGGCTGTGGCCTAGGCTGGCAGCTGCAGTTCTAATTCAACTCCTAGCCTGGGAACTTCCATATGCTGCACAAGATGCCTTAAAAAGCAAAATAAAAAAAAAAAGAAATCTGAACCTTTTTAAGTGAGTAGCTAGTAAAAAATAAGGTTTTAGATCTTCACTTCAGAATATGTAATTTTATTGCTAAAAAATTAATATACCATTTAGTGCTAAAGGCAGCTTTCAGAAATCTTCTAAGAGGTCTGAGATGTCTGTGGTATATTTGAATAAATAATTATTCATTTTCATGTAATATAACCAATATGTTTATTTCCCTTAAAGTAAAAGGTAGTTTCATAAGTAAAAGCCACACCTTTGATTTCCCTATCTTCTTTACTGATGAACTGAAACTCCTTCATGATGCCTATTGGCTCAGATCTTTGCATGAATTGCCTAACAAACCAGTAAGCCAGTGGGCTTCTGCTAGCTTGTATCATGATACAGTATCTCCAGTTACTTCAGTAATACTTCTTGAAATTCTCAAAAACAATATTATCACTTTGATTTAAAAAAATGCTCTAGAGAAATGTATTTATCTGTTGCCGTGTAACACATTACTCCCAAATTTAGCAGTGGAAAACAACAAATGTTTATCATCTTAAAATTTTCTGAGATCCAGGAATTTGGGAGCAATTTAGCTAGGTGGTTCTAGCTCAGGAGGGCTTGACTGGAGCTGGAACATGTGGTCCCGAGAAGGCTCACTCACATGGCTCTTGGCAAAACGCCTCAGTCCCTTGAGGGCTGTTGGCAGGAAGCCATGGTTCCTTGCAGTGTGTACATCTCCCTGGGGCTGCCTGAGTGTCTTAATTATATGGCAGGTGGCTTTCCCCAGTGCAAGTGATCCAAGGAAGAGGTCACGGAGGAAGACAGCATGCTCCGTGACTCAGTCTTCGGCTGTATGCTGTTGGCTGGAAGTGAGTCATAATCACCAGGCCTCACTCAAGGAGGGGAGAATTAAGTGTCACGTCTGGATGGAAGGACTTTCAAAGAAATCAGCGAGCATATTTTAAAACCACAAGTGATGTACTTGGAAGTTAAAGAAGGTGCAGCATCTCCAGTTTGAATATAGATGCTGACTAATCTAGTCTGCTTTTAAGTAGAATTGCCTCTAAATCATTTCAATAAAATGTAGGCTACATTAAGTTTAATTTATAAATTATGGTTCAGTGATACTTTTTTCTAATTGAACTATTAGTAGATTTTTCTAATAAAAGAGCAAATCCTAAGCCTTTGGAGTTTGTTTCCATTCAAAAGAGGAAAACAATATTACTCGTATGATCTAAATTTCATTTATTTCTGCAATAGTTGATTTTCCTGTTGTAAATGATGCACAAATAGGAGAAAAAAGAGGGTTATGAGTTAGAATTATTTATAGTGACAAGAGACCTTTCAGTATTCACAGACTGGTAAGTATGCAACTATTTTGATGATTCTAAAGTTAGGTACTCTGGACACCAAAGCTGGCGGTGATAGTGATGGTGATGATAGTTGCTGGCTTTTATTAGCACTTTCTGTGTTACGAGTTCTATTTCAAGTGGATTATATTAGCTAGTTCCAATACCTTGTAAGGTAGATACTTTATTGCACCCCATTACATAGATGCGGACGTAAGTTCAGTAGTTTGCCCTAAATCACACCTCTGGTCAGACGCAGGCCCAGCATTCAGAGGGTGCTCTCACGGTGCACAGTTCTTAGCATATGCTGAGCACTCCGTAACTGTTCCGCCTGTGACTCAGCGTATACAGCCACTGGACAAAGATCAACATCTTTTTCTTAAATGTTTTCTAACGTGTTCAAGAAGAAAGTGCTCCTTTGTTTTTTATACTAATTCTCTCAAGTTGCCTTTCTTGTAACCAGTGTTCAGAATAAGGGAACACGTGCCAGGCAGCTTAGTGGTTAAAAGTTTAGGAGTCAGAGGGCCCCCGTTTCCAAATCTAATGCCACTGCTGATTAGCTTTATAAAATTTTCTGACCTTTGTTAAAATATGGTTTTCTCATTTAAAAGATGGGATAATAAGAATACTTATTTTAAAAGAATAATTGTGAGCATTAAATGAAATAATGCATCTATTGTACTTGGCACATAATAAGCATGAATAAATGATAGCTATTAATTCTTATGTTCATTATAAGATTACCAAGTCTCTCTTTTTTTTTTCTACTTTGAATAAGGGTAGTGATTTTCTTAGGGTGTAAAACTGCATTGGTTTTGTAAAGTAAGATTTACGATTTATTTCTATTACTTCTATGGAAATTTTTTAAAGCCACGTTATAACATCTCCTGTTTTTGTTTCTGGGCTTTCATTCTGGCCATAGAATCTGTACAGATCCCTTTCTCAGGAAAGCAGAAACCCAAGCGCCCAGACTGTGAGAGCAGTCTGATTTGAATCTTTGACTGAATTGTCATTGTTTTTTTTTTTTTGTCTTTTTTTTTGCTATTTCTTTGGGCCGCTCTCGTGGCATATGGAGGTTCCCAGGCTAGGGGTCGAATCAGAGCTGTAGCCACTGGCCTATGCCAGGGCCGCAGCAACGAGGGATCCGAGCCGCATCTGCGACCTACACCACAGCTCACAGCAACGCCGGATCCTTAACCCACCGAGCAAGGGCAGGGACAGAACCCGCAACCTCATGGTTCCCAGTCGAATTCGTTAACCACTGCGCCACGACGGGAACTCCCTGAATTGTCATTGTAAAGGGGCTAAGGCCGAGAGGGAGAAACCACGTTTGAGACAACAGGTTAGAAAATGGTGAAGCCATATTAGATCCGTAGGTTTGTGACAGAAGTGGAACCCCTAAAGAAATTCCCTGAGCCGGAGTTTGCCCTGCGCTGGGCACAATGTGGCACAACAGGTTCAGCGGCTTTTAAGCGCTGGGATGCAGGTTTGCTCCCCGGCCAGTATGGTGGGTTAAGGATCCGGTGTTGCCACAGTTGCAGCTTAGGTCGTAACTGCGGCTTGTATCTGATCCCTGGCTTAGGAGCTCTGTATGCCATGGAGCAGCCAAAAAAGAAAAAACGAAAAAAAATTCCCTGAGCCAGGGTGAATGTCTACAGTCTCTTTTGATAGAGTACCCACAGTTTTTAATAGATGATGTTGGCACATTCAGTTGTTTTGTGTTGTGGTTATTTGCATTCTTTGCAAATTGTGTTTTTCAAGGGCTGTACAAAAATAGTATTTGGAATACAGTTTTTTGATAAGCGTGACATTGCTAAGATAGCATAAAAAGCTTAGAAATGTTACTAAAATTTATTGTGACCTGTGTGATAGTTCTCTAACAAAACTGTGTTTTTTTTTTTTTTTTTTTTTCAGCTCTGCCTACTCAATGGCAGTTGCTCTCATTTCATTTTTAGGTTTAAAAGCTTCAACTGGAATCGGTTTGCATTCGGAAATTGCACCAACACAAATCGGACTTGATATTGTGGATTGACTAGCAAATAAGCAATGTCATCTAATGAACAAGAAAGGCTCTTATGTTATAATGGGGAAGTCCTTGTTTTTCGTTTGTCCAAAGGGAATTTTGTAGATAAAGGGCCTGCAAAAATAACCATGATACATGTCAGAAGAATGACATTTGACAGAGGAACAGGAGTATTTGTTCAGGAGTCCACTGGATCCTTTAGCATAAAAGAAGAATACTCTCATTTAAAAATTACGTGTTGCAACTCTGTTTCAGATTTCAGAACTGGAATTAATCTGCCTTACATTATGATACAGTGCAATAAAGAGAATAACATTTTCAGATACTTTGTACTATTTCTTCACAGTACCAATAAATTTGAAAAGCGTTTGAGTTTTAGACTAGGCTATGAATTAAAAGATAGCATAAGGGTCCTTAATGGCCCTTTAGTTTTATGGAGACATGTCCAGACATTCTTCTATATCTCTTCCCAAACTGGCAGAGTTGTTACTGTGTCCTTTAACTTTTCCTCTATTGACTGGGTAGGGGAGATTGAAAATCTAGGTATAGTTTTATTAGGACTAAAGAGATATTTATCTGAGGAAGGATGCACCCCGAAGCCTTCGAAATCAGATTACGCAACTTGGAATACCCCATTTTGTGTATACTCCCTCGAAAGGGAAGAAGTCCTAAGTGACACGTACCTTATCCCTCCCGTGTACAGCAGCGTGGTAACTTGTGTGCATGTCTGCACAACTGAGATTGTCGACAACCAATTGAGAATGTCTCTGATTGCCCTTACTCAAAAGAATCAGCTGATTTCATTCCAAAATGGGACTCCTAAAAGTGTGTGCCAGCTTCCATTTGAAGATCCTTGTGCAGTTCATCTTATGGATTCAGGTGGAGGAAACCTCTATTTCATCGTATCCTTTAGGTCCAATGATGCTTGTGCTGTTAGGGCAAAGAACTTTCAGGTATGGTACTTAAAATCATTCACTTGGTGTAGTCTTAGACCTGCTAGGCAGCCCTGTGCTTCATGGAATTCACCATGGAGTCTTATTATCCAAGTCAAGTTTTAGTGCTGCATTTTAAAGAAAATCACATGTGTTAACATCATTCTTTTTAAAAAAATTATCTGAATACTGGGAGTTCCCATCGTGGCACAGCAGAAACAAATCCGACTAGGAACCTTGAGGTCGCAGGTTCCATCCCTGGCCTTGCTCAGTGGGTTAAGGATCTGGCATTGTCGTGAGCTGTGTTGAGGTTGCAGACGTGGCTTGTTTCCCGCGTTGCTGTGGCTGTGGTGTAGGCTGGCAGCTACATCTCCAATTGGACTCCTAGCCTGGGAATGTCCATATGCCGTGGGTGCGGCCCTGAAAAGACAAAAGACAAAAAAAAAAAAAGATTATCTGAGATTTTGCTTTGCCATTTTAAGTCATAAAACCGTTGAGTTTTTTGGAAATACATAAATATATAACTAATTATCTATTTGTCTTTTACCGTAGTTCTAATTTTCATTAATTTGATAATTGTTGGATGTGTATTTTTCCTTAGAATAAGATTATAAGCCTTTCTAGAAAACTCAGATCAGTTGTTCAACTTCTTAAAAGTTGGTAATTTTTTTTAAGCTTAAAATGAAATCTAGAGGAATTCCTTGAAATCTGTCATTGTCCCTTTAAAGACAGATAATTGTTTTCCAGAGAAAAGCAATGTGTTAATTTTTCTAAAACCTGTTGCTTGGGGCATTTCATTATGTTGCATTTTGAAACTGAGAGTTGTCCTTTGAGCAAGCATTCACATTTTATCTACATATAGTCCTATCTTTTAATGTCAGGTTTAGAAATTACTTTAAAATACTTAACTGGGGGGAGTTCCCATCGTGGTGCAGTGGTTAACGAATCCAACTAGGAACCATGAGGTTGCGGGTTCGGTCCCTGCCCTTGCTCAGTGGGTTAACGGTCCGGCGTTGCCGTGAGCTGTGGTGTAGGTTGCAGACGCGGCTCGGATCCCGAGCTGTGGCTCTGGTGTAGGCCAGTGGCTGCAGCTCCTATTGGACCTTTAGCCTGGGAACCTCCATATGCCATGGGAGCGCCCCAAAGAAATAGCAAAAAGACAAAAAAAAATAATAATAATAAAGTAAAATAAAATAAAATACTTAACTGGTATTGAACATTCAGTAACAGATGAAAAGATGCAGAAAATGAGAAGGATATCGGAGAATTGTAAGTGGGTATCTCCAATAATATTGCTTTGGCCTTGATGCTTTGTTAACACTGCATCCTCCTGGCTTAAGATGTTTATCAGCACGTTCAGTTACGTGATATAAAATGTTTATAATTCAAGATCTTCCAAACGTAGTGTTTTATTACATTATTCAACTTTTAAAGTTCTTTTGTTCCTTTGGGAAAAAAGCAGATACTGCCTTGATGTGTGTGCCCTGTCCATTTAATTAGAGGCTCAATTAAAATTTCTGTCACTATATTATCACCTTGATATGGAATATTGGTAAATGTTTTAGAAAGTTCGAAAGGCATACTTTGTTTATGTGTGTGTGTGTGTAAATATCAGGTTGAAATTGTGTTTTTCTCAGGCTTTGCCTTGTAAATTACCTTTGTGTTAATAGGGATTATAGGGATTATGTGACCTCAGTCAACTTGTGTAACACACAGAGGACTTAAATTCTCAAAGGAAAAGGAATTTGAAAACTATTCTATTTTATTTTGAAAGCAATTTTTTTTTGTCTTTTTTGCCATTTCTTGGGCCGCTCCCGCGGCATATGGGAGGTTCCCAGGCTAGTGGTCTAATTGGAGCTCGTCCAACAGAGAAACAGCTACCACTTGCTGCGCTTCTGACCGCCAACCACTGTGAAAGTCACTTTGCAATATCATTTTATTTAATTCTTCCCTGTTAGAGGCAGGATGATCCCAATTCCATGCAGGTGGAAAATGCGTTGACACCAAGTAAATACATTCCTTAAGGTAACACTAGTATGGTGCTCAGTTGGGACTGAAACCCAGGTTAAGTATGTTCTTCCCATTACTCTGACCCCCAAAATGGAAATGAAATACCTCAATAATTTGTATTGGTTCTGTTGAATTGAAATGATAATGTTTTAGATAGATTCAATAATGAGTTTCACCTTTTCCTTTTTACTGCTACTAGAGAATTTTCTTTTATTGACTGTCGGAAAATTTAAAATTATATATGTGCTTTGCACTTGTGGCTCACCTGTATTTCTTTTGGACAACACCATCCTAGAGCTAGAGATTGCAAGTGTGTGTGTGTGAATGCATGCATGCGTGCATAGGTCAGTGATGTGTGTGTGCCAGATGCATTTTTTTTTTTTTTACTTTTTTAGGGCCGAAGGTGCAGCATATGGAAATTCCCAGGCTAGGGGTCAAATTGCAGCTGCAGCTGCAGCTGCTGGCCTGCACCACAGCCACAGCAATGCCAGATCTTTAACCCACTGAGCGAGGCCAGGGATCAAACCCGCATCCTCATGGATACCAATTGGGTTCGTTACCACCGAGCCACAACAGGAACTCCCACATTCTTCTTTCAGTGTCTCTTGGCATGGCCCATTATACTCCGTGACACTTATAAGGGGGCAGCAGGAGGAAGGGAAGATAGGGGTTTACAAATAAGCATTCCCCCTGCATAAGCAAAAAAAAAAAAAAAGTCACAGCTTTGGAATTAGCCTTATAGAGGAAAGATTGATGTTTGGTTATATAGATTGAAGATTCTTACATGTGTTTGTGGGTTAATGTAAGCCACCCTCTGTCACCTAGAAGATGATGTATTAGTTGTGCTCTTGGGGCTCCGGGTGGGAGTTTCAGCTTTTCTGCCTGAAGAAGGGCTATCTGATCCTCATGGTGTTAGTTTTCCAGGGGACCATTCTGGAAGGTTTCAACTTGATGGAGGTTTAAGAAGTTGTCTTCTATTTTAAACTTGGGTCTCATATTCTGTTATAAACTTAGCAAATCATTCTATAAGGCTAGCATGATTCTAGGTATCCCCAGTATTAGAATTCCTCCTCTTCTGTGCCCCTGATAATGGCTGTGTTCTCTCCTACCAGAGTTTAAGCTATTAAAGGTTATTGTGCTTTGAGAGCTCTGAAAGTATTTTCTGGTACCTTCTAGTTACTAATGCAACTGAATTCCTCGTGTAATTGCTTTGATCATAAATCCATATATACTAAGTCTTGTGGGAGTGAGGGTCATCCTTAAATTACCTGTGTTAGAGAAAGAATCTTCACTAGAGTTTCAGTGATAAGTGTTATATTTTATAACAATATTTTAATACAGAGATCAGGAACATGACAGCCCCTGGAGAAATGTTGATAAAATGCTAAATTTAAGTACCTTGCTATTTATAAATTTATGAATCCTTACATTTTCTGGTCCCCCAATAACTTTAATTTATATAATGATTTTTATTTTTTTTCATTATGGCTGGTTTATAGGGTTCTGTCAGTTTTCTACTGTACAGCATGGTGACCAAGAAGAGGAGAGAAAAAAACCTAATGTCTTTGTCTTAAGTTAGTTTTTAGTGTTTACACTACCATTTTAATTACTTGTTTATACAATTGAAGATGACAGATTAGAACTATGTGTGACGAAAGGATTTAGCTTATTTCACATCTGATATTTTTCTTGCTCTATTCCTTCTTTACCACTCTCTTTCAGGTTGTCGATAAATGGGAGAAAATGAGCTCAGTACTGGTAGATGACTTTCTTGGAACTGGAACTGAACAAGTATTGCTACTTTTTAAAGACTCCTTGAGTTCAGATTGCCTGAGTTCATTTAAAATAACAAACCTTGACAACATAAACTATTCAGTAAGTTCTGTTTACTTTTTATACATTACTTTAAGAACATTTTAGAAAATTTGAGCACTTTAAAGCTTTTGACTTACTCTTTAAGTATTTTTGATTTTATACTTTTGGCCCCTCCTTTAAATGTTTTTATTTTATACTTAAAGTAGGCTTTTATAACTTTAAAAATACATACATTGAATCTTAAATAATACACTGACTCTCCTTTCAACAAGTAATACACTGACTCTCCTTACAAATTGACTGCTTTTGATATAAATTTGGAATATATCTGGTATTCACGCAGGTGACAGTAATACTGTAAATTAACTTTATGATTGCTTCTGAAAAGCACATTTTTATGTCAGTAAACATGATTATACTAGATTAAGGAATGAAATGAAAAACTATTAAAAGAAATAACAGTTCATAATATCTTAAGATTTTGAGCATGAGGGAAATAATACCTTGGAAGTTTCAGATCTATATAAAATATTTCTGAGCCTCAGTTTTTTAATTAGGAAAATGAGGATAATGTTTCCTTTTTTTAGTTAAGGGATTTTATAAAAACCTAGTAAACTGATACTTTTGAAGCAGTATACAAATGTTAGGTAGGTGGAAATAGTGGTGTGATAGTTTTTCCCCTAGTTTTGAGAAGATGATAGGGAAAATATGTATCTTTTATATAATAGCATGTATCATGGCACACTGCCTTTTGGATAAACTTTAATAGTATTTTGCTAATCTTAAGGATTTTCAATTTATTTCAAAATTTAATTTTTAGCATATTGTTTTGTTCATTAGAGCCAAGCAGTGGATTGCAGTCAAGATGACTTATTTGACAACGAACAAGATAACTGCTCTTTAATGATTCCACCTCTGGAAAGAAGATTGAAAGTTAGTGTCTATGTTTGCTTTTTGCTTTGCTTTTTTGGATTAGTGCTGTTCTAAATGAAGGAAAGAACATTGAAAGAGAGGTCCTTAAACTATAAGCAACTTAGATTGGTGGAAAAAAAATGGTACAGGTATCCCTGCTTTTCCATTGCTTTAGGTCACTTTGCTTTATGCCAAGTTGCTTTACACCACTTTGCTTTTACAAAAGACATACCTTAGCACCTGTTTTTGCTAACCAAAAGAAATCTGAAGAGGAGTTTCACTTCTGTGAGAAAGGGTGAAAAGGGAAAGTAGCGCTCAGCATTTGTTTTACAAAGAGCCATTACAGAGGCCTTGGGCATCCCAAGCCGCCAGAGGGTCCCAGCCAAGCTGCTTCCCAGCAGTTGCACTCAGCTTCTCAGCATTAAGCTGCTGGAGCTTTGACCTGTGTCTGTGAGCACCTGCACTTTATCTTGGTTTATTTTGTACATCTCTTAGCAAGATGAGTCCTAAGGTAATTGCTTCTTCACTTTACATCGTTTCATAATGGCTTACAAAAAGGCTTCATAGAAGTACTCTACTTTAAGATAGTGGGAAAACCTGTATTTCAAATGATCTATTTACCTCTTTGGTACCTTTGTAAGAACGATTATGACATTACTTATAAATGTATCATTTTTCTTTTTGTAGTAAGATTATGTCAATTTAATAAGCCTTATAAGATAAAATATAAGAAGCTGACTTTTGAAAACATTCTTTCTAGCTTTTAGGATTGGTATACCATTACTCTTTAAAGAACAGCAAATATGATGAATCATGACATGTTCTAAATATGAACAGTTTACCTTCAAGTTTTCCATACAAAACTCTCTCAAACGGTTTGTTTTTTTCCCGAATGTGCAAAGGTAATGCATATTCCCTGTAAAATACTAAGACAGTGCCAATAAATATTAAAAAGAGACTTAACAATTACCTATTATTCCATTACTGCAATATAACCAATTGTAATACTTTGATTTGCATATTTTTTGTGTTTTTTGTTTGTCTTTTGTCTTTTTGGGGTCGTACCCTCAGCATATGGAGGTTCCCAGGCTACAGGTCCAATTGGAGCTACAGCTGCCAGCCTATGCCAGAGCCACAGCAATGCAGGATCCTAGCCGTGTCTGTGACCTACACCATAGCTCACAACAATGCCAGATCCTTAACTCACTGATCAAAGCCAGGGATTGAACCTGCAACCTCATGGTTCCTAATCGGATTTGTTTCTACTGCACCACGATGGGAACTCCCTGATTTCCATATTCTTGTAGATATTTTTAATGAATATGTGCAAATTTACGTGAAAATGTGTGATTATAAAGTACATGCTCTTATGTAACCTGCTGTTCTTCGTTCATTCGTAAAAATTTCCAAATATACAGAAAATTCAGAGAATAGTACAGTGGTTATCTCTAGTCCCATGTAGACTCAATTATTGTTTCCTTTAAAAAAAACTGTTGCATCTGTTGGAGCATGTGTGTGTGCATGTACTTGTATTTTTGCAAAACCATGTGAAAGTTACAAATATTATAATACTTCACTTCTATGCATTTTAGCAGGAATCTTCTAAAAAAATGACTTTCTCCCATGTTACTCATGTAACATGTAACAAAGGATTAATTTTTCTTCATATAAATATGCATTCTAGGAGTTCCCATTGTGGCTCAGTGGGTTAAGAACCAGACTGGTATCTCTGAGGATGAGGGTTCAATCCTTGGCCTTGCTCAGTAGGTTAAGGATCTAGCGTTGCTGTGAGCTGTGATGTAGGTTGCAGACGTGGCTTGGATCTGGCATTGCTTGTGACTGTGGTATAAGCTGGCAGCTGCAGCTCTGATTGGACCCCTAGCCTGGGAACCTCCATATGCCACAAGTGCAGCCCGAAAAAGCCAAAAAAAAAAAAGTATGCATTCTAAAACAGTACTATTGAGTATACAGTATTATATTACATACAGTATTATTGAGTATACAGTATTATTGAGTGACCCAACCTCCTCAAAAGGAAATTTGTTATAGCTTAAAATGTGAATCATACATGTCTTTTTACTATTGCAGTTTCACTTCTAGAAATCTGTTCTAAGGCTATACCTATACATATAAGCAAAGCTGATTTTTTATTTTTTTTGGCTGCCCCTGTGGCATACGATGTTCCTGGGCCAGGGATCAAACCCGTGCCACAGCAGTGACCCAAGCCAATGCAGTGACACCGCCAGATCCTCCCCTCACTGCTCCATGAGAGAACTCCAGGCAAAGCTGATTTTACAGGAACGTTTAAGTAGTATTTATAAACAAAATTCAGTTACAATCTAAATACCCATCATTAGGAGTATGGTAAATAAATTATGGTCCAATTGAACTGTGGAATACTAGGCATCTATGAAAAAGTAAGGTAACTCTTTATACTGATTTTTTTTTTTTTTTGCTTTTTTAGGGCCACACCTGCGGCATATGGAAGTTTCCAGGCTAGTGGTGGGATCAGAACTGCAGCTGCTGGCCTACACCACAGCCATAGCAACACGGGATCTGAGCCGCATCTGTGACCTACACTGCAGCTATGGCAATGCCAGATCCTTAACCCACTAAGTGAGTTCAGGGATTGAACCTGCATCCTCGTGGATACTAGTTGGGTTCATTACTACTGAGACACAACAGGAACTCCTATACTGATTTTTTAAATGATATCAAAATAGTTTAATTTATGAAAGCATGACTTGTAGAAATTCCACTTCTGGTAATATGTCACTTAATTTATTTGGATCAACTCCCCTGATAAAAGTAAAGTGATAGGAGTTCCTGTCCTGGTGCAGTGGTTAACAAATCCGACTAGGAATCATGAGGTTGTGGGTTCGATCCCTGGCCTTGCTCAGTGGGTTAAGGATCTGGCATTGCCATGAGCTATGGTGTGGGTCGCAGATGTGGCTTGGATCCCGAGTTGCTGTGGCTCTGGCGTAGGCTGGTGGCTACAGCTCCGATTCAACCCCTAGCCTGGGAACCTCCATATGCCGCAGGAGCAGCCCTAGAAAAGGCAAAAAAAAGACAAAAAACAAACAAACAAAATTAAAGTGATGATTGAAACATGTTTTTAAAATTTTCTTAAAAGCTTCAAAAAGCTGAAAATATAAAAATAAACCAGCAGGCCGAACTCTAAAGGCTAGAACACAGAGATACAAGCAAAACACTGATATTCCTGTTGCCCTGGATGCAGTTGTATTAACCAACAAAGAAAGTGCCCTAGGCACCTGATAGAAACAACATCAAATCCTTTCTCGGAACACACATTTATCCTAGGCATCTTCTCAATCTCACAAGTAATTTTTTAAAGAGAATGAGCCGCCCACAGAATAACCAAGCACATAAAAAATAAAAAATCATGAATAATTATTTACAGAAAATAACAAAATGCCATTTCTATAAAGTAAAAATATGTTGAAGTTAAAAAAAAAAAACTCAACAGATTTCTTTTTTAATGGGTCGCAGGTGTGGTATATGAAAGTGCCAGGCCAGGGTTCGAATCGAAGTTCCAGATGCTAGCCTATGCCACAGCCTCAGCCACTCCAGATCCAAACCACATCTGTGACCTACACCATAGCTCACGGCAGCACCAGATTCTTAACCCACTGGGTGGGGCCAGAGATCAAGCCTGCATCCTCATGGATACTAGTCAGGTTCATTTCTGATGAACCACAATAGGAACTCCTCAACAGATGAATTTAACAGTTGACTCAAAGAGATGCAGATAAGCCTACCAGACTGTTAGAAGTATTATCCAGAAGGTAACACAGACACAAGGAAGATAGGAAAAATAGAAGGAAGGCGGGGACATACAGATGAGGAGATATAGTTGAGTGTCTGTCTTGTTTCAAGTATCCATGTGTTACCCCTAGCACTCAACATGGCTAGAAACATTTCTAAGCATTGGAAGGCCTTCTAGATGAACACATCTACTCTTTGCCCCATTTTGCATATGAGGAAATGCCTTGAGGTCCAGAAACAGTAGGTGGCTTGCAGAGCTAGAAGCAGAGTTCAGCTCACTATTCTTCCCCCTGTGAAGTTTATTTCCCAACTGCTCGTTGGAGGGGACACGGAGAGACCAGGACCTTGGAGAAACTTGTGCATCTGTACAGGAATGTTCACAGCAGCGTGGTTCGTATGCTCCACAACTGGGCATAGCCCAGGTGTCCACCAGCAGGAGAATGGAAAGGGGAACTGGTGTAGAGATGCGACGGAAACCAGAGCATAGCAAAAGGTGTGAGCTACAGCTACTAGCCACGGATGGGTGACCCGAACCCAGAACCCATCACATACAGAACGCTTCCACTTAGAAAAGACTCAGAAGCAAAACACAGACAGCTAAAAATACTCTCGAGGAGTTCATATCATGATGGTAAAGTGATGAAGACGAGCATGGAAGTTACCTTGAAGGGCCAGGGAAGTGCTGGCCCCAGTGGAGAGAGGTTCACGATTGGGGGAGGGCCCATGGGGTGCCCCCAAAGAGCTGCTTTTTTTGACCTGGGTGTGATTACATGGGCGTGGACTTCATTGTTAGTCTGTGAACTGTCTGTCTCGTGTACTCTTCTGCACATATGAAAGAGATCACAATGAGAACAAGAAAGCGAGGTTCGGTGCCTCACAGCGCATTTTGTTCCTGCATTTGGTTCCGGGTGGGTTTTCTTTGTCTATGGGGAGGAGAAGGAAAGCATTCCCTAACATATACCTGGAAGAGTTCTGGAAAGGTAAACAATCTGTCAGCTGTGCGAATGGGATTGAGGGTCTGGGAAGGGAAGGTGAGGTATCTTTATGTTGTTTAAAGTTTTTACCATGGGCTTATTTTTAAAGTTTTGTCACAACTGGAAGCCACCTAGAATGTTTTAAGTAGTCCAGCGACTCACCATTTATTCCCGCAGTGGGGGTCGTGTTGAAGAGAGTAGGGGAGAGGGCACACTGCTAGTTTCTGAGGGTGCCCTCACTGTCAGTGTGCCCCCGTGGCCCTTTCTTCCACTCCCTGCCCCTCCAGCAGCTTCAGACGTGGCTCTCCACCTTGGGCTGGTTCATCTCCCTTCCCCTTGGTCATGAATTCCTCAGCCCGGGAGTGATGAAGTGCGAGTGATACGGAGCCCAAAGAACTAGGTCAAATAGTAGCTAGACACTTTATGTATTTTGTGCAGTGAGGTAAGATACAATTCAGTCTTCACTCTCCAACTTGTATTCATTGATAAAAGGAGGCAGAATTTATCTGCCTTCAAATGTAATTTAAAAGAAAGGCAGAGAGTTCCCTGGTGGCCTAGAGGGTTAGGAACTCAGCGATGTCACTGCTGTGGTGTGGTTTCAGTCCCTGGCCCAGGAACTTCCACATGCAGTGGCCAACAATAAGTAAATAAATACGTAAATAAAAGGCAAATGCAGGATGCATCTTGTTTTAAATCTAGAAAAGCGTATTCAAAGCTAGATTAGTACCTACAACAGTCTCAGATATCCATCTGAAATGAAGCAATGCCTAACACTTCAGTGGCAAAATACACTTCAGCAATGTTTCTTCCTTACTACTGCAATCTATTTATCCAGTATAATAAAAGGGATGGTTTGCCTTCTGCCAGGTTCAGAGCCAGTTTTTTTCTTCTGGTAGTTAAGAGTCGACCCCAGTAGTGGATTTAATAGTACAAAAATAAACTTGTAACAGTTTGGGATCCTTTATGTATTGTCTTCAAGATTTTGCTATAAAGGTTATATGAACAGGATTTCAAGCTGAATCAAATCAAAAGTGAGCATGTCTCTTCATAATGACATTTTTTGAAACAAATTATTTTTTTTTTAGTCCCCCCCTTTTTTTTGGGGGGGGGCTTTGCTTGAACCATGTGAAATTTCCTGGGCCAGGGGTTGAACCCATGTCACAGCAGCAACCTGAGTCTCTGGAGTGATAACACCAGATCTTTAACCCACTGTACCACAAATGAACTCCTGAAACAAATTATTTCATCAAGAAAAACAGTTTTCTTGTTGGGGGAGGAGCGTTGTTAGGCCTTGATTTTTATTCGTATCGATTGGACTTATTACTTAATAGTGAAACCTGTAAATACATTTGCATTCTCTCAATGCATAAACTAATGCAATTATTTGCTGTGTTATTTTCCTTTCTAATTAGAGATTTGAAATTTATAGATAGAATGGTTTTGCTCTGAGAAGTATTCTTTGCTTTTCTGTAGGAAATGAATTAATAAGCAAATGTGGGGAAATACTGAATTAGTAACACATCGGGTTTCATTTGAAATTATGTCTCTAACAATGATTTTTCTTTGTACTTTACAGGTTGGTTTCGTTTCTATTCAGGAATTACAGCAAAATCTCTTGCTTAAGGAAAAAATTCTATCAAAATCTTACAAAGCTTTTACAAACCTTTTTCAAGGGAAAGATGATAGTACACCAAGTGCAAAGGAGGTAAAGTTAATCATGTGACCATTTTATCATTTTATGAAAATCTATAAGCTATCGAAGAATTATTTAAATGGGAATATTGGAATATATTAGAAAGTGCTGCTCAGTGAATCAAGAAACAAAGTGGCAGGATATAATGGTAGGCTTTTATGTCATTGAAAACTATTTGGTTAAAAAGCCAATATTTTTACCAGTTTGCAAATTATTATTCTTCTGTGGGATATTAAAATAGTCATCAGGAACCTTGGGGAACAAGTCCTTTTGTTTGAAAAAGACTTAACTATTAACCTTTTTTGTTTGTATAGTTTGAATAGAAATGACTCCTAAATGAATTAGTTAACCCTTGGATAACAGGGAAGTTGGGGCGCTGACGCCCACTGTAGATGAAAGTCCATGAATAATGTCACACTTGGCTGTCTGAATCCCCAGTTCCCCACACACAGATTCCACCAACTGCGGATGTGTTTGTACTGTCGTGTTTACTGTTGGAAACACTCCCCGTATAGGTGGACCTGCGCAGTTCAAACCAGCTCAAGGGGCAAGTGCCTGTGTTTTCTGACTTCTTCAACAGAGTATACAGAGTATTATTATAACAGTGACATAATTTCATCAATAATACAATCATTGTTCTTTTGGTCTGTTGCATGGTTCATTTCTAGGTTTATACTGTCGCTCAGTTCCTTTTTTTAGGCTTTATATCTGTTTTTTATAAATTTACTCATGTTTTGTTTGTGGTTGACATCGTAAGAACCTCTTTAGATACCTTGTAGTTACTTATACCAGTAGTGTAGAAAGTTAACAAAAACTGCTTTGACTTCATAAAAAAAATAGTGTTTATGCACATTCATTCCATACAGAGAAAGACAGCATAGCAGAATTACAGATAAATCAGTGAAAGCTGGACCTAGAGAAACTTGATGTTGTATTTAATTCCCTCAAGTCACTTCAGTGCCTTGCTCTGACTTCCTTTAAGATTTGCCATTCTTGTCATGGTCTTTGTCCTGTATCTGTATTTCAGTCTTAGCAGTATCAGCTCTGCCTCTTGTTAACTGTGTGCCCTGAGGGAAGGTACTGAACCTCCTTGTGCCTCAGGTTTTCTTTATCTGGAAACATAGATAATAATAATACCACCACCCTTGGGAACAAGAGTTGTTGTGATAGGTCAACAAATTGATACATGAATACATATAGAACAGTGCCTGACATACTGTAAGCATTCAGTAAGTGTTGTATATTATCATTACTCCTCCTATTTGCATTTGAATTATAAATCCATATATGTGTGGAAATGGGTGAGTATGGCCTGAACTTTAAGAAGAAAATTTTAGTAGTGATCTATCACCTGTCCAAATATAGTTTAATCAATGTTATTCATAACAAAAGTTTACAGTTACAGATTTGGTGTCAGTCTCTGTTAAAACAAAGATTGGATTGTTTTCAGCATGCCTTGGGCAGATATTAACAGGTTTTCTTTCTTTCTTTCTTTCTTTCTTTCTGTCTTTCTGTCTTTCTGTCTTTCTGTCTTTCTGTCTTTCTGTCTCTTTCTTTGTCTCTGTCTCTCTTTGTGTCTCTGTCTCTATTTCTTTCTGTCTCTGTCTCTCTCTCTCTTTCTTTTGTCATACCTATGGCATATGGAAGTTCCCAGGCTAGGGGTCGAATCAGACCTGCAGCTGCCAGCTTACGCCACAGCCACAGCAATGCCAGATCCAAGCCACATCTGCAACCTATACCATAGCTTGTGACAACATCAGATCCTTAACCCATTGAATGAGACCAGGGATCCAACCTGCATCCTCATGGATACTAGTTAGGTTCTTAACCCATTGAGCCACAGTGGAAACTCCCAGATTATTTTTCAAAATGGACTCCAGGTTTGCCTCTCTGCTGGCTCTGTGTAGAGTACCCAGAGCCTTGTTTATATTCTGGCCATGCTTCTTGATCTGAGTAGATAGTAAATTATATGTTTTATAAATTTTATTTTAGTGAATTATATCTAATGTATAATATGTCATTATGATAATTTATTCTAAAATATATAAGGAATAAGGCCTAGCCAAAAGCTTATTTACATTTTTTTTTTTTTAGTTTTGCTACATTTGGTAGTTTTTTTTTATAATCAGTTATTTAAACCTATTTTTCTATAAGGACTGTCTTGTCACTCTTTGTGGTAAAGAAGAAAATCCTGTCTGTACCTTTGATGAAAAGTTGTCAGAAAATTTTCAAGATTCAAAACAGTTAGTAGAGAAGATATGGTATCGTGTAATAGAAGATAGCTTGGTTGTTGGCGTGAAAACCACATCTTCTTGGAAGGTGTAAGTAAATTCTAACATGATAACATCCCGATGCTCTAAAACAGCACTGTCCACCACAAATAGAATGCATGCCACATGAGTCATCCTAAATCTTCTAGTAGCCATATATAAATAGAAACAAGTGAAATTATTTTTTAATACTATCACATCAAAGACATTATTATTGCTGATGGATAAGCAATATTCTGTATTAAGATGCAGATTTTATTCAAGTTATTTAGAAGAGTATAAAATGCGGTTTTTACTTTAGAGGTATTTCATTGTAAATATTACCAAACTCAACTCTGTTTAACAAACGAGTGGTTTTTTTCTTGTTGAAGAAGGGAGGAAAATCTACCTCCAAATAAAATACAGGCATTATCCCACCTGCCCTTTCCCTTAAAAATTTTACTTTCCTAAAGTCCAGCATGTTTACGCTGGTTCTGTTTTCCTGTCTCAAGCGAAGTGCCATTACATGATCTTTAAAAAGGTGTTTGGCTTTTATACTTAATTTTCTGATGCATTTTACATTTGAAATTGTTTCTTAGGAAAGGAGAGAATAAAAAGTTGTTGTTTGCATGACTTTTAATTATCTGTTTGACTGTTGAGAATGAGCTTTTAGACTAAACTGAGGCCTATGGTTTTTACAGGTCCCCGAGTCACATGACTTTGTCACTGTCAATGCATGGAGCCTGCAACTCCAGCTTTCCAGGTATTAAGTGTCAAAATAGGGTGCTCCAGTTGAATAGGAATTCTTCCCCACCACCATGCCTAGTGCCGTATGAAGTACGATCAGGGGTAAAAAGAATCAAGTTGAGTGTTGATAGTGAGCAAGAGGAAGAGAAGAAGGAAAGCCTTGTTTGTGAGCAGCCCTCTGAGAAAGACTGCGTACAGATGATTACTGCTGTGACATCTCTTTCGCCGCTTTTAGCATTCAGTAATTTTTGTTGCATTGTGCTGCTACAAATTAGAGAGAGAGAGAATGCGAACTATTCCAAAGTTCATTATGTTCACTGTGGCAGAATTTTTTTAAGTCTAGAAGATCTTTCAAGTGGGAAATACCTGCTGACATTTCCAAAGAAGAAACCTTTAGGTAATTTTTATGGGTAACTTTTAAATCATATACCTAATGGAATCAGAAAATTTTAAGCACTTTCTTTATGTGATAATGGACAGAGTTTAATCACAGTGATTTGTGACATGTTTTTGCCGTAGAACACATGGAAGATCTCTTTGCACTTCTTGCTGTGTTGCACAGAGCTTGTTTTCAGATTACATCACGCAGCTATGCTCTGACTTCAGTGAAGTCATGGCTCCTAGAGCACATGGAATGTGAAGTAATCAAGGAATTTCCACAAGTTTGCTTTTGCAAAAGGCCAGGAAATTTCTATGGAACATTCTTCAGCTGGAAAGAAAGAACACCATTTGAAGGGATTTTAATAGTCTATTTCAGGTAATGCACATCACGTTGGAATTGGTTCAGGAAGTTTGTGTGTGCGTGCGCGCGCATGCATGTGTGCGTGTTCGTGTGTGTGTGTGTGTGTACACGTGTGTGTGTACGTGGACATGTGCCTACTGGGATCACCACGTTAGTGTTCCATGCCATTGTGGGACATGTCCAGGTGATTACCTGGTATATTGTGAATAAAGGGGTGATCTCATTTAGAAAATAAAGCTATTTTAATTTTTGTTATTGGTTTTTGGTAGGGTTTGCTTAGGACCTAATAATTATTTTAAGATTTCCCTTTACTGCTTCCCCACAATGAAATTTTAAAAGTAGAATTTTGATCTTATTAGAGAAAATGTAATCAGGAAGCAAACCTTATTAAGTGACTTGGATGTATAGTTATTTTGTCTATTACCACGGGGGGTTGATTCAGGACCCTGGTGGACACCAAAGTCCACAGATGATCAAGGCCCTTATATAAAACAGACTGTACTGTTACAGTCCACCCTCCACATCCATGAGTTGCGCATCCATGCGTCCGATGAACCGCAGGGCCAAATGTATTTCATTGCTACAGTCTGAATTATATCCATGACCACATGCATGCATTGTTGCTTCTATTCATCACTAGAGGGTTTATAAATGAATATTAATTGATTACTACAGTATGTTGTACTTGACCGTTTTGAGCTGTCCTGAGTTTTGTAATACTGTTTTTAATTTTCTTAATTCCAGGAATCAGACAGTTTTGTTCCAGTGCCTTCATAATCTCAGCAGAGTTCTCCCTGTAAACAGTTTCTTCAAAAATCTAAAATTAGGAAGCGAAGATATCCTAATTGATCATTTGACGTTAGCTTTGGAGAAGGAATTGGTTACCCTTGGTTCTCTTTCTTCTGCCTCAGCTAAGGTTGAAAGCAACTTGGTACAGAGCTCTGAAGCAAGCGAAGGAAAGAGTAGTAATGTGGCTGCTTCATCAGACAGAGAGGAACGCATCCATCTCTACAGAGAAGAACTTCAGAGAGAAAAGCAGCAAACATTGGGGACGAACCTAAATGTGAGTGGTGCCCTTTACAGAGAAATGACTTTGAAATTAGCTGAGGTTCAGCTGAAATCAGACCTTGCTGCCCAGAAACTGACTGATTTATAATTACCGTCTCAATTTGGTTATATTTTAGAATAATTTTTCCCTTCCAGAATGTTTTGGTTCTACTCGTTTTCATTTTCCTTGATAGGCCTGCTCTGCAAAAATAAAGATTGAGTTTTATGTAGGATCCTTGGTTTCGAAGATGCACAGAAGAGCTTGCTTTAGAGCAGCATTTCTCAACTGGGCTCATTTTGCCCGTGGGGTGTTTGACTATGTCTGGGGATGGTTTTTGGTTGTCAGAAGCAGTGGCAGGAGCGTGAGGGGCAGGGGGAGAGGGGTGCTGTTTGAATCTAGTGGGTTGAGCTGCTGTTAAACTTCCTCCTCAGCACAGAACAGCTCCACAACAAAGACTGTCCCAGCCCTAATGTGAGTAGTGCTGAGGTGGAGAAATCCTGCCTTAGAGTTACCACTTAGTGAGGACCCAAGCGATTATTTTATTCTAAATCTTTAAAAAACTTACATAGTCCTTAGTCATACTCTGCTTAGTAAAAACCTAGCATATAGACATCAGTTTCAAACAGATAAACATGATTGTCAAAGTTCCTGTAAACGTCGAGCCCCTGTAGAAATTTAAATGGAAGAGTGTCTAGGTGAGAACATTAAAATGAACACGTTGGAAACCCTTATTAAGTTAAATTTTGTTAGAAAACGTCTCTGAAATTGTGTCAGTCTGTAGGCATGTGAAAATTTTTAGGGCTTTTCTTTGAAAAACATCTCTCTTTCAAAAGGCTAAGCATACCTCACAGGTCACTATTTTTAAAAAATTGAAAATGCCTTAAAGCCATCTGTAATTCCAATTCTAGGCAAAGGTAAAATATAAAATTCTAAGATAAAGAATATAGCACGCCTTGGGGACTGAGAAATTTAAAAAATAAGTGAAAATTCACTTCAGTTAAGTGATTTTTAAGGGTTGCAATGAGGCATTTCAAAGGCATAAAAATTCAACTTTCTTTTCAGAACAATAAGAATTCTGGAGTAATAAGAGAATGTCAGGAGAAAGGCAAAGACACAAAAGAGTATGGGCCAAAAAGAATGTTTCTGATCCTTTTTGCTATAAAGTCCTTAAGTGAGATAGAGGTTTCTGTCTCCGTGAAAGAAATCAAGATGATTATAGAAAGTGGCCTTTCATGCTTGCTGTAATGAAATGCTAATTTCCCTCACACCTCAGAAGCCCTTGTCCCTAACGATCTGGTGATGCAGGTGGGTTTTTGCCTTGTGGTTGTTGTGGTTATTTCGTTTTGTGGTTTGTCTTGTCTTGGTTTTTATGACTGTCTATATAATAGGCTATCTCTTTTTTTAGAGATCCATTGCAAATTGAGGTAGAACTCTTTATCTCCATTTCTATGAAATGTCAATGGAAAATATTTCAGGCTTTCTGGAAATGGAAATGCGATAATTTGGGAATTAATTGTGGAAATCTTGAAGCATTGTGTATCAGTTGATACAGTGAAACTGGCCCGTGACATGTTCTGAAAGAGAAACTAGGTAGAAAATAGAAGAACTAAATTGTAAAATGGAGGCTGTCAGAAAACTAAACCAAAGTTTAGTTTTATCTGTAGGAAGGTTGGGATAGTTTTAAAAAAAAAAAAGGAAAGAAAATAGCATATTGCTTATTTTTATTTATAAAAGCAACCAAAAGGTATTAATCTATATGTACCTGATAACCTCTTCACAAGTGAACTTTGTACTCCAGTATAATTTTTATACTTACTACAGACTAGAAAAGCCAAAGTTTGAGGAAATGATGCTCTTGCTTTGCTGTCATGATTCAGTTGTGTTTGTCTCTGTAATCATACCCCTTTGACCACTTCATCAAGAATCTGAGGCTCCCCTCAAGATTTTGTCCTCCCAAAAGGGAACCTTCTACACTGTTTTGGGGAGTATAAATTGGTGCAGCCACTGTGTAAAAACAGTATGGAGGTTCCTGCAAAAACTAAAAATGCAGTTGCCCTGTGATCCAGCAATCCAACTCTTGAGCATCTATGCAGATGAAACTCTAATTCGAAAAGATACATTCACCCATGTTATCAGCAGCACTATTTACAATAGCCAAGACATGGAAACAACCCCAGTGTCTACCTACAGATGAATGGATAAAGAAGATGTGGTACATGCACAATGGAATATTACTCAGCCATAAAAAAGAATAATACCATTTGTAGCAACATGGATGGACTTAGAGGTTATTATACTAAGTGAAGTAAGTTAGACAAAGACAAGTACCGTATGACGTCACTTGTATGTGGAATCTAAAATATGATGCAAATGAACTTATTTACAAAATGGAAACAGACTCACAGACTTTGAAAACAAACTTATGGTGACCAAAAAGGAAGCGAGGGGAAGGATCACTTAGGAGTTTGGGATTAGCAGATACAAACTACTACATATTAAATAAACAACAAGGTTCTACTGTAGCACAAGGAACTATATTCAATATCTTGTAATATCCTGTAATGGAATAAAATATGAAAAAGAATAGATATATATGTATAACTGAATCACTGTGCTGTATACCAGAAGCTAACACAACACTGTAAATTAACTATACTTCACTTAAAAACAAAACCCAAAAAACCTGCCATCTCAAATCCATGCTGCTTAAGTGGAAATAAGTTTTGTTTTGGAACAGAATCCTCCAGTCTCCAGACACAAGGTTTTGTGTTGGCCTCCTGATCCCTTAACTAAGGAATGTGTGCCTGCCAGCTTTGGTAGGGTATTACTCAGTTTGGTGACAGGTTGAGGGAAGGGAGAGGAGATGTAAGATTTAGTGACAATCAACTATATACCAAACAGTAAGCTTGAAATCACACACACACACACACACACATACATGCACGCACAAACATATTAATATCCTTATCTATATGTATATATGGTTTAATCCTTCTTGGCAGCTCATTAGTGTTGTTCCCAGTATGAAGAAAAAAAAAGATTAAACCCAATTAAGGGGTTGCATGCAAGCAGCCTCATCCTGTGTTCCTGTTACACATTTTTTCAAAATCAGCAGACCCTTTAAGAATTCTAATCAGGAGTTCCCGTCGTGGCGCAGTGGTTAACGAATCCGACTAGGAACCATGAGGTTGCGGGTTCGGTCCCTGCCCTTGCTCAGTGGGTTAACGATCCGGCGTTGCCGTGAGCTGTGGTGTAGGTTGCAGACACGGCTCGGATCCCGAGTTGCTGTGGCTCTGGCGTATGCCGGTGGCTACAGCTCCGATTCGACCCCTAGCCTGGGAACCTCCATATGCCGCGGGAGCGGCCCAAGAAATAGCAACAGCAACAACAACAACAATAACAACAACAACAACAACAACAAAAGAATTCTAATCATATAAAAGTGAATCTTTTATTGTCCTGATAACACCACGTGGAATGACCAGTCAGGTTTTTCCCAGTCTCAGAAAGGAAAAGATCTAATTAACTTACTTTCTTGCTGGCTCTTCCCAATAAAATCAAAACTTTGTTTCGTTTCTTTTTTTTCCTCCCTAAACTTAGCTACTACCAGACATTGAGAGGTATCTTTTCTCTTGTTTTTAAATTGTGAAAACATTACTTTCTATCCTAAGAATCTGAGAGTAAGAGCTCTTTCTTGTATAATCCCATCTGGAGAACTTTGGGCTTTTACTGCTAAAGTCAGTATGGTGCAGTGGAAAGAATGCTGAACCATAACCAATACATTTAGTTGAGTCCTTCAGTTATTTGTTCCGTTTTTGCTTTCTGGGTTTCCTGGAGAGGTTTCTTGAGTTGCTTACTGCCCCAACACCATAGCCCTATGCTGTGAAATCCTACGGTATTGAGTATCTTCATTGCTCTGTTGGCGTGGCCGCTTTCCAGGATCTGATTTCAGTAATCCTGCCTTGCCTTTTTATTCAGGAGGGAAGCAGCCACTATTCAGGTAGCGAATGTTCATAAGGACAGAAAACCAGACACCTACTGTGCCCTCACTGTGTAGATTTTGCCTGTGCTCCCCTTATGAGCAGCTCTACTGGACAAACGTGCCTGTGTGTATAACTGCAGGTCAATAGAATAGTTCTGAGTTCAGCTGGGAAAATTCTTTAGCAACTTTAACTTCACCTTGGATGATCCTTTCCCTGTGGCATCGGTCACTTACCCAAAGGTGGGAGTAGTGTTCTGGGCCAGTAAAGCATACTCTTAATAACCAGCCAAAGCGTTTGTCTCTAGGTACCACATCAGAGTGGGAGACAAGTGTAATGCACTGTATGCATTGCCTGTTCGACATCGACTTCCTCTTTTTCTCATACCAGAGCTGTCATTTTTGCACAAGAAACTTCCTTCCCACCATTCATGTGATCGGACAAGTGGACTCCACCCTGAGTTCCAGAGGTTGGTCCTGACTACATTTAGCCAATTAGTGCAAGACATTTCCCTGGCAGCTCTTACTGGTCTGGGCTGGGCACAAAACCTAGGGGCTTCATTGGATGGAGGGCCAGGGCTTGGTTCTTCCCCTCAGTCTGCTTAGGAAAAGGCTCTTCCTGTTCTGCTGGAATTAGGTGGCCCTAACTTGAAAAGCTGAGAGTTATAATCACAGGAAATTAGGCTTTAGATTGACACTGTAGACTGCAGAATTATTTTGTCGTGTCCCTGAATCAAACCTAAATCTCACCCTTTCCTGGGACCGCCTATTCGGGAAAAAAAAAAAAAAATTATTACCAGAATCAAGGTTTCTATTATTTGCTGCTGATTCGTTAACCACTGAGCCACGACAGGAACTGCAATCCATTCATTTGTTGATGGACAATTAGGTTGTGTCCATATTTTGTCAATTGTAAATAATGCTTCTGTGAATAATGTTGCATATTTATTTTTGAATTAGTGGTTTTGTTTTTTGTTTTTTGTTTTTTGTTTTTTTTTTCGGATATACACCCAGGAGTAAAATTGCTGGGTCATATGGTAGTTCATTTTTCAGTGTTGTGGGAAACCTCCATACTCTTCTCCACAGTGGCTGCACCAATTTACATTCCTACCAACAGTGTACTAGGCTTCCCTTTTTTCCACATCATTGCCAATATTTGTTACTTGTTCTTTTTGATAATAGACATTCTGACAGGCGTGAGGTGTTATCTCATTGTGGTTTTGATTTGCTTTTACCTGATGATTAGTAATGTTGAGCATCTTTTCATGTGCCTGTTGGGCATCTGCATGCCCTCTTGAGAAAAATGTCTATTCAGGTATTCTGCCCATTTTTCTGATACTGAATTGTATGAGCTGTTTATATATACACACACACACACACACACACACACACATTCATGTAGGAGTATAGTTGACTTACAATGTTGTGTTAGTTGCAGGTGTACAGCAAAGTGAATCAGTTATACATAGATATGTATTCATTCCTTTTCAGATCCTTTTCCCATAGGGGTTACAGTAATGAATAGATTTTCCTGTGCCACATAGTAGGACCTTGTTACTTATCTATTTTATATGTCATAGTGTGTATATGTTAATTCCAACCTCCTAATTTATCCTTCACCCCAGTGTTTCCCCTTGGTAACCAAAAGTTTGGTTTTGAAATCTTTGAGTTTGTTTCCATCTTGTGAATAAGTTCTTTTGTATCATTTTTACTAAATTCCAAATATTAGTGATCTTCTATGAAATTTATCTTTCTCTCTCTGACTTACTTTACTTAGTAGGATAATTTCTAAGTCCACCCATGTTGCTACAGATGGCATTATTTCATTCTTTTTACGTCTGAGTAATATTCCATTTTATATATGTACCATGTCGTTGTTATCTATTCCTCTGTCAGTGGACATTTTGGTTGCTTCTCTGTCTTGGCTGTTGTATATAGTGCTGCAATGAACTTTGGGGTGCATGTATATTTTTTTAATTATGGTTTTCTCTGGATATTTACCCAGGAGTGGGACTGCTGGGTCATACGGTAGTTCTATATTTAGTTTTTAAGGAACCTCCATACAGTTCTCCATAGGGGTTGTACCAGTCTGCATTCTCACCAGCAGTATAAGAGGGTTCCCTTTTCTCCAGGCCCTCTCCAGCATTTATTGTTTGTAGGCTTTTTGATGATGGCCATTCTTACTGGTGTGAAGTGATACTTCATTATAGTTTTGATTCGCATTTCTCCAAAAATTAGTGATGTTGAGCATCTTCCTATGCTTTTTGGCCATCTGTCTGCCTTTAGAGGAATGTCTGTTTAAATCTTCTGACAAGTTTTTTGGAGTTCCCATTGTGGCTCAGTGGTTAATGAATCCAACTAGGAACCATGAGGTTACAGGTTCGATCCCTGGCCTTGCTCAGTGGGTTAAGGATCCAGCATTGCCGTGAGCTGTGGTGTAGGTTGCAGACACAGCTCGGATCCTGCGTTGCTGTGGCTCTGGTGTAGGCCGACGGCTACAGCTCCAATTCGACCCCTAGCCTGGGAACTTCCATGTGCCGCGGAAGCGGCCCAAGAAATTGCAAAAAGAAAAAAAAAAATCTTCTGACGAGTTTTTAACTGGGTTGTTTATTTTTCTGGTATAAAGCTGTATGAGATGTTTGAGTGTTTTGAAGATTAATCCCTTGGCCATCGCTTCATTGGCAAAAAGATTTTGTCCCATTTTGTGGGCTATCTTTTCATTTTGTTTATGTTTTCTTTAGCTGTGCAAAAGCTTTTAAGTTTGGTTAGGTCCCATTTACTTATTTTTCTTTGTTCTTTTCATTACTCTAGGAGATGGATCAAAAAAGATACTGCTGTGATTTATGTCAGTGTGTTCTGCCTATGTTTTCCTCTAAGAATTTTATAGTATGCAGCCGTATGTTTAGGGCTTTAATCCATTTTGAGTTTATTTTTGTGTGTGGTGTTAGTGTTCGAATATCATTCTTTTACATGTAGCTGTTTTCCAAGTACCACCTATTGAAGAGACTGTTTTCTCCTTTCAATATTCTTGCCTCCTTTGTCATAGATTAATTGACCATAGGTGCTTAGGTCTATTTCTGGACTTTCTATCCTGTTTCACTGATCTGTATTTCTATTTTTGTGCCAGTACCATACTGTTATGATGACTGTAGATTTGTAGTATAGTCTGAAGTCAGGAGCCCTGATTTTCCTACAGCTCTATTTTTCTTTTTCCAGATCGTTTTGGCTATTTGGTGTCTTTTGTGTTACCCTACAAATTGTAAAATTTTTTGTTCTAATTATGTGCCAAATGCCATTGGTGATTTTATAGGGATTGCTCTGAATCTGTAGATTGCCTTGTGTAGTAGAGTCATTTTGATAATATTGTCTTCCCTTTCCAAGAGCATGGTATATCTTTTCATCTGTGTCATCCTGGATTTCTTCACCAGTGTCTTACAGTTTTCAGAGTGTAAGTCTTTTGCCTCCTTAGGTGGGTTTATTCTTAGGTATTTTATTCTCTTTGATGTGATGGTAAATGGGATTCTTTCCTTAATTTCTCTTTCTAATCTTTCATTGTTAGTGAATAGGAATGCAAGCAATTTCTGTGTATCCAATTTCTATCCTGCAGCTTTATCAAATTCATTGATGAACTCTAGTAATTTTCTGGTAGCAGCTTTAGGATTTTCTATGTATAGCATTATGTCATCTGCAGACAGTGACAGTTTGACTTTTCCAATTTGGGTTCCTTTTATTTTTCTTCTCTGCTTGCCACAGCTAGGATTTTCAGATTATTCTATTGGATAAAGGTGGTGAGAGTGGTCATCCTTGTTTTGTTCCTGATCTTAGCAGGAATGCTTTTAGCTTTTCACCGTTGAGAATGTTGTTAGCTGTGGGTTTTCATAGACGGCCTTTATTATGTTGAGGTAGGTTCCCTTTGTGGCAACTTTCTGGAGAGTTTTTATCAGAAGCGGGTGTCGAATTTTGTCAAAAGCTTTTTTTCTGCATCTATTGAGAGGATCTATTGAGAGCAGAGTTTTAACTCTTTACTTCTGTCTCCAGATACATCTAAATACTTGAGTGTCTCTTCCCTATTTCCTCTCAGTTGTCTTTGTTAGAACCATCATTCTCCACAATTACCATTTACCATTGCTCACTTGTATTTAAGGGTTTCTTAAATGAAAGTGTCAGTTCTTCATTTATTTTTTACAATCTATTAATTTTTTTTGGCTGCACCTTTGGCATATGGAAGTTCCTGGGCCGGGGATCAAATCCAAGCTGCAGCTGTGACCTGTGCCATATCTTTGGCAGCACTGGATCTTTTAACCCACTGTGCTGGGCTGGGGATCAAACCCTTGCCTCAGGAGTGACCCCAGCCACTGCAGAGATATTGCCCAATCCTTAGCCCGTTGTGCCACAGCAGGGACTCCAGGAAAGTGTCAATTCTTTAGATAACTTGTCTTTGAGACATCTGTAGGAAGTCTTGAGATTCTCTGAAGTGTTTGTCATTAACTGTGAATCACCATGGTAGATCTTGGAATTGCAGGAAAAGTAAACGCAGAAAATGTCTGTCTTTATTCCATACGAATTGGCAAGAACACTTGAAAAGAAAGGGAGTAGAGTTCTTTTTTCATCCTTTGTATGCTCGAATTATTTCAAATGATGTGTCTATAGAAAAGGTTTCATCTCTTTCAAAGTATCAGTGGTATGTGGAAGAAGATACGAAGATCTTTTATCCAGTCGTGTGTTTATTGAAGTTTCATTGAATACTTTGTTGTGCACAGGCGTATAAGTAGGTGATAGTGATCTAAAGATAAATACAACTCTTCACAGCTTTCGTAAAGCTTGCAGCCTTCATGAGAGAGACAGGGGCACAGTTATATGCTATACTAATTCATAAAAGTATTCCTGGGGTCTCATGGGAATGCCCTTCTGGGGCACTATACCCGTAGGGTCACCCTCTGAGAGCAGTAGTTCTTGATTTTTCATGACAGGACACTTTGGGCATCTGATAAACTAACGATATTCATGTTGGGATGGTTGTGGATTAAAGTGATACAGTGGAATTGTGCCTTATGATTCAGGGATCATCCACCAGACCTGTTGCTGCCCCATGAAGAAAGGCCCAGAGAGATGTGTATACACAAAGAAAGAAGTTCAAACCAGAGCACTTGGGACAATACAAAGGGATCTAAAATGTTTAAATCATGCAATTTTGACATATTTATTGATCAAAAAATGGTTTTAATGCACTAGTGAGCCCATAAAATAATTATATCCAAAACCCTTTTAGAAACAAATTTTTTTGTAAAAATTGAAATAACCTATTTGTGTACATTAAAGCAGACAATTTTACATTGATTATCTGAATTATTTTACCTGTTGTGGTAAATGCATAATACTAAATTTACCATCTTCATCATGTTTAAGTGTGCAGTTTAGCAGTGTTCATCCTGTGCAACTGAAACTCTCTATGCATTAAACATGAAATCTTCCTTCTCCTCTTCCTAACCCTTTATTTATACTAATTCTCAGCCATGGTTGTTGATAAGAGTCACCTGAAAACTTCTTAAAGGGATTAGCTAATTCTACGCATCACCCCAAAGATTCTGATCCAGTTAGTCCAGGTTCTGCCTTGGGCTTTGGCATCAGTTTAAAAGCTCCCAAGATGATTTTGATGTATAGCCAGAGCCAACAAGCAGCAGCAGGCAGCAAATCAGCTTGACCATTTCAAGGGGCATGGCTTTGCAGATTTTTCTTTGTCATCTCTCTCTTCACCATGTAATGTGCCAACGTTTCTCAAGCTTTAATGTACATACATATCACTTCAAGATCTTGTTCAGCTCCACATTCTGCTTCAGCAGGTCTAGGGTGGGGCCTGAGCCTGCATGTCTAGCAAGGTCACAGATGATATTGATGCTGCTGGTTCATGGACCACATTCTGAGAGGCAAGGTGATAAGCAATTCTGTGGTATTGTCAAAGTCAAGGCTTTTATGTTGGGGATATTCAAGTTTTCAAATATCCTCTTGTTGTCATTATGTACAGTCCTCACAGTTGGATGTATTTTCTGGACGGATCACTACAAGGTATCCGCTACAAGATAATGCTTCTCTGCTGCCATTGTACTTCCACTGATACAAATTCTACACAAGTGTATTCCCTGCATTATTTATGTTCCAGCATCTTTGGTGATGAAAGGAAAACCAAAGGATGAATAAGCTTAATCTTACTCTCTCCTTTGACATTTTCCAATTTACATTATCTTCTTTTTTTTTTTTTTTTTTTTTGTCTTTTGCCATTTTGTGGGCCGCTCCTGTGGCATATGGAGGTTCCCAGGCTAGGGGTCCAATCGGAGCTGGAACCACTGGCCTACGCCAGAGCCACAGCAACACGGGATCCAAGCCACGTCTGTGACCTACACCACAGCTCATGGCAGAGCCAGATCCTTAACCCACTGAGCAAGGCCAGGGATCAAACCCGCAACCTCATGGTTCCTAGCTGGATTCGTTAACCACTGTGCCACCACGGGAACTCCCAGTTAACATTATCTTCTGTGCCTTATGTCCGTAATTATTGTGGAAGGATATCTTTAATTACTAACAATGAAAAATTAGTCCGAATACTGAAACAATGGAAAGATAATGATTGCACAGTGCCAAATGACACAGTTTATCCATTAGGACTTATAGTAAAGGAACATCCAACTCAAAACGAATTTACCAGTGAAGGAGATGTCATGGTTATTGTAACTGGTGGAAGGTGTACAAGTTTGAGATGTTTGATTCAGAAGCTCAGCAGGATGTTAAGGTATACAGATCTGCACACCACTCCATCCAGGAGAAGAGAGCTTACAGAAGAGTGAAGAATGTTCTTTTCCAAAGGACAATTTCCCCTCATGTCTTTCTACCCACCTTCAGACCTGAAATGGCCTGTGGTCATTTCACTATCCTGTTTTGATTGGCTTAGGCCGGGGTTATGAGAGGGGGACTTCATTACTTAGTGTTTACTACCACTTAAATGTTTTAACATAGGCATTGCTTATGAAGTGAATTTTGTCCTCACCCCAAAGATAGGTTGTCCTAATCCTTAGTACCTCAGCATGTGAGTTCATCTGAAAATAGAGTTGTCACAGATGTAATCAGTTGAGGCGAGATCACGTTGGAGTACGGCGGGCCCCTACTCCAGTATAACTGGTGTCCTTATAAGAAGATGGGAAGACTTTTGTTGTACAGCAGAAAAGACCACAACCTTGTGAATCAGCTATGCTTCAGTAAAGCTTTAAAAGATAAAAAAGATGATGGAAAGACAGACAGGGAGAATGCACAGCAACACTGTAGGCAGAGATTGGAGTTATATAGCTGCAAGCCTCAAAATGCCAGAGATTACCAGCAAGACACTGGAAACTAGGAAGAAACAAGGAACAGTTCCCCTACAGATTTCAAAGGGAGCGTGACCCTGTCTCCATCCCGATTTCAGACTTCTAGCCTCCAGAACTATGAGACAGATTTCTGTTTGTTGTAAATCACTCAGTTTGTGGCATTTTGTTTCGGTAGCCCTAGGAAACTAACGCAACACTTATCATCCATCATGTTTTATTTATTATTATTATTTTGTTTTTGTTTTCATTACTTTTAAAAATTAAAAAATTGGAGTTCCCTGGTAGCCTAGTGTTTAAGGATCCAGCGTTGTCACTGCTATCACTCGGGTTCAATCCCTGGCCTGGGAACTTCTGCATGCTGTGGGTATGGCCAAAACACAATTAAAATATCAAGAGTTTTTTGGAGAAAGGGAGGATAGTTCACTATAAAGGCAGTAGAAAGTAAAACAGCATGATGTTTGCCTAGGACTGCAAGCGGATGGTTGCGAGTGTTAAAGTAGAAGTTTGTGTCCTCACCTGTTCATTGTTTCACTATTCCTTCAGTGGCTTCCCATTACTTTTAAAGATCAAAATCTATATATGGCATGTGAGGTCTGGTGTCATCTAGTCTTCCTCTTGATCCCAGCTAGGATTCTACTCTCTGGTCACTAGTCACCAGCATCTCATCAGCTCTTCAAGCACAGCCTTGTGCTTCTCACCTCACATTCTGTACATGCTCTTCCCATTGTCTGTGCTACTCTCTCTCCATTCCTGCTCTTCCATTCACCTAGTTTCATTCCCATTCATCTTTCAGATCCCAGTTCTTAATTCACTTCCTCATGGTAACCTTTGACTCTCAAAGACCAGGCCAGGTTCCCCTGTTACTTTTGTAGTACACTATACTTCTTTCCAGTGACCTTAATTATAATTTTAGCTCCCTCATTTTAGGCAGATACGATAGTGTGGAAAAACATCTTCCCTTAATTCTGAAGTGACTGCACAATGGCCCGTGGCTAGTATATGATTAACTATGGAAAATGGGCTGAAAGGGACTAGTAAGAAGGATATACATGAACTAAAAGAACATGGTGTCTACTCTGGAACGCAGTCAGTGCAAGCAGGAAAACCCCCTGCGCAGGCAGGCACACGTTGTTTCTCAGGGTGTTCCGCGTGGATAGCTATGGCCAGTTTTCCTATGGATAAGAAACATCTGCCTACAGGCCATAGTGAAAGAATAGCTTGCCACGTGACTGTAAGCAGTCACGCCCCTAAGCCTTTGCCCCGCCTCACATTTCTCCCGAGCACAGTAAAAGCGGTGAGGCACCACACATCTGGGCTCTCGATCCATGAGGTCTTGAGCCCCCAGTTCCATCTTTAAACTTTACTCTGTCTGTATATCTTCATTGTCTTTTAACTTAAGCTTTGCAGTGCCCGTCCTTCACCCCTGCTTGCTGAGCTGGTCTCGGCACTATAGTTTTAAGTTCAACTTGAAATCCCGGCCTTTGACTCCAAAATGTAAAGCCATCCATAGGCCTAACTTATCTATAGGCATGGCCCATTTTTCTGTCTTGATCTCCTTTCTATCTGATCTGGCATAGTACTTAGCACATAATTGATGGTGAACTAATATTAGCATAATTTTTTAACAAAGGAAACAGGTAGTCGCTGTCATGGCCTAGGGGAAACGAATCTGACTAGTATCCATACGGATGCAAGTTTGCACCCTGGCTTCAATCAGTGAGTTAAGGATCCAGCGTTGCAGATGCAGCTCAGATCCTGTGTGGCCGTGGCTGTGGTGTAGGCCAGTGGCTGTAGCTCTGATTCTACCCCTAGCCTGGGAACCTCCATATGTTGCAGGTGCGGCCCTAAAAAGACTAAATAAATAAATATAAAAAGGAAACATTATCAAATGAAATATAGTTTTAAGAAATGCAAGTAAGAGCCAGTCTGAGTGTGTTTGTGTGTGTGTGTGTGGGGGGGGGGGTTCCATATCACATATCACATTAGGAAGCTTGTACTTAATTCTTCAGTCATTGGTTTCTAGACTTTGATCATGAGTGGGTGTAATTTTTAACACTAAACACTGGGGAGAAAAGCATAGATTTGACATTTTTTCTTCATATAAAAATGTTAAAAAATGGCACCCATGCCATGATCGTTTCCATAAAACAATATATTGATGTTAAATATATCATCATAGAATTCAGATAATTTAAACTGAATAAATTTGGTTTCACAAAAAAGTCACTATGTTGTCTTTATTTTTCTTAGTCTTATTGTGCAACATACCAGTGGAAACTTATGGATTGGCAAGTGGATCACTGTTTAGGAATCATAGATGGGAAGTTTTGAAGGAATTTATGTTGGCAAGTGGCACAGTCTGGTTTTATTTTACATATATGGCCTTACTGGCTTTTTAGAGGTTGGATTGTAAGGGACAAAGAGATTTAGGAATAGTACCAAGAAAATTGCTAGAATAATCTAGGAGAGATGATGAATTGGTTTAAATTGGCAAAGGTAAAAATGAAGAAATGTATTGGAGAGATATTTAGGATGTATAGTCAACAGGATGTAGTTTTTAATTTATTAATGTTTCTTAAAAGGTGGGGAATCCCAATCACTGGAGTTGGTTGTGTATATACACACACATACATGGCTGGACTTGCCCTGGACGTGAACTAGAATGGTCCAGGGTAGAGACTACCTGTATGTATTTTTCAAAGCTGTAAGTGTGATTCTGATGCTCACTATCAGTTAGAAACCATGGCTAGATTGTCAGTAGAAGGAGAGGGAGTAGTCAAAGATGACTCCCAGGTTTTTATTTTTGGTTAATGATAGAATTTAGGGGAAAGAATAATTTGAACTTTTTCAATGAATCTATTCCATTTATGAAAACTTTTATTAAGTGGGTTGAATTCCCTGAAGGCAGTCTTCTTTGCCTACTCTCAAACAGTGTTTCTGGCACAACTCTGTGGATTCTCTGGCACTTCTAGATACTAAAGAACAATCTCATTTTCCAGAATTAAAATGTTCATTCCCATCTATTATCTGCAAAATGAAACTACGTAAGAAAGCAAATGTAGTGTAATTATAGTAGCAACAACAACAAAAACACCTGTAATAACAAATGTACAAGACCTGAAAGAAGGAAACATTTGAATACTACTAAAGGGTCCTCCCCTCCAAAAAAAACCAAGTAATAGTAACACATCATATTTTTAGATATAAACAAAGGAATTCCTGTTGTGGCTCAGTGGTAACGAACCTGACTAATATCCATGAGGACATGGGTTCGATCCCTGTCCTTGCTCAGTGAGTTAAGGATCTGGTGTTGCCATGAGCTGTGGTATAGATTGCAGATGTGGCTCAGATCTGTCGTTGCTGTGACTGTGGCGTAGGCTGGCAGATGCAGCTTGGATTTGATCTCTAGCCTGGGAACTTCCATGTGCTGCAGGTGTGGCCCTAAAAAGAAAAGCAAAAAAAGCAAAAAACAAAAAAGGAAACAAAATATTAGCTGAAAACAAGGGATAACTTCCATGTTAATTTAGAGTGGGCAAGCCTTTTCTATTTCAGAAAATACAGAAGCCATAAAATTCATTCATAAAAGCAAAAAATCAAAACATCCTTATTAAAAAATTTAAAAAGTCAAAAGACATTTTAACACTGGAAAAACATTATTTATGACATAGCTCAAAATAAGGACTAATACCTACAATACAGAGAAAATGTCTTAATGATGAAGAGAAAGTATCAGTAGAAAAAAGGACAAAGAAACAAAAATATTAATGGAAAAGAAGATGCTAGTAAACATTTAATAATATGTGCAACTTCACACAAGCAAAAAAAAAAAACCCAAAAAAACCGCATCAATGAAACTGGACTTTCATGTAACAACGAAATGAAATATATTGCCACAGGCTCACTCTCCCACCAGACAAAAGTGGATGCACTATAAAAATCACATTTTCAAGGATTTAGAGAGCTGTGGGAACAAGGGCTGGATGAACTAAAATTATACAAAAGGGAAAATTGTTTGAAAATTACTTGATAATTGCCAGCTGTTTGTTTTTCTGGGGGCAGGCTGTAGATCAGGCTTGTTCCAGGCAAAGGGCATCTGCCTGAAGACAGAGAAGTCAGCAACCTTTAGCAGTTACGTAGTACTGTAGGGACAAATTGAAATACTAAGGAGCTCTTAATGCACACAGTTTTTACCTTGGGTTATTTTCATGAGGAGGTAGCATAAAACCTTGTAAAAGACAGACTGAAAGACTGAAATATCTTTCAGTTGTATAGTGTTGCCAAATAGGAGCTCTGCTTCAAACACAGTGAGTTTCCCCTTAAAGACATTTGCCAAGTTTTGAAGCTGAGTGAAGCAGGAGGCTAAAGGAGGCTGAAAACTTCTGAAGGACAGAACTGTCTCTTAGCTTCTAGGGCTGAGGAGATCTGTATTTCCAAAATCTAGGAACAGGAACATACCAGAAGGAAATTGAGTCTCACTAAACTAGCAATATATCCCTGATCTAGCTCTATGTCTGATTGGATTGAGTTTATTAGCTACTCACCTTAATTGCCTAGTGAAATAAAAGGGAAACTCTCTTTGCCATTTTTCCATGAAACATCTATGGTTTCCACGTTTCCATGGAATGTCTATGGTTCTTCTATACATGCTGTCTGGCACACAAGAAAATAATTTCTAGATGTGCAAAAAGTCAAGACTATATGACTGGAAATTAGGGGAAAAAATGGACGCAGATCCACAGATGTTGCTGGTTCTGATGTGAGATGATTGAGAACTCTAAAATATATAATGTATTCAAAATAGAGGGAAAATGGCAAAATAGATGAAAGGATAGAAAAGTTAAAACAATTGGGAACGAACAATAATTAATAGGAAAGATTAGAACTGAGAAATAAAGTATCTGAAATTTAAAACCAAATATATGAGTTTGGCAGCACAGGGGAGGTAGCAGAATGTAGGATTAGTGAACTGAGATATGGCTCAGTAGAAAATACACAAACTGAAGCAAAGAAAGAAAAGGTGGAGAAAAGATTAAATGGTCTGACATCCATGTAGTTGACATTCTGTAGGAAAAGGCAGAGAATGAGGCAAAAGCATTACTTGAAGAGGTAATTGTTGAGAATTTGTTTAAAATTGATGAAAGACAATCAATCCAGACACTCAGGAAGCAAGCAAAAAACTGTACTTATATGCATCATGGAAAAACAGCCTATAAAAGCCAGTCAACTGAAAATCTGAAAAGGGGTTAAAGAAGAATACATTGCCTTCTAAAGAGCAAGAGTATAACCAACAGTCATTGTCTTATCAGAAACAATGGAAACTCAGTAAGCAATGGAATTTCACCTTTAAACTGCTTATAGAAAATAACTGAGCTTTGGAATTCCCATCATGGCACAGTGGAAAGGAGTATGACTAGGAACCATGAGGTTGCAGGTTCGATCCCTGGCCTAGCTCAGTGGGTTAAGGATCCAGCATTTCTGTGAGCTGTGGTGTAGGTCACCTACGCGGCTTGGATCTGGCATGGCTGTGGCTGTGGTGTAGGCCAGCAGCTGTAGCTCCGATTAGACCCCTAGCCTGGGAACCTCCATATGTCACGGATGTGGCCCTAAAAAAAAAAGCAAAAAAAGCAAAAAGCAAAAAGAAAATAACTGAGCCTAGAAATCTATGTGTAGCAAAAATATGCTTCAAAAATGGAGATAAAATACATACATCTCAGACAAAGACTAAGGGAATTCATTGCCAGCAGGCTTGCTCTAAAAGAAATATTAAGGAGATTTCTCCAGGAAGGAACAAAATGATACTGTATGGAAACATGAAAATGCAGGAGGAAATGAAGAACATATGAAAAGCTGTATAGTGATTAAATATACACAAATCAGTATTGTATGAAACAATTTTCACATCTTGAATTTAAATTATTTGTAGGATTAAAATGCATTCCAACTGAAGAGTGACATTACCATGATGGCAGAGTAGGAGACCCAAGTCTCTGTCTCCCCATGATGAATAACAATTAGCTCTCCACAAACAAATATAGGTCTGGGAGTGCTCAAGAGTCCACTTAAGAAGCTTCAGGGACTTCCCATCATGGTGCAGTGGAAATGAATCCAACTAGGAACCATGAAGTGGCGGATTCGATCCCTGGCCTTGCTCAGTTGGGTTAAGGATCCGGCGTTGCCATGAGCTGTGGTGTAGGTTGCGGACGAAGCTCGGATCTGGCGTTGATGTGGCTGTGGTGTAGGCTGGTGGCTACAGCTCCGATTCGACCCCTGGCTTGGGAACCTCCATATGCCACGGGTGCGGCCCTAAAAAGGACAAAAAGACAAAAAACAAAAACAAACTTCAACAAGAGTTCTCGTTGTGGCTCAGCAGTTAACGAACCCCAATCGGACTAGCATCCATGAGGACGCAGGTTTGATTCCTGGCCTCACCCCGTGAGTTAAGGATCCTGCATTGCGGTGAGCTGTGGGGTAGGTCGCAGGCGCGGCTCGGATCCAGCGTTGCTGTGGCTGTGGTGTAGGCTGATGGCTATGGCTCCAATTAGGCCCCTAGCCTGGGAACTTCCATATGCTGTGGGTGCGGCCCTAAAAAGACGAAAAAAAAAAAAAAAAAAAAAAGAAGCAGTTTTAGCAACACAGTGGCCCAAAAACCTAGGATAATTGTACTTTTTGAAAAGGACAGGAAGAACAGTTTCACTTTGCCTGCATCATCCCAGTTCTAAGTCATTACTACTCAATGCCAAATGGGAGCTTCCTGGCTCAAAATAGTTCTCTTTGCTTAGAAAATGAGAAAGGGATAAGTGACCAGTTTACCCAGCCTTGCAGGGCATGGCACAAAATACCTGCTTCATTTCACCCTACCCAGAGACTGCCTTAGCTGGGACATCTAGAGATGGCTAGGATCAAGGAAGAAGGGCAGAAGGTTAGTAGATGCAACCTATAGCCTTTGGAGTGGATAAGCAATGAAATCCTGCTGTATAGCACAGGAAACTATATTTAATCACTTGCCATGGAATATGATGGAGGATAATGTGAGAAAAAGAATGTATATATATAACTGGGTCACTTTGCTGTATAGCAGAAATTGACAGAACATTGTAAATCAACTGTAATAAAACACACACACACACAGAGGAGGAAGGGCAGGGCCTATCAGTATCAGCTATGCCTGTAGGAGTGAATATGGTTCCCAGGGATCTGCTCTACAGAGGACCCTAGTAGCCTTTGTGGCTGGGGACCTTGACAGGCTTGTGGATGCTACAAACCCCTGCATATTTCATCAGTAAGGACCTCACCATAGACCCCAGCAGACTGCTCCATCCACAGAATATCCCAACAATTTTGCCACTAAGGAAACGGCCAGAACAGCCACCACAGACCTTCTGCAGCTTCTGTTATCGAGGGCCCCATAGGATTTTGTATTCACAGACACCACCTGCCTGAGTCCTTTCCTGCTTTCCTCTACTCTCCCCCAGTGACTTTGCTTCAGGATGCTCAAGACCCAGGATCCGAACTGGCCACCAATCTCAGTCTCTGTGATATGTGGGTGCATAATGCCAGCTTAACATCCTTGGATCACCACCATGTACATATTTGCATCTAGCCCCAGTAGAAGCATGAGTACATGCCAAAAGCTCAGGCCCCACAGCTGCTTTTATGCCTGGAGCTGGCCCTGCCTCCTTTCACTAGACTTTACTGCCATGACTATATCTGCAACTAGCCCCTACAGCCACACAAGGGCACATTAAATAGCTTGGAACTCTACAGATATTCACATGGCCACAGTTGGCACTGGCCCCTGACCTTGGACCTTTTTACTGCGTGTGTACACATGGCTGGCCTCTGACACTACAAAGGCACCTATAGGCAGTGCCCATAGCCAAACATGTGCAAAGCACCAGCTCTGGCCAGAACTAACACCAGCCCCAGACCCTCATCTCTGAAACTGGAGGTATCCCTAAGGACTCCAACATCCATTGCAGCCACCAGACACCCTGAAGCTCTCACCACAAAGGATCCTGAAGTTGTCAACCTTGTGATAAACAGATGCCTGAGCCAGCAAAACATTGTGCACCCCACCCCCAGACTCAGAGCCACTATCTGTTTTCATACTTGGCACCTCATGCCATTAGACCAAGGACCATAGCATGCACCAGCATGCCCTGACCCATAGATGAAGGTTTTTTCTTACCAAAATTAGTCCGTAAAATCTGGAAGAAAGAGGCGGCTCCTTCAAATGCACAGACACATACACAAAGCTAGATTGTGATGAGTTAGGAAACATGACACCACCAAAGGAATACAAGAAACTTCCAGTAACTGACCCCAAAGAAATGGAATCCACAAACTGCCTGACGAATAATATAAAATAATTGGTCTAAAGCCTAGAGACCTACAGGGGAACACAGATTGACAACAAAATGAAAAAAATGATAGAAGAACAAAATGAGAGGTTCAACAGAGAAAACATCAGAGACCAAACAAATTTTGCAGCTGAGGAATATATATGATTGAAATTAAAATGTGCAATAGAGAGCTTCAACACCAAATTGGATCAAGAGAACAAAGAAGCAGTGAACTAGAAGACGGAAAAGTAATGAAACCCAAGGAGGAGGTCATGGGAACCTCTGATACATAACCTATTAGTTAGAAGTACAAGTAACAGCTTAGGCTCATGAATGGCATCTGAAATGGGAGGGACTTGTTTTGTAGGACTGAACCCCTCACCTGTGGAATCTAGTGCTGTCTTTGGGTAAATAGGCCTCAGAATTCAGTTGAACTGAGGGACACCCAGTTGATGTCCAGAGAATTTTTTGTTGGAAGTGTGTAGAAACCCCCACCCCCACATATTGATATTGGATCCCAAAACACTAGACACTTGTAATTGCTTATTTATAAGCAGTTACTATAAATAATTGCAATTAAGATTCTGATATATGCCCCTCATATACTACAGGTGAAAGTAAAACAGGTAAAACTTTTCTACAAAGCCATTTTGCAGTATGTATCAAATACCTTAGATAGCAAACTCTTTGAGCATAGGCACTGCTGGAAATTTATTGCAAGAAGGCAATCCAGTATGCGGAAAGAGATTTATTCTCAGTGATGATCACTGCACTCACTACTTTAAACAATGAAAAAATGTCTAGCAATAGGAAAAATGGGTTTAGAGTTTTTTTCATTCATATAATGGAATATTCTACAACTCTTAAAAATCATGTTCCCACATACACAAGCAGTTCACTGAAATAACAATTTTCCTTGACTGAATTGGCACAAATTTAAATGTTTGACAGTACCATCTGCCATCAGGGACATGGAGAAACTGGTACTCTCATGCTTTACGGGTCAGAGTGCAAACAGATCTATCTCCTAATCAGGAAATTGGGCAGTATCTAAACAAAATTGCAAATACATATGTTCTTTGACAAAGAAATCTTACTTCTAGGAATTTATCCTAAAATATATTTGCAATTCTTTCTATGTGTGTATGTATCTGTGTATATGTATTTACTTTGTCATTATTTGTAATGGCAAAACAAAAAAAAAAAAGAGAAAACTGAAAGGAAGTGATTAAAGAAATTGCATACCTCCATTCAAACAAATTTTCCAAGACCGTCAGGATCTGGCTTCTACTTACTTCTTCAGTTTAAGTGTCCTCTTCCTCTGCCTGCCCCACAACTCACCAGTCCCACTCCTTCTTTCCTAGTCCTATTCTCCCATCTCCCCGAAGGAGTTTCTTGCTGACCCCTTGACTCCCTTGACCTAAGTTTGAAGGCAGAGAAAATGTCCTCGTGAAGAAGAAAACAAAAATTCCAGGATGTTCTCATTACTTCTCACTTTGAGAAACCACCCGTTTTCTCATTTTTCTAATAAGTCTCTCTGAGTTTCTCCTAAATAAGCTGGAGGCAGGTGGAGGGAGCTGAACCACCCACTTAGGTGATTAAGTCATCACCTATCTTTAGAATACTTGATACCTACTGACCTCAGCTCTGAGGGCTTCGTGGAACACTCCCCCTGCCCAGATATTACAAAAATCCTCATTGCATATCACTTTATATTAGTCTAACATGGCCTGGTTATGTGACTATATGAATTTATTCAGACTCAAAAAGCACTTTCTGGACAAATCATGTGTTCATATTAACTATTTTATGTTATATTCTGTCATGTCATATGTCATAACTATTTGTCAGCTGTATGATAGTTAATTTATTAGAGGGTAGCATTTTCTGAATGAAAATGAAAACATAATGAAAACATGAAACTAGATGGATGCCTTTTCCCTCACTTTTCTGGCTTTTATCAAATTTATACTCAGCATGGGGCCTCGCTTTTCATATGATTTTTTTTCTCTCTCTCTCAAAGGTTTTCTTTAATTGAGACATGTAACCTATTACTGAAGTGTGGTATAACTGTAGTGTATTTCAACTAAATCGATGTGACAATTTCTTACCAAAAATCACGATTTTAGCCATTGTAGGCATTATATAATTTTAGAATCAAAGCTGTTTATGGTAAAAATATGTTAATTTTCTATATACACTTTTGTCTTTAAGCAATAAAAGAAATTTGTAGCAGTTAATTACAGTTTTCTTAATGCAACAAATAGAATATTTTAGGCATTCCGTATATATATATATATCTATCTGAAATTCTAAATCAATATTAACTTCAAAAAATGTTCAGATTCTCATTTCTTTTGTCTTGACATTTTTTGTGGAATTCCTTTTTTTGAAGGGGATTACATAGCTAAGGAAAGGATGCATACAAAAAAAGCATTTTTAAAAACTTAAATTTGAGATAATTTTAGACTTCTGAAGGGGGGCAAAAATAGTATATAGTTCCTGTGAACTATTCCCCAACTTCTCCTTATGTTAATATCTTATATAAGAAAATGCATTTTAATAGTAAAAATACTGTTTTCATGTAAAGTTTTAGACAGCTGAGGTTTCTCAGTTATGTCTTTTAGATTTAAACTTCAAGAAGGTAAAATCTAGGGAGTTCGTGTTGTAGCTCAGTGGAAACAAATCTGACTAACATCCATGAGGACGCAGATTCAATCCCTGGCCTTGCTCAGTGGGTTAAGGATCCGGCATTGCTGTGGTATGGGTCACAGATACGGCTCGGATCCAGCGTTGCTGTGGCTGTGCCGTAGGCTAGCAGGTACAGCTCCAATTCAACCCATAGGCTGGGGACCTCCATATGCCATGGGTGCGGCCCTAAAAAAGACAAAAAAAAAAAAAAGATAAAATCCAAAAGATGGCATAATCTAGGTCTAACTGGATTTATACCCTAACAAAGACTATTTATTATCACTGCTTTGCAATTAAGAGTTCAGTTACTTTTGATATTAAGTTCTTTTAGGTTTTATTCATTTACATGACCTCCTATAGTCACATTTTTATTCTGTCCTTCCTATGGACTGAACTCTTATAAAAAGTCCCTGCCTCATTGAGCTTTGCTGCTAGTTGGGAAACAAACAAACAAAACAGAACAAATGAAATGGGTAGTTACAATACCAACATGATGGATGTTACAGTACAATAAAGTAAGTTCAGTAGTTGTGGGAGCATGTAAAACATGACCCTAACCTATTCACAGAGGATCAACGAAGACTTTTTCAATGGAGTGGCTTTTGGGAGTTCCTGTCGTGGTGCAGTGGTTAACGAATCTGACTAGGAACCATGAGGTTGCGGGTTTGATCCCTGCCCTTACTCAGTGGGTTAAGGATCCGGTGTTGCCATGAGTTGTGGTGTAGGTTGCAGACGCAGCTTGGATCCTGCATTGCTGTGACTGTAGCCGATGGCTACAGCTCTGATTCGACCCCTAGCCTGGGAACCTCCATATGCCGCAAGAGCGGCCCAAGAAATGGCAAAAAGACAAAAAAAAAAAAAAGTGGAGTGGCTTTAAATTGTGACATAAAGGACAAGCACAAAACATATCAGCGAAGAATGGAGAGAAGGTGATTTCAGACTGGGGAATAGGAAAGGGAAAGGCTGAGAAGTAAGAGGTAGAGGGGCAGGGATGGGAAGAGACAGACAGATTTATTGCTTAATTAGTATTGGCCAGAAAGGGAAAATAAATCAAGAGAACAGGACTAGGAAAGAAGGAGTGGGACTGGTGAGCTGTGGGGGAGGCAGAGGAAGAGGACACGTAAATCTTAAGAAGTAAGTAGAGGCCGGATCCTGACAGTCTTGTTAAGGGGTTCACTGGGAGGTCAGTGGGAAGCATCTGACTTGTTTTGAACAGGGAGGTGATGGGATCTGATTTGTGTTTGGGGAGTGGATTGAAACAGAGCAGTACAAAGCAGACAGTGTTAGGAAGCTGTCACAACAATCCAGGTGAAAGATGTGGCCTGAACGAGGTAGTGGCAAGGCAAAGGAATGGAACTGAGAAACATTTTGGCATTCAAAAGGGCAGAACTCTGACTGCTTATGTAATAGAGTGCCTGTGAAGGCAGAGTGCCCATGGTGGGTGGTGTCCTTGACCCTGATCTTCATTATTTTATAAAATCTGACCTCCTCTAGTGATGTCGATACAAGAGGAGAGGGCACCCATTCTTCAGCATGGGGAAAGATGTGGGAACTCCATACCTGCTTCCCAAGATTCAAAGTTAGGAAGACCTGTAAACTTAGGCCAGAAAGACCTCTCTTGAGAACCAGTGGTAGAGACAGACAGTGAGATCCTGCACATACAATGACTGAAGAAAGGGGGCTTATGAACAGGGGCCAAAACAGGGGTTTTGGAATTGATGCAGAAGGGCTGGTTTAGGCATAGTCTGTAGCTTGTGCTGGAGGCTTCTCTAGACCTAACCTCCCCAGCTGTTAAGGCACATGATCTGGCATGCCTTGGAGCCTGAATATTTTTTTAATGGCCGCACCCATGGCATATGGAAGTTCCTGGGCCAGGGGTCCAGTCTGAGCCACAGCTGCAACCTACATTGCTGCTGCAGCAAGGCTGGATCCTTTTAACCCACTGTGCTGAGCCAGGGATTGAATCTGTGCCTCCACAGCAACCTGAGTCACTGCAGTTGGATTTTTAATGTATTGCACCACAGTGGGAACTCCTTCAGATGGGCTCTTGACCAGACTTTCCAGCAGCATTCAGCTGTTCAGGATTTGTTTACAGCAAAATTATGGGAGAACTCTGTCAGCTAGCAGTTCTCTAGTTGGTTCTCCAGTGAGTGTTTGTATGACAAATCACTACCATCCTTTCCATCCTGATCCTACTTCTGGGATTGGGTAATCCTTTGGAGGTCATGGTCAGTTATGGGGAGATGTGCTATAGAGGGAGGAAATGGACTTGCTGCTACCAGCAGGGGTAGAGGCCTGAATGCATAATTGTTCATGACTGTATGTCCTCAGTGATGGTCAAACAGGTGACACTGGTTCTAACTGGGTGTTAGGAGCGAGGGAGAAGGAAGAATCAAGGGTGTTTCTCAGGATTTTGTAATGGAATCCAGGTCAACCACGACGCCATTCCCAGACGTGTGGGATTCACTCCCTGGCTAGGCTTTTACGTCTCTCGCCAGACACCAGACGGCAACTCACATTTCCATAGTGCTTTCCCGTGTGTCAAGAGCTTTCACGCATATTATCATATGTGATGCTTTCCAGTGCCTTGAGAAGTTCTCTAGACCGTCCACTCTTTCTCTTTATTATGATAAGGAAATTGAAGCTCAGAGAGGTGGAGTGAGTTGCTCAAGAATTCCAGCTCTGAATCCAGTTCTTATAATTCATTTGTTTATTCATTTAAATATCCATTCTTTATTTCTTACACTGATATTTATCGTGTGCATCCTAGAGCAGTTACTGGGGCAGTCTGCAGACATACAAAGATGTGCATGATAGTCCTTCCCTGGAGATCTGGCACAGACAGATGTGTTCACATATAAGAAAGAGGCAAGTATTGAGTTCCCACTGTGTCTCAGTGGTAATGCACCCGACTAGTATCCATGAGGACATGGGTTCGATCCCTGGCCCTGCTCAGTGGGTTAAGGATCCACAGTGTGACTGTGAGTTGTGGTGTAGGTTGTAGATGTGGCTCAGATCTGGCATTGCTGTGGCTGTGGTGTAGGCCAGCAGCTGCAGCTGTGATTCGACCTCTAGCCTGAGAACCTCAGTATGCCACAGATGTGGCCCTAAAATAAAATAAAATAAAATAAAATAAAATAAAAGACAAAAAATAAAAACACAGGTAGATTTCTCCTAAAGACTTGAGGTTTTGTAAGGGCACAGAGAGTCCACCTGAATGATGTAGGAGATGTCAGGTGAAGGGGGAAGAAAGACACCCCAGGTAACTGCTTTTTCTTATTGCATGTTCCATGGTTCTCTGATTTCAGAATCTTGAATGTCACTAAAAGAAGTATGAAGTTAATGAGACTGAGTTCTACCTTCTCTGAAAAATTTGGAAAGAAAGAAACAAGGATTGAATTGAGGGACAGCATTGTTTTATGCAAATGGTTAGATTTAATGAATAAATTCTTTCTTTAAAGGCCTTTTTTTTTAATAAAAAAGAAAAGTCAACTATGCAATCAAAGGAATTAAGTTTCCAGGATGGGTAATTTTCTCTATTGTATTTCACAGTTTGAACCCAGAATACTAAGCATTCCTCCAAATTACAAAGCAGGGGAAATAGAAGCTTTATAACTAACAAATGTAAAGCCCCAATTGTTCAACAGGGTCGCATAGAAATCTGTGTTAGAGCAAGTGAAAATATGGTGGTCCCTTGGATCCTTAATGGAAAATATTGTGACATTTCTTTGGAAAAAGTTCCTAAGTTAGACGTTTCTATCCTAACTCAATTTGAGTGCTCTTTTCAAAGTTAAATAGTATAATGTGTCATCAGTTCACATTGAACTGAATGTCCTTGGAGTTTTCTTGTGTCTTATGGTTTTTTTTTTTATCTTTTTTGTTTTTCATTTTTTAAAATTACTCAAATGAATTTATCACATCTGTAGTTGTATAATGATCATAACAGGATTTCCATCCCACAGTCCAAGCACATCCCCCCACCCCCCAAACTGTCTCCTCCGGAGACCATAAGTTTATATGTTTTTTTTTTTTTTTCCCCTGTATCTTCACACTCATCTTTTGGCAGCAGCTAGTGGATGGGAGACCAACACCTGCTTCCCTCCCCAAAACCCTGCTCTGCCTCCAGCACCATCACTGCTGTAAAGGAGAAGATTTTCCCACCATCCCAACTCTGCCCAGCCCCGTCTTTTCCCTTTTAGATATGTATCTAATTACTTTGTTGGTGGTGGTAAAAATAAGATCTTATTTGAAGAGCTTTCTTAAAAATACCAAGTGAAACATCAACAGAAATGAATGCAGTTGAGACTGACCTATCTCCAAAGCCAGAAGCCTGCCCCCGACACTGTGCGTGACTCCTGCTGTGTTGTGGCCTGGGACAGAGACCCTGCTGCAGGCAGAGGCCATCTGGACTTCAGTCCTGGCTGTGTCCCTAGCAGTGTACTCTTCCATGGTGGCCCACTTCACTTGGGTCTGGAAGGTGAACACCTAGGCCTCGTGTCAATAAATGTTGGTTGAGTGAATGAGGCCCTGAAGCAGACCCCAGCCTGTCTGGTTCAGTCTCTTTGCACACTGGAAACATTCCTTTCAAGGCTTCTTTGTCCTTAGAAATGTATTGTCCGTGGGGTGGCCCCTGTCTTCTCACCCTCCATGCCTCCCTGGGTGATCTCACTCACTCATGTGGTTTGATCTCTCACCGGTTTATTGGTAAATCCTAAACTTAGAATTTAGAACCTCTCTCTCTTTGTCTCCTCCTCACCCTTCCTTTCCCCTCCCCTCCTGTCTTTACCTCTTGCCCATGATAATGGACCCTGGAATCCCTGAACTCCTATAAATCACTAGGGAGTAGAATTTTCCCTGCTAAATGCAAGTACAAGAAAGAATACAGAAAAGCAAACGTAAAACAAACCCCCAAACAAACCACAAAGCAAGAGGTCTCTCTGAGGGCTTCAGCCGGTGGCTCTTCTTCCGTGTCCCATCTGTTCTTCAGTCTTGTCTGTTCTTCCAGCCAAGAAACAGCCTCTCATGGACTCTGCCTCACTCCCCTTTCCCAGGTCGGGTTCCAGTCCTCATTATTTCACACTTTACTTAATCCAGTAAACGTTCCATCTGTCTTCCCGACTTTGCTTTTTTCTCTTTTGTTTTCTCTATCCTGGTGCAGGATAGCCTCCCTAGCAATCTGGTTTTGTCTTGATATCTCCTTGCTTCTTGGCGGGTAGTGCAGAGGGGCTCTGTCCTGTGTACCAGCTCATGCAGAGTCTGCCCCCAGGCACTCCTCTGAGTCAGCCATCAGAGGGCCGCATGTCACCATTGAAATCCACTTCTTGACCTGTGCAGCCTAACACGTAGCCGTTAGCCACGTGTGTGACTGATCCCTTGACATTTGTCCTGTAGGCTTGAGGAATTGAACTTTTAATTTATTTAATTGTGATTGTTTGCCTTTTAAACTTAAAAATAGAAGCAGTTTTGTCAATGTGAATGGGAATATCAACAATGACTTTTAGTATTTGATTCAGTTATGAGAAAACTTTTATATGTACATATTTGAAACAGTTTGGGTATGTGAATTCATCTTTTCAGCTGTGATTTTATAATATCTAAATGCAGATTAAGGGAGTTCGCTGGTGGCCTAGTGGCTACGATCCTTTGTGTTCACCACTGCAGCCTCATTTCAAACCCTAAGTCTGGGAACTTAGATCCCACATAAAGCCACTCCATGCAGCAGCCAAAAATAAAAAAAAAAAGAAAAATGTAGATTAATAATTTCTGATTAATTTAGCATCCAAATTGGGATATATTGCAAGTGTGAAACACATATTAGATGTCAGAGACTTAGTAAAAGAACATAAAATATCACCTAATAATTTTTATGTATTGAATACATATTGAAATAACATTTTAGATGTACTGAGTTAGATGAAATACATCTTGAAGTGAATTGAATCCTTTGCTTTTTCCAAAATGAGGTTACTTAAAATACTTAAATTACACATGTAACTTGTATTACGCTTCTATCAGACATTGCTATTCGAAAACAGTTGGGCCATTTTCCTTATTCTTCACTCCCGTAGCTTATATTTTCCAGGGCAGGCTAAATTTTTAATATTTTCTGTAACCACCTCCTCCATCCTCATAAATAACTCATAATTGTTAGATAACCTGTGAATGGTTTAGAAAATGCAATCCAGGCTTCTACCCCTTTCTAGTGTCTTCCAATAATGTTCTTTACATCTGGAACACTTTTTTTTTTTTTTTTTTTTTACTGAAGTATACATATCCTCTGGGTCCAAATCCGATTATATGTCATCTCCCACCGCTGTGCCATCCTTGACTATACGCCATGGATTGATGTCTCCTATCTCTTGATTTTTTCAGAGCACTCAGAGTTGGTTTCTACACACTCACACTCATTGCCACACTCCATGCTTTGTTGCATTGCTCTGACTTCTTACATGCAAATCTTCACTTCCCTTCTAGAGTGTTCAGTCAATTTGAATCAAGCATCGTGCTTTCTCCTTCTTTGTCACATCTACCAAATTTGAACTTTTATTTTGAACAATACAAAGGCTCAAGAAGGACCAGTGAAGAAAAATTCCATATAGTTGAATTGTACCATTATTGAGTTGCCAGATACTAAATTTGGCCGTTTTAATTAATTAAAGAAATAAATTTATACTTTTGAAGATGTGCTGTAGTGGAAAAATAATTTGCCACAAAGTCAACAAGCTAAGCTTTTAGTTCCAATCCTATCTCCCTGGGCACCTGACCTTGGAATAAGTGCACTTCACCTCTCTGGAAATTTCTCACCTAGAAAAGAGATTAGGTAAGCTCTAAGGTATATTGCAAATCCCATATTTTGTAAGTCTATGATGGGAATCTTTTTCAACTGCCTTACTTGCTACTCTGAATTTTTAAAATAGAACATGCTGAACAGAAATTAGCATTTTTTAAAATGTCAGAGTCATTATTAGGGATGTCAATTATTATGCACTGACAACATAATGCAGCTAAGGGGTTATTGTGATGTGTATGATGGCTTACTCTCTAGAGCGTGTGGTTTTTATTTTTAAATTAATGTCTGCCCTTTAAGGTCCTCTTTTAATGTCAGACTGTCACCTGTCACATATTGCTCACGCTGGCCCTGCTTGTCTTAATACTTCCCCCGTCCTCATCCCACCTAATTTGGGACTCTTAACCTAAGGCGATGTGGGGAAACCCAGTAATGATAAGCTTCTTTGACTTATGTCTGAAATTGCTCATTTAGTCCCTCAGCAACCATTTATCGGGTGTCTGCCTATACCTGTGTGCGAGGCACAAGGTGGTGCAGGGGCTGAGGAAGAAATAACTTACCAGCCATCTTAATAACCGTGGGGGACTTCACAGTGAGGAAAGAGTCTGAATTTCAATGCAGGGCTTCTGCAGGCCTTTTTCTTCACTTCTCCATTTCTAGCTCCTTTCCCGATGGCCAAGTTTCCCAGACAAGTCACCTGTAGATAATAGAGGACTTAATAGTAGTTAGTTACACAGCGAGGAACTCTTGCAGAAATAGGCAAAGAGACAAGTAGAACAGAACAGAAAGCCCTTAGGTAGCTTCCATGTATGTGTAGGGACTGGATGTGTACAGAAGTAATTTCCCAAGACGGAAGAGAATGGGTTGCTTAGCCTCTCATTTAATTCTTTGCAGTAAGCTTGTGAACCAGGTAACACTCTTCTCCCCACTTTATAGATTTGGCAAAGAGAGGTTCAGAGGTTTGCCTAAAGTCTCAGTGGTGGATCTGGGAGAAAGTGTATTATCTTTGGTCTGTTTCTCCCCTTTCTCAGTACTGGGTCACATCAGATGTTAGATGATCTGAACCCTTCTGGTGGTCAAAGGAAACAAAGAGAAAAACGATTCTCAGCCTGGGGACATTTAACAATGTCGAGAAACATCTTTGGTTCTCACAACTGAAAAGTGAGACATGCTCTTGGCATCTAGTAGGTCAAGACTAGGGATGCTGCTAAATAACCTGCAACACAGGACAACTTCCACGAATGGTCCAGCTTAAAATGTCGATAATGCCGAGGTTGAGAAATCCTACAATAGGTCAGAGAAAGCTCTTATTCCTTCGCTGGTGCTGTGGGATGGATTAAAATAAATAATGTATTTGCAGTCTATTTTCTCAATCTTTTTTTTGTCGTAGTCACACTGTCCTTAAGCCAGGAACAAGTGGGAGGAAGGTGGGAAGGAGCTTCTGATGCATGAGGATACCTGGAACATTTTTCTTTAACCTTGCCTGTAGGAATACAAGTCACAGCTAAAGATTTACTACATATCTGTAGTAGACATGACTAATATTTGAATTTCTCATCTTCCTTTTTGGGGATGGGATGTTGAGCACATGCTTCTTGAAGTTGGATTTAGTCAGGCGACTGGAATGTGAATTACAGATGGAAGCAAGTTCCGATTTTCTGCTCTTGTGCTAGACCACAGCAACTTTGAGCGTGTATGTTTGGGATGGAGAAACTGGAACATCTAAGTGATGAGGAAAGCTGCCCCAATGGAGAACAGCAGTCCTGCTCAGTCTCCCAGATCTGCTGAAGACTTTATATGAGTAAGAACTAACCTTTTGTTGTGGTATACCACAGAGAATTTGGAAATTATTATCGTAGCATATTCTGACTTATCCTACCTCATTCATCCAAGTTCATTAGCAAGTATTTGAGAATTTTTGAACCCCCAAATTTCACATACGTATTCATTTCACACTGCTTTCTCAAATTTTGATTAGCACTGAGGTCCTAGAGAAATGTTGGACTCTATAAAACTCCAGTGACTGCAGTAAGCACAAAATGTTGTCACATATAGTTGCTGGGGCTTTGTGTAAAGGAGTGTTTTTTTTTTTTCAGGCCTTGAAAATACATTTTATGTCTGAAATCATTTCTGTTGACATTAAAATATGTCCTGAATTGTGACATCTCAAGCTTGAAGACTTTTACCTGCTTAGTATATAATTTCTATTATATAAGGTATAATGTAAACTTGATTTGGTTTCCTGAATTTCTCAATTAGACAGTGTGAGAATTCTAGGACAGTGGTAATCAGCTTCTCTCTCTTCTCTTCCACACACTTCAGTCTTTCTTGCTTCCTAATTTGAGTCAAAACCCTGTCATTACTTCTCTGACCTGTTGGAAACAGTTTACCATTTTTTGCAAGTTAAAGATCTAGAGACTGAAGACCAATCTTTTCTGTTTAAGTTATCAGTACTCTTGTAATGTTACTCTATGTCTACAGCCCAATGTGCCTTTTACTAACCCCCTTCTGTAAGTACATCTGTTTTAACTTATATCCAACAGATTGATTATTGCATTTATTTGCTAGCTCAGGACTGTTTATTTACTTCCTACCAATCCTATAGCTTTATTACATGAGCTGTAACTATTACCTAAGGGTTGCCTGGAAATCCTTAGTTCTTTTCACTTGTGGGAGTTTCATCTCCTTTTCCTCTGATGGCAAGTCTACTGCCCTGAGATGCAGTCCTGCGGGTGCTGGAAAATCTAACATGTGCACTAGGATGGCCGGGCTGTGCCATGCATGTGACTTTCTCGTGGTCCATCCACACTGTGGCCTATTGCCCTGTCAGCCCCAGATCCTGGCGGCTTTGTCTTCTCTCCACACGAACAGTGCCTGCCCATTGCCTGTCTCACCTCTGGCTTAGAGCACGGCTCTGCACTGGCTCACAGTGCTACTGTAATAGACTGATGGAAGGTTGAGGGGTCACCGAGGGGGTCACCCTCCTTTCTCAGGGCTCTCGCTCCATCTCTGTCCCCTGTCCTAGGAAGCCCGCAAATTCTCCTAACTCTAGTATGTGCCACCCTTTGGCTTTCCTAAGCTTTGGTTCAACCCATGGTCCTGCTTTTTTGTTTTATCAACTTCAGCCAGACCTTCTGCCAAACAAAGGCCGCCTATTCTGTGTTGACTCCCTTTGGAAATATGTGCTTCCGGATTAGTGTTTTCTTTCATCTAGCGCATTGTTAGAAATGGGAGTTCCTAATTTCTAGCACAGGGAGGAAACAATATAAGGTATCAAGGCGTTTGAGGAGCGTGAGAAGGAGTAGGTGACTTGTGGGAGTGGGGAGGAACGTGTGAGAGCACGGAAGACTTGCAGAGCTGGAGCCCGTGGGATCCAAGTGGTCAGAATGGGCCATGTAGTAGAGGCTCTTGGGACATATTATGTGGCCAGAAAGAAGCTTTTAAAAGATGTAACGGAGCAGAATGTTGTGCTCAAAACTACGTTCTAGGAAGATCACTCTGGCTTGGGTCAGAGGGCCACAGAATGGAGATGGAGAGAACAGTTGTGACTTTCACTCTGGAAGGAAATATCAAATGTATGGGCTGAGGCAGAAGAAGGGGAATGGAGAGCCGTGGATTTGGGAGCTGTTGAGGAGGTGGGATCGAAGGGCCTTGCCAGGTGTTTGGGGGCAGAGGCTCAGTGAGAGGATGAGCCTTGCTTGTGCAGAGGAGGGGATGATGGTGCCCTCTCTGAAGTAAGGGAACACAGCAGGAGGAGCGCTTTGGGCTGGGGGTTTAGGAAACCATGGATTCAGTTGTGCCTATGGTTGGTTTGAGGTACCACTGACAGTTTCTTGAGGATGTTGAGTAGGCAGCTTTAGCCCTACAAATGCCAGCACCCATATATTTAGCATGCTTGGTTTTGAATATTCTTAAGGGTCGTGTCATTAGGACAGCACAGATATAAATTGGTGTTTCACAGTGAATCAGGGAGTTCCTGTTGTGGCTCAGTGGGTTAAGAACCTGTCGTAGTGTCTGTGAGGATGCAGGTTTGATCCCTGACCTCATTCAGTGGGTTTAGGATCTGGCGTTGCTGCCAGCAGCATAAGTCAGAGATGCACCTCAGATCTGGTGTTGCTGTGGCGGTGGTGTAGGCCTCAGCTGCAGCTCTGATTTGACCTCTAGCCCAGGAATTTCCATATGCTGCAGGTGTGGCCATTATAAAAAAAAAAAAAAAGAATGAATCAGATACTCAACCAGACACTACTGAATAGCACAGACAACTATATTCAATATCCTATGATAAACCATAAAGGAAAAGAATATTTTAAAAAACTGTGTGTGTGTATGTATGTTATGTATAAAATTGAATTAGTGTGCTATACAGAAGAAATTAACACAACATTGTAAGTTAACAATGCTTCAGTTTTTTTTTTAATAGTGAAACATATAGCCTGTGAGTGAGACTCACACATCTGCTTTTTGAGAATTCAAAAAGGGTGGGTTCAGAGACAGAAGCCTGAAGTGATGGCTAGTAGGGTGAGAAGGAGATAACAGAATTTAAGCATGTGGAGTCTGAGTGGATACAGTGACAGAAAAGCCACTAAATGGTCAGGACTGGAGTCTGGGTGGTATCAGGACAGGACCTGTAGATTAGGGAAACAGAAGTCGAGTTCATTTTGCCAAACTTCAGTCTTTGATTTATTGATTTCTTTTCTTTTTTTTGTTTTTTCTAGGGCCGCACCCACGGCATATGGAGGTTCCCAGGCTAGGGGTCAAATCGAAGCTGTAGCTGCCAGCCTACACCAGAGCCACAGCAACTTCGGGATCTGAGCCTCGTCTGAGACCTACACTATAGCCCATGGCAATGCCCACTGTGATGCCAGATCCCCGGCCCACTGAACAAGGCCAGCGATTGAACCCGCAACCTCATGGTTCCTAGTCAGACTCATTAACCAGTGAGCCACGATGGGAACTCCTGATTTCTTGATTTCTTAACTCTGCTAAATGGCATGGGGCTGAGAAGCAGGCCCTAGCATTTTGAATTTGCTCTACATTCTTCAAGGCGCCCCTGCCCGTGCAATTGGCAGAGGCAGGTAGTTCTTTAACAATCTGCCAAGGGATTGAGGTGAGTAATGAACTTGAAAAAGACAATGAAATCTGATCCACATCAGCACAACTATTTCTGTTATCTCTGCATGCATAAGAAGAAAACCAAGAATGGTATTTGAGGCCAGAAGCATGATAAGTTTTCACTCTGACACTTTAATTTTTATTATTTTAACTTTGCTGATGCTTGCATGATGCTCCCTCAATGTCCCTCCCCCCAAACACCTTGGCAGGAGTTTTTTCTCCCCAGCAGTCCTCCACCCCACCTCCACCCTATCCCACATACACACACCCAAAATTTTCACTGGGTGATTTGACTTAGAAAGGCATTTCAAAATGTAATTTCTTCATTGGTGGAGAAACGCTTGGTGATCATTTTAAAATATCCAGTGGAGAAAGGAATTCCTGATGTCTTTAAGACGACATACTCAGCTGCATCTTGTTCTGCAATAACATTTTCTGGCACCAAGGTCATTGCTGAAATCCAAGTAACATCTCTGCTTTGCCCCAGCACCGTACATGCCTCTGGCTAATCTACAGACAGGTCTTGAAATCCCTGGGTGATTTTCGCACCTTGTCCCTAGGAATAAACGTCACTTCCTTTTGGGAGAGCTCAAGGCTGAATGATTCCTGACCAAATCCTTTTGGAGTGTACAAAGCAGTAGCTTTCTTGGAGTCAGAGACAAATTCCTGTCTGACTCTCTTCTACCAATGCAAACGTCTTAACTCTCAAAATAAAACTTGGTTTTCATATATACTGGGATGAAGAGAATTTATTCAGGTCTCAGCAGTACCTAGAGCTGAAGATACCAGCATTGGTGCCTTAATTTTTCTGTAATTTCTTGTATTCAGTGCATACCAGATCTTTTTACCTTCTGAAATAGATTTCCAAGGACCATCATAGAAACCACTGCCTGGTGACTTTAAAGGAAAGGATTGATTGGCTTAAGGTCTGTATATTTCTTGGGTTGTTTGATTGCATTTCAGCTTAGAAAACAAGAGGGTACTGGATTTAATTATCTAACACCCTAATTCACTTGGATGTCCTACAGTCACAGTAATTCAATTTAGCCCAAATTGAATTCATTCTGTCTCCCCATTGTTGCTCTCCTCCCTCAGTTCATGTCCTAAGGGTTAGTACCACCACCCACACAGACACCCAGTCCAGAAGGATGGGAGTTACCTCTTGCATCTTCACCAGTCTCCACATTCTCTTGATTCTGTCTCTTCAGTCTCTCATTTCTCTTTTTTCCTCTGCTTTCCCACCGCTTTACTTAAGGTCCCCACCATATCTTACCTGATCTGTGCTGTGTTAACAGTGTCTCTTCACGCCTTCCTGCCTCCCTGAGCTCAGTAGCTGGCCTTGTCGTCCTTACAAAATGACCCTCCTGGGTTGCAAATCTGATTGTTTTATTACAACTTAAGACCCCCTCAGTGGTTTCCCATGCCGACAGGATAATGTCTGAATTCTTTACACAATCACCACAGCTTCCCCTGTATGGGCTGGTCTCTGCCTTCCCTCCTCACCCCATGGTCTGACATTCTGCCATGTGACCCAGTGTTTCAGTGACATCATGTGCTTCCAGGCCGTCCTGTGACATACCCATTCCTTTCATGTTCTCTCTGCCTGGAGTGTCTTTCCTCCTCTCCTCTGACTGAGAAACTTCTGGTTATATTTTAAGAACATCTTATCCTTGGTAGCAGCTATTTCGTTTTTCTTGACCTCATGCTCATGATGGCACTTCATGTTACCTTGCAGCGATGTTATCACACAAACCGGGTGGCTTAAAACCACAGGAATTTATCCTCTCACCGTTGTGCAGAGCCAGAAGTCTGAGATCAAGGTGTCCACAAGGTCATGCTTTCTCTGCCGGCCCTAGTGGAGGATCTTTCCTGGCCTTTTCCTAAGCTCAGGTGGTTGCAGTGCTCCTTGGCTCATTAATGCATCATTCTCATCTCCACCTCCACCTTCACTTGGCCCCTTCTGTGTACCTCTCTCTTCACATGGTGTTTTTTTTCTCTCTCTCAGTGCAGGGTGACATTGTTTTCGCTGGTATAAAATTCTCAAAAACACATCAGTCTCCCGGTGAAGCTCACAGGGGGCTGAGCCATTAGACATGAGGATTCTCCTCAGATCCTTCCTGAACAACCTCACCCCCTTAATGGCTTCTGCTGAGATGGTTGATTGGATCCGTAAATCACATGTCCAGTCTCTTGAACAAACTGTTATCCAGCCACACCTTGGGTGTTCTCGCCAGAGCTCACTTTCTCATCTTTTGCTACTATCTGAATAGGCTGAAACTTTTCCAGATCATCAAGAGCTGGTCCCTTTTTGCTCGTCAATTCTTTCTCAATTTATCCCTTTCCTTTAGCATTTTATTATAAGCAGCAAGGAGAACACCTTCCACACTTTGCTTGGATAGCTCCTCAGCCAAATATCCAAGTTCATCACCTACAAGTTCTACTCTCTGTAAAACTCTGGGACACACTTCCATCAAGTTCTTTGCCACTTTTAAACACAGCTTGCCTTTCCTCCAGCATCCAATAACGTTTCTCTCATTTCCACCTGAGACCTCAGCAGAGGCACCTTGCATGTTAATATTTCTGCCAGCATTCTCTTCGTCATGGTGTCATGTGTTCTTGGAGGTAGTGGAAGCTTTCTCTACTCTGTTCCTCACTTCCACCTGAGCCGTCACCAGAATCACCTTTAATGTCCATATGCTTACCAACCACCTCTTCAAGGCAATCTAGACTTTTTCAGTCAGGCTCCTCAAAATCCCTGAGTTCCAAGCCCATTTGCACATTTTCAGGTATTTGTTACAGCAGCATCCCACTTCCAAGTACCAAAAGTGTATCAGTCACAGATCTCCAGAGAAATGGAACTAGTAAGATACATATGGATGTATTGATCTACATCTAAATATCTGTGTCCTTATCCAGATCTACTTATCCAGTTTGGCAGGTTGGAAACTCAGGGATGATTGATATTATATTCTTAAGGTAGAATTCCTTCTTCAAGAAACCTCAGGTTTTGCTCTTGAGGCCTTCAGTTGGTTAGATGAGAGCTGACCACATTATCAAGGGTAATCTCCTTAAAGACAACTGATTATAACAGTTACAAATACCTTCACAGCAACATCTAAATTAGTGTTTGCTTAAATAACTGGAGTGTCCTTCCTCCGCCCTTCTGACTGGGAAACTTCTAGTTATATTTTAAGAACATCTTATCCTTGGTAGCAGCTACTTTGTTTTTCTTGACCTCACTCTCAAGAAAGCACTTAACAATGTTACCTTACAGTTATGTTAAAGCCTAACCAAGTTGATAAGTAAATCTAGCCATCACACCCCCAAAATCAGACTTGATCACATTCTGTCATGAATTAATCAAGAAGTATCTGATACTTTATAAGCTCAAAGTGTCACATACTTATATTTTTATATAAGTTTTAGTTTTCATACTTAACCAGGAGTCTCTTATGTTTGTTTTACTTTATAGTCTTGCTTTGATACATATGATTTTGAAAATACTAGGTATTAAATGCTCTCTTCTTGAGTATCAGAGTAAAATATACTGCTTGGTTTTTTTAAATCAAGACAGTATTTTGAGGAGTTCCTGACCTGGCTCAGTGGAAACGAATCTGACTAGCATCCATGAAGATATGGGTTTGATCCCTGGCCTCCATCAGTGGGTTAAGGATCTGGCGTTGCTGTGAGCTGTGGTGTAGGTCACAGAGCAGGCTCAGATCTGACATTGTCGTGCCTGTGGCATAGGTCAGCAGCTGCAGCTCTGTTTTGACCCCCAGCCTGGGAACCTCCATATGCCAAGGGTGCGGCCCTAAAAAGACAAAAAAAAAATTATTAAAAAAATTTTTAATGAAATTGAGTTCTTTGTCAGAGAAAGTTTTCACACCCATTTGCATGATATGGTGCAACATTAGGGCCACTAAAGCACAAATCCCAGGGCTGTGTGCTTGCTAAGGGCTTACAGTACTGAGATACAAGAGTGAATGCAGATGATGGAACCCTTGGCTACCCATTAGAATAGCCTGGACTGCTTTTGAAAATCCCAGACCGATTAAATCAGAAAGGCTAGGAGTGGTAGCTAAGTATCAGTATTTTTAAATCTCCCAAATATAGTGTCTTAAAAATACACTCAGGTGGAGTTCCCGTCGTGGCGCAGTGGTTAACGAATCCGACTAGGAACCATAAGGTTGTGGGTTCGGTCTCTGCCCTTGCTCAGTGGGTTAACGATCTGGCGTTGCTGTGAGCTGTGGTGTAGGTTGCAGACGCGGCTCGGATCCCGTGTTGCTGTGGCTCTGGTGTAGGCCGGTGGCTACCGCTCCAATTAGACCCCTAGCCTGGGAACCTCCATATGCCGCAAGAGCGGCCAAAGAAATAGCAAAAAAAGACAAAAAAAAAAAAACAAAAAACACTCAGGTGTTCTCCTGTGGTGCAGTGGGTTAAGGATTCAGTGTTGTCACTGCAGTGCCTTGGGTCACTGCTGTAGTGTGAGTTCAGCCCCTGGCCTGGGCACTTCTACACGCCATGGGTGTGACCAAAAAACCCAACCAACCAACCAACCAACAAACCAAACAAAATACATCCACACATTTTTTGGATACTCCTTTCTTTAAGAAGTAAAACTTAATTCGTCCCTGCTTGAGAGTGAGTTGGACTTAGTGAATTTTGTTTTGGGGGTGTCACACCCACGGCACATGGAAGTTGCTGGGCCAGGAATTGAAACCAAACCACAGCTGCAACCTACGCCACAGCTGCAGCAGTGCCAGATCTTTAACCCAGTGCACTGGGCCAAGGATCAAAATGCACTGACAACACTGGATCCTTAACCCACTATTCCAGAACTGGAACTCCTGGACTTAGTGACTTCTAACGAGAGTATATGGTGGCAGTGACTGTGTTTGACTTCCAATAATAGGTCATAAAATGCTTTGAAGCTTCCTCCTGGCTTTTTCTCTTGAATACTGTGCTTTGGAGGAAGCCAGCTACTGTGGCCATGAGGACACGCAGGCAGCCCTAGAGAGAGCCAGCAAGGAACTGAGGCCTTTGTGGTTAATTTTATGTGTCAGCTTAACTGGGCCATGGGTGCCCAGATATTTGGACAAACATTATTCTGGCTGTGTCTGTAGGATGTGTCAGGGTGAGGTTACATTTGAAAGGGTAGATTGAGCAAAGAAGATTGCACGCACTAATGTGGATGGGCTTCCTGCAATCAGCTAAAGACCTGAATAAAACGAAAAGACTAAGAGGGAACTCCTCTTGCCTAAGTCCTTGAGCTGGGACATCAGTCTTCCTGCCTTCAGACTTGAACCGAAATGTCTGCTCTTCTTGAGTTGCACATCTATGTCTTTGGTACTGGAACTGACACCATAAGCTCCTCTGGCTTTTGGGATTTTTTTTGCATTTGAATTGGAAGTGTAATATTGGTGCTCCTGGGACGCTAGCTTGTTGACTGCAGATCTTGGGCCTTCTCAGCCTCTAATTCTCTCTGTATCCCTATCTATCTATCTATCTATCTATCTATCTATCTATCTATCTATCTATCTATCTCTTATTGGTTCCTCTCTGGAGAACCTTGCCTATTACAGCCTTCTGCCAAAGGCATGTGAGAAAGCCATTTTGGAAGCCCCATTCAAGCCTTCAGATGACTGCAGCCCGAGCTGACATCTTGACTCTGCAGCCTCATGAGAGATGCTGAGCCAAAACCCCTGACTAAGCTATTGCCAAATTCCTAATCCATAGAAATTGCATGGGGAAACAAATGTTCTTTGTTTTAAGCTGTTGAGTTTTGTGGTAATTTGTTGTATAGCAATAGTTTCCTGCCACAGTAGGTGATTCCAATATGCAGCCAAGGTTAAGGAGCACTGCCTTACTCTTCTGTCAGTAAAAATCATGAAATACCTGCCTTTCAGGCATTCAAAGGGATCTTGGCCACTTATTTATATTGTCAGGGGCCTGTCAGTTGTCTAAGTGAAGCAATAGGTATGTGGTGCTAACTTTTCTCTGCTTCTCAGTGTTTTCCAGTTTCATTTTTATATCCAAACAAACCCTCCCATCAGTGAGCTTCATACTTGGACTATATTACACTGCCCTGATCCTTGTCTTTTTGCACTCAGAATTGACCCCCCCAACCCCAGAAATTGTATTATCTCATGTGTGAATGTGGACATCTTTGTGTCTGGGACGGGGTAAAAGCCCTATGAAAGACATAATATTGTTCTAGATTTTTCTGATGTTTTGAACCATTCCTCTTGGGATTTTTGGAAGAAAATTCCACAGGAAGAATAATAGAAACCACTAGACACGAATTAATTCCCTGCCTTTTCTTGTTTTCAAACTGCTTTTGTACCCAGTCTTTCATCTCCTCTGGCTGTTATTCTTGAAGAGTGGATGTCCTCTTTGCCTAGGCTAATGCGTCCACCTGTGCTCTGCAGCACACTCTCTCCTCCTCTCCTCATGGGCTGGTCTGTATCTTTACTGCTCCCTCTCTTCTAGCGTTTCCTCATTGAAACTGCTCATGATTTGCTCTTAAAGACTGAACTCTATCCCCAGCTGAACTGTAGGCTCCTAGAAGGCAAGGCAGTGTCTTTTAATGAAGATTCATTGAATTCATGAGCGAATGCATTAATTTTGAAAATACCAAAGTACTGAATGGAGAATAGAGTTTCCCTTTTTCAGCATCTACCCCAAAATTTGTATTTCATTTTCTTGAAAATAAAAACTAAGATGAAAGTTAGAGCCTCTTCTCCAGAGATATAATAAAAGAAGCTACAAAGGTATTAAACTTAAGATCTAGATGTGTCTGGTTGGTGGTCAACTGCCAATGTGGCAACCTAATGACCACTTTAGAGCATTTATTTATTTATTTATTTTTGTCCTTTTGCCTTTTCTGGGGCCACTCCTGCGACATATGGAGATTCCCAGGCTAGGGGTCTAATCGGAGCTGTACCCACCGACCTACGCCAGAGCCACAGCAACGCGGGATCCAAGCTGTGTCTGCGACCTACACCACCGCTCATGGCAACACCGGATCCTTACCCCACTGAGCAAGGCCAGGGATGGAACCAGCAACCTCATGGTTCCTAGTCGGATTCGTTAACCACTGCGCCACAATGGGAACTCCCACTTTAGAGCACTTAAAGCATCATACTGAAACTGAGAAGCTGTAGATCTGTGACACCCTTTCTTTTATTGCTACCTGAGTGTTCTTTATTTCTCTTTATTTTGCAGAGTCAGAAAGTCACATTCACTCAAAGAGCCTAATGAAAATTATCTTAGGAAGCAGAGTAACAGCCATTAGTAGTTGTGAGACACACTGTAGCAGGATGCCTACTGTCTCTCTCTCAATCACGTTATTTATTACATCCTCCTTTTGAAATGTAAACAACAGACTGACTGCATTTAACTTTTTCCTTTACAGCCAATGTTGTGCCTATTCTTTCCTCACTCTGTAGGCTTTTTGTGGAGGAATCAATCCCTATCATGACTTAGAGAGAGTCAGCAAGACACGGAGGAAAGAACATGGACTTTGTATTTATTTAGAATTAGCCGAAGGCTGATTCTGCTACTTGCTAGCTATGTGGTTTGGGGGAAGTGATTTGATCTTTCAGAATCTCAGTGTCCTCACTAGTAAAAATAGTATGTAGCTCAGAGTTGTTATGGACGTTAGGTGAGATAATTTTGAAAACACTTATTGTGGTGGCAGTTTCCTTTCCTTCCATATTCACAGCTGACTTTCAAAGATACGTAGCCCCACGTTTCTCCTTAGATCCAAATCCATGATCCCAACTGCATATCTCTATGTTATCTCATAAGGGCATCTTTAACACAGTAGCTCAAGTCATTGTCTTTTCTTCCATTCTTTCTCCTCTGGTGTTCTCTGATTTAATTAACAGCAATGTCACTCAGTCACCCAGTCTAGAGACCTTTGTATCATCCTCTGTCTTTCATTTCCTCTCCTTCAGGCTTCATCCCCAGGATCTGTCAGTCAACAAACTGTTAATTCTTTCTTTAAAATTATAACCTGTCCTCATCCTCACCACTTCTGCCTGGGTTATGACTCTTGACTCTTTAACCTGGACTATTGCATAGCTCCATGTAAACAGAAGCATGTCACTCATGTGATTACACATAAGACACATTTGTAACAGTGTCCTTTGTGGATGCCCCCCCCAATAGTGCTCACCAAGGACCATGCAGTTGTGGATGCTGTGGGCACCAGTACATAGAATCATCAAATCACCATAGCCCCGAGAGTCAGAGTCACCACTTACCCTTGCACCTGGCACCTTGTACCACAGGCCCAAGGTCACAGCATACTCCAGTATGCCCCTACTCACAGGTGCAGGTCTTTCCTTACTCAAGTCAGCCCATGAAGTCTGGAAGAGGTGGCTGGTTCTTCAAATGTGCAAACACCTATGGAATAGATCCATAGGTCACATAGCCACATAGAGCACAAAGATTCAGGGAAACATGACTACACCAAAGGAACACAATAAACCTCCAGTAACTGACCCCAAAGAAGTGAAGATACAGGAAGTGCCCCACAAGGAATTAAAAATAATTGTTCTAAAGATTTTCAGAGAACTACAAGACAGCACAAATAATCACTTTAATGACATCAGGAAAATAATATAAAAATAATGCAAGAACAAAATTAGAAGTTCAACAAAAAGACACAAAAAATAAAAGAAATTTTGGAGCTGAAAAAAATCAATGACTGAACTGAAATTCAGTATAGAGATTCAACAGAATATAGGACCAAAAGGAGAAAGAATCAGTCAGTTCAAAGACAAATCATATAAAAATTATCCAATCAGAGGAACAAAAAAAAGAATGAAGAGTGATGAAGAAAGCCTACGGTTCTTAGGGACACCATTAAGGGAAATAATCTATGCATCATTGGAATTTTAGAAGAATAAGAGAGGGAGAAAGAGGTAGAAAGTTTATTTAAAGAAATAATGGCTGAGAACTTCCCAAACCTGGTGAAAGACTTGGAAATCATATTCATGAATCTAATAGACACCCCAAGATTTCAATCCAAAACAATCTTCTCCAAGACACATTATAATAAAAACTATTTAAAGTCAAAGACAAAGAGAATTTTTAAACAGCAAGAGAAAAAAAGTTTTTCCAAGAGAGAATGGGATGGTATATTCAGAGTGCTAAAAGAAAAAAAAGAAACCTGCCAGCCAAGAATAGTACCAGCAAAACTGTCCTTAAGAAATGAAGGAGAAATAAAGACTTTCCCTATCAAAAGCTGAGGGCGCTCATTACCACTAGACTTACCTTACAGGAAATGCTGTAAGGAGTTCTTCAAGCTAAAACGAAAGTACACTAGTAATATGAAAACATGAAAATATACAACACACTGGTAAGATAAGTGCATAGTCAGATTCAAATACTCTAATACTATAGTATGGTGGAGTGTTAACCACTTAACTCTCATATAAAGGTTAAGGACAAAAGTATTAAAAATAGATACAGCTACAGATTTGTTAATGAATACACAGTATGAGAAGATATAAACTATGACAATAAAACATAAAATGTGTCAGAGTTCCTGTTGCGGCGCAGCAGAAATGAATCCAACTAGGAACCATGAAGTTTTGGGTTTGATCCCTGTCCTCCCTCAGTGGGTTAAGGATCTGGTGTTGCTATGGCTGGGGTGTAGGCCAGCAGCTGTAGCTCCGATTTGACCCCTAGCCTGGGAACCTCCGTATGATGTGGGTGTGGCCCTAAAAAGCAAAAAACAAATAAAAAGCATAAAATGTGGGAGTAGGAGTAAAAGGATAGAGTTTTATATGTAATGAAAGTTAGGTTCTTATCAGCTTAAAATAACATCTTTTTAAGATGTTTAAAGTAAGCCTCAGGTTAACCACAAAGAAAAATCCTATGTTGGATACACAGCAAATTAAGAGAAGGGAATCAACAGTATATCAGCAATGTGGAAAATTATCAGTTCATGGGTAGGAAGATAGCAGGGGAGGAAAAAAGGAACAAAGGAAGTATAAGACATCCAGAAAACAAAGAACAAGATGGCAATAATAACTCCTTACCTATTGACAATTACGTTAAATGTAAGTGGGTTAAATTCTCCAATCAAAAGATACAGAGTGGCTGAAGGGATGAAAAAACAAGACCCAACTATATGCTTCCTATAGGAGACTCACTTCACCTTCAGGGACACAGATAAGCTTAAAGTAAGGGGATAGAAAAAGATATTCTATGAAAACGGAAACTAAAAGAGGTCATGGTAGCTATACCTATATCAGATGAAATAGACTTTAAGTCAAATTCTATAATAAGAGACAAAGTCATTATATAATGATAAAGGGATCACTTCATCAAGAGGATGTAATAATTGTAGTATATACAAACCCAGTAGTGGAGCACCTCAATATATTAAGCAAATACTAACATCCAAAGGGAGTAATAGACAACAATACATAGTAATAGGGGTGTTTAATACCTCACTGTGAAAACAACATAAGTGTCCATTGACAAATGAATGAATAAAGAAAATGTAATATATATGTATACAATGAAATATTATCAGCCATAAAAAAGAAGGAAATCTTGCCATTTGTGACAACATGGGTAGACCTTGGGGGCATAATGCTAAGTGAAATAAGTCAGAGAAAGACAAATACTGTACAATCTCACTTAACTATGGAATCTAAAAACATTGTCCTCATGAAAACTGCAACGGTGATTGTCAGGGGCTGAGGGGTAGAAGAAATTTGGAGTTGTTGGTCAAATTGTGCAAACTTCTAGTCATAAAATGAGTAAGTTCTGGCTATGTAATGTACCACACATTGACTATAGTTGTCAATACTGTATTTTATCCTTGAAAGTTGCTATGAAAATAGAGCTTTAATGTTCTCACCATAACAATAACAAAACGGTAACTGTCTCACATGAAGATGTGTTGACTAACCTTATTGTGGTGAACATTTTATAATATATACATCTATCAAATTGTCACATTGTATACCTTACACTTATACAACAGTATGTATGAATTAAGTCTCAATAAAACTGAAAAAAAGATGTAGTGAGAATTCATGTTAGAAAAAAAATCTGAACTTTAAATTCCTTGTCCAACAACATAGATCCTAAATGGCACATTTCCGTTTTTAATTTACAATATTGTAAATGGAAACATTACATTCAACGAAGTGTCTAGATTACATCCAACTTACTTTTTGTTTTTTTAATTCTTGATGAATTTTACAATGAGGCAATAGGTCTAATTTTTTTTAAATGGGGCATTGATATTGAAACCCAGCTCCTGACCTCTGTTGACCAGCTGGGTTCAATACATATATATTCATCCCAGAGAATTGCTTAGCTTCAGGGAGGAAGAATCAGGTTCTAACCAAAGTAGAGCATGATATGGAGTTCCCTGGTGGCCTAGCAGTTAAGGATCCAGTGCTGTCACTGCTGTGGCCCAGTTTTGATTCCAGGAAGTTCTGCCTGCCTCAGGCACAGCCACAAAAAAAAAAAAAAAAAAAAAAATCTAAGTAGAGCATGATAAAATGAGTGACTTCCTTGAAGAGCCTTGCCTTTTCTTCAGATGAAACATATTACAGTGTCTTGAAAAACTCTTTTCATTAATTTGTGCACATATTTCTTTTGAGGTTGATGCTTCTGGAAGGAAAGTACAAAATGACAGTGTCTGAGAGCAGTGCTTTTAGCAAGATATTCCTGACCCAGTTAAAGATCTCAAATTTCAGGCAAAAACCCATGCTCCCAATTTCCTCAGCAGTTCTGACACATTTGAGTGAATTCATTACAATTTTTAAACCTTTCCCAATATAAAATATTATGAATATAAATGTATAATTTTTAGGTTTAACACAGTTGTCATACATTTTTTGTTTTTGTCATTCTTGCCATAGAAGGAATGGAAGCTGCTCTAGAAACCAGGCTGTTAAGATGGCCCTTTTTCAAATGTGTTAGCAAGTGTAATTGGTTCATATAAAAGAGGACATGGAATCTCACTGGCTGCCTTAGGAGGAAAGGGTGTATTATTAACATTTGAGAGGGTAATAGGGGGTTTATCACGACTTCAAGTGTAACGAACACACAGAACATACCTTTTGACAGTCTGCATTCGAGTTCCAGCCATTGCAGGTTGTAGCTTTCTCACCCTTTCTTGAAAGGGTGCTGAGAAGTGACAGGGTTACCTCTCAGTCCTAGCACGTCCACCTTCTGGGGACTCCATAGATGTCTTTAGTGTCCATGTCACCCACCTCACCTGCTTCTAACTTCAGCTATACCTGTGTCACACAGTTCCTTGCACGCTCAAATGCATCACAACAGTGTCTGTATTCATTTCCTCAGACTGTAGTAACAAAATACCATGAACTGAGTGGCTTACATAACAGAAATGTAAGGTCTCACAGTTCTGGAGGCTAAAAACTCCATATCAAGGTGCTGACAGGCCACGCTCCCTCTGCAGGCGCTGGGGAGGGGTCTGTTCCAGGCTTCTCTCTTAGCGTCTGGCAGTTCCTTGGCTTGTGGCAACAGAACTTCAAATCTTCACGTGACATTCTCCTGTGTGTTTACATCTGTGTCCAAATTTTCCCCCTTTTTCTCAGGATATCATATTAGATTAGGGCCTACCCTAATGCCATTTTAATTTGGTGACCTCTGTAAAGAACCTACCTTCAAATATTGTCACCTTCTGAGGGGATAGGGGGTTAGAGGTCCAACTACAAAGTTTGCTGGGGGAACACGGTTCCACCCATAGCAGCATCATGCTTTAAACTCACATCTTGCTTTCTGTCTCAAAGCTGAAACTGTGGAAGTCAGCTAGGCTCAGAAGGTGAGCCTGCTGACACCCTTGGGTCAGTCCTCAATCTGTCAGGGGTGGGACCCAGTGGAAAAAATGCACCAACCTCCTCTCCTTTGGCTGGGTTAGTCTGGCAGATATTCTGTCTTTCCTCAAAAGTCCCAATGAGACTGGGTCCTAATGGCTGCAATGGCAACTTCATTATGCACCCTGACCCTGCCTTGCTCCCCGGTCTCACTGTTCCCTTCTCTTACTACAACTTCTGGGGATCCCCTCTCAAATTATCGATACTCTGCTGAGGTGATCTCTTTGTCTCAGACTCTGCTTCTGGGGTCATCCTAACGGCTACTTGCTATTTTCGGTAGAGAAACTAAGTAATCCCCTGTAAGCTTGCGGCTCAAGTTATACGTGACAGTAGTGCCTGTGACTATGGAATTAACCATGAAAAAGTCTGTTTTTCTCGTCTTCATAAATGTGGCCTGTCTTGCTGGTATGATTATAGTAAACATATAGAAAATATAACTTTTTATTGCTGAAGAAACCTACCCCCATCTTGGCAGGTGAGAGAAACTGAAGCTCACAGAGTTTATTGATAATACAAGAAGTTAGAAGCAGAGTAAAGGCTAGAACCTCGATTCTCTGATATCTAATTAGCATTTTCCCTCACTACACGTTTAAGGCCTGTAGCCAGGAATACTTCATATGTTAATAAAGGTTGTTCCTTTTAGAGGGTATTTTACACACTTTTAAGGTAATGGAGAATAAACTTCTTAAAGACAAGGAAGATTCCTATTTATATTTGTGACAAATGGGGTTAATGCCTTTTGGAGTCGCTGCTAGATATAGATAGAATGTTAGCTCCATAATGGCACGAGTTTTTGTCTGGTGTGGTTTATTGGTATATCGCAAGAACTTAGAGTAGGCCATGACACAGAGGAGGCATTTGATAGACATTTGTTGAGTGAGCAAATGCCTAAGAGACAAGAAATAATTGTTTCTGTCTCCTTTGCCTTCTATTAGAGGGCCACCTAAAATCCATTAATAATGGCACAGTTATACATGTCACAGAATGTTGAAGATTGTTTATATACATCCATGATCTAATTTAATCCTCACAATATCCCTGTAAGGTAGGGAAATGGAGCATAGAGGAGCTTCAAAGTTATTCAGCAGCACAGAGCTAATGATTGGCTCAACCATATCTTGATCATGTGGCCTCTGATTAGCGTCACTTAGATAACTGCAGTGTTAACGCTATAGAAAATGAGGGCACCACGAGCTTTAGTCTCTACTCATAAATTAAGCAATCATCTTGCAAACATCGTAACTGAAAGGCGAAAGAATCAGTCCAAGCTATTTCTAAACATTAAATCTGATGGAGAGTGATGACTCATCATAAGACCAGAAAGAACATTTATTTCTCCCTGTTGGCTTGTTGCAAGTCTGCTGGGAGTGAATTTTATTAAAGGGAAATTACTTTCACTGTCATAATTCCTTATGGTATTAAGCATCATTACTAATTGTTTTTTTTTTTTTTTGGCTCAGTTTATTTTTTTCTGAGGAAATAATGTTCTTCTGAACAATGGCAAGCAAATAAAATCTCCTCCTTGTGAAATGTCAGCTCTCTTTCAAAAAAAAAGGGGGGGGGGAGTTCCCATAGTGGCTCAGCAGTAACAAGCCAGACCAATATCCATGAGGATGCGGGTTTGATCCCTGGCCCCGCTCAGTGTGTTAAGAATCCAGTGTTGGAGTTCCCGTCGTGGCGCAGTGGTTAACGAATCCGACTAGGAACCATGAGGTTGCGGGTTCGATCCCTGCCCTTGCTCAGTGGGTTAACGATCCGGCGTTGCCGTGAGCTGTGGTGTAGCTTGCACACGCGGCTTGGATCCCGAGTTGCTGTGGCTCTGGCGTAGGCCGGTGGCTACAGCTCCGATTTGACCCCTAGCCTGGGAACCTCCATATGCCGCGGGAGTGGCCCAAGAAATGACAAAAAGACCAAAAAAAAAAAAAAAAAAAAGAATCCAGTGTTGCCGTGAGCTGTGGTGTAGGCCGCAGACGTGGCTGGGATCTGGTGTTGCTGTGGCTGTGGTGTAGGTCAGCAGCTATAGCTCCAATTTGACCCCTAGTCTGGGAACTTCCATATGCTGTAGATCCAGCCCTAAAAAGACTATATATAGTCTATATATATATATATATATATATATATTCACCTCAGCTTTCTTCGTCAGACTGAGACAATATATTCCAGAGGTTAAGTCAAGGGCTCTGCGTCAACTGTGTAGCTTTGATGAATTCCTTACCCACTCTGAATTCCAGGTTCGACATCTGTAAGATGGGATCAAAAGAGAACTCTGCTTATGGTGTTGTGGTATTAAATGAAATACTGAAACCAAAATACTTTACACAGGTCCTGGCTCTAAATGTAAATGCTCAATAAAATGTTGCCACCTCCACCACCATGTTCATATTGAAGAAAAATCCTTTTTCAATGGCTTAATACCATTATTTGTTTGAAGAAAGATTGCCTTTGCTAGGGTATGGATGATTTCTCTGGGTCTGCAGATACAACATAGAAAGTGAAAGTTCCCAAGATGAATTGTGTTCCTTCTTATGTGATTTAGGGCCTCATCATCCCTTACAATTGTGCTCTCCAACATGGTAGCCACTAGCCACGTGTTTTGGGCCCTCCAAATATAGCTAGTGTAACTGAGGAACTGAATTTTTAATTTTAATTAATTTTCATGTGTATCAGTTGAAACTTAAAAAGCTGCTTGTGGCTAGTGACAACCAGACTGGACAGCATTGTGTTTCATCATGCTGGAGTTGGAACTTGGCAAATCTTTGCCATCCGATGCCCTATTAGGCTCTGCCAGTAGAGGGCACTAAAGAGACCCTTCAAAGTTGGGAGGAAAAGGGATCTGTTCCTTCTAGTCCACTTTCATTCCTTGTCAGTTAGTGTCACCACAGCAGTGGTTCTTCACTCCAACAGTGGCAGTCGGTTTCAGTATTTGCCACACTCCCAGAACTAGCCCATTTTACCCCTCAGAGATAGCAGGGCAGTACTCACCCTTTACACCCATGCCCCTGGGTCTGGGCTCCAATTCCATGGGCTCTTCCTCCAAACTTTAAGTTCTGGTGACTCTTACCTTTTATATGGGGACAGGTTGCTGCTTTAGTTTTCTCTTTTTGTCTTACTGTTTCTCTGACAGCAGTTCAGTCAGTTCTCTACATTAAATCTTTTCATTTGCAGTACCTGGCATGGTATCTGTTTTCTTGCCTGGACCATGACACCAGCTTCCTACAATCTCAGTCCACATGGAGTATATTCCCGCTACTTTAGCCCAATGAAGCTCCAGGCCCACAACTTCACCTAGAACTTCACCTGTGACACAGGCTAGGCAGATTTTCCTTTTCTGCTAATTCTTAACCTCACCTTTTAGCCAAAAAGTTTTAAGGTTTATTTTAGCCATACCACCTTCAACTTCAGTTTCAGTTGCTTTTCTCACTGGATCTCAGTTTTTACTCTTATGTTAATTTTCCATTTGCTTTAAATTGGGTTTTTAATTATTATTATTATTTTTGCTTTGTCTTTTGGTTTTCTTCTATCTTATTCTCAATTTCCTCATTTAAAATCTCAGCTATGTCATTTATATTTCCTTTCTGTTATTTATTCTGATGGGTATATTAAAAAAAACTTTAAAAGGAACAAATTTATTTTTAATTTATTGATTTAAGTTTCTTTGCTTCTTTTTCTTTATTTTGTTTTGTATATGCTGAAATTTTTAAAAAAACATGTAACATGTAGCACGTAACATATTCATATAACATAAAATTTACCATCTTAAACATTTTTAAGTGCCCAGTTCAGAGGTATTAAATACATTCACATTGTTGTGCAACCACCACCGCCATCCATCCCTGTAACTCTTTTCATCTTGTAAAACTAAAACTCTATACCCATTAGACAATAACCCCCTTTCTCCCCGCCTGCCCCCACCTCTTGGCAATCACCATTATATTTTCTATCTTTATGGTTTTGCCTACTGTAGGTACCTCATATAAATGGAATCATACAGTATTTGTATTTTTGTGACTGGCTTATTTCTTTTAGCATAATAGCCTCAAGGTTCATCCATGTTGTGACATATTACAGAACTTCCTTCCTTTTTAAGGCTGAATAATATTCCATTGTGTGTTTATCCATTCATTTGTTGATGGACACATGGGTTGGTTCCACATTTTAGCTATTGTGAGTAATGCTTCTAGGAACATGGATGTACATCATAGAAGTTTTAAATGACTTTTCATGAGAAAAGCAAACACTGAGTCCCCAGAGATAATGCTTTAAATGCTGAGAAAAATGGAAGTTTTCTTTCCTCTCACTTCCTGGTATTTACTTCTCTAACTCCCCCTAATGGATCTCCCAGCCTGGGTGAGGCATGTTCTACCAAGAAGTTCACCAGGTAGTTACAGAGTCCATATAAAAGTTACCTCTCCTCAGAGTCACAGTCCTCATTTTGCCTTTGACCCATTTTCTTCATTCAAATATTTTGCATGCTGACATTTCACACCATTCAAGTCATTGGGCTCTAAATCCATGATCTATCAAATATATTATCATTGGATTCTGGACAAATCCTTCTGGTATCACAAACCTGGAGAAGTTGGTACTAAGGAGGTGGCAGCCAGGGTATGGCTATCTCATGGTGTTCTTAGGTGGTAATGAACTTCCTTCTTTTTTTAGGGCTGCACATGCAGCATATGGAGGTTCCCAGGCTAGGGGTCGAATCACAGCTGCAGCTGCCAGCCTGCACCACAGCTCATGGCGAAACTGGATCCACGACTCACCGAGAGAGGCCAGGCATCAAACGTGCCTCCTCATGGCTACTAGTCGGATTCGTTTCTGCTGTGTCATGATGGGAACTCCCACTAATGAACTTCTCGATACCACTAGAGAACCAATAAGAGATTATGTTGCTGCTTCTCTGCTTCTTGGACAATTTTACCCAGTCTGCTTCCTGCCTACTTATTACAAGGCTCTTTCTCTTCTCACTTTCTCTCTCTCTCTTTTTTTTTTTTGCCCCACGTGCAGGGCATGCCAAAATTCCCGGGCCTGAATTGAACCCGTGCCACAGCCGTAACCAGAGCCGCAGCAGTGACAGTGCCAGATCTTTAACCTGCCTATGCCACCCGGGGACTGTAACCTCTCCTCACTTTCTTATCAGGGACATGGAAAGGCTCATTCAAGGTACACTTTTCCTCAGCTCCCTTCCCTTGCCACAAAGGCCAAAGAGAGACTAGGTGAAACAGGCATTAGCACCAATAGGAGTTTAAAAATAGTTTGTTTCCTTTTGGAGAGGTTCTTTGGCTTGTCAGATTCCATTCTTGGCAACTGATGACAAGGTTGCTTCTGTGTCTTGGCTATTGTAAACAGTGCTACAATGAACATGAGGATGCATGTATCTTTTTGAATCAGAGCTTTCATCCTTTCTGGATAAATGCCCAGGATGGGGATTGCTGGATCATATGGTAGTTCTATATTTAGTTTTTTAAGGACCGTCCACACCATTCTCTGTAGTGGCTGCACCAGTTCACATTCCCAGCAACAGTGTAGGCGGGCTCCCTTTTCTTCACAACCTCTCCATCTTTTGTTATTTGTAGACTTATTAACGATGGCCATTCTGACCAGTGTGAGGTGATACCTCATTGCAGTTTTCATTTGCATTTCTCTAACAATTAGTGACGTTGAACATCTTTTCATGTGCCTGTTAGCCATTTTTTGTCTTCCTTGAAGAAATGTCTACTCAGGTCTTGTGCCCATTTTTTGATTGGGCTGTCTTTTTGCTATTGAGTTATATGAGCTGTTTGTATATTTTGGATATTGAGCCTTTTATACTCTTCCCTTTCGGGTCAAAATCTCTTCTCACAAATATCCCCCTGCTTTTTGCTCTTATAATTTAATAAATTCCTCAGGGTCTCCCTTCCCTAGTTTGGTTCCACCCTCAGCTTTTCCCCCAGTGTACGCAGGAGTATGACTGTGGTTACTGACGGAGTGACAATGACTGGTGGGCTACAAAATAGTAATTTTGTTCCATGAGAGCACAGGCCAGGAAATAAGAGTTTCTCTAAGCAAGGGGAGAGGAACTGCTCTGCAGATACAGGCGGCCCAGTAGAAAGCACTACATGGGAGGGTTGGGGGTTAAGGGTACTCCTCAAAGTGTTCCAGATGTTTCCAATCAAATTGCTGGAATTGCACTTTTTCCAGGTCCCTGCCTTCACTTACATCAAAAATGTGGCAAGGCTATGAATCCAACTGATACTCTAATTCAGCAAAAGCAAACTTGGATTTGATCAGACTCAAAGTCTGAGTTAGATTTGGGGATATTTTACTTTTACTGCTCTAAGAGAGACACTGTTTTAAGCATGTTATAGAAAATCTTTGATTTTAATCTATGCCTGGAGGTGAAAGCTCAGGTATATGAGGTTTTTGTTCTCCACGCTTTAAGTTGGCCACTGCCATCAGGAGCAGCCTCCCATCCTTCAGAGGGTCCTGTCTGAGGCACATTCTACCAGTGTCTCGGAGGGTCCCCAGTGCGATAGACCCCAGCTGCTCTCAGCAATGGATACAGGTCCATATTCTTTGTTAAAGGTTTTTTCTATTCCAGTCAGTCTCTCTCTCTCCATGCTCCTTCATTTTTTTTTTTTTTTGTCTTTTTGCCATTTCTTGGGCCGCTCCCACGGCATATGGAGGTTCCCAGGCTAGGGGTCTAATCGGAGCTGTAGCTGCCAGCCTACACCACAGCCACAGCAACACAGGATCCGAGCCTACGCCAGAGCCATAGCAACGCGGGATCCGAGCCATGTCTGCGACCTACACCACAGCTCACGGCAACGCCGGATCGTTAACCCACTGAGCAAGGGCAGGGACCGAACCCGCAACCTCATGGTTCCTAGTTGGATTCATCAACCGCTGCACCACGACGGGAACTCCATGCTCCTTCATTCTTGCTTCCTAGGAATAAACCCCCTGCACCCCCAAGCCCTTGCCTCTGTTTGGAGGGAATCCAAAACTGGGACACTGGGTTCTTGAACCAGACCCCACCCCACTACCTATGTTTATACAGCCCACTCATGAACAGAGAATGATTTTCATATTTTCAAATGATTGAGAAAAATCAAAATCAAAATGTTGTGTGACACATGAGAATTATATAAAAATCAAATTTCTATCTGTAAAGTTTTATTGGAACACCGCTATGCCTATTTTATGTATTATGTCCAGCTGCTTTTGCAGTGCAGGGCAGGGTTGAGTCATTGTGACAGAAACCATCTGGCTTCCAAAACCTCAAGTAATTACTATCTAACTCTTTAGAGTAAAAGCTTGCTGACCCATGGATCTGGGCCATACATGTGCTACTAAAATTGAATTGTAACATTATCGAGTATAGGCTAAAATCTAACCTTCTTTGTTATATCACAATCTTTTCTTTCAGAGTATTTTAGGCATTTTAAAAGTTTAGCAGAATTTCTACCCAATTATCATTAATAAGTTTCTTTTTAGACCTCAGAACTGGTTATATGTACAGAACACAGAGTTTAAAAAAACAGAAAGTGAGTATAATATTTAACTTTAATATTTACTTTTTAGATAATCTTTTGACTGCTTGGCACATAGCAGGGAGGTAGGGAATATTTAATAATAAATGAAAAATGACCATATTTTTCTGAAATACCAAGTAGTTCTCCTGTTTCATGTTAGAAATTTAACTTGTTATAGAGAGAAGTGTTTCATTTTGAAAATAAGTGGTCTCAGGCCACAGGGAAGCAGGTCTCCTTTTCATCGTTGGCTGTAACCATGGTTCAAAGTCATTTGATCTATCCATTTATATCTAGAGCACAGAGCCCCTTTGTATACAGAGAGTAATCAACACCTAAGAATTTTTCAATTTCCTTTATTACATTTTGCTATACTTGCAAGTTTCCAATGACTTAGTAACGCACTTGGAAGATAGCCAAAAAAATTACGTTTAGTATCAACTACTGTTTATTAATATAGCGGATTCTATTTCATGTGGCATGCCCTCCCTTACTGAAAAAAATCCTTAATAGTTTTTCATTGCATGCAGGCTGCATCCAAATGCCTTAGACTCACCCTGGGGGCAGCCTGTCTCGCTGGCCTTGTCTCCTACTATCCTCCAGTTAAACGTCCTCCAACTCTCAGAAGCATATGCCCAACCCTCCTGCCCTCTACACCATCTCTTCTTTTTTTTTTTTTTCTTTTTTGGCCACCCCACGGCATATGAAGTTCCTGGGCCAGGGATCAGATCTTCAGATCTGAGCTGCAGTTGTGACCTAGGCTGCAGCTGCGATGTTGCTGGATCCTTAAACCATTGTGCCAGGCTGGGAATCGAACATGTCCCTGCACCCCAGTCACACCGCTGGTCCCCTTGCGCCACAGTGAGAACTCCCACACCATCTCTCATGCATTAGGTGCCCTGAGAAGCAGATGTGGAGACCAGGATTTGTGTGCAGGTCGTTTCTTAAGGGGGTGTTCTTGGAGAGAAGGGTGCGGGAGTGGAGTGAGTGGGAGAGGGAAGGGTGGGATTGCAGGTGAGCTCCCACAGAGGGTCCTTCAGCGTCAGCCGCAGCCGGTGTGTTATTTCTCAGCCTCTATCTTGCCGTGAGGAGCAGGACCTGGACTTTTATACTCTCTGGGCCCTGAGTCACTGGCTGAGGGCTGCTTAGAGGCAAGTAGAATCCCAGGCACTATGGGCTTTCTGGGCAGGTGGGAATAGTGGCACTAGGCATCTAAGGGCTTCTTCTAAACAAAGTCATGGGTACAAGCCATTATAGGCAGAATCCCCCAGAAGTTAGGGAAGGGTGCACAGGAGTGGTAAGAGGGATCTTGGTTTCTATTTTTTTTAAATAATTCACTGAATTTTATTATATTTATAATCGTACAACCATCATCACAACCTAATTGTTTCTATCACGTCGTCTCCTCTAGCATGTGCTTGCCACATGGCATGTACCACCTTCTACTTCCAAATACCATGGGAAGGAAGGTGTCCTGGAAGGGAACCTGGGCTCCCTACCCACCCAAGGAACCTTGGCCATATGTCTGAACTTCTCTTGATCTCTTAGGCTGGGCCTCTTTAAATGAGGTTAGTTCCATGTACCTCAGAGGAATACCCTGCCAATTAAAGAAACTACCCAGGAAACTAACATATAAGAGATCTTCCACACATGTCAAATCTGAAATTGTCCCCATTTGGCCAATCTCTGCCAACTCCTTGCTCTCTTCATCATTGTCTAGAATCACTCTCTACTCTGTGACACATGGGATGAATTAGGAGCTTCTCTGTTTAGTACAGTTAAGCACTATTATTACCCGTGATGCAGCCTCTGTAGTTGGGTTATGCAGAACTTCCCAACGTCAATTGACATTTTGGACTGGAAAATCCTTTGTAATGGAGTGTGGCTGCCCTGTGCACTGTAGGATTTTTAGAAGCATCCTTGAGCTCTACCCAGTGCATCCTAGTAGCACTGCCTCAAATTGTGACAACCAAAAATGTAATCAGGCATTGCTAGATGTCACTTGGTGAGCAAGATCATTCCTGGTTGAGAAGCACCTGGTTAAAGAAACTCCTAGGAGCTGTGCAAAGTTGATTTCAATCTTGGAAATCATGTAGGTTGAGTATCAGTACCTTTTCAACAGTACCCTTTAAATGTTAGAAATATTTTCCCTCCTTGTCCCCCTTTAAATAATATAACTTTTCTTGTATTTTTTTGTGTTTTGGTCATTTCTGTTTAGCTTTGCTTTGTTTTGGACACTGGGCAAGGTGAAAGGGAGGAAGCTCACATATTCCATATTCAGGAATTTGAGGAGCCACGCTTCAAGCAACATGGTTTCGGAGTTCCAGAGAGCTCATATATATTGTATCTCAGTCTCTGAAGGAGCCAGGGTTTGAATGCCAGCTGCCTCACCCGTCCAGTGTTTGAGAAGCAGCCGTTGACAGACTATGATATTGAGTAATGATTGATTATATCCTAGATAACGTTTTATTGGGGGCAGGAAGAATAGAATGAGTGTTACTGGGTAAGACAGGATGTGCCAATCTCTTATCTAGAAGAAACAATCGACAGTGTTTTGTGACCACAATTCTAATGAGGCATATTTAGGAATGAATATTTCCGTACAAAATGCCGTCCAATAATCTTATCTTTATGTGACCTGTGGGTGTCACTTTCAACTTGTTTCAGTCATCCTTGTCAAAGAGAAAGCCAGAGTAATTGAAATCATCAAATTACTATAATTGCGACTTTATACTAATCCACTAATTATCCCCTTAATTCAGTTTTCACCACTGAATATTTATATCTCTATTAGGAGCGGATAGAAGTGGAAAAAAATATTGAGTATTGCAAATTGTAATCTCAGGAATTTGAACAGGTACAAAATCATTACTTTCTCATCATAGAAGAATAATTTGCTGTTTTTAAGCATTCCCAAAGTGATGATAGGTAACTGCTGAGACACTGCTCCCAGCAGGTGCCCTCATGGGTGGACCCCAGGGGAAAACCAGCTAATTTACACTCTAAACAGACCTTCTTTTAAGAGAGGCTTTTGAATCTTTTTCATTTGGTTTGGTAAAACCTTTAAGTATTTTAGCATTATAATGTTTGGCTTTACTTTTGTAAACCTGCTTTTAGACCCGGCAATTCCTGGCCAGGCTCCTGAAACAACCTATTCTTACTTGCAGTAAAGCTGGGAGATCATCAGAGAGCAGGAGAGAGGGCCAGCGTCGCCCAGCCACTCTGCACTAAGTACCCTGAATCCACCTCACTTGAGGACCCAGGAGTCCTCCTTTCCTGCCTCCCTCTTTCTACTTCTTTTTCCACCCTATTCCCGGCTTTGTCCCTCTGACTGCCCCAAAGCCTACCCAGTGTGGCCCAGAGGCAGGTCTTCACCCCTTGTGTACCTTGTAGCAAGTCCCATTTGGCTCTGAATCCCTGCTGGGTTCAGTGTGGCAAGCCTACAGAATAAATTCCCCCCTTCCTTGCTAAGGGCCATCAGTTCTCACAGCTTTACTTTGCTGTTTCCTTATGAATAACTATTTTAGTCTGGTTAAGTGGTTATCAGACTTTATTTTAGCAGCCACTTACTTCCCTCAGATAAAAGCATCTTAACAGTGCCTGTTTGTGAAACAAACACTCGTGCCATTGCTTTTGGAGAACCAGGGAGGGGTGTGGCTGGTCTGTCTTCTCTGCTCCCCTCAGACCGTCCTTAGATTGGAGCAGCCCATTCAGTATCATTCGCAAATCACTGGTCTAGTCCAGCCTCCTTATTTTACAAACAAGGAATTTAGTCCCCAGTAGCTGCAGGCGCGAGTTCCAAGTTTCATTGCTTGTTTCTGACAGAGGCAGGATTTGAACTGGCCTGGCACTCTTTCCCCAGTGGTCCGTCCAAGTCTTGTGGCCAGATAGATATGCAGCATATAGATGTTCTTGACAGTTTGAAGCAGGTAGCCATTTTGCCCCAGGCTCAGTCTGAACTATTTGCCTTATCATTGTTGAGCTGAAAAGCATTCTGAAAAGATATTCCATCCAAGCTGGGGATGCGTAGCTTCTCCCATGACGAGCGAACCTCTCTTCTTTTTTTTTTTTTGACCTGTGACCACGGCATGCAGAAGTTCCCTGGCCAGGGATCGAACCCGCGCCATAGCAGTGCCAACGCTGGATTCTTAACTGATAGGCTACCAGGGAACTCCAGCTGTCTTTTCATTTCCACCTTTCTTGCAGTTGCAGGGCCCCAGAGTCCCCCGCCCCATGGTGTTGAGAGCTATCAGGATATATAAAATGTTCTCACAAACAAATCACTAGTTGTGTCCCCGCTCCTCTGAGGATCCCTAGCAGGCCTCTGGATCTCAGGCTCTGCCCTTCCCAGCTGAGTTTGTGGCCATGGTGGCCTGTCCACCGTGTGCTGCTGCCCTTGCCTGGAGATGCGGTGTGAAGTGCATGCAGACTCTCTCTGTTCTCCTTTCTTCTGTGTAGTAGCTTCTTGTGCGCTGGAACTTTACAGAGATTGAATGAAAGTGACCAGCCGCCCTCCATCAGGCACAGACATTTGTCCAGTAGTAGATGCTGGGTAGAGAGATTGCTCTAAGTAATGGATTTCAGGTGGGATTCAAAATAGTCCCTTGGCAACCACAAGTCTGTTCTCTATGTCTGTGGGTCTGTTTCTGTTTTGTAAATAGGTTCATTTGTGTCATATTTTAGATTCCACAGATAAGTGATAGCCTATGGTATTTGTCTTTCTCTGTCTGACTTACCTCACTTAGCATGAGACTCTCCAGTTATATCCGTGTTGCTCCAAATGGCATTATTTCATTCTGTTTTATGGCTGAGTAGTATTCCATTGTATATATGTACCGCAACTTCTTAATCCATTCATCTGTCCATGGACATTTAGGTTGTTTCCATGTCTTAGTTATTGTGAATAGTACTTCTATGAACATAGGGGTGCATGTATCTTTTTGAATGAAAGTTTTGAGTTTGGGGTTGGTAGATGGAAAATATTACATGTAGACTGGATAAGCAATGAGGTCCTACTGTAGAGCACAGGGAACTGTATCCAATATCTTGGGATAGAACGTGATGGAAAATAATATGAGAAAAAGAATATATATGCATAGGACTGGGTCACTATGCCATACAGCAGAAATTGACGCAATAGTGTAAATCAACTATACTCTAATAAAAATAAAATTAAAAAACCAAAATAGCCCCAACCCTCTGATTGCTATAACCAGGTATCTGGGTCAAGCTGGTTATGCAGGATTTTTTGTTTTGTTTTAAGACATTCTGTCCCAGGAGGCACCTTAATTCCACAAACAAACAAACCAAAAATGGGTTTTCTGGCAGACTCAAGCCACTGGACCCACAGGTATGTCCAGACAGTCTCAGTTCCCTTGGTAACCAGGAGACGTTCCAGCTGCAAGTCTACTGTGCTGGAGTAATTCTCCCAGCTTAGGATGTGTCTACCAGTGGGCCTCTTTCTGAGCCCACCGAACTCTTCTGGAATAGATCTCTTCCTTTCCCTCCTGCTTCCTCCCAGCACCAGGATTCCCAAGTGTCCTCCTAATGCCACGTGCACTCAGCCTAGCTCTTCTGAGGGTCCCCTGCTCCATCCACACTGAGTGGCCACACGTGGATTGTGTTGAAAGAGTGAGGAGGGCAGGGAAGGGTTGATAGTAGGAAAATCTGCAAGTATAGAAAAGAGAGGTATATGTTAATTAGTGTTAAAGAAGAGTTTGCAATTGATTAGGGCTTTTATATACATTCTAGTCACTTAACAACCTTGGGAGCTCAGCATTGTTATCCTCATAAGGTTTTAATTTCTTTGAGATTACAGTGCCAGAAAAATGCTCTATGTCCTCAGAGGAACTGATGTTCACTCTCCTTAATGAAAACTGAATGTATGTAACCTCATTTTCCCCTTCCTGCCTTGGCTTCTAGGAACCTCCTATTCTAATGTGGCAAATAGTAAAGGCTGTGATAATCACCCTTTCTGATTAGAGTGCTTTCCTTTTTTTTTTTTTCTTTTTTTGTTCCTGATTCTCCCTAGGTCCCCTTCTTCTCTTTTATATTTTCATTCATTCATTCATTTCTTTGTTTTCTCATATATACCCTCTTTCAAAATATTTGAAACAGATTATGAAAGCTTATAGCACATGCTACCAAAATAGAAAGATTGGATGAAATGCATGGAAATAACAAAGTAGACATAGAAGAAGGTCCCAAAAGGAAATGTTCTAGTTTATATATAATATGGAGGCATGGCCAGGGCTTTAAGAATCCATTCCTTAGCTACCCGTGAAAGGATAGGAAGGAAAATATGTATTGGAACATTTGTACTCTTCCTCTGAGTTATATACTTCCCAGGAATCATAGGAAGGTTTTTTCTATTCCTAGGTTCTAAAGAAATTTGTCCATTTTTTCCCTCTAGTACTTTAAAGATTTCAGAATTTTACCTATAAGTCACTGGTACATTTGGACTTGATTTTGGTGCACAATATGATGTGTGGAGCCAACTTCATCTTTTTCCACAGAGCTACCCAGTTGTCCGTCTACCACTGATTAAAAAATCCAAGTTTACCCAACACGTTTCAGATGCCCCCTCTAGCATATGCTAAATCCCCTGTGTTTTTTTTCCCTATAATTCTAGGCTATTCAGTTACATTGGCATTTCTAGTTGGGCACTAATTCCGTGTTTTTAAATTACTCTGCCATTATAAATATGTTTTAATTCCTAATAGCACTTGTTATTCTTCATTGCTTTTATTGTTTTTCAGGTGTTTGCCAAACTATTCTCATCTATTTTCTCATTTGGCTTTACAGTCAGCTTGTGTAATTCATTGACAAAAAATATTTGCATTCATTGGGATCTCATTAAATTTATAAAACACAATTTAAAAATTTTAATGGTGGCTTTTTTTTTAATGTCTTTTCTAGGGCCGCACTCATGGCATATGGAGGTTCCCAGGCTAGGGGTCTAATCGGCGCTGTAGCCGCCGGCCTACACCACAGCCACAGCAATGTGGCATCTGAGCCACATGTGCGACCTACACCACAGCTCATGGCAACACTGGATCCTTAGCCCACAGGGCTAGGCCAGGGATTGAACCCGCAACCTCATGGTTCCTAGTTGGGTTCATTAACCATTGAGCCACGATGGGAACTCCCAATGGCAGCTTAATATTCTTTTATATTGCTATACCCTAATTTATCATACTGTTATTGCTATTTTGGACATTTAGGATGTAGGCATTGATTGTTTTGTCAGATCTTTATCTGTCCTCCTCCTTTTGGGTAATTGCTCCTATCTCTGTCTAATCATATGATTTGGTTGAGGGCCATTAAACAAAGAACCTCATCACACCCTGGTAGTTGCTTCAGCAGATGGATCTGTGACTGAGGTCAGGTCAGTCAGACTCTTTTTGACTGAGGTCAGGTCAGTCAGACTCTTTTTGAACTCTAAACCCAGACTCTCCAATGGGAGCCCAGAGTTGTAGGCAAGGGTAATTTCACTTCACAGAGCACGCAGCAAGAGAAAGCTGACACCTGCTGAGCTGGAGGTGGCATGGACCTCCAGCTTTAGGTATCTCTAACTGGAAGCACACTCTTGCTGTTTATAAGAGCCAAGAAATCCCATTTTGCTAAAGCGATTCCCCCCCACCCTGCCAACTTTATTGTGGTATCATTGACAAATAAAAATTGGATGTATTTATGATATACAATGTAATGATTGAATATGCATACACACTGTGAAATGATTACCACAATTAATTAACACATCCATCACCTCACATAGTTATCATTTGTGTGTGTGTGTGTGTGTGTGTGTGTGGTTGGAACACTTAAAATTTATTCTCAGTGAATTTCAAGTATATAGTACATTATTATTAACTCTAGTCATTGTGCGGTACATTAGATCCCTAGAACTTAATTCATCTTGTACTGAAAGTTTGTACCCTTCGCCCATCATCTACCCCTCTGCTCACCCCCTGGCAACTACTCTTCTGTTTCTGAATTTGACATTTTTAAAGTCCATATATGTGAGACTATTCAGTATTTCTCTTTCTGTGTCTCTGTATCTGGCATATTTCTCTTAGCATAATGTCCTCCAGATTCATCCATATTGTCAACCAGATGGCAGAATTCCCTTCTTTTTAATGGCTAGATAATATTACATTGTGTGTATATAACACATGTGCTTTTTTCATTCATCAGTTGATGGACAATTAGATTGCTTCCATATCTTGGTTATTGTGAATAATGCTGCAATGGATATGGAAGTGCTAGTATCTAAAGATACTGATCTCACTTCCTTTGGATATATGCCCAGGAGTGGGAGTGCTGGATCATAGAGTGGTTCTATTTTTAATTTTTTGAGGAATCTCCATGCTCTTCTCCCTTGTTGCTGCACCAGTTGAAATTCTCACCAACAGTGCATAGTGATCCCTTTTCTCTACACTTTTTCCAACTCATCTCACCTTTTTGGTAGTGACCATTCTAGCAGGTTTGGGGTGATAGAAAGATAGTTTTTCTTGAAGTAGTGCTGAGCAATAGAAAAGCTATTCTTCTTCCCTCCCGCCCTCCCTCCCTCCTTCCTTCCTCCCCCCCATGCCTTTGTATAGATGTGAGGGTCTTAGTATTGAGTATCGGGTTGCAGAAATGGCATTTCCATGGGTGTCTCCTTCTCCTGTTCCTCAACATACGCTGCACATCAGCCAGACTGCTTTATGACTTTGCCTTTCTTGCCTTTGAAACCTCTTCCAAGACTCCCGAATCTTCTCATTTTCTGCTTTGAGTAGCACTATTATGATACTTCAACTTTCCTAAGAGTACATTCAGAGCACGCGCAGACCCTCATGTTTGTTTGTTCAGACTTTCTTCTCAGCTGAAGTTTTGTGCAAGGCACATGTATATCCTAGAACTACCTCTTCAATCATCACTGAAGTTTTGGGTTTTACTCAATTGCTATTTTTTAAAACACTTTTTAACCTCTTCATAAATTACCATATGCTCTCTGAGATTAAAGACAATTGAAGGGGAATCAATGAAAACACACTTTGCTAGCTAGTGTCACACATTTGCCCAATGATACATTCTTCATCTAGCCTATAGCCTTGTGATAGCCCTTTGAATGTTTGCCTGAAGAAAATTACCCACTACTGGGATTATACAAAGCTTTGATTGTTAAGTCAGCAGGGTTTTGCTTCATTTTTTTTCATTGTTTTCTCCTCACATTTAGTATTAACTCAAAATTTGATGTTTTTAGAGGGAAGTACACAAATTTGATTCATCCTCCACATTACTTCCAGGTGCTTACTAATTTATTTAATGGTTGAATGGATTTTCTTATACACATTAGTTTTCTCAAAGCACTTGGCACAGTGAAGCACTCAATAAAAATTTATTGAATGTACAAATAGATATATGAATATATGAATGAATATGGATTGAATAAATAAAAGTGTGTAGAATAGATCAGTGAATCTGAATGTTTTCAAAGAAGAAATTTTCTAGGTACTAGAGAATTACATGGTCTGACCTGTCAATATAACATATAGTTCATCTCTATCTCTCTTGAGCAAGATTTCTCAACCTTGGCATGGAAGACACTTGGAGTCAGATAATTATTTGATGTGTGGGGCTGTTCTGTGCATTGAAAAATGTTTAGAAGAGGAGTTCCCATTGTGGCCCAGTGATAATGAACCTGACTAGTATCCATGAGAATGTGGGCTCAGTCACCAGCCCTGCTCAGTGGATTATGAATCCAGCACTGCTGCAAGCTGCAGTCTAGGTCACAGATGCGGTTTGGATCTGGAGTTACCATGGCTGTGGTGTAGGCCGGCAGCTACACTTGCCAATTCTACCCCTAGCCTGGGAACTTCCATCTGCTGTAGGTACAGCCGTGAAAAGAAAAAATAATTAAAATAAAAAAGATGTTTAGAAGAATCCCTGGGTTCTACTCACTGGATGCCAGTAGCTTCCACCACTTTTGCCCCCCCCATTCTGACGACCAAAAATGTCTCCAGAAATTGGCCAAGTGTCTGCTGAGGGGCAGAATCCCCCCTAGTTGAGAACCATGGCTCTTAGGATCCTTCAGTTACCCTTTTCCTGCCTTCTCTCCAGCTATGTGTTTAATAATGTGTAAATCATTTTTAAATGTCTTTCTTTCCTTTCCTCCAGCAGCAGAGGGGACATGAGCGGATCTCTCACTTGTCTAATGTGCATTTGCCATTCCTGTCTTTGCTTGAGGAACCGCAGGACCTCCTGTTTACACCAGACATCACTGGTCTGTCACCAGCATTTTTGGGCCGAATCAAGCTGTCAGACTTTGTTATATCGAAGCTGCTGTTGCCAAGTACAGTAAGCGAGAACAACCAAAAATGCCTTCTCTGACATACTTGACAAAGTGGTCTTGTTTGACAGATTTAATTTAATCAAATACAGACAGAGGCATTTCCTTAATAAATGACGAACTTGACTGTCATTTCTGAGCTATCATCCTACTCTTCAACTACAGAGAAGGGTTTGCTTTCTTCGGCCGTGGAACTATTCTCCTCATATGAGAGTATTGTCTCATAAAAGACACAAGCTGATTGCCATGATAATGGGTAGCTGGTTATCTATCATATTAGTGATCATTTACTGTATAACAAGTTACTCCTCAGACTTAGTGGTTTACAAAAAAAAACATAGGAGTTCTCCCCATGATGCAGTGGGTTAAGAATCAGACAGCAGCAGCTCGGATCGCTGCAGAGGTACAGGTTCTATCCTCGGTCCAGGAACTTCCAATGGCCATAGGTACAGCCACAAAAAAATAGGTCAGGAGTTCTCGTCATGGCTCAGTGGTTAACGAATCCGACTAGGAACCATGAGGTTGTGGGTTTGATCCCTGGCCTTGCTCAGTGGGTGAAGGATCCGGCATTGCCGTGAGCTGTGGCGTAGGTTGCAGATGCGGCTTGGATCCTGCATTGCTGTGACTGTGGTATAGGCCGGCGGCTCCAGCTCCGATTAGACCCCTAGCCTGGGAACCTCCATATGCCCTGGGAACGGCCCAAGAAATGGCAAAAAAAAAAAAAAATAGGTCAATAAAAATACGAAAAAATAACAAGCATATATGATCTCAGTTTCTGTGGGGTCAGGAATTCAGGAGCAGCTTAGCCTGAAGGTTCTGGTTCAAGGTTCCTCCCAAGGTTGCAGTCAAGATGTCAGCTATGGCTGCAGTCAGATGAAGACTTGATTGAAACTGGGCTGGGGAATTCGTTTCATTCATGTGGCTGTTGGCAGGTAAAGTTAGCAGATTGCAGAAAACAAACACAAAAACAAAACCCCTTGAATGTGGGCAGAAGCTGGGACTTTGTTCTGGCCAAAAGAATATGACCAAGGTGATAAGATGTCACTACCTTGATTAGGTTATGTTATATGGCAAAGGTGATGGGATTTTATGTTCATAATTCCTTTTACATTATCTGAGTACCGCTTAGCCTACCAGAGCAAAAGACTTTGCCTTGCTGGCCTTGAAGAAGCTGCCATGTTGAGAGACCTGCTGGAGGGTCTGTGACAAGGAAGGTGGGTGGACTCTAGGAGGAGAGATGGAGTGGCCCTGGGCTGGTAGTTGGCAAGAAAGTGAGGGTCTTAGTCCTACTGTGGCAAGGGACTAAATTCAGCCAATAGTCACGTGAGCCTGGGAGAGGATCCCAAGGCTCCTAGAAGGTACACAGCCCTGACAATACCTTGATTGTGGCCTTGGTTGTGAGACTCCATAGCAGAGGACCAGGCTAATCTGTACTGGGACTAGTGATGCATGAAAACTGAGAGAATAAATGTGTTGCTAAAGGAATGGTCCCTTGTTAGAAAGCAGTAGTTGGGAATTGCCATCATGGCTCAGTGGTTAACAAACCCGACTAGCATCCATGAAGATGCGGGTTTGATCCCTGGCCTTGCTCAGTGGGTTAAGGATCTGGTATTTCTGTGAGCTGTGGTATAGGTTGCAGACACAGTTCGGATTCCACGTTGCTGTGGCTGTGGCAAATGGCTGGTGGCTACAGCTCCGATTGGACCCCTAGCCTGGGAACCTCCATATTCCGTGGGCGTGGCCCTAAAAAGACGAAAAAATAAAAATAAAAAGCAAGCAGTAGATGACTAGTTCATCACTGCATTGGGGCTGATGTTCTACCCTTGGGCAGTATTTTTTTTTAATTATTTATTATTATTTTTTTCCCACTGTACAGCAAGGGGGTCAGGTTATCCTTACATGTATACATTACAATTACATTTTTCCCCCAGCCTTTCTTCTGTTGCAACATGAGTATCTAGACAAAGTTCTCAATGCTATTCAGCAGGATCTCCTTGTAAATCTATTCTAAGTTGTGTCTGATAAGCCCAAGCTCCCGATCCCTCCCACTTCCTCCCCCTCCCATCAGGTAGCCACAAGTCTCTTCTCCAAGTCCATGATTTTCTTTTCTGAGGAGATGTTCATTTGTGCTGGATATTAGATTCCAGTTATAAGTGATATCATATGGTATTTGTCTTTGTCTTTCTGGCTCATTTCACTCAGGATGAGATTCTCTAGTTCCATCCATGTTGCTGCAAATGGCATGATGTCATTCTTTTTTATGGCTGAGTAGTATTCCATTGTGTATATATACCCCATCTTCCGAATCCAATCCTCTGTCGATGGACATTTGGGTTGTTTCCATGTCCTGGCTATTGTGAATAGTGCTGCAATGAACATGCGGGTGCACGTGTCTCTTTTAAGTAGAGTTTTGTCCGGATAGATGCCCAAGAGTGGGATTGCGGGGTCATATGGAAGTTCTATGGATAGATTTCTAAGGTATCTCCAAACTGTTCTCCATAGTGGCTGTACCAGTTGACATTCCCACCAACAGTGCAGGAGGGTTCCCTTTTCTCCACACCCCCTCCAGCACTTGTTATTTGTGGATTTATTAATGATGGCCATTCTGACTGGTGTGAGGTGATATCTCATGGTAGTTTTGATTTGCATTTCTCTTATAACCAGCGATGTTGAGCATTTTTTCATGTGTTTGTTGGCCATCTGTATATCTTTGGAGAAATGTTTATTCAGGTCTTTTGCTTGGGCAGTATTATTAAATCGCCCTCCCTTTGCAGGCAGGCCCTATGTCAAAATGTGTGCACTTTCACAGTGTACTTGAAAAGAGATATAAAGCCAATGTGCAAACCTTGATTCAACAAGTCATTGTAATTCAACGTGGAGAGTTGCTAAGTTAGATGAACAATAGGGGACTTTGAACGCACGGCATGGTGAGTGACTATAAAACCATCAAGGAATTCTGGGAAGGACTTTTGGAGAAAGTGATTTTGAAAGTTGGAAGAGCAAGTTATTTTGACTCAAAGAAGAGATGTAGAATATGAAGGCAGAAACTTTTTCAAAAGTGTCAAGAGTTGTGGTATGACAGAAAAAGTGCAGAAATCCCGTGTGTAGCTTGCCAGATTTTTACAAAGCAAACACTCATGCAGCTATTGCTCAGATCAGCACACAGCGTTACCTGCCTCCCAGAAGCCCCTGTGTCCCATACCAAAGAGCAGCTTGCTTTCCTCTGCATGGGCAACTGTGTCCTGACTTGTAACACCATAGTTTAGCTTTGTTTTGGTCTTTGGCGTACTTGGCCACTCAAGTAGCATGTGTTCTTCTGTACCTGGCTTTTCCTCCAGTGTGTGTTTGTGATATTCATTCCTATTGTCACATACAGCTGTAGTTACTTTTGTCTTATGGCTGCATAGTGTTCCCCTTTAAGAAGCGAGCACATTTATTTTACATTCCTCTGGATGATCTGGGTTGTTTCCCCTCTGGAGCTATTATATACCTAGCACTGCTGTGAACATCCTTGTGCGTGGCTTTGGTGATCAACAACATACGTTGAGTAGGCACCTAGGAGTGAAACTGGCTCCTAGGCTAAGGGCATTGGACTTTTGGAATTCTTCTGTGGCTCAGCGGGTTGGGGATCTGGCATTGTCACTGTGGTGGCTTGGCTTGCTGCTCTGGCCTGGGAAAACTTGTGTATGCCATGAGCACAACTTAAAACAAAACAAAAGGCATTGGATTTTTGAAACCAAGGAGTGGGGCATCTTATGTAGCTTACAGGGAAGTTAGCAATCTAGTACCAGCTTACCTTTCCAAGCTTGCTTTAGACCACCCCACTGAAATACAAATGTTTGAAGGAGAGAGTCATCAAAACAGATGTCCGAAAGGTAGGCCAGGGAGTTCCTGTTGTGGCTCAGTGGGTTAAGAACCAGATGTAGTGTCTGTGAGGATGCATGTTCGATCCCTGGCCTTCCTCAGTAGGTTAAGGATCCAATGTTGCTGCAAGCCACAGCATAGGTCTTGCAGATGGAGCCTGGACCCAGCATTGCTGTGGCTGTGGTGGAGGCCAGCAGCTGCAGCTCCAATTTGACCCCTAGTCCAGGAACTTCCAAGTGCCACAGATGCGGCCCTAAAAGGAAAAACAAATAAAAAAGAAAGGCTGGTGCTAGATTGCTTACTGCCCTGTAAGCCATGTTTGAATTTGACTTTATCCTGAGGAGCCACTTAAATGGTTAAAGTAAAAGATAAATTTCATTTAAAATATCTCTTCCTGGCTACATTTTAGAGAATGAATTGAAAGGAAGCAAGCCTGGTGTAGGGAGACAAATTAACTGCCATTTCAGCAGTTCTGAACCACAAAAATATTTGATCTTGTAAGGGTTTATTGAGTCTGATGTTGATGTTTTCTGAAGTAAAGGAACTTACTTTAAAAAAAATCATTGTTTGGAGTTCCTGTCATGGCGCAGCGGAAACAAATCTGACTAGGAACCATGAGGTTGAGGGTTCAATTCCTGGCCTCGCTCTGTGGGTTAATGATCTGGCGTCGCCATGAGCTGTGGTGTAGGTCACAGACGCGGCTCGGATCCTGTGTCGCTGTGGCTGTGGTGTAGGCTAGCAGCTGTAGCTCCGATTAGGCTCCTAGCCTGGGAACCTCCATATGCCACGAATGTGGCCCTAAAAAGCAAAAAATAAATATAAAAAGTAAAGTCTTTTAAGATTACCTCTGTAAGGATATATATTTTTATGTCTATTTAATAATATTCCATTGTATGGATATACTGCATTTTATTTACTCATTTATTAGTGAATGAACATTTCATTTATTTCTAGCTTTTGGTGATTATGAATACTGGTGGTATAAATATTTGTGCACAAGTTTTTATTTGAATACCTGCTTTCAGTTCTATTGGGTAAATACTTAGCAGTGGAACTGCTGGGTCATACAGTAACTGTTTGTTTAACTTTTTGAGGAATTGCTGCACTGTTTCACACAGGGGCTGCCATTTTACATTCCCACCAGCAGTGCATGATGGTTTTAGTATCTCCACATCATTGTCAACACTTGTTTTGTTCTAACATATGTTATGTTTTTTTTCCCTAATTATATGTATCCTGGTGCATGTCAAATGATACCTCATTGTGGCTTTGACTTGCATTTTCTTGATGATGAATGGTATTGAGCATTTTTTCATGTGTTTGTTGGCTTTTTGTGTATCTTTTTATTTTTTGTTGAGGAAATGTCTATTCAAGCCCTTTGCCCATTTACCTGTAAATTTGTCTTTTTTACTGTTGTATAAATTTGTCTTTTTTATTATTGTGTTTTAAGAGTCCTCTATATATTATTCTAGGAGTTCCTGTAATGGCTCAGTGGTTAACGAATCTGACTAGGAACCATGAGGTTGCGGGTTCAATCCCTGGCCTTGCTCAGTGGGCTAACGATCCGGCATTGCCATGAGCTGTGGTGTAGGTTGCAGACGTGGCTCAGATCTGGCGTTGCTGTGACTCTGACATAGGCTGGTGGCTACAGCTCCGATTAGACCCCTAGCCTGGGAACCTCCACATGCCGTGGGTGCAGCCCTAGAAAAAGAAAGACAAAAAAAAAAAAAAAGAGTCCTCTATATATTCTGGATGTGAGACCCTTATCAGATATATGATTTGTAAATATTTTCTCCCATTCTGTAAGGTATCTTTTCACTTTTTTTTTTCTTTTTAGGGCCACACCTGCAGTGTATGGACGTTCCCAGGCTAGGGGTCAAATCGGAACTGCAGCTGCTGGCCTATACCACAGCCACAGCAATGTCAGATCCAAGCCCCATCTGCAACCTATGCCACAGCTTGTGGCAATGCCAGATTCTTAACCCACTGGGCGAGGCCAGGGATCAAACCTGCATCCTCATGGATACTAGTTGGCTTCTTAACCTGCTGGGCCACAATGGGAACTCCTCTTTTCACTTTCTTGGTAGTGTCCTTTGCTGCAAAAAGTTCTCAAATTAATCTTTTTTCTTTTGTTAAGTTTGTGCTTTTGATAAATAAATAGGAATCTAGTGCCAAACCTATGGCCAGACCTACTTTTGAATATCCATTTCTCACCATGAACCTTCACCCTGTGGTTTACTCAAAGTGAGTCTCTGCTGAGTCCCTGGATATGAAGTTTCCTTTACCTAGTAAACCATTTCCTTTCCTTCCAGATCCAATTCAAATACCAATTTGGTGAATTCTCAGTATCCACAGGGAATGTTATTTATTCAAATCCTCCCTCCTTCAGGCACTGATGGTATCTCTGTACTCACCTGGTATGTAGATTTATCTGTGTCTTTTTCTCCTTTTAAGGTTCTGGTGCTTCCAGCACGGGGATGACTTGTATTCTTAAGTCTATGCCTTAGTAAATGCTCAGTGTTCATGGAATGAATGGATGAGTGAACGATTATGAGAAATAACACATTTTCTTGTCATACAGCTTTCAAAGTCTTTCCTTCCATCTTGCCAGTTTTGTGGAAAAGGGAGATAGATTTCCCAGTGCAAGGGTCAGATAGATGTAAGACTGATTGAAATATGTGGCATTGTCATTTGGCACTGAACATTTGGCAAGGTTCTTCTTGGCTCATCTCCTGCCTGTGGTCCTTTCTGGAGACCTTCCAAGTCTCCAAGGCCACACATGACCCTCTTTACATGCGAAGTCAGGAGAGGAGGATCTCCCGTGAGATCTAACCTGGGTTTCATATTTGTAAAGAGATATCCCACATCCTATTTTATTTAAAGCTAGGGGCATGTTATCAATAAGAAAAAAAAGTGAGTCATGGGATTCAGGAGCTCTTTCATAGAAGTCTATAAAAAAAACTGAATGCTCTCTAGCTGCCTGAATTTTAATGTATTCTCTGTTCCCAAACATAGATGTAATAAGACACAAGACTACCTTTACTTTTCTTTTTGCAGTTCCTCTTCAGTATCCCACACTTTCTTTTATTCTCCCCTCTTGTCCTAATATTGGGGCAATCAGAGAGATTATGCTTTCAAAGAAATACCATTTTTTTGACTTATGGATTTTGTGATTCATGAGTGTGGGAACCTTACCTTTCAGAGGAGCAAGGTCTACCCGTTTTCACTGATAGAGCTCTTGTTAGATTGAGATGAGAAGTGGCCTGGACTTTACACATGGGCTGCTGTGACTTCACAGAGGAGCCGTACCCCATGTGGTAATAAGCTCACAGCCCAGTGTGAAGTCACGACAGTGTATCCCTTGCAGCGTGCCCCATTGTTTTATACAGTTGTGCTAATTCACAAAAGCCCTTACATACCCAGAGAAAAACAGCCCATTTTCTAGCCATGGGAACCATCAAACCCCAGAACACGGTCTAATACTGTTTTATCCATGGCTGATTACTCTCTGAAAGGCAGCCATTCAGTGACGATCTCATATTTTGACAGTTAGCTGATAGAAAGCTGCTGATTCTGAACATGTTTCTAAGGCTGACCACTCCTATCTCTGAAATGTGACCTGAAAACAAGCCCTTCCCCCAGCTCAGCAGTTTGTTTTGCCAGGGACACTCTGCTTGCCAGCAGAACTCTGTTACTTAAGTAAGAAGGACATTCAGGCTTTTGGTTTCAGAAATTGTGCGATGGTCCTCTCCTTTGTCAGTTTTCCATTACCTCTTGAATGTCTGCCTGTGCCAGTGTCACAGGGTTGAGTCGTCTGTGCTCCATATGATATATCACGCGAAAAACGATCATTACTGAGCGTAAAAGTGTGTCCATGCTATCTGAATGATGCTGAGCCTGGTAGTTATTGAGCATAAATGAAAGTGTATTTTACACAGTCACGGGTTAAGAGGGGTATTATAGCTCTCTAAGGGGATTGGAGAAGGCTTTCATGTATTCACTTTTTAAAACGCTTCTGTTAGTGCACTTTAATTTTTTTGATTTTTACATTAGAAAAATCACGTTTTCAAATTCAGAGCCCTGGGGCCTAACTCAGTCTGTGAATATGCTCTTAAAAGTACTTATATCAACCTTTAGAAATTCGGAAATTTCACATTTAAGTCTAGCATTCCATATTTTCATGAAAAAGAAAAAAGTGGTGAACTTGGTATTCCGGAGCCTGCGCTGCAGCCCAGCAGTGCTCAGCAGTGCCAGAAGCCGCGGCTGCTGCCTTTCCGGTGGGGTAGGCTGCCTCGGCCTGGGGGCTCCAGGACTCCCTGCCTTGCCCCACAGGGAGGAGGAGCATTAGTTTCCCTCTATCATCATTCCCTCCTCTTGGTTTTCTGATGAGAGGGACCTAGGACTCTGCACTGAACTCATTCAGTTTGCGCTAAGTGCATTGTAGCTTCAGAGGGTGAGCATTACAGTTCATTTACAGGCTTTTAAATTTTTTTTTTTTTGTCTTTTTGCTATTTCTTTGGGCCGCTCCCGCGGCATATGGAGGTTCCCAGGCTAGGGGTCGAATCGGAGCTGTAGACACCGGCCTACGCCAGAGCCACAGCAATGCAGGATCCGAGCCGCGTCTGCAACCTACACCACAGCTCACGGCAACGCCGGATCGTTAACCCACTGAGCAAGGGCAGGGACCGAACCCGCGACCTCATGGTTCCTAGTGGGATTCGTTAACCACTGCGCCACGGCGGGAACTCCTACAGGCTTTTAAAATGTGACTTCCCTGCGAGTTCCCACTGTGGCACAGTGGGTTAATGATCAGGCTTGTCTCTTTGTCATTGCCAATTCAATTCCTGGCCCGGTGCAGAGAGTTAAGGATCCGGCGTGGCCACACTGTAGCATAGGTCACACATGCGGCTCAGATTTGATCCCTGGCTTAGGATCTCCCCCCAAAAGCGAAAAAAACTGAAAAAGTGACCTCTTTGACCAATAAAAACAAGCTAGGTGACAAACCCTTTTCTCTCACCAGTGTGGCATCTTCATTTCATTCTTTCAAGAGGATAAATTTAAGTGTTCAGACCTCACTATTTTGGAGGCTTTTGTCTTGTCATTTCTTCCATTAGTAGCGTATTTTCCTCCTGTTCAGCACAGGGAAATGTGTGTCATTGGGTCACTTTGTTGTACAACAGAACTTGATGAAACATTGTAAATCAACTATACTTTAATAATAATAATAATAAGGGTCTTAGGAAAAAATACATAATTTTTTTAAAAAGAGAAAAAAGGGTATTATGAAATCTAAAAGAAATAGTGCATTTTATTCCTTAAAAAACAAACAAACCCCACAACAGTTTTATCCCCTGCATTTAGCTGCTGGGGTAGATGGTTAAAGTAACCACAGATTGTTCTACTTCTTCTCTCCATGATCTGGGGGGGTGGCCCTACTGCACTGAGCCCAGGCAGGCCTTGTGACTTCCTTTGGCCAGTGGGACATTCACAGCCCTGATGGAGGAGGAGGCTTAAAGAGCTTGCTCTCTTGCTGAGCTGAGCAAGAGAATTGTGAGCGCCATCACATGAATGAGGCCAGCTTAGCATGCTCGGGGACCACAGACACACAGCGAGGTCATCCTTATCACCCTGGCTCACATTCAGCCAGACGTGTGACAGAGGTCACCCGAGACCAGCCAGCCCCAGGCAGGCTGGCCCAAACCAGAAGAATCATTTAGCTGTCCTGCTAAATTGTGAGAAAGCATTTTTTTTGTTGTTGTGATACTTTTTCTTCTGTTTTAAACTTCTAGATGTAGGGGTGGTTGATTCTATGGCAGAAACTAACTAGAACAACCTAAATCAAAGAATGTTCTATTATTAAAAAAACCCTACATTTTTCAAAAATGTCAATATCGTGAAAGAAAAGAAAGACAAAAGAACTGTTCCTGAATGGAGGAACCTAAAGAGGCATGAGAATCAAGTGTAATATGGCATATACTGGCTTAGGTCTTGGACTGGGTGGAGGACATGCTCTAAAAGACATTGGCAGGAAAATTGAAAGAATTGGAATATGGGCCGTAGAATAGATGACAGTATCGTGACAATATTAGTTTTCTTATTGGTTATTGTGATTATGTAAGAAAATATCTTTGCACTTAGGAAATACACACTGAAGTTAAGTGAAATAATTTAGGCACCCTACTCTCAGAGAAAACCAGCAATAATAATATGCTCTCTCAAAGAATAAATAATAATAATTGTGTGTGAGAGAGAGGGGAGGAGGAGGGAGAGAGGGATGGGCAGGGAGAGAGGGGAGGAGGGACAGGAGGAGGGGGAGGAAGGTGGGAGGAAGAGAGAATTATAACGCAGCTGTGGCAAATGTTAAAAATTAATCAGTCTGAGTAACGTTATGTAGAGGTTCTTTATACCATTCTTGTATCTTTAAGTTTAAAAATATTTCAAAAAAAGTGAAAAGAAAAAACTCAGCAATTGAGGAGCCAAAAAAATGAACTGATATAACTTTCTTCAGAAACTCCCAAATAACATTATCTCTATCTCAATACATTTGTTTTAGGCAAAAGCCAAGATGCTTATTTATGTAGACATGGGATCTAGGGGCTTAGGATTGAAATGGGAAATGGTGTATGCTAGAATCATGCTCATTTTGTGCCCAAGACGTGTGGAGATAAACAGAAGCCCTCTAAGGGTATGGGGCAGTGAAAAGGATGCTGGATAGGGAGCAGAAAATCTGGATTTTTGTCTTGGTTCTGTCACAGCCATCTTTATGTTTTATTTTTATTTACTTATTTTTCTTGTCTTTTCTAGGACCACTCCTGCAGCATATGGAGATTCCCAGGCTAGGGGTCCAATCGGAGCTGTAGCCGCCGGCCTACGCCAGAGCCACAGCAGCATGGGAACCGAGCCGCGTCTGCAACCTACACCACAGCTCACGGCAATGCCGGATCGTCGCCCACTGAGCAGGGCCAGGGATCGAATCCGCAACCTCATGGTTCCTAATCGGGTTCGTTAACCACTGCGCCACGAGGGAACTCCCCATCTTTATGTTTTAAAGCAAGTTATTCCACTCTCTTGGCCTCAGCTTTCTTGCTAGATGACATGGAAAGGTGATCTCTTCAGGTTCCTAGTGATGCTAACATTTATGCAGTACTTATAAAATGAGACCAAATGGGTTGATGAGTGACTTCTAGTGTAATCCTAGTGACCCCTTGTTATGGTGTGAGAACTACACAAACCATATATTTATGGTTGTAGCGGATGCCTCATTAAATATGTATAAGGATAGTAGGCGTAGGCTTGAGTTATGACCTGCTTTTCCCTGTAGAAGCCAAGCTCTCTGGGATGATATTAGCAGAGAATGGTGTTTGCACGATCATGATGTCAGAAGCCTTCATTGGTGATCAGGGTAAGTGACATAGATCACAAGGCCTGGGGTTAGTAAGGATCAACATGCTCCCCTCCCCCTGAATGTACACACATGCATATAACCTTAGCTCCCCAAAATGACACAGGAGAGAAGAATCACAATGACAGAAATGACAGGGTGGCATATGGAACATAAATACACATTATAATCTGGAAGACATGCAGTGGATTGCCCATAGGGAAGACATGTATTTTTAGCAACATTAAAACTTAGCCCAAATAAGAATGCCAGTGTCACTGTGGAAAAGTCCTGGACCCTTTTGTTATTGTCAGCAATTCGGGATACATAATACAAAATGGCATTTTTTAGAAAAGTGGTAGATGTCTCTGGCTCTTGGTACCCCGAAGCCGGATTATGCACTCTCACTCTTTCTCCTCCCACTTTGTGGCTGGCTTTCTCATCTCTCTTCTCCTGCTGCTTTTTAGTTCTTACCCCCTTTCAAAGGCTGGTGGCACTCATGAGCAATATTTAAGCACTTTGGGAGTCTCTCAGGGGAAGGACGCTATTTTTAAAAAACTTTTAAAATTCAGCTTCAGGAATTTTCACAAACTGAAATGCCTTTTGTAAGCAGCCCGCCACTCCCATTCCGAAAGAGAACAGTACCTGCATCCCACAAGCTGTTCTCACTCTATTCCCATTCAGTAGTTCCCTCCAACAGTAACCAACCCTCGGTTAATTAATTTTGCATGTTACTTTTGTCTGGAACTTTATGCACATGGAATCACACAGTAGGTGTTCTCTTGTATCTTTTGCTCAGCAGGTGTGAGATTCGCCCACATTGGTGCACATGGTCATTCATTCTCATTGCTGGGTCATGTTGCATGTAAGATCTGCCACAGTATATGTGTCCATTCTGGTTTTGGTGGGCATAGGTACTATTTTTGTGTTTTAGCTATTACGGACAGTGCTGCTCTGAATGTGCTGGTACTTGCCTTTTGGTAAGCTTGTGTTTGTGTTGGGTGCGTATATGGGAGTAAAACCGCTGGGCCTTAGGAGATATGTGCTCAGCTCCAGTAGATGCTGTGAGGGCATTATTTTGCAAATGCCTGTTATGGCCCAAGCACTGGCCAGGCCATCTCAGTCAGTCTTCAGAGAATCCTCTCAGGATCTTATTGTTCAACTTATGCTGCTGCTAAAGACACTGAGGTTTAGAAGGGTTAAATAAATTGTGCAAGGTCGCTTATTGTTTGGACTGGAGCAGAGATTAGAACCCATTCTACCTTGACTTCAAAGCCTGTTTTGTTTTTAAATGATTCCCTCCTATCAGCTTCAGACTATTTCCATATGATTTAAGGAGTTCCTATTGTGGCGCAGTGGAAACAATCTGACTAGGAGCCATGCGGTTGTGGGTTTGACCCCTGGCCTCGCTCAGTAGGTTAAGGATCTGGCATTGCCATTGATGTTGGAAAGACGATACCAGAATCCAGGTTCTTGTTCACGGCAGTTGAATAATGAACTCTGCGAACACACAGGCAGCAAGCAAACAAAGTCTTTATTAAAGGAAAGCACATAGCTCCCAGGATTGCTGGAAGGGGGAGAAGAGCTCCCCTTCTCTGTTGTCCTATAGGGATTTTTATCTCTTAAAGATGGGGGGGGGGCACCAACGTGGAGTCCAGAAAGATGTGGTTTTCTCCTCTTGGCCTTGCTCAATTACCTATATCAGTCCTTGTCCCATCGGGTCTTAGGGGTGGAAATGTCCTGTAAGTCTTATGGTTTCTTTGCCCTTTTCTTCCCATAGACTGAGTTCACAGGGGGTTAGGGATTAATGTCCATCTGGTCGTAGGCACACTCCCTAGAGTAAACAAGGCTTGTGGGGATGTCACTCCCTGGAGCCCTTAAGCCACAAATGTTAATCAGTATCCATATCAAGAAATGCATCAAACCCATTCTCCTACACTGACTTACCTGCGTTATTATTCTGCCTCACCATTAGTTGTGTAGGTCGCAGATGTGGCTTGGATCTGGGGTTGCTGTTGCTGTGGTATAGGCCGGCAGCTGTAGCTTTGATTGGACCCCTAGCATGGGAAATTCCATATGCCACGGATGTGGCCCTAAAAAGCCAAAAAAAAAAAAAAAAAGGTAAATGGCAGTGGATTTCCAAGCAATGCCATTTATTCATTTATTTTATTGATAACATTTCTAGTTACAAAAGCCTTTTGTGTGTGTGTGTGTGTTGCCTAGAAATGCTGGGAAAAGCAAAGGATGCAAAATGGTAGAGATTGGTGTTCTCTTTGTTCCCAGGTGAGGCAGAGATGCTATCAGTTTCCCCCAAATTTGAGCTCCCCATTGTAGTGATGCGTTGTTGCTGGGAAACCAGGAACTGCATTTCCTATTCAGCTTGTAGGACCACGTGAGAAGTTCTCAGTACAGGAATGTGTGCGATGGTGATGTGTGTCATCTCCAAGCATAAATAGTTAAAAACAAGTGTCCTTCTTCTACCTATCTTTTTCTTTTCTTCTTCTTCTTCTTCTTTTTTTTTTTTTTCCTGCACCTGCAGCATGGGGAAGTTCCCAGGCCAGGGATCTAACCTGCACCTCAGCAGCAATCCGAGACGCTGCAATGGCAGTGCCAGATCTTTAAGTCACTGCACCACAAGGGAACTCCTCTCGATCTTTTTTTGTACACTAGATAGACACAGAGAATTCAATACAGGCCTTTAAGTCCATGATGATGCCGAAGCCATCTAGGGAGCCGGAGTCCCAAATTACAGCTTGGAAGAGAGGAAAGCTACCTGCCGATCAGAAAGAAATGCCCATTTGAACTTCACAGGAGTGAAGAATGATAAATTTCTGTTGTGTTAAACTGCTGAGATTTGGGGCCTTATCTGTTACAGAAGCTATTGTTACCTTGACTGTAATACACATGGGAAATCTCTAGGCTCATCCCACCATCTCCTCCTGCTTCCATCATTTGGATTCTGGTACTTCTTCCGTGGCTGAAACCCTGCAGACTTAATTCCCTGCCTCTTCTTATTGGCCAGAATCATAGGAAGTAAATGCTCTGCTCTTGCAGGGCCTTGATCTGATTATCCTTGTGAATCATCTTAAGCCCCATTATTTATTGCGTGTGCTGTGACAATGTGATGTAATTTAATGTAATTTAGCCTTTGAACCTCTTTGTTCTTTGTGAAGAAAACCATTACAGAATGAAAAAAAGGACTTTTCATGGCAACAATGGAAAATTTAGTGGAACCTTTTTTTTATATATAACCAAGCATTTATACAGCTCTTTTATGCTTTTCAAACTTCAGCTCTAACAGAAGCTTTGTGACGTAGGACAGGCGGCTTTTGTTATCTCCAGTGGGCAGTTGAAGAAAATGAAGCACAAAGAGGTTCAATCATGCTGAACTACAGACCACTGTCCTTTTGGCTCCTCTCTGATGTCCCGCTGTCTGTGTCGGGAGTCAAAGAACCATTGCAGAGTCCACCAAACCTCATTAGGATGGGCTCTTACATTTGAGATTCTTCAGTATGGGTCTGAAGAATTAGAAATCAGTTTCTTAATAATGTCTTTGAAATTGGTTTCTTGTGGGCTAATTTTACATATTAGTTCCTAAAGCCTTAGCGGCCTGTCACAGGTCTGTGTTGTACAGCTGCATAGATGAATCACTACATAACCATATCTGGCAGCTCATACGGTCATATAATGATGACATAATTGCCCCAAGGTCCAGGTAAGGGTTTTGGCATGTTCTAAGCCTAGACCTAAGCCCTCTGTCTACAGGTGTAATCCCTTCCTCTTTCCTTCTATCTCAAGACTGTGAAACTAGCAAGGTTCCAAAATTCTGATGCTCACAATCTCTTCCTGCCCAGCCATTTTTCTTTTTTCTTCCCAGTTTTATTGAGATGTAATTGACATATAGCACTGCAGAAGTTTAAGGTGTACAGCCTGGCATGACTTACATACATCATGAACTGATCACCACCGTAAGTTTGATGAACATCCATAATGTCATATGTATAGGTACAAAATTAAAGAAATAGAAAAAACTTTTTCCTTGTGATGGAAACTCTCAGGATTTACTCTCTTAACAGCTTTCATATATTATATACAGCAGCATTCATTATCTTTATCATGTTGTACATTCCATCTCTAGTACTTATTTAACTTATAACTGGAAGTTTTACCTTTTGACAGAACTTCATCCACCTCACCCACCCATTTTTCTTACTTCCACGTTCACTGCGGCTGCCAGCCATACAGTCTCATGCAAATATTCCTTCCTTGGTTTGCCTATCCACCAAGATTTGCCCTTTATTTCTCTGCTGACTTTTCCTCCTTGCAGGTACCATTTCTTTGCAAGGCCTCTCCATCCTTACCTTTCTTCTGAGATTCAAGATAATTGGCCAAATGATGGAGCTTTTGATTCTCATAAGGTATAATCCCATCCCTGTTTTTCTGTCATGTGCCCCTTGTATTGAACGCCTTCCCTAATCCTACCCATTCTTCCCAGACCTGCTTGAGCCTTACTTTCTGTAGGTGGGGTTTCCCCAGCCCTTCTGACATTCATGTCCTCTAAACACTGCCATGAGGTGCTGCAGCAGAGCCCCAGAGAGGGAACCAGAAGTCCCGGATCTAGCCTGCCACTTCAATGGACCCTGTGACCCTGGGCAAATCACTTAGCTCTTCTGAGCCTGTTTCCATGGCTATAATATGGGGGCATTTGGCCAATGACCTCAAAGTTCCTTTCCAGACAGAAATTCTCTCTATCTAGGCTTGATTTACACTGATGGGATCCAGTCAGGTTTGGGGTGAATGCCTTCCTTAGTTTTCCATAAACACCAGAGTAGATTCCGAAGGTCTTGGTACATTTCCTAGCAGTAACTTCCTAAGGATCCAAATCAGTTGGGCTCTTTGGGAAATCATTACATCATGTATGTATTCTTTCTTCATCATACATTTGCTGAATGTATTAGTTGTTTATTGCTCCACAACACATTGTCCTAGAACTTAGCAGCTTAATACAACTAACATTTTCTGTGGGTGAGGAATCTGTGCAGAGCATAGCTGGGTGCCCTGGTTCAAAGTCTCTTACAAGGGTGAAATCAAAGTGTTGGTTAGGACTGCAATCTACTGAAGGCTCAACCGGTGGAGGATTTGTTTCCAGGCTCATTCATATGACTATTGGCAGGATTCAGTTTCTCATAGGCCTCAGAGGTCAGAAGGGCCTCAGTTTCTTGCTGGGTGTTGGCTAGAGGACTCCCTCAGTTCCTTGCCACATAGGACAGTTCAAAACATGGCAGCCTGCTTCTTCAGAGCAACCAAGCAATAAGAACCAGGGAGGACAAAACAGAAATCCCAGTCTTTTATAACCTGATCCAAGAAGTGACATCCTGTCACTTTTGCCATATTCTGTTTATTAGCGAGACCAGCAAAAAGCCATCTGCTTTTCCCATTGAGTTGTGAACCAACTGAAAAGTCAGACAGATAGGTGAGGCAGATGGGAGGCCCAAATGCAGACATCTCTTGCTTAATACTGGTTTTCTGGTAATGAAATTAGATGTTCTGCACAAAAGTTCTAAAGGAGCCCTTTTCTAATTATTTTAAATGGGAAAAAGTGCTATGTATTATAAATCAACCCAAATCCCCAACCAACTAAAACATTTTGATATGCCCATATGTAGAGAACAAACTGTCATATGAGGTAAAGTGATTAAGACATTGCTTCCTTGGCACCAAATAATTAATATGGTTGTTAACAAGCAATTTCTTTGTCTACAGACATGTCTTTCTTAGTGCCAGCAACATCCTAGCCACAAATTTCCTCTGCTGACATTCTGGAGAACTTCAGACCATCTCTGCATGCTTCTGATCCATCCAAACTTGATTTATTCTAAATGCCAATTGTATTAGGAGTGAAGCTTGAGATGTTTCCCGCATGATCTTTTGTTACAAAGAAGTCGTATTGATTTGTTAAGGCACAAACGTAATTTTTTAAATACAACCCTAATTCCCCTGGAAAGTACTCAGATAAAATTTGCATATTAAAAACCGAGAGATATTTTCCTAAGAAAACATTAACCAAAGATACATTGTGTGTGGTATACCTGTGTCATTTGTATTGAAAATAGTGCTGATGTTGGAAAATGTGATTTACATCTGTGGGCGAGCAGGCTTAAAATTCTGCTCTGTAGAATTATTCAGAGTTATCTGTTGAGTCATACATCGTGCTGGAGAACCGTGGGCTTTCCCTGAAGGGAAATGTTGAAAACATTTCCTTTATGGAAAACATTTCCATTATGTTGAAAGCATATGGCAAGACCAGAGCACAACATGTCATTCTGGAAGATTGGCCATCCCCCAAGAAAAAGGAGAGAGGAGGGGGCAGGAAACCACTTTCAAACTTCATAATCAGATTCACTCACTTTTACTTTCTAGGGAAGGGCTGAGAGAGGCCAGAAGAAATATACTAGGGAGCTCCCTCCACGTGTAAAGAGTTTGGGAGACAAAAATCTCCCCATAAACCCTCTATTATATAGGTTCTAACACTTTAGGTGCTAGAATCTCACAATGGTGTTGCAAATCAGGTGTTGCTATCATTATTGCCATTGTAGATGGGGCAACTGAGCATGTGAGAAATGAAGCAACACCTCAAAGAAACAGGAACAAAAAGGAACAGAAAGTGACACATTTGAGACTTGAACCCAGTCCTATCTGGTACTGAACCCCGTGTTCTTAACCACAGAGTGATAATACCTTATTATTTTGTGTACTGTGTTCAAGTCTCGATTGTACCGGAAGTGGAATGTTGCTGAATTTTCACATGATAGCATGGTGAATTTTGATGAATTTTAACTGGTAAAATTTTTTATCCACATTTCTAGGGTCCATTTTGCTTTAGCTTTGTCCAGATTAGAAGTTTTTCTCCTTTGCTTAGTTATGTTCAGCAGCAGCTGGATCATGTCAAGTTACAACAAGAATATTTAATTTCAAAACTTTAGCTATCAGCCCTTTTCATCTTTGTCTGATTTCCTTTATACTCTGCAGCCAGAACTATGTTCTGAAATGCAAGATTGATCTTGTTCCTCCCCTACTTAAAACCTTATAATGCCATACCATTACTTACAAGAGAAATCCCAAGATCCTTAACCAGGCAGGTGACTTTATATTTTTCATATCTGCTTTTTTCTCCAGCCTCATTTGTCATTCCCATTTCAGAAAAAGAGCCAACCATTTTAAACTATCTGCAGCTGGCAGAGTTTCTCTATGAACGAGAATGTGGAACATTCAGGGGTTTAAATGATTTAGTAAAAATATAACCATAGAATCTGATCCCCCAAAGGCCTCAAGTACATCTCCAACATGCCCATGAACTGCCCCAGGTACCCCTAATATACTCATAATTAGTTAAGACGGTTTCTTAAAAATCTAGAGCCTTCAGTCATTAGTCTTAAGGGTTTTATTGGGTTTAATGGCAACCACAGGCACTCAGGATAACTTTGGGTTGTTTTTGTCAAACCAAGTGGGAAAGGTGATTGTTGTTGCTGGATTCTGAACAGCTTAGGAGGCACAGAAGCTGACGAGGTATAACTGGAATCAAAAAACAGTCTTCTCAGTGGGACTAGAGTGGAAAGATGGAAGTCAGCTTTAATTCATTTTTAATCTGAAGTTGAGTGTTCTCTCAGCCCTGCAGTCAACCCACAGGCTGGATGGAGCCAGGACACAGTAACTTCAGGTTGATTTGCAGCCTGGTGTGGCCTTGCCACTTTATTAAAACCTTGTTAAATCCATTGCCAAAGCCTTTAAGAAAATTCCTGGTAAGAAGGAACAAATGGGAGCACCTGTATTGAATGTCACTTTGATACCTCCCAGGATCCATTAACAGGAATTTTTTTGCCTCTCTTGATGTGTGATGTGATGTTCAGATATTTGCAGTCTGCAGACACATGTGAGCCCATTTTAATGATACTGGATAGCAAAAAAAAAAAAAAATAGATACATTCAAGGCTTTCCTGAGATCAATACCATAATTACATTTTTGACCTTCCAGGTATTAATCTTCTTCGTTCCTTCAAGAAAGCAATTCCATTTTTCTAGCATTGGTCTCTTAGAAATAATGCTTCTTCTCTGGCTCTTTTGAAATTTTTTCCCTGAGGGAGAAGGAAAAGCAAGCTTTTCCTTTTCACCTTCTTTGCTCCTACAGCCCTTCTCTCTTCTAAATTGAATGTTCACTGATGCTCTAAAAAGCCTATGCACTGAAAAAGGGCTGATGTGAAAATGTTTGATAATATCAACAGCTTGAATGTAAGCTGTTTTCAGTGCTTTCTGACACTACCTGATTTCATTATTTTATTTAACAAAGATTAGTTGTGTTTTTTTTTGTCTAAAATAATGCTAATACTATTGGTTAAACACTTGTTTAAGGCTAATGATTGTCCTAAGGACTTGATAAGAATTGACAAATTTAAATCTCATCAGAACTCTGTGAAATAAGTACTATTTACCATTAGGACTCCAGTGCATGGAAAGTTTGGAACCTTTACTCAAGGGTTCATAGCTAGTAAAGGCAGAGCTAAGATTTGATCCCAGGTGTTCTTACTTAGAGCACCTGCACACAAAGCCACTAAGCTATATGTGGCTGAATCTGTATGTACCTTATATTGGGCTAGGTGCTTAGAAGACTGTAAAAATTAAACACACTTGGTGCCTATACTGGGTTGAGTAGAGTTCCCTCCAAATTCATGTCCACTCAGAACCTCAAATTGTGACCTTCTTTGGAAATTGGATCTTTGCAGATATAGTTAAGATGAGCTCATACTGACCTATACCCTGAAAACATCGATGAAAGAAATTGAATTTGATACAAAGAAATGGAAAGACATTCCTATGCTGTTGAAATAGAAGAATTAGTATTGTTAAAGTGGCATGGCCATACTACACAAAGCAATCTAAGATTTAATGCAAGTCAAAATACTCATGACATTTTTTACAGAATTAAAACAAATAATCCTAAAATGTATATGGAACCACAAAAGACCCCAAATTACCAAAGCGATCTTGATTAAAAAAAAAAAAAAGAGCAAAACTGTGCTATTACCCTCTCTCACTTCAGATTATACTATAAAACTACAGTAATCAAAACAGTATAGCACTGGCACAAAAACAGACACATGGATTAATGGAACAGAATAGAGAGCCCAGAAATAAACCCACAAACCTATAGTCAGTTAATCTATGACAAAGGAGGCAAGCAGATACAATGGAGAAAACATAGTCTTTTTAATAAGTGATTTCCCAGTGGAAAACTGGATAGCTACATGTAGAAGAATGAGGCTAGAACATTTCATCATATCATATATAAACTCCGAGGGAGTTTCTCTTGTGGCTCAGTGGAAATAAATCTGACTGGTATCCATGAGGATGCAGGAGCTGTGGTGTAGGTCACAGATGAGGCTCAGATCTGGTATTGCTGTGGCTGTGACGTAGGCCAATGGCTACAGCTCCAATTTGACCCCTAGCCTGGGAACTTCCATATGCTGTGGGTGCAGCCCTAAAAAGACAAAAAAACAAAAACAAAAAACTCAGAGTGGAATAAAGACCTAAATGTAAGACTAGAAAATAAAACTCCTAGGCAGAACACTCTTTGACATAAATCGTAGAAATACTTTTTTGTATCTGTCTCCTAAGGCTAAAGAAATAAAAGCAAAAATCAACAAATGGGACCTAATTAAACTTAAAAGCTTTTGCATGGCAACAGAAACCACTGATAAAACAAGAAGACAACCTACTGAATGGGAGAAAAATATCTGCAAATTATATGACCAATAAGGTGTTTATATCCAAAATATATAAACAGCTCATACAACTCAATATTAAAAAACCCAAGTAACCCAATCAAAAAATGGACAGAAGACCTGAATGGACATTTTTCCAAAGAAGACTTACACATAGCTAACAGGTACATTAAATATGCTCACCATTGCTAATCCTCAGAGAAATGCAAATTATAACCATAATTCTCATACCTGTCAGAATGTCTGTGACCAAAAAATAACATATTGATGGGAATGTGGAGAAAAGGGAAATTTTATACACTGTTGGTGGGAATGTAAGTTGGTGCAGCCACTGTAGAAAATGGTACAGAAGTTCCTCAGAAAACTAAAACTGCCAGATGATCCAGCAGTTCCTCTCCTGTGTATATATCTGGAAAAATGAAGACATTAATACAAAAAGATTCACACACCTCATATCTATAGCAGCACTATTTACAATAGCCAAGATATAGGGCATTCCTACTGTGGCTCATTGGGTTACGAACCTATTATCCATGAGGATGCGGGTTTGATCCCTGGCCTTGCTCAGTAGGTTAAGGATCCGGTGTTGCTTTGAGCTGTGGTGTAGGTCAAAGACACATCTCAGATCCTGTGTTGCTGTGGCTGTAGCATAGGCTGGCAGCTGTAGCTCTGATTCCACCCCTAGCCTGGGAACTTCCACATGCTACGGGTGCAGCCCTAAAAAGCAAAAAACAAATAAGCAAACAAAAAACCAAGATATAGAAGCAACCCAAGTGTCCATTGACAGAGGAATGGATAAAGAAGATGTGTGTGTGTGTAAATGTGTATAGTGGAATATGTGTATAATCAGCTATCTAAAAGAATGAAATTCTACCATTTGCAGCAACATCCATGGATATAGAGGATGTTATGCTTAATGAAATGTCAGACAGAGGGAAGATGGCCATGTGATGATGGAGGCAGAAACTGGAGTGATACAGCTACAAGTGAAGGAATGCCAAGGATTCCCATTAACCACCAGAAGCCAGGAGGCAAGGAAGGATTCTTCCTAGAGCCTTAGAGGAAAGATGGCCCTGTTGACATCTTTATGCTTCTGGGCTCCAGAATTGTGAGAGAATAAATTTCTGTTGTTTTTAGCCACTCAGTTTATAATAATTTTTTACAGCATCCCAAGGAGACTAATATAGATAGTGCCCTTGAAAGTCTCAGAGGCTAGTAGGAGAATTGGATAAGGAAATTAGTAATTTTAAATGACATGATAAAATCTACCCCAAATAAATGGAAATATGTATTTTATCTGTCATGATAATTATATACATACAGTTATATATAAATGTATATCCATCAAGCTAATGATTTAAAATTTTATTGGCATATAGTTGACTTACAATGTTGTATTAGTTTCAAGCATATAGCAAAGTGAATCAGTGATATATATGCATCAATTATATAAATGTATATATATCAATTTTATATATAGTATATATATAGCCATTATTCTTTTCCATATAGGTTATTACAGAATGTTGAATAGATTTTCCTGTATTATACAGCAGGTCCTTGCGAGTTATCTATGCTTTACATAGTAGTGTGTATATATTGCCTGTCCCATGCCCCCAGTTTATCTCTCCCTGGTTTCCACAGTTTCCCCTTTGGTAACCACAAGTTCAATTTTGAAATCTGTGAGTTTGTTTCTGTTTATTAATAAGTTATATCATTTTTTATTAGCATCTACAGATAAGTGATAGATAATATTTGTCTTTCTCTGTCTGACTTCACTTAGTATGATAATTTCTAGGTCCATGTTGGTGCCGGTGGCAATATTTCAGTCTTTCTGAGTAGTAGTCCATTGTATATGTGTGCTACACCTGTATTCATTCCTTTGTTGATGGACATTTAGGTTGCTTCCACATCAAGTTAATTTTTTTATATTGAAGAAGCAATATTATGTGACTAAGAGCATGGATTATGCAGAAAGACTGAGTTTGAATCTTTTTTTTGCCATAAGTTAATTATTATTTTTATTTATTTATTTATTTATTTTTTAATTTTTAATTTTTTTTACAGACTAAAATACATACATTTAAATACAGTTACATTCACACAGATTATTATATCATGGATCTTAAGAAACAGATTAGTGACTCCTTCTGGAGAAGTGGAATGGAAAATATGCTGAGACAAATAGGAAATTTATTCTATACTTTATCCCATTTTGTATGGCTTTCATCTTTACTATTTAGTATTATCTATTACATTTCAATTTTTCTTTAACAATTAGCATTATATTAAAATTGTTATATTATGCAACTAAAATTTATAAACAAGAAAGCCTTATATACCATTAAATATTTTGTACAGCATAATAAAAAGAATAACTTAACTGGTAAGAATAACAAAAATAATACACCCTCTGAAAAGAAGTAAAATGCAAAATGCATAAATTGGTTAAAAAACAGTGTAACTATATAAATATGTCCTCACAATTTGTTACATCGTATTGATTCTTCAATATAGGCATTACACCATTCTAGGTGATGTGATAAACAAGACATTATAGACCTTACATTGTACCATGGAGAGAAGTGGTTATTAATAATACAATTGTCGAACTGTATTATTTAATTGTACAGTGGCATTATTTAATTGTAATTATCATAAATTCTTTGATGGAGGGGAAATCAGAATCAGATGTAAGAAGACTTCAGCATTCCAAGAATGATGTCAAATGACCCCCTTCATGGTGGAATATGCACTTATTTACTAGGAGATATATGTCTTCTCCAGAGATTCCATGTTTGTGTATCAATTGTAGGTTTTTGGTTTGCAGTTATTCTGAAGTTTTGATATAATAAGAGTCTATATGTATATGATTTTGTTTTAAGTTGTTGTTCCCTTAATTGCAAGTACATCTCCGGTGTCCTGCATTTGTACCCACCTTTTCTCATGATTTCTGATTTTGGTGGTATAATTGTGCATGGATGATTTCATATCTTTATATATACCTTTACTGGTGAGCCTTGTCATTTGTGGTATTTTTGTTTCCTGTTGTGGCCTTTTCTTTTCTGCCTAGAGAAGTTCATTTAGTATTTGTTGTAAGGCTGGTTGAATGTTGCTGAATTCTCTTAGCTTTTGCTTTTCTGTGAAGGTTTTGATTTCTCCTTCAAATCTGAATGAGAGCCTTGCTGGGTAGAGTCATCTTGGTTGGAGGTTTTTTCCCTTCATCATGTTAAGTATATCATGCCACTCCCTTCTGGCCTGCAGAGTTGCTGCTGAAAAATCTGCTGATAACCTTATTGGGGTTCCCTTGTATGTTACTCCTTTTCCCTAGCTGCTTTCAAGATTTTCTCTTTGTCTTTCATTTTGGTCAGTTTGATTCATATGTGTCTTGGTGTATTCCTCCTTGGGTTTATTTTTATGTGGTACTCGTTGTGCTTGCTGGATTCGAGTGAGTGCTTCCTCTCCCATGTTAGGGAAGTTTTTGGCTATTATCTATTGGAATATTTTTTTCTGTCTCCTTCTCTCCCTCTTCTCCTTCTGGTACCCCTATAATACGGATGTTGTTGTGTTTCACGTTGTCCCAGAGTTCTCTGAGACTCTCTGCATTTGTTTTCAATCTTTTTTCTCTTTTCTGTTCTGCATCCGTCATTTCCACTAATCTATCCTCCACCTCGCTTATTCGTTCTTCTGCCTCCTGTATTCTGCTGTTAGCTGCCTCTAGTGAATTTTTTATTTCCGTTATTGTATTTTGCATCTCTTCTTGCTTAAGTTTTATATCTTGTATGTCTTTGCTCAGTGTTTCCTGTGAGTTATCCATCTTTGCCTCCAGTTTATTTCCAATGTCTTGCCTCATCTTCAGCATCAACAATCTAAAGTCTTCTTCCTGGAGGCTGAGAATCTTCTGGTCACTGAGCTAATTTTCTAAGTTTTTTTCTTTGTCCCTCATCTGAGGTATAGTTCTCTGTCTTTTCATTTTTATAGGTTTTTGGTGTGGTGACCTTTTTACAGATAATAGAGTTGTAGCCTCTCTTACTTCTGGCGCCTGCCCACCTTGTGGCTGAAGTTGGTATGGGGGCTTGCTGTAGGCTTCCCGATGGGAGGGGCTGATGCCTGCCCCCTGGTAGGTGGAGCTGATTCTTATCCCTCTGGTGGGTGGGGCTTAGTCTCTGGATGGGATTAGAGGTGGCTGTGTGCCTGAGGGGTCTTTAGGTAGCCTGTTTACTGAGGGGCGGGGCTGTGATCCCACCTGGGTTGTTGTTTGGCCTGGGGCTTCTCAGCTGACTGATAGGTGGGGCCAGATTTTCCCAAAATGGCCACCTCCAGAGAAAGGCAGCTGCTCAATATTCCTGAGAGCTTTGCCTTCAATGTCCTTCCCTCACAACAAGCCACATTCACCCCTGTTTTCCCAGGATGTCCTCCAAGAACTGCAGTCAGGTTTGACCCAGATTCCCATGGAGACCTCGCTCTGCCCTGGGACCCAGTGTGCCTTTTAAGAATGTGGTCTCTGTTTCCCCCAGTCTTGTGGAGCTCCTGTGCACAAGCCCCACTGGCCTTCAATGCCAGCTGCTCCAGGGGCTCCTTCTCCCAGTGCCAGGTCCCCACACGTGAGGGTTTGATGTGGGGCTCAGAATTCTCACTCCTGTAGGTGAGTCTCTGTGAACCAGTTAGTTTTCAGTCTGTGGAGCTTCCCACCTGGGAGGTATGGGGTTGTTTATATCGCGAAATCCCCCCTCCTACCTCTTGATGTGGCCTCCTCTTTTTCTTCTGGAGGAGGGTATCTTTTAAGGTTTCTGGTCCATTTGGGTGGAGATTGCTCAGTCTTTAGTTGTGAATTTTATTGTTTTTAGGAGAGAAGTTGAGCTCCAGTCCTTCTATTCCACCATCTTAATTGTGTCTCCATCCTGAGTTTGAATCTTGGTGGTGCCATTTGTAAACTCTGTGCCCTTGGCAAGTTAATTTACTTCCCTGTGTCCTGCTTTCCTCATTCATAAAAGAGTTTTCTGATACTTTTGACATTTGTGGTTTCATTTTAGTCTCACAGCAGCCTTGAGAGGTGGGTAGGTGGAGCAAATATCATCCCCATTCTGCAAACATTGCCTTGAGTCTCACGGCCAGTGCACAATGGCTGGATCTGCCACTGTGATGGTGGACCAGTCTCTCACTTGTGCTGTATTTCCATTTTCTCATCCTTCAAATGATGATGGCGATGATGATGATGATGCTTCTGCCTCTGATAGTGATGCCCATGATGGTTGCCATGCACTGCAGGTTTACTCCATGCCAGGGGCTCTGATGGGAAACCATTCTTTGCTGTTTTATAGGAGAATAAACTGGGGCTGTGAGAGAAACTTGCCTAAGGCCACCATTCCTGTGATCACGGGATGATGTGGCAGAATGTATGTGAATGCAACTTGTAACTGTACTGGTGCTACACAAATGTGAGTCAGATATAGCAAGAGCCCCCCTACTAACTGCCTCTAACTGGCCCTAGATACCAACTTAATCTTTCAACACTTAAATCAGGAAAATGCTTTCCTTTCTGTGTTAAGTCAAAGTGAACCAATACAAGCTCTGGTGTCCCCTTTTATCAAAGAAGTTTGTTCATGCTGCCTCTTGATAGGACCTTTTCACTTTTAGTCAGGCTTTTTGATGTTTAGATGATAATTTCATATTGCAGTAGTTATAGTAGACCACACAAGGAGTGCAAAGGCTCTGAGGTAGAAGTGTGGTTGGTATGTTCAAGAACTGGGCGGGATGCCTGGAGGGAGGGAGCATGGGAACAGGTGGTGGGAGAGGAGAGGAAGTCAGATCATGTGGCCACAATGAAGCTTCTGGCTTATTCTCTGAGTTAGATGGGAAGCCTTTGGAGGTTTAAGGCAGAGTGACATGTTTGGATTTATGCCTCAAAGGGGGTTTTCTCGCTACTGTCTTCTTTTTATTTCCTCCCTCTTTCTCACTACCTGCTCCTAAAGTTTTCTCCTCAGAAAGCACGGGTAGCTTAAGAAATGATTATCCATTGAAATTGATCAAGTCTCATTGAGTTTTGATCCTTGTACAGGAAGGGTTTCCTAGCTCTTGATTCTGTCCTTTCTGAGGACCTGGAGCTTCTGATGAGGCTTCAGTCTGTGTGAGGACTGACCAGCTAGTCTACTCCATGCCCAGCCCCAGTGCCTACTAGATGCAGGCTGCAGCGACACATGCTTCACAGAGAGCATCTCAGAGCTTTGCTCTCCTCTCTGTTTATGAATCATTTATGCCCAAATAATAATGGGCTTTCTAAATGCTGGCTTGAGGTCTAAAAACATCTACTACATACTACCCTCAGCTGGGAGCAAACTGTATTACTTGTTATTTTTAAAATACATGTGCACCAAAGTACAATATTGCATCTTTTCTTATATGGGGGCATGTGTGACAATGTGAAGGTCATTTTCCCTCCTTCAGAAATGGAAATAAATACCTTCTAAATTGAACCTCACTGGATTTTTTTGTCAACTCCAGTATTTTTTGTTTTTTTTTTTTTTTTTTTTTTGGCTGTTAAATAACACAAGGTATTTACTCTCAGTGAAGATGTTCTTAACACTGTATGCAGCATTTGAGCTATTTCTCTTAGGCACTTTCAACAGAAATATTCTATTGTATGCTGTCCTTTACTGATTTATTTTGTCACCCATGAGGGTAGGTCAGTTGTACCGTGACTTTTCATTTTCCAGGTTTTTATTTTCCTAGTCAGTGTGGATATAGTGAAAATATATAGTCTGAGAAATTAGGAAACAAATTATGCCAGATGTTCAACCTCTAAAATGATAGATGACTTGGAGGAGGTGTCTAACTCATGGAGCTTCTCATTATCATTGACCAAAGGATGGATATTGACTCTGTGATCTGGCTACCTTGGATGATTATTAGAATTGAATGCTGTTGTAGACATGGAAACATACGTTGGTATGTTCAAAACACTATATGAATATGAAATTATGGTGTATATTTAATTCTTCTATTTTGTGATCTATGAAGAGCATCCATTCCTTGAATCATTCAGTCTATACTTTAAAAAAAGAAAAAAACAAACCAAAATTGGTGCAAATAAGAAAAACTTTAAAGCAGAGGTTAAAAGGTCAAAAAAGAATATTTGGCAGATGCATGACTTAATATTTGTTCCACAAATTGGCTTCAGGCTTAAACTAGGAGATGCAAAAATCCTAAAAGATGTTCTGAAGAGGTTTTTTTTTTTCTTTTCCAAAGCTGCGAATCATATGATATACAATTTTATGCTGCATCTTGGTTAGAACCTACTTGATATTAATGGAGTAAGTGAAATGTAAAATGATATTCATTTAATCTTTATTGGAAAATTTGCTTTCAGAATTTGGCAGTTCTCTTCAGCAGCATAGATGAGGAGCTTAATGTTAATACTGTTTGGAAGGATTTTAAAAAATCTACAGCCAGTCTGGTTTGTAGCATCTGTTTTGGAACAAGGTGTTTGAAAATGCCATAAAGAGTCTTAGCCCTTAAGTCATCTCAATCTGTTCTTAAAACCAAGTGGTAGGGATTGAAAAATGTTTAAAAGGCAAATCCCCCAGTAATCCATTATCTGAAAAATGGTAGCAATAGTTGGTTACTTCTTGTCATTTCTTGATTGGGAAAAAAATATAATTTTGTCAACAGGCACAGCATATCCTCCTTCACCAACTTTTTCCTGGTGATAGTAATAATATTCATTGAGCATTTGAGCTTTGGCAGGTGGTGCAGAGAATGCATGGAAACATAACTGTTTTCTTCCAGAAGATTCCAATCTAATGAAAACTGGGAGTAAGTTCTCTTCCTCAGGGCCACTCTTGAGTATTTCCTTTCAAGTACCATTGTGAAAGAAAAATGTCTTACGTAAAATATCCTATAACATTATAGGGGAAGTATCTATTTTGCCAGAGTATGTAATGCTCAAAATCTTTCCCTGAGATTTCATTTATATGACCCAAATTCAAGAGTTCTTTCCACCGAACGTGGCCTAGAATTAGAAAAGTCGAGAAACTCCCCTGCCATCCAGAATACTTTTCCCGACCTGAGTGGCTGGCACATATGTTTAGAGGTGAATATTTAATAATTTTTCTAATGTGGGGACCACACCCTCCATCCTAAAATTATATGGTACACACTTTGATTAGACTTGATCTCTAGTTTAGGATCTGCCCCTATGGTGCCACCCCATCCCACCATATGTAGCATCAGGGCTTTTCCTAGGACACTTAGGGAGTCAGGCCCATGTTTGGGAGGCATTTTATCTTCAATTTTACTATTATTCAGTGGAAGGAAGAGAATTGAGAACAACCAAAGATCTTGCCTTATTTGTTTGGAAAGGCATGAGTAATAACACAGAAGAAATACTATTTTAGAAATGAGCCAGGAGTTCCCTGGTGGCCTAGCAGTTAAGGATCCAGCATTGTTAATCCTGTGGCTTGGGTTACTGCTGTGGCGTAGGCTCGATCTTTGGCCTGGGAACTTCCACATACCATAGGTGCAGCCAAAAAAAGAGGAATGAGGCAAAAGCATGGCATTAATGTTGCCAAAGCTAGGAATTGTGTGTAGCTTCTTGCCCAGTGTAGTGAAATTCATTATAATACTAATTTTTATTATTATCTGTTATTGAGAATTTACTGTTAGACACCAAGTTAATGGCTTTACTTGCATTTTTCTCACTTTATCCTCTTAAAACTCTGAATTCGGAGTTACTCAGAAGGTAACTTATACAAGTTAACACCGTTGATACGTGGCTAAGCTAGTTTTTTCTCTTTGAAATTCTTGCTGTTAGCCATTCCATGATATTCCTGTCTATGGAAATGATTCAGTAGTTGAGTAGATTTTAAAGGCCATAAATATCAACTTGTGAATGCACATCTTGAAAATTTTATGCTGGATAACTTTAGGTAAGGAAAATCAGCAAGGGCCAAGATGAGTTATTTCACTGGGGTTCTCAGCATTGTTTTTCATCATGAAATTTCATTCCTGACAAAACCAAGTGGATAGGTATTTAGGATGGTCTCTTAAATTTCTTTTCTCTTTGGTATTTTATGATTCCTCAGTGCTCTTGGATCTTTTCCATGATCTCATGTGAAATATCCTGTATTTGATTTTGCTCGCCATGACTACTAATATTTCCATGTCTCCATTTCCCCTATTTCTGCAATGAGGATAACATTTTTTTCTTACTTTTTTGGGATAATATAAGCCACTATTATATTACAACAAAAGTGTAATAGTTATATAAGTGCCTCAAGTTTATGCAGAAGAGCAGAAACAAAAATCCAAGTTATCATATCATTGTTATCTAAATCATTTACATTGAAAGCAAAAATTGAAAGACTCTTAGAGAACCTCTGTGGCACACTTAGCTTTATTGAAATTGAACAAATATTTTTAACAACCCCTTTTACAGCACATGTAAAATTTAATTATTTCATTATATTTTTACAGATTGTCTTTTATCTGAGTAAGCAAAAATACGTCTTTTTTTTTTTTTTTTTCTTACTTAAAACATGTAGCCAGGATTCAAACCACATAGCTCTGGTACCAAAAAGGCAACGGGTTATGAAAATCACAGTACAATTTTAAAATTCTTTAAGTTTAAAACAATATTCTTTAAAACAATATTCACTTGAATTAACAGTAGAAATTATGGATCAGTTGACATTAGGACTAATAGTTACACCTACAATGAGAGCAGAAATGGAAAGTTCAAGCTGATAGGAGCTACACCATTCAGGACACATCATCTCCATAAATACTGTGGCTGAGAGGCTGCAATGGCTAAGTCACACTTGAGCACTTAATTGCACATAAATATAGCCAAAGCGAAGAAAATGTAGTGTGCTAACTTGGATCTAAAAGAAAATGGGCATTTATTTTTAAGAGGGCATACTATCAAATCAATTTCACAATACACAATTTAAATCCCCGAATACATCCAGGAAAGAAAAAGAATATTAAAATGCACACCTACACGGACAGTAAAGTAGAAATCTTTTGTTTGTGATTGATATTTATCTTTTTGTTGTTGTTTTCTCAATAAGTAGAAATTATTTATGACTCACAAAAGGTTTTCTCAGGTGAAACACTAATTACAGACATTGTAAAGAACGTAGCTCAGGAGGCTAGTTTTAAAAACGAGGCAGCATTTTCCTGAAAAAGTTTGGTCCTCGACTAACTATAGGCTAGTCATCATGGTCAAATGGTAAGCATTTTCCTTGTATGCGTGTGTCTGTGTGTGTGTGCATGTGCATGCGCACGCCCACCCTCACACCTGCATTTGTTCTGAACTAACTTTTCAGTATCAGAATTAGTCAAAACCAAACCAAACCAAACCAAAAGACAAATAACCCTCAAGTACTTGACCTTGCATATCATGTCTAATTAATGCGTCATCTGAAAGAGCAATGCTAAAGACTATGAAGGGAATTATGCTCATGTGATTCTGTAACACCTTAATTTTGTGCAAACAATTTTCCTTCATTGCCCGGATAACTTATCTTTATTCATGTAGGTGCCAGGAACCCCACTCCCATGTTCCTCCCTCCCCCCTCCCCCAGTCTTCTCCTCTGTCAAAGTGATGTAAAGACAATTTCACTGTGTATTTACAAGCACAACAGTTAGCAAGAATGTCCCAGGGTCTGAAGGGTACATCTATTTCTTGTGGACATCTTCATGCCGAATGATCTTGTATGTGATCCAGTAAAAGATGTTGAAAATGAGGAAGGCCAGTGGGAAGGCAGCTCGAGATATCGTGTCAATCCTTTTTGCCCGGTCCACAAACTTCTTCTTGATGGCATCTGCATCTTTGGGGGGTTGTGGGAGCTGGTTGGCAGGTGTGGCCTTGACAGCTGTTCCGTCTTTCACTTGGAGGCAGTGACCCATCCCATAACCACTGAAATTGAAACGACTTTCACGAGTAACATCTTCTTCCTGGAAGAATAAAGACAGAGGAAGCACAGACTGGTTGTCAGTCAAATCAGATGGAAGATGCCTAAAATTCTTCAGAAGTAAAAGGATAAATCAGTTTAACTGGTAGTGTGGGAGGCTTTTGGAATGGGGAGTTCTCTTTCAAGTTCACTCAATTATTCATGGAACAGATACAATTTGTTAACTTTTCAGGTGGAGAAATTAAGGGTAAAAATAATGACTGTGGTCATTTAAATTAATTAAACAGAAACACCTATATTATATTCAGCACTGACTTTCCCAAAATCTAATTTATTAATCCACAGCTTTGAAGAGAGTATTTTAAAGCCAAGTCTCCAAATCCCAACATTATACTCTAAGTCTATGAAGACGACCATTCATTCACTCATTCATTCATTCACCCATTCATTCATTCAAAAAAGTGTTTACTGAATCCCTGCTGTGTACCTGACCCTGAACTAGGAACTTCTAGTATTTGTGGCCCATTCACAGCCCACTTCTTTCCATTGATGTTGGCTTAAATGTCAATGTTAGATCTAATATTAAACCCTTAAATGTATACCTTTTTCCCCTCCAGCCCACTAATTCATCGCAGTTATATAGCAGAAATTAAATATTCATTGTTTGGTGTTGAATATTTCTACTGTGGTTAATTTTTCTAGCGTCAGTTTTTTTACATTGATTCTTCGGCTGTTCGTTTCTACCATATTTAAACATGTGTCATTTTAGCTGATGTCAGTGGTATTTTGTGTGTTGATTATTTCTACTTGAATTAGATAAAAGACTGAATAATTGTAACCTCATGGTGAAGAGCAAATACCCAGAGTAGAGACAAATGTATGGAATTTGTGTGGATGGGTCACAATGGTAGGGTTGAAAATATGGGATTAAAATGACTTAAGAAAAATTTAATTCTAAATAGCCATCAATTGAATCATCTTCTTCTGCAGCTAGATTACTGCTTTCTACAATATGGTGCCACTGCTTTGAGTCACCAAAGGCATTGCACTCTTTATTTTGCCAGAGAATAATATTACATTAATTAATTTGGTTATGTTTTCCAATAGACAGCAACATTTGGTATTAATTTCATTTCAGTGTTTATTGCATGTCAGTTGTGCCTTCACACATATAAAAGATATACTGAATGAAGGAGTTTTAACATAATAATGAGAGAGAGCCCAACTGTAATCCAGATGGTACAGGAAGGACAAATTTAGATCCGGAAAATCAGGCCAAAGCTCTTCTAATAAAATAATTGTGAAACTACTCCTTTATAAAACCAGCTTCCCAGTGCATTTATGTATATGAGATTTCCCGGCACTAGTTGGTTCAGGATACTCTTATTTCTTAACAAAATGTAATACGGATTTCTTCATTCAACAATTAATTGTTGAGTGTTGAGTCTATGGCAAGCATTTTGCTAGATGCTTAGAAACAGTTAATGAAGTTGGACAAGAGCCCTACCCACATGGAACTTTCAGAACCCAGTGGAGGTGGCCACCCTAAAGGCATTATCATGTAAGGAAGCTGGCTCAGAAAACCCAGCCTGACATTAGAGAACTTCCATGCACTCAGCTATATTGCCTCTATAATAGATTGTATTAGACTATATTAAGACCTCAGATTCAAATATTAAATCCGCTTTCTTTCCCCTCCATGGCATATGGAAGTTCCTGGGCCAGGGATTGAATCTGAGCTGAAGCCGTGACCTATGCCGCAGCTGTGGCAACATCAGATCCTTAACCCACTGCGCCAGGCCAGGGATTGAATTCGCACCTCAGCAGCAACCTGAGCTGCTGCAGAGACAGTGCCACAGCAGGAGCTCCCTAAATCTGCTTTCTTTGAATGATACATTTTATGGGTGCAAAAGTTTCAAATAGGTGATGTATTTTTAAATGTGCCCTAAACAGATATATGAATTGTTATAGTGTCATTGGAAGACTTATTAGTCACTAGGAAGAGGGGACTTGTTAGTCACATGGGTTATAAGCAGTCATAAGCTTCCTACCTATTGCTAACTGGTAATTAGATCTTAACCAGTAATGTGAGAGAATTAGAAATGGTGCCAGTTGGTTTAGTAAAGAGAGGTCCAGGCTAGGAACTTGGCTATTTGGGTTCTAGGCTTGGCTCCAAGGGTTATAAACTATGTTGATCTTAGACAAGGTATTTATTCTTTCAAGGGCTTGGAGACCTCATGCCAAAATGCTAAGGCTGGACTTGGGCTATGGGTCTCAGCTTTGGCTGCTTGGAAACTTTTATAGGTGTATCTATGACTGCCTCACCTCCCAGCCTCTTCCACATCAACTGAATCAGAATCTCTGGGAATGAGAACTGAGGATCCATGTTAAAAAAAAAAATTCTGAGGATCCTTATTTAAAAAGAAAAATTTCAGTGACTGTAATGTAAAATATTGGAAACCAGTAGCCTTGATCAGCTCTAATGTCCAGCTCTCAAATGCTCAACCCATTTAATATTATTAAGTCTAAGATTACTTTTCAAGTGGAAACAATCCCTCTATATACATTTACCTTTATCTGCCTAAATTTACTCTGCTGTTTTTCTTTTCCATATCTGTAGAATCTTGGCAAATTGCTCTTCTCACCTCTATAAATATTTAAAAAGCCATGATTAAGTATAGAGTTCACTGCCTATGTGAGATAAGATTCTTTGAAAATTCCTGGGCCCCTGAAGAAATAGAAAGAGCATTTAGCTAGTAACCTGTTTTTAGCTCATAAAGCAAAGGGAAACCTAAACACATACATCCATGTTTCTTTTCAGACTGAGTCATTCATTTAATTTCTGTAGTGTTTCTTCGCATACTGTGAATGGACAACTGAGAGATTAACTCATTCAATTAACTAGCAGAACTAGAGTGGAATGATGCCAGGTTAGGTTATTATTATGTCATACATTGCTGTGCAAACTGTCGGTGCTTAATAAATGTTTGTCGAATAATGAACAAAGGGAATTTTAAGAGAGTTTTCTCTATGCTTGAAAATACTTTCCTCATTCATTCAACACTTTCAAATTATGCTTCTGAACATAGTTACAACTAATTAAATCAATTCTTTAAAATTTTCCACCACAAAAATAAATCTGTCGTAGGTAGAAATTATCCATTTAATTTTTCATGTGAAGGAGATATGAATGCTAGTTTCAGGGTCTTCTTATTTACCATTATGACTCATTCAATGCATTTTAAATATAGAGCTTTAAATTACCCACATCAAAGGGTATAGTTTTGATTCAGAAGACATAATTGCAAGCAATTTGAATTTTTGTGTTATAATGAATGACTAATTGCCTTTATAGCAGGTTCAGAATAAAATGTTAATATGGCAAGATTCCTATATGAGGGCAAAATGGAGATGAGCTTGAGTCATGGATAAACTGAAGCTAAAATAAAGCACAGTCTGTAGGCACAGCTCAGTTGAATGTATTCACGGGGAGAGTCAGTTTGATCCTCTCCATAAGAAAAGAACTTAAGGCATACATTCACCGCTTCTTCTAATTAGCCAGAAAACCAATGTCTTAATTATTGCTGCTGACCCACCATCTTCGGTAACTTTGAGCAGTAAATACTTCTAGCTCACTGTTTTGTTATTCACTGATTAAGTTCCCACAGAGAATGAATCATCCAGTCAAAGTTTCAGTACATTCAATTTCTATATCCCACTTTGATAAAATCTCCCTAAATCCTGTCTGCTGTATGAAGCACTGCCATGGAACTATGCAGTTTGTTTGAGACTCACCATCTTATTTTATTTATCTTATCCATCAGTTTTTCTTATTGTAAAATTTACTCCTTCCTGGGTTTGGAATAGCTCTTGTCTAGATGTGAAATTGAACCTAAAGCTCACCAGAATTGCATTGTACTGAATTCTTTGTTATAAGCAAATAACTTCAATATAATTAAAGAATATGGGATTTATATAATGAAAGATTTCAGTGAGACCCAGACTTCCAATTTTTCTTTTCTGTCTTAGAAAGGAGAAAATAAAAGGACTCCTGAAAACTCAAGTAGGGGAAAACTCTTCATCCCTTTTCTCACCCAGATTCTTTGATTGAATCTTCATCATTCTGTTGGACTCAGAAATTGCTCAGTTGTAACCGAAGGTTGTAGTGAACTTCAGTCAACGCAAGGACATAATGGAGTGTCCAGCCCTCCTTAGGAAACAGTGTGAATCCAAACACAAACAGGTCTTCAACAAAAACAAAGTCCCCTGAGCAAATGAAGGCTGGACGATGCTTAATTCTAGGCCTGCCAATCTCTATCCCCTAGACTTGGGGAAGAGGGATATCCTTGAGACATTCTCAGTTCTGGTGGCCTCACTTTTCTCCTCTCTATGTCACGGGGACTTGGGAGTAGATATGAATAATAAGTAGATATCATTTATTAATTATAATGATATTCCATGCTCTTAAAACCACACTCAGTCCTCTCACCAAGCCACCCCTGCAAGTCACATGCTTTCAAGGGAAATTGAGACTGAGAGGAGGTATGTGGCTTCCTGAAGTTATATTGCTAGTAAATGCTGAAGCTGAAATTCGGATCAGGCCTGTTGGATCCCCAAGCTGTCTGATTCCAAAGACTCTGGGAGTCTTTGGTTTTTATGAATTTGTCCCTATCAAACCCCAGCTGGCTTCCATTCAATTATGGAGGAAGAATCTGACTGAACTTAGTAGAAAAACAAATCTGAAATTAAATAAACCAAATATAATCCATGTTGCTTAATGAGATGTGGAGAAATGAATGATGAAAACTGTCACAATGTCATTTGGGGGCAGACAGTGAATAGCATTTTTTTTTTCCAAAAGAAAAGCATGTCATTGGATCATCTCCTTTTCAGGATAGGATGATTGATTTTTGAAGAAGTTTCTGGTGTCCATTTCTTGAGCACTTGCCATTTATGTATTTATATTTCCAACAAATAATTCCTTGAGTACCTGTTATGTGCCAGGTATGTGGTGGGCATACAGCAGTGAACAAAAGGATGAAGTTTCTTCTTTTTTGGAGTTTACATTCTAGTGGGGAAAACAGTAACAAGTAGAGAAATTATGTCCACATGCAAACTTGTTTATGCATGTATATAAACACATGTATACACACACATGTATACACTATACATAAGCATAGACAAACAGATAATGATGGATGCTTTGAAGAATGACAATCAAGGTAAGAGACTTAAGAGCAATGAGTGGCAGAGGAGTGGATGTTTTTGATTGAGTGGTCAGAAAAGGCCTGAGGGAGAGGCCAGGCCCTTTGCCTTCTGCCTTGGATCGAGTGGTGAACAAAACAGATGACTCTTGCCTTCAGGTCGTTCCCAGTCTTGATGCGAAGACAAACATTTGTGAAAGAATCACATGAATCCAGAATTACTAACTATGATAAGGGCTCTGAAGGAAAATTATAAAGTGTTTTAAGAGCTTATTAATGGAGGTCCTGGTCTAATCTGGCCGATAGAAGAAGCTTTGCCCCGAGGAAGTGATATTTCATTAGCGATCTGAAAAATGAGAGGCATTAAAGAGATGAAGGCAGAATCAAGAGATGTCTGAGATAGGAAGGTTTGCTTGCTACTGAGATATGGCAGGATGCCTCGTGGAATGCAGGGGGAAAGTAGGATGAGACGTTTCAGAATGACCCAGGGGCTAGATCACGTGCAGTCTTGCAAACCATGGTGCCTGTTTGGAGCTTTATTTTAAGAACCAAGGGAAGCAGAAAAATGAATAAGACTTTAGGTTTTGGGGGGATCATAGAGCTCTAAATAGAGAATGATATGAAATTCTTGAGATATGTACGAAGGTTTACTGGAGTGCAGATGAGCCTGAAGCCTTTAGAGTTGGAGAAGGTATAGATGGTTATACTGTTGAGCTATACGAGGCAATGTGCAAATCAGCTATGATTCCCCTAATCTGGAAAAGACTCTGTAGCTCCCTATGGGTTTTTCAAATTCATTTCCTATGTCTTTTTCATTGTTTAAAATTGTTGGCTTCCCAATTATATTAAAGAATAGGTACACAGGGATTCTGGATTATGATAGCTTATTTCCACTACAATCTTCACTCACCAGAGGGTAAGCTCCTGGGTGTGTGCCAAAGTCATCTCTGGAGCCCTATTCCCTGGTACAATGCTGGGCCCTTGAGTTATTCAACCACTGTGCTTAAAGTGATCCTGTTGATTCTGAATAAGGTCTCAGAAAGGATGTGCTCCCTGGGGGAAGGGAAAAGACAGCAATTGTCTTTTAGCTGATTTCCCTTTCTTTGCCATTTGCAGCCCTTTCTGCAGCCTCTGGATCAGTCTTGCCCAAAGAACGTCCATCTTATTCCTTTCACTGCAGACTCCCTGACCTTCATATTATAGAGGAGCGAAGGAAACATGGGGATAGAATCAGAAAGGCTCAGATTGAATTCTCATCTTTACTACCTCCTGGATTGGTGAGTTTTAGACAGTCTTTCAACCGTTTTGCTCTTCCATTTCTCCTTTAAAATCAAGAGATTAGCCATTTGGCCATTTTCTGAGTTTGACTATATGACTATAATGCTGACTCATATAGTCCCTTGAGACTAACCTCTAGCTGGTTGCTTCTTCCCAACAGCAGACTAGGCAGTATGCAAATAGGGGTCTTAATGTTTTCTTCCTCTCCCTGCCCTGTTATCTTCTGCTAGGGTTGGCGCTGTGAGCATGTGTACTGTGCCACACAGGGCCCAGTGCTTAGAAGGGTCGTATACTTGGTGCGATGCTTTGCTATAGCCATCTTGAAATTCATAATGATTTTTGAACAAGCACCCCATGTTTTCATTTTGCGTTGGATTCCCCAATTCTTGAAGCCAGCCCTGCTTTCTGCTCAAGTGGAATTGAAGGAATGCCTTGGCCTGTTGCTTCCATTCCTGGCTTCATACTTTTCAACAGTTTCTCATCTCCGTAATGATAAGTCCCAAGATCCTTTGTGTGACAGTCAAGGACTCCTATGTCTTTCCTTAAACCTACTTCTCTCGTGGGGTTCCATGGCCTTTAGCTTTATTCTTTGCATAGAATACCCCTCTCCTCTCTTCACTTGGCGAGCTCCCATCAAGATGCTTTTTCTTGACCCCCGAGCCTCGGCCATGGGTTTCTCCTCAGCTCCTGTAGCACGTGGTTACATGCCTTCATGATGAAACCTGTTGCATCATACTTTAAAATCAGCTATTTACATGTCAGTCTCTTTCATGTGACCTTCAAATGGAAGGACCCAGTTTTGCATATCTTGATAGCTGCAGAACCTAAAACAATACTTGGCTAAAGCTGCCTATGTTAAATACGATATATGCAGTAAATGCTTCTTCAGTGAATGACAGAAAAAAAGTCCTTCATAATATAAAAAATGTTTTCCTTTCTTATTTATTGTGTGGTTTATTTTTGCATATTGAATTTATATAAAATTAGGGCAAACCTAAACTCAACAGTGCCACTCAAGAACTGAGGTATTTATTATCTGTATTTGAAACATTGCCCATTTTTTTTTTTGGCCCAGTGTTAAGCTAGTGAGAAGCCCAGATAGTGTGAAAATATGTAAAATTAGATCCATCTTATTAACAATCTTAGCAAAAAATGTGAACTTCTTTGCAAAGAAAATAAATGGAATAGACGAATACTTCAGAGTACAGAGAGATTTTTTTTCACTTATGCGGCTATTCACAAATCAAAATAATAAAGCTCAGTAAATGAAAAGCCAGTGTGTATCATATACATGCAAATATTTCAACAAATAAATGAGACCTAGAGAGTAAAATTCCTATAAATCTATGGTTATCACCAAACATCAGTCTAAGTCTTGAAATTTTAATTAATGGAAACTTTTTTTCCCCATAAATCTCTTAAATTACTACCTGCACTATGGAACAGTGCACCATTTAGCTGTCATTACACAAAATGTTCATTGCCTCAGTCACACATGTTATTTTGACAAACCTCTGTGTGGTTTTTTTTGTTTTGGTTTGGTTTGGTTTGGTTTTTTTCAGTTGTGCTCAGGGTGCCTCATCTTCAGTTTACTACAGTTGATTGTGTTTAGGATGCAGTCAAACCAGATACAACACAAGGAAGGGCTCCAAGCTGTTGAACTTTATTTATTTTTTGTCTTTCGTCCTTTTAGGGCATCACCTGTGGCATATTGGAGGTTCCCAGCCTAGAGGTCGAATTGGAGCTGTAGCCACCAGCCTACGCCACAGCCACAGCAATGCCAGATCCGAGCCGAGTCTGTGACCTACACCACAGCTCACAGCAATGCCAGATCCTAAACCCACTGAGTAAGGCCAGGGATCAAACCCGCAACCTCATAGTTCCTAGTCGGATTCGTTTCCACTGCACCACAACGGGAACTCCACCTCTGTGTGTTTAAAAAAAAGAAAAAAAAAAAAAAGCTAGCAGGGTTTCTTATCAGGACAAAGCTCACCTCCAATAATGGGGGGGGGGATGTGTGGACAAGAGACGAACAACTCAGCTTTGGGGTGTGCTAGGGTTCCAGAACTGATGTTGCCATAGCCTTGAAGTACCTGGCAGGGGGTGGGCCATTGGGAGTTGACCTGGGCTAAGCCCCCTAGTTGTCCATGAAAAGCCATCTTTTTTCTTCCAATGCTGAGTCTTTCTTGAACTCAAGGTTGCTCAACTATAGCACTGTTGACATTGGAGACCAGGTTATTATTTTTGTGGCACGGAACTATGTTGTATATTTTAGGATATTTAGCAGCATTCCTGGCCCCTCCTCACTAGAAGCAAGTAACACCCCTCTCCCACAGTTGGGACAGTGAAAAATGTCTCCAAACATTGCCAAAGATCTTTGAGGGAGAAAAATTGCCCCTACTTAAGAAGCCCTGCTTTAGCATGAAGACACTGTATTTTCTAGCTTCCCCTGCATCTAAGTGGGGCCATGCAACACATCTAGTACCAGGAAGTTCAAGCAGCTCAATCTCCAAACCAGAGCGAGGAGCTTACCAGCCCCTCCACTCCATGCTGGTCTGCACCACCCAGTAGTGGCTCATCAGAGTCATTTCCACCAGAATTATTGTGATAATCTTCTATCTGATCCCCTGGCTTCTAGACCCTTCCTTCCAGCAGTAATGTCTATTCTCGGTTCAACAATAGAGGAATCTTATTAAAATGTGAGCTGGGTCGGATCTTCATTAGTCCCAACTCCAGTGGCTCTCACCACAGTAAAAGCCAAGTTCTTGTAAGGTCCTTTTACCTTTCAGAACTCAACTTTTGCTGCCCTCCCTCTGGTTAAGATGCCAGCAAACATTTTCTGGAAAGGGCCAGCCCAAGATAAACATCTTAGTCTTTGTGGGCCATCCTGAAGTATAGGTCCTTTTCATGTACAATTTGAATCCAATTTTCTAAAGTAAAATATATACTTCACTCTATTTTGGACCATACCTCACCTATAGCACCCTATTTTAATGGACTGGAAATCATTCTTTAAAAAGAATTGTTTGACTTTTGGCTCAAAATCTATAAAGCAGAAATGTTTTCAGTTAATGTCAACTAAAGAGAGTCATTTAAGAAATCAGTAACATGGTTGTGATGTTTCAGTGCCTCAAGAGGGAAACAGTGCCTTGCATATGGAAGTTCTTGCCTAGTGGTCTCCGTCAATTCTGGTCTGACCAGAGTGCTTGGAAGATGCACTAAATTCTAAGAAGCATGAAGGTGAACATCTTCCATCTGGAGTCTGAGCTGTTCGATTATTAACATAGTTTGCCATCTGTTCAGGATGCAAACAAAGTGAATGTTGAGACTGTCTATACAGTGCAGACTGGAGGGTACAAGTGATCAGAGAATGAGTCCACTGCCAAACTAAAAGCAATAACAATAGTAGCAACAACAAATCATATCAAGCATTGACTTGCTTTCTAACTTGGGTGATTGTGACAAAGTCTTCAGTCCATTGTTATGCTTTAATCTTTGTATATAACATCTATACTTGGTGTCAAAAAGTGGTTACTGTGTGAGATAATCTGTTGTTTACCTGACACTGCCACTCGTGTAGAAGTGCCTGTCTAAAGCTGGAAAGAACTACATTTCCCAGAATTCTCTCCTTGATTGATTCCAGGTAAAGGTTTGCCAGTGAGAGGATTGTGGGAGATTTGGAAGGTAGAAGGGAAGCAGAGGCCATTATTTTGAAGAATCTATGGGGGTCAGATGAGGCTGCTTTGTTAGACACAGTGGCATTCCAGACCTTTCTGTGGGCTTCCATCTTATGATCCCACTTTGGATAAGGTAACTTCTCAGTTTTTTCTGTAAACACCTGCTTTCCCCACCAGAGCTTCAGCTTAAAGTTGTCTCCTAGCTATAGCCATCCAGACCTTCATTCCCTCATTTAGTCTCCCATTATATAAACTGTAATTTCTATAATAATCCCCTTATCCTAGTAATATGTATAGTGTCTGTGTCCTGACTAAACCCAACCAGATACAGATATACAGGTACTAGGCTTATGAGTATAAAATACCATGTTGATGCAAGTTACTATAGTTTCTTTTTTGTCGAATTAAGATTTATTGAGTATCATAATATACCAAACATTGGAAAGAAATAAGGGTACAAAAGACAGAGTTCTGCCCTTTAAGTCATTGTGGGATTGGTGGAGAAGTCTAGAACATGATGACCATTGGCTCTCAACCAAGAGTGATTTGTGCCCCCCAGGGGACATCCAACAATGTCTGGACACATCTTTGGTTGTCACAATGGGGCAGAGGGTGCTACTGGAATCTAGTGGGTAGAGGCCAGGATACTGCTAAACTTGCTACAATGCACAGCACAGTCCCCCGCAATAAAGCCAGGCAAATGTCAGTAGTGCTGAGGCTTGGAAACCCTGATACAGACAAATGATTCCAATCTAATGTGATATCTGCTATGGTAAAGGAATGTACAGGCCACAGGATACTATGGAAGAGGTAATGTCAGGTTAGAGTAATCAAAGGATAGTTAGAGGGCACTTCTTTCTGTAATAATACCACAAATGCACTGCCTCTGGAAGATAGACACGAATATTACAGATATGTTACTGGAAAGTGACCTATATAAAGAGAGCCTCATTTGGTTAGTTGAGCCTGCTTTTTTTTTTTTTTTTTTTGGTTTTTAGGGCCACATTCATGGCATATGGAAGTTCTGAGACTAGGAGTGAATTGGAGCTGCATCTGCCGGCCTATACCACAGCCAGAGCAATGCTAGATCCAAGCTGCATCTTCTACCTATGCCACAGCTCAGGGTAGTCCCGGTTTTCCAACCCACTGAGCGGGACCAGGGATCAAACTCACATCTTCACGGATGCTAGTTGGATTCGTTTCTGCTGCACCACAACAGGAACTCCCTGAGCCTACTTTTTTAAAAATTGAAGTACAGTTTTATATATTATTTTCATATTCTTTTCCATTATAGTTTATTACAAGATACTGAATATAGTTCTTTGGGCTACACAGTAGGACTTTGTTATTTATCTATTTTATATATAGAAGTTTGTATCTTCTAATCCCAAACTCCTAATTTATCTTTCCCCTTTGGGGGAACTAATTTTGTTTTCTATGTCTATAAGTTTCTTCTGTTTTGTAAATAAGTTGGTGTCATATGTTAGATTCCACATATAAGTGATATCATCTACTATTTGTCTTTCTCTGAGTTCGCTTAGTACGATCATCTCTATGTCCATCCATGTTGCTGCAAGTGGGGAAATTTCACTCTTTTTATGATGCAGTAGTACTCTGTTGTGTGTGTGAGTGTGTGTGTACACACATATACATAGCACATCTTCTTTATTGGCACCTACTTTTTAATGCAGCTACAGAGCAGCTCAAAGACACTTGTCTGTGCCATTTGGTCCGGTGTTAGTCTCTTTTCATCTTCCTGTATCTTAATCAAGGAGAATTTGTTACAAAGGACTGAAACCTCCTCATGACAGCTTAAGTGGGGGAACTTCTTAAAGAAATGACTATAAGAATATAGTAAGAAAATCTCCTAAGTCTCCAAGGATAGAGAAGATACAGCTTGTAAAGGTAAGAAGCCTGGCTTCTAGATCCAGGACTTCTGGTTTCCAGTCTTGGCTCTGCCACTAAGCAGTGTGGGAGCTGGGTGATTCATACAGACCTCTACGTGCCTCAGTCTCCTCTGTAGTAAACGGGGGAATAATACCATCTTCCTTATAGGGGCTTTGAAAGGATTCACTGAGCTAATGCACATTAAGGGCTTATAACTGCAGTATACAGTATGTACTCAGGAAATGTTAGCAACGGTGAAGATATTGATGATGATGTGAACAGGGCTCCGCGGTCCAGGACCTCCAATGTGCAAGTCAGAAAATGAGATGATTCTCAATCTCGCAGGTCTGTTATTCTCCCCCATTTCTGCTTTTCTCCTTTCAACTTCCTTTACTTATGCATATTACAAGCGGGCCATCCCCAACCTCAGCCCTATGGGAACCTTTTCAATTAGAACAATCTAGAACGTCATTACTATCATCTCATTAGAGCCCTCTTTCTTCAAATTCTTGAAAGAGAGAATGTCATTGATATCCCAGCTTATGGACTGTTGTCCTTGATTTCCTGGATAGGAAAGGGGGTAGGAGATAAGACAGCCTGAGTGCAGGCTAAGAGGCAGGTTAACATCATGATGAAATCATCCAGGTGTGACTTGGCGAAGCTTGAGGAAGGTTTGACAGAGGGGCAGTGAGGCAGAGCCTGAGGGCGCTGAATGTTCCTGAAGCACACCACACAAGGCAGCCCAGAAGGAGCAAGAGAGGCCGGCCTTGAAAACAGATGAGCCTGGCTCACACGACAGGTGTTTTCAGAAGAGTGAAGAGGATCTGTGGTAATGGTTCCAAGGTTGCTAATCCAAAGCCATCGGTTGATGTTACAGGGAGACAGAATTCAACTCAATGTGAGCAAGAACTTTTGACAACTCCCTCACTGAACATGGAGCATGACGTCAAGGTAATGAATTCCTTGTTGCTGGAGGTACTTAAGTGTTTAATCATTTGTTGGCGATGTTGGGTATTGATGTAGCATGTGGGTTAGGGAACGAGATGACCACTTACATACCTCCTCATTGTGGGAGTGTCTGTGTATGAAAATTGCTAAGGTAAGAAGTCCAGGAGGGCAGACCACATTGAAGGGGCTGATCCAAGTGCAGAAAAGCTGTATTTAATAAGCTGTGCCCTCCTTGACTTCCTGGAAGTTTCTGGTCATTCTGATCCCATTTAGAAAAATCCTGCTCTAGTGTAATCAACCCACAGCAACAATTTGGTTGTGTGTTTTCTCTTTCATTTATTTTTGCCTTGCAAAATATTTTATCACTTCTAAGGGTTTCATTTGACTAGCAAATCCCTTGCTGCTGTTATAATTTTGAAGATTCTAATATAGAATATATGATAGATCATATAGAATAATTAACAAACCCCAAATAGTAATGTGTAACTTCATGTTATATAGAGAGTTAGGCACAGAATGGATGTGTTTTTAGAGGTCTGTATAAGATGTTTGTGGAGGCCCCTCTTATAGCCAGGTTTGACTGCCTAGAGGCTTTACGCCATAATAACACCCTTCCAAAGAGCACTGCTTTTTTCTCCTCTGCTCTCCTCATCACTCAGTTTCTGCTGAAAGGAGGTCAGAGGGAGAGGAATCAATGCTGTTGGCCATCAAACTTTGGTGAGCTGTTTGTTTCTGCAGGGAGCTCAATAAACTTAAGAACTGAGAACTCAATCAGTAGGATCGGCTCTATATTTGGTTTTGGCCTTGATCTCTTCCTCCCAACTTTGAAGAGGCAGGTTAACATCATGATGAAATCACCCAGGTGTGACTCGGCGAAGCATTAGGAAGGTTTGATGGAAGGGCAGTGAGGCAGAGCCTGAGGGAAGAGGCGTCGCTGGCCCATCACTTCACCACTTTCAATAGCTGCAGAACAAACACATTTTCTCCAGGTGAAAAACTATAAACCTGCTTTCTCTGGCCAGTCATATTTCTTTTGGAATTTGGATGATCCCAGTCAGCTAGGTCTTCTCTGAGTACGGACCATAGGTTCTATTTTAAAATTAGCAGTTCCTGGAGTTCCTGTTGTGGCGCAGTGGTAAACGAATCCAACTAGGAACCATGAGGTTGCGGGTTCGATCCTTGGCCTCACTCCGTAGGTTAAGGATCTGGCGTTGCCGTGAGCTGTGGTGTAGGTCGCAGACGCAGCTCAGATCTGGCGTGGCTGTGGCTGTGGCGTAAAGTGACAGCTGTAGCTCCGATTGGATCCCTAGCCTGGGAACCTCCATATGACGCAGGTATGGCCCTAAAAAGACAAAAAAAAAAAAAAAAAAAAAAAAAAGCAGTTACTGAAGCAGATGAACACTGTAAACCCTCAGAAGGTACTTTTGTATTGCTTCTCCCAAGGACATTCAGAGTGGCGCAGTGAACTCAAAACACAATCAAGGAGTTCCCGTCGTGGCACAGTGGTTAACGAATCCAACTAGGAACCATGAGGTTGCGGGTTTGATCCCCGGCCTTGCTCAGTGGGTTAAGGACCTGGCGTTGCCGTGAGCTGTGGTATAGGTCGCAGACGTGGCTCGGATCCCACGTTGCTGTGGCTGTGGTGTAGGCCGGCGGCTACAGCTCCGATTGGACCCCTAGCCTGGGAATCTCCATGTGCCGCAGGGGCGGCCCAAGAAAGGGTTAAAAACAAACAAACAAAAAAACCACAATCGAGGCTCCATTCTTCTGGATCATTATTTAGTTCTGCAGATCAGCCATGCCCTAACTCTCTTCTCCCTTCCCTGCAACCATTGGTTCCTTGGCACTTTCAACTATAGCTTCTTGTAAGCCACTCGTGCCAAAAAAAAAAAAAATTAGGAAAATGGAAAATAATGGAGGGGTATTTTTTTGTTTTTTGTTTTGAAGTATCTGTACTGCATCTCCAAGATCTTCCCTCCTCTCTGCTTCATTACTATGGTTACCGGATTTAAGATTTAAGACAGCAAATTGTCTGTAGGCCCAGAGGGAAGATCGATTATAATAAGCACGGAAGACAGGGATTGGGCACAACTCAAAAATACCTGGTTCCATTGATCTAATTGCCGACCAGTCGAGTTTCTTATTAAGACAGTGTGCCTTAAGGTATGTAGCACAGGATGTGGTCCATAATGGGGACTCTGCCTCCTTCTCCTTTTCTTTTTTAAATTATTTTTTATTTTTAAATTAAAGTCTAGTCGATTTACAGTGTTGTGCCAATTTCTGCTATACAGAATAGTGGCCCAGTCATACATAAGCATACATTCTTTTTCTTATATTCTCTTCCATCATGGTCTGTCCCAAGATACTAGATATAGTTCCCTGTGCTGTATAGTAGGGCCTCATTTACTATCCATTCTAAATGTTACAGTTTTTATCAACCAACCCCAAACTCCCTGACCTTTTCCTTTTCAAAGATGCCAGCACAATGGTTGCAATCAGAGGCAAAGAAGAAATCTTATATGGCAATAAGAAGACATATTTTCATAGAAAATAGATTTCAGTCCTGGGTAGGTGTGTCTTTCTCCCAGTGTGCGACTCCTTCTAAGGCAGGTGTCACATCCAGTTGAGAATGACACAGCTTCCACACTACAGGCAAAGGTTACTTCCTGGTGAGCCCACAAGGTCCTGGGTACCACAGTCCTCAGGTTGGGTGTGGATGTGGGCTGTTGCGTCAAGGGCAAGGAGCTCATTGCGTTGGAGTGGGTGTCATAGTGCAAGGTACGCCTTTTGTCCCTGTCATCATAGCTTCAAATAAGGTCCCCTGCTTCTGGATCCATGACTGGCTCCTAAGGGTATTTGAGAAGGGTTAAGCCAAAAAAGCTTGGGTGAACTTGTTTACCTAAGCCACTATACCCCGAGGTCACTTTTTTGCTGTGGCCCAAGGTAGGAAACATTTTTTCCGTAACTAACCAGGACACATACACACTCCCCCACACATAAATATATCTAACAGAAATGAAAGGCTCACAAAATGGTATTTACTTTTCCAAAGCAGGATGGACTCTGACATGTTCTAATTTTTACTTTGCACAGAAGCTGCTGGTGAGCCCCTTAACTGACTCGATGACCCACAAGTCAGTCACAGCCCGAAGTTTGAAAAGTATTGTGTTTAATGGTCTTGGTTGGTTGGTTTCTTCGCTGTCACTAGGCATCCATCACAGCTTTACTGAGCCTTGCCCATATGATAGGCATGTGCTAGTCATGGGGAAATTGAAAAAAGAGGCTTCAAGATACACAGCAGGGCCCTGATAAAATCCCACCTTCTGTTTAAGCTCTCGGCAGCTGACCTCCCTGTCGGGCTTGAGAGGGTTCTCGGATTCACAGCGAGTCTGGGAGACTCTCTGCTGTGCCTGGGCATGGGGCTAGGCCCTGGCACTTCCTTCTGAGTCCTAGACACTGCGTGCATACAGCTTTTGTTTGATGTTAGCAATAAGGTGGCAGGAAATGCTTCCTAGTGTCTAGGAGCTTCTCAGGAGGAGCAACCCTCTGTTACGAGAATTAAGATCCAGTAATCAAGGCTTCTCAATTCACTTTTCTGGTTATCCCTGAACAGATTGTTTGCCCCAGGGACAAACAGGCCCATCCTGTTGGCACAGATTGTCAGGTGCTTTATAATCAGCCCCTAATAGCTGTTCGAGTTTCATTTTACTTCATTTCTCTTGACATAGCCTATCCTTTAGAAATTCTCTGTTCCCTCAGTGGCCCAAACTTCTCCACATCTCTGGCTCTTTCCATGTCCTGTTCTTTCTGTCTAGTGATTCTCTTTGACTTTTGTCTGCCTGCTGAACAACGGTTCCCGCTTGCATCCTTAGCTCAAATGATAGCCCCTCGTGGAGGCACCTTCCACCTGACTCCTGCCACCTGTTTAGCAGTAGCCACACCTTTCCCCCATTCTCTCCTAAATGCTAACATTTATTAGGTTGGAGTTGAATAATATCATTGTGGAGTTGAGTATACCTTGTGCACTAAATGATGGATAATAAAATTAATCAAAATAATACATAGGGTCATTTTGAAGAGTCAGAGGACATTTGACATGAGCCTGAGGAGATACATTTACATCAAGAGCTCAGTTATGCTCTTCCAGGCAGCTGTCCATTCCTTTCCCCACAGCTTTGTGTGTTGCGCTAGAAGTGAGAAGCCAGTGGGCTGGATTCTTAAGAAGACATGGCTCTGACTGTTGAAAGTGCCCCATTTAAGAGATGGCCTGAGGACTTCGTGCTGGCTGGTTTTCTACCTTCAGACCCCTGAGCTCTGAACCCTGAGTGGAAACCAGCAATTCGTTCAACATTTCTCAAGTATCTAGGATGTACCAGACAGTGTGGCAGCCTCTTTGGATTGAAAGATGAGTAATAGCCTCTGCTGTTCAGAAGATTTCTGATAACATTTTACTGGGGTTGTGTTTTTTTTCTTTAAACAGGCGAAGGGAAGAGAAAGGAAATATTTGATGAGTGGTGGCTGTAAGCAAGGCACTGTGGTTCACATGCATAATGTTGCTTCCTCCTAGTAGTAATCCCATCAGAAAGGGCTTATTAGACCCTTTTTACAGACGATGAAACTAAGACTCAGAGTGTTAGACCATGGCAGTCAGCACATGCAGTACCAGCCAGGATTTCAATTCAGCCAGCTGGACTACTGGCCAAAGCTCATTCACTACACCATGCTCATCACCCATCTCTCTATTTGTATGATCTTAAGAGAAGAAGTATGTGTTTTTAAAGAGGTTGGGAATTCTCATGGCAGAATCATTCTAGAAAAGGGTGCTATAATGAAACATGTTGACAGGGTTTTTGGCTGGCATGAAAAAAGCTGGCTTTATGACAGGGATTTTTATAAGTTTTTTTTTTTTTTTCCACCAATCTGTCTGCAAAAACTGGAAGTGTGAAAGAGCATTTGTTGATACTATTATGACTTAAGGCATCTATGGTCTGGCAGCCAGGAACTGGCTGGATGACTTAGCAAACCTAAACTCCCTTTGGAGAGACCATAGCCAAACTATCTTAATTTGAAGCGTTTTTGTTCTTTCCATAAGAAAGTCGCATGACTATTTAGAACAATTGTTTTACCATGATACATGTGTGCCTGTTCAGTTCTGTCAACTATGGGGAGATTCCACACGCTGGCACAGATACTGTTGGATGGCATTTCACACCATCCCCTCGTCTTGAACACAGAGCTGAGAGGGCACCTTCTCACCTACGAGAAAGGTGTTGCATGGGCTTCCTGCTTGGTTCTCAATACTAGGTGAGAGTCCTAGGCCACTGAACAGCTAGTGCTACTCTTCTCAGGAAAAGCAAAAGCAAATAACAGCAACAACAGGCAGCATAGGATTAAATTATTCTCTATGATTGAAATCTTTCATAATTCAAAATAAAATTTACTGAAAAACAGAACTTAGTGGTGAAATTAGCATTTGTCATCACATGAAAATTAATTTTATTTAGAGATTTGGGGGCATTTTTCCATGCCTTCATAGCATGCCTTATTTTAGCCTGCATATGGCAATGTGTACATTCTTAAAAACGGGCTATTTGTAGTGTTTTCTAGGGCAGCATTTCTCAAGTATCAGTGTGCTTGCGAATCCACTGGGGATCCTGTCCTAATGCAGATTCTGCTGCCGTAGGTTTGGGATGGAGCCTGGGAGTCTGCATCTAACTGGCTCCAGGTGATACTGGTACTGCTGGTCGACAGGTGACATTAGAAGAAATGATGCTATGGAGTTCCCTGGTGGCTTAGTGGTTAAGGATTTGGTGTTGTCACTACTATGGCGAAGGTTCAAACCCTGGCCTGGGAAATTCTGCATGCCGTGGATGTGACCAAACAAAAAAAAAGAAAACCAAACAAACCCCCAAAAACACGAAGCAAAGATCTAGTGAAGTGGTTCTCAAACTTGGCTGCACATTGGAGTCACCTGGTAAAGCTTTACCCCCAGGGACTGATGTAATTGGTCTGGGGTGTGGTCTCGGCAATGTGGAAACCGTAAAAAGCTCCCAGGTGGCTGTACTGTGAAGCCAGGATTGAGAACCTTGCTCTAGTGGGTTACCTGGTATCTAGACAATACCAGGACTCCTTTCTGATTTGAGTTTCCTTGCTCTCGAATAAATCCAGCAGTAACAGAGTGAAATGTAGTGGGGACATTTAATAACTTAACCTTGTCATGTTTACACCCATGCCAACTTCTTGAAAAGCAATTAAATTGCATGCCCAATAAAATTCATACCCTGGTTACCAGGGCCAAAACCCATAGTTTGGGTCCCGCTTTTTACTGTCTGGCATAAATAGAAGTTTATATGGTATAAAGAGCTCACTAAAGAGGAAATTCCTAATTAATGGGATTTTCTGGCTTTGGCTTTTTTTGGGGGGCAGGGGTTATACCAGTTCTCATTAATTACCCCTCACCTGAGTGTTGTGATTATGAAGCTAAACTTTTTTTTTCTCTCAAAAGCCTCAGACCTTTGTGTGTGTCTTTCCATGAGATCAGGGTTTCTTCACCTTGGTACCCTTGACATTGGACCAGATGATTCTTTGCCGTGAATGCTGTGTCCTGTAGGATATTTAACAGCATCCCTGGCCTCTCCCACTTAATGCCAGTAACACACAAAGTCTCTCCCCACACCTCCACCAAGTTGTGAAAACCAAGAATATGCCTCCAGGCATTGCCAAGGTGTCCCCTGGGGCAGGGGGAAACTAGTCCCTGCTTGAGAACCACTGCCATAGGTGAAAGGAAGTTTCCAGGTCAGTGACTCTCGCTTTCATCGTGAATGTTTCCAATGTCTCCAGGCTCATGTGATGCAAATGAGGGGCCAACGAACAGCAAGGTAGGACAAGGCCATTTTCTGGAGAGCTTTGAAGGTCGCCTTCAAGAGCGGTATATTCACTACCTGTTGAAGTACTTCCATTTTATTTAGTCACAAGAAGAAGATGGCATGAGAATAATTTACATTTAAAGTTCCACGATGAAATGAAGTTTACAGATGCTACTTTCTCATCAAGAAGAGCCCCTCCTCATCAGCTGAAAGTATTTTCCCTTCCTAGGAATTCCCTTCCTAGGCTGGCCCTTCCAGCCTGCCTCAGGTACCCATGGAGCCCGCTGGTGTGGTCTGCAGACCCTCTCAGACAGTTGCAGGGAACCACTGCTCTGTGTGGGCATCAGAACAATGGATGCCATGATGTCTGTAGCCTCCACCCTGGAACCGCGAGGATGTTAAGGGCAAAGGGAGTTGGCAGGTGTGAGTCAGTTAAGGCCTTAGCAATGGAGAGTGAGCGGGCTCTGGATTATTCAGGTGAGCCCCATTTCATCACATGGCTCTTAAAAGGGGAGAATCCGCCCCACCCATGTTGGGAGAGTAGTACCGCTAAGAAGGCAGTCGGGGGAATGCAGCGTCGTTGGCTCTCAAGATGGAGCGAAGGGGCTGTGAGTCAGGTGCGGGTGGCCGCTAGAAGTTGGAAAAGGCAAGAAATCAGCTTCTTCGCCGGAACCTTGACAGCTGAATGAGACAAAGGTGGCTGCTGTGTGCCTGCCCCTAGGTTGTTTATTTCTGCATTGTAGGCTAAGACTTAGGAGTGCCAAAGCCTGCTGGCACTAAATTCGAATTTTCCACATTGAATACCTTTTTAAATGGTCTAAAGCAGTTTTGTGTTTTGTGTTTTTTGTTTTTTTGTCTCCTAGAGCCTGTCTGCTTGGCCTCCCTCCCACGACACCAGTACCGGCTGACCCATGATGAACTAGAGCCCATGGATTAAGACCTCCATGCCGCAGCTGCCCCTGGGAGCTCTCTGACAGTCACTCTGCCGAGTGACATCACCGAGGCAGGTAAGGTGACCTCTGACCTCCTTGGCCCGGGAAACCCCCTTGCGTGCTTCCCTTCTTCTTGCTAAGTCCTTGTCAGCCTCCAGAGCAGCGCACGCTGCAAGGGATTTCCTTGCGTTCCCCTGCCGCTGTCCCTTGCCGGATACTGCCTCTCATCGGCACAGTTTTTCCCTTGAACAGCCCCCGAATCTTGAGAACCCCCACAAGCCTCCAGAGGCAATGCAACTTTGTTGACACCTTGGTTTTTGCCCAGTGCAGCCCCGTATTGCACTGACCTCAACTTACAGATGATAAATGTGTCTCGTTTCAAGGTATTAAATTTTTGGAAACCTTGCAGCCGTGGTAGGTCGGAAGCATGGGTTACTGCAAATAAATCAAACCACAAGGGCATTTTCCTATTTATCCTTGTTGGAAGCAGGCTTTGCTAAGGTCATAGTATGTATCTCTGACTTGGAAAGGTAGTTGCAGCAAAATTACAAAGAGGTAAGTGTGTATTCATAACCTGTGCCTGTGGGGAGGGGCAAGTGTAGACTAACTGTACAGTGAGAAGTGTTTAGATAGAAGTCTGAAGCAGCACTTTCCCGGTGCTGTGCCCCATTCCAGTCTGACCCTTTCTATACAGACAGACAGTCCTGCATTTTGCTTCTGATTGTAGCATCTTTGAAACCTTTCGCTGCGTCCCACTTTGTGAGCAACTGTCATCTTTCTTCCTCATCGCCCCATGTCCCCCATACTTGTCCAGACCCAACTCTTGATGGTGACCTGAAAGCACCATGTGGTTTCTTGCCTCTGAGCCTTTGCATAACTGTTTCCTCAGCCTGAATATCCTCCGCACCCCCTCTTCATCTGTCAAAATCTTACTCCGATGCCCTGGTGCCCCAAGGATATACTCTAGGTCATCAGTAAATCTTGCTTATGATTCATGTGGCACCCAGTCTGCGTTGCCTTTATTTGTGAGTCTATCCTAGCAAGTGGGACACAAATAGCACAAAAAGGAGTCTGCCTGATGGACGTTTTCTGCTCATTTTAAGGTTGAATTTTGTTTTTTAAAAAAAAGCATGGTGTAAGTCTCTGAAGAGTCCTATGTGCAAAACCAGAACTACGTTTGATAATCATAGACGTGTAAAGGATCGCTGATGTTAAGGACCTGAGGTAACTGATTGCAAAAAAAAAAAGTGGCAGTAGATGCTATATGTTATTGCTCATATTTTCATTTATGTGGAAAATGTTTCCCTTTCATTGTCATTCTTGTCCTCTTGACATTGTCTATTTTTCTAAACCATCCCCCCACCGACTTGGACCATCACATGAGTCTTTGGTCCCTTCATCCATCCTGTCTGGCAAAGACCTTACTCTTCAAAGGCCTGTAACCTGTGCAGCCACACAAGGTCCCAGGCTCAGAGGGGTCCTATGCTTAGTTTGATGTTTTGTTGTTGCCATGTTAAAATTCTTAATTTTTGGAACAAAGGGCTCTGCCTTTTCATTTGACTTGGTCCTGTCTGGATCAATTCTGTAAACAACTACCTTTCCCCCCCTCCCCCACAAGCTGCTGAGCCCCTTGGGAGAACTTCACGCAATCTGGCACATCCATCCCCCTAATAGATTAAACCTCCTCCATCTCAGGTGGACTGTAACGCTTTTGGGAAAACTGCTGTGGATTCCTGGTGATGTGTTCCCCAGTTCACCAAAATTGCACTTCTTTCCCACTCTTCCCATGTGGCTGAGCAGTATTCTTTTTGTTGAGTAAATTTATTTGTAGATATTTTATTGTTTGCTGCAACTGTAAATGGGATGATTTCATTAATTTCTGATCATTATTACTGTATAGACATGCTGCAGATTTTTATATATTGATGTTCTGTATTCTGTGACTTTACTGAATTGATTTACTAATTCTTACAGGTTTTTGGTGGAGTCTTTAGGGTTTTCTATGTGTAGTTTGATATCATCTGCAAAATGTGACAGTTTTATGTCTTCCTTGCCAATTTGGATGTGTTTGACTTCTTGCCTAATTGATGTGGCTAGGACTGTGCAGAGTGAGAGTGGACAGTGGGTGATTTCACTTTAGTTTTTTACAAGTTAATTTCTTGTTAGCTGTTAGCCCCTCATCATCTCTGGTATTGATTTACAACAAGAACCTTCTGTTTCTTTTGCTTCCTAACCTGCTTTGTTTGAAGCATTTTCCATGGTGCCCAATTGGGCTCCCCCCGCCCCCGCCCCGCCTTCCCTGCCCATAATGCAGATTTGACCATGCCACTCACTCCCGACTTAAAAACTTTGTGTCTCCCCATTGCCTTGAGAAGTAAGTTCAACCTTACTCTGTGGAGCCTTTCCTGGCAACTCTGTAGCTCTCCAGCTTCCTGTCTTGTTGCTCAACTCGAGAGCCCAGGTGTGTTGGCTTTTGTTTTAGTTGGCTTTTTCTAGAAGGCCCTGAGTCAAGGATTTGAGTACACATAGTTGATGTGGGAGGTGTTCTCCAGAGGTACCCGTAGAGGAGTGGGAAAATGAGATGGGGGGAAAAAATGTCAGTTCAAGGGGCATTGGTAAGCAGGTTACAGTGTGGCCAACTGGGGCGCAGTGCTGCTGCGAGTCCCCCGAAGTCAGCATAGAGCACCCCTCAGAGGGACAAGGAAGCTGGGATATTGATCTTCCACCCCAAAGTGTTACTGATAGAGAGCTGTTCCTGGAGTAAGCCCTGAAGTGTTGACAGGTTGCCCTGCAACATTTGAGCATGCCTCTGAGACCTAAGATACCTCCTTCTTGGACCGAGGCAGAGCAGAACTTTTAGTAGAAGCCATTATTGTATTTAGAAACAGTGAGGGCCATGGGGCTAGGGGTGGGGCATCGGCAGTGTTTACCACAGGGCCTCTATCACAGTATATGTACATAGACTACTAAGTAGACAGGTTTTCTGCCTCTCCCTGAACTGTAAGTATCCTAAAGGCAGAGTCAGTTGGACTTTGTGGATGGCTTGCAGTAGGTGTGCAATACATTTACAGAGTCCATGAATGAGTGAATAAATAGTCCAAAGGTAAGGGAAAGCAAAAATTTTGCAGAGAAGGAAATCGGAGAAGGAAAAATAGGATCTAGTAGGAAGGAAGGTAGTAAAGAAAACAGATAATGGGAAATAGCCTGAGATGAAAGGATTGGAGACAAGAAAAAGATAGGGATTTAATTTGTAAGGCTGCTTCTGCAAGTCACTTTGCATCTTGCAAAAGAATTCCATAACATAACTCTAACATAACTGTCACAATACCTGGGAAAATGGAATAAGCTTGGAAGAAGAAACACCTTCAAAATACTTCAGGGTTCTTTGTCCCTGGCAAGCATTAGCTCTCTACCTTGGTGCCTCAAGGGCATTACAAAGAACCATGATATTTAAGTCCAAACTTCTAATCTATATAGATCTGTTGAAGCCTCATCTAAACTCTTTAGCCTTTGAGACCAAAAAAAAAAAAAAAAAACCAAAAAAAACAACAACAAAAACCCCAAACATGCCTCCTGGCTCCCAGGGGAGGCAGTTAAAACCTCTTCAACATCCTGCTTTATGAAATCCTCTTTAAACACCTTGTGCAAACATGGGACAGAATATGGAAAAAGTGCTGCATGACAAAAGAGAACCACACACTGTATTCTTCTGGAAAACAGGGAGAAACAAACTTCCTTTCCAAGGATAAGGAAAAAGGAGACCTATAGAGATCTTCAGTCTAAAAATGTCTTTATAAAGTATTCTATCTGTTAATCTTTCAATGTCTAGTTGGCCAGCATGGAATCTCTGGGGTTAATGTCCTTGACAGGACTATGGACACACTGGTAGCAAAGGTATTTGGCAGTCACGGCATTTTATTACTGGAAGCCATTCTAGGAGTTCTCTGGAGGCTCGCTACTCAACATGTAGGTCTCTGCACTTGCAGCATCAGCATTACCCAGCACACTCTTGTTGGAAAAATCCCAGGCTCTGACCTACTGAGTCAGAATCTCCTGGGCTGGGGCCCAGGAATCATGTGTTACCTAGGCCTCGGGTCATTATTATGTGCACCCAAGTTGGAGAAGCACCCTTGTAGAGTAGGGCAGTCAAGATGGAGGCCATACCCTAGTGCCACCTGTGAACTGTGGATTGCAGTGTACAAGTGCCCAAGTGCATTTGTTACTGATAAGTCTCGATTCCTGTGCTAGTCTCGGATTGCTATGCCTTCTAGCAGTTTGAGTCGCCCAATTTAAGAGTTCCCATTAGGGTTTTTTTTTCCTAGAGTGCATGAAATTGTCTTGTGTTGCTTTAACGCTGTCCTACTGCCTTCCCTTTAAAAAAAACAAAAAAAAAAAACACAACAAAAAAACCGGACATGGTTGTGTGCACCTCTTGAACCACACATGTTTGAATGTTAATCCTAAAAATAAGTTATCATCCTGACTCTTCACACCACTGAACTTTTCCCTAAATAGGTGTGATAAAGAACTTAATCTTTTTTCCACCCCCATACAAGCATCTTCATTGCATACAATCAGAATGTTCATTCAGTCCGAACCTAGTTATTTCCTAGACGTGACCCTGCCTTACTTCATGCATGAAGCTATGCATAGCATCATAAAGCTGTTGTTTTTTTTGTTTTTTTTTTGTTTTTTTTTTGTGGAGGGGCATCCTTGTGAATTGTGTTTTAGTGAATGAAGTCAATCGGATGGAGTTTTACTTCATATTCAACTGAGTGTCATTTGAATAAATCCAGTTTTGAAGATAGGCTGCTGGATAGAAATCTGTTGTTTTCTAATGTACGGGAAAGACACCAGGCCTTCACCCAGTGGGCCTCACATATATATGAGTCCTGCAGGAATTGACTCGAGTGAGCATCACCAGAAGTGCTTTCCTGACTAGGTATGCAGATGTTTGCAAGGGAGACAAAATTTATATTCAAGAAACAAAATAATTAAGACTGTTTGATGCTAAGGAGTGTATCCTAACAATATGCTAAAATAGCTTTTTTTTTTCTTTACTGTGAAATTACCAACTTTTAGGGCTGGGTAATTCTTTGTTGGGAGGGACTGTCTTGTGCCCGGTAGGATTTTAGCAGCACCCCTGGCCTCTACCCGCTAGATGCCAGTAGGACCCTTCCCTTGGATGTGACAACCAAACATAGCTCCGACATCGCTCAGGATGAGAACCACAGCTCTAAGCCTTTGGAGAGGAAGTAAAAGGTGACGGACCTTAATAAGCAAGATTGTCCAAGGTTGACGCTACACTAAATATAGTTCAGTGGGTTCTCCATTGGCTCAGGTTTGTTTGGTTGGTTAGGTTTGGTGGTAGTGACATCTGCATTTCAATAGCCTTCTTTCAAAGTCAGTTTACATTCTAGCTGTATTGGAAGGGTCTTAATGGGCTGTCTAACCTTGAGAGAAGTGCCCTTGTACTTGCTGTGGCTAAACTTCATCTTAGCAGTGGGAGGTAAAATGGAAGAATTCAGCTTGCCCTTAATCTTTTTCCTTCTCTTGTTTGGACACTGTAGAGTCAAAGCACAAACTCATAATTTCAACCCTATGATTATAAAAATAGCTGTACATGGGTTACATCTTACTGTGCAGTCTAATTTCCCTTTGTGGAAGAAAGGCGAGAGGCATAAAAATGGAGGGGGACCTGTAGGCAGCCTAGTGCTATATTCTAATATAATTGATTTTAGTTTATAGCATATGTTCTCCCATAAAGTGAGCAAAAGCTTTATGGCTCCGAGTTCACCCCCTACTTTGTTGTGGAGAAAGTGGACACTAAAACTGCAATCACTGGACACAGAACTTAGCACATGCCAGGGCCTATTTTAACCAGTTTTACCTATGGGAACTCACTTTATTCTCAGCACAATCCTATGACGTGAATTCATATTATTAACTCTGTTTTACAGATGAGAAAACTGAGGCACAGAGAGGGTATTTTTTTTTTAAAGTAACATACCAAGGTCACAGAACTGGTCAGTTATAGAGCCTCTATTTGAATGTTGACAGTTGAAGTCATCTCAGAGAAAACCAATCTCAAGGTTACTCCAAGACCACTATAAAATGAGACAAAACAAGGCTGCTTCATCATGTTATCAGAGCACAGAACAAAACAAGGTTACCCTGCTATCCAGAAAATACTAAACACCTTTCTCTAAGTTACAATGAGTAACTGCTGCTTTATCAAATAGTTTTATTCTCACTCGAGTCTGCCCTCCTCTAAATAAGATGTATTGAGATAGGCAATCATAGGATTTCCCCTGCTTTTGGATGGCATCCTGTTTAGAGCAAAGCCCTGCTTCCCTAGGTTTTCCTCCCAAATCACCCAGTTGAAAGCCCTCTCTATGCTACATTTCCTCCCTGACAGCAGAGAGTGCTGAGCCCAACTCAACTACTGGCTTGTTCCTGGTGGCCATTGGCTGAAGGGCATTGCCCTGTATTTGCCAGTATTCCAAAGCTAGAAGTGGAAGGTAATTTTCCAGATGACTAAATCGGTATCAAAACGATTCATACATTCTAAAAGATGGGCCAGATTTAATGAGTTGAGAATTTACAGTAATAAAGCCACTTGTTTAGGTTTGGGAAAAAAAATGAAATGTGTAATCAAGAACAGAGAACTTGAGAGCCTTTTCTAACAATAGGAAAGAAAGACTTGGGAAGTGAGCAAGCATGAGCAACGTGAATATGACTTCTTAAAAGCACTATTAGAATTTAATGCTCTATTAAAAAGTGCAAATAAAGAGAAGGGGTTATTACTGCTTATCTGTGATGTTGATCATGCCTGGACTATCTGTCACTTTCTGTGACCCAAACTTTAAGATGGCACTAGCAAACTAGAGAAAGGGTGACCAGTGTGCTGAGGGGCTGTCAGCCATATCATAGGACGGACGAGGTGAGCTGAGCTCAGAAGCTTTGAGAAGACCTGCCGGCTTACCATCCCTAAGTGTCTCCAGGGAGAGAGGAAGGAGACTTTGATCCTGAAGGAGTGTTGGTCTGACTTGGGATGTTCCCGGACCCCATGGGTTTAAAGAAGCCACTCCCAGGTGACCATTTGCTCTCTGTTCTTGCCTTCACCAGTGGGGCTTGTGACACTGGGGAGAAAATGGTGCACGGCTTCTACTAAGTTGTTCCCCTCCCTCCTGGGACCTTGCACTGGGGCTCGGGGCTAAAGCCAGGAATGAAGTGAAAATGGTTATGGTTTTTGTAGGTTTATTCCCCTCCATTAGTTCAATGGGAAGGTGATTGGTTGAGAGCAGGATCCAGGTATTTCTAGATAAAGTGTTTTAAATAATACTCCTGATCCATTTCTATTTCATATTTTTCTATAAGGACATGTACACCAAGTGGGTAGAAAGTACCATCTTAGGAAAAGGAACAAATTAGGTACTATGGGTGCTTGAAAGCCTGGCATCATTTCAGCCCTGTAGGATCAGGAAATTATCTTTTAATTGAAGTATAGTTGATTTACACAATTGTGTTTCAAGTATACCGGGAAGTGATTCAGTTATATGTATATATGTATTTCAGATTACTGGGGAATTATCTTGAGAAATTAGCAATTTAGCTAGGAAGTAAAAGACAGATAAATGAGGGGCAGGAAAGAGAAAATTTGGGGGGGAAAAAGAGTACTTTGCCATGTTCCCATCATCTGAGACATTTTGGTCAGGGCATTGCATCCTCACCCTGTTTAATTAGGTTGAGGCCCCATATTTTCCTCTGGGCAGGTTAAAATCTAAACAGAGTTTTAACAGCATCCCTTTTTATTTTATTTTATTTTTTTTTAAAGGCTGCACCCATGGCATATGGAGGTTCCCAGGCTGGGGGGGTCTCATCGGAGCTGTTGCTGCCAGCCTGCACCACAGCCACAGCAACGGCAGATCCGAGCTGAATCTGCAGCCTGTGCTACAGCTCACAGCAATGCTGGATCCTTAACCCACTGAGTGAGGCCAGGGATCGAACCTGCAACCTCACGGTTCCTAGTCGGATTTGTTTCTGCTGTGCCATGACGGGAACTCCTAACAGCATCCTTTTTTAAAAGGTAGTTCATCCTTAGGCAGCCTCAAAGCCACAACCATGTTCTCAAGCAGCTATGATTCAGTCCCTGAAAATAAGTCAGGGCTATATGGGTAACTGGAAACACCCGAAATCAGGCCCAGTGCCAAAGTCAGGTATGGTATGGCCCAATTTAAAAAGATAGGGTGAGGGAAGTGCAGCGGAGGCTTTAAAGTTCTTGGGGGAAAGTTGTTAAGCCATCGCTTGGTGTGGAGAGTTACTGGAGCTGAGGACATAATGTAAAAACAGGATTTTACCACATAGACCTGGGACATCAGCTTCTAATAGACTGGGGGTGGCTGAACCATAGGGATTTACAACTTCTGTTGGTGAAGATCTGGGCTTTTTTTTGCTGAGAAATTCTGCTTTGATAAAACTGGCTGCTTTCTGAGATAGAGCAAAACATAGAACAACACCTAATTATGAATTGCCTGGCCCCTCCTTGAAAGTGACCCCGTTTCATAACTGGATGGTTCCATAAGCACCAGGCGCTCTTTGCATGTAAGTCAGTGGGATCTCAGGGGCTCTCAGTAAAGATCTTCCTTGACTACATCAGCATGTTAGTGTCACTTTGGGCAATAATCTGCTCTAGGATTTTCTTACACATCTGAAAAATCGACCTGTACTGTGATGAGTTTATTGTCCCAGTGGGAAATTTAAAGAAATAATTTTTTTCATTGAGGATATTGAACCTTTTAAAACGGTGGCTTGTTTTTGTTTTCAAACTCAAGCCACAACCTCTTAGTGTCTGTGAAAATTTAACAGTTTGTGACTAGCTGGGCTGGAACTAGGACAAGGTGAATAAGACCTCAAATGCAAAATGTTAGGGGATGCCCAACCCACAGTACTCTGGATCAACATTTGAATGCGATATTGGAAGTGTTCCTTGATAACGCTAAAATCCCTGGTGAAAAAATATCCAATTTAAATAACAAGATCTGACCCTGTGCTTGGGTGACTTATTTCACCTGCCTCACCCCAATCTCATTCCTGATGGACCAGCATTAAAAAACAAGATAGAAAATTTTAGAGCACGTTAGAGATGTTTGTTTCAAGTGTGTGTGTGAGTGAGAGATACTGGATCGTAATGTAAGATGCAAACTGTGAACTCTGAGCTGCAGCAGTTGAGATCAGGGACTGTCTGGAGCCAGGCTGCCTGCGTTCTGAGGCTTTGGGCATTTCCCCTAACCTCTTTGTGCATCTCTGTGCTCATTTGTAAGATAGAGGTAAGAACACAGGGTGACCACTTAATTTATCTCAACAAGGACTGTCGATACTGGAAAGTGGCACAGACAGTACAGCTCTGTAATGTTAATGCTTTTTAATTTTAAGGTAATTACCACACAGTCAGTTACAGATTTAAATCATCAAGAAATGACAAAGCAGAGTTCCCGTCGTGACTCGTGACTCGGTGGTAAACGACATCGGTGGTAAAAGAACAAAAATGGGAGTTCCCGTAGTGGCTCAGTGGTTAACAAATCCGACTAGGAACCCTGAGATTGCGGGTTCGATCCCCGGCCTTGCTCAGTGGGTTAGTTGACAGATGTGGCTCAGTTCTGAGGTGGCTGTGGTGTAGGCCAGCAGCTACAGCTCCTATTCGACCCTAACCTGGGAACCTCCATATGCCACAGGTGTGGCCCTAAAAAGACAAAAAAAAAAAAAAAACCCCAAAAAACAAAGCCATTCAATCCTGAGCCTTCAGGTGCTCAAAGCAAGAATGTTGGCCTCTGTTTTGTCTCATGTTCACAGAACTTCTGATTTTCCCATGTTTTCCATTGACCCTACCATGTGGTGGCCTGTGACTTCTTGGAGTTTGCCTGCCATGTCCTGGACCAAGGCTGATAGCCCAAGTGGCCTTTTTTTTTTTTTTTTTTCCCAAAAATAAGTTGTCAATGATAAGAGCCTTGACTGCAAAGGGGTGTTCACCTACCAATTGTTTTATTTTAATTACAGCTTTAAATTTAATTTTAAACTTGAAAATCATAACCACACACCTTGGACAGCCTCTCCCACTACCTCTGCCTTAGCATTCTGAGCTCATCTTTCTGCTCAGATCAATGGCGTTCTTACTCTCCCAAACCACTATTTAATACTGTATCTCTTTCCTCCTTAAACCTCTGCATTCCTTCTTTACACCTCATTTGCAGCAGATAAACCTGCCTCATAATGCATGGAAATGATAGAAGCAGTTATGAGCTCTTACATCTGACCAGCCTTAAACTACCAATGGATCAACAGCCGTTGCCATTCTGCAGTTTTTGTCTGTATGGTGATGATTACACAGGCTCTGCAAACAGTGTCACACTTCAGATCTTGCTGTGCTGCTTCCTGGCTCATGAGCATGCGCAAACTCTCTGTACTTGAGTATCCTTGTCAATGATCTGACACTAATTTAAGTCATTATTAAAATGGCTGAAATATCTGTCCCCCGGTAAGGCCAATCCTCACCCTTGGCCTGGATTTCACCCTTTCTCATCTTCTCAAGGTTTTTTTTTTTTCTTCCTCATGCTGTTCTTTTGCTGCAGTATTAATTTCTTCCTTTGCACTACAGCACACCACTGTCAAAGGTGTTCTTTTATCTTTGATTTTGAAAAAAATACTGGTCCCGTGAAGTCACATTTTTTTCCACACAGAAGAGGCAAATACAAGTGATGTCTACACTCTGCCTCCCTTTCTTTGATTCCTGACAAGCTTTTTAAATGATGGAGTATTCCACTCTCAGAGCTTTTTTTTCTTTTCCTCAAGAAGAGGAATGAGTTCATTATTCAGTGCTGTAATTGAGCTCCCCCCCCCCAACAGTTTTACTGAGGTATAATTGACAAATAACAGTTGTGTGTATTGAAGAGATACAACATGATGTTTTGATATTTGTGTACACCATGAAATGATTACTACAACCAAGCTAATTTATGTATTCACCTCACATAGTTACTTTTTTTTTTTTTTTGGAATTTACACTTAGTGGGTGATCTTACTCAGGTTTGTGGATGTAAAACATTATCTGTTTGCTGGTCACTCTCAAATACACCTTTTTAGATTTTTTGTCTCTGCCTTAAGTGCATGTATCTATATAGTTTCTTGCCAATCTGACTGGCATGTCTTGGAGGCATCCAGATTTAATGGCATCAAAGTGACTTGAGTTCCACTTCAAATCTTCTTTCATAATAGTCCCCATCTCAATAAGTAGTAGCATTGCCTACTCAATTGTTTAAACCAAAAATCTGAGACGTACTCCTCTCTTTTCCCCACCTCCCCACCTCAGATGCATCAGCATGACCTATTGGTTTTTACCTCAAAAGAATAATGAATAGAATGTAGGTTTCATCAAGGTATTGTATTTTGTCCATACTATGCAAAAATGTTTTCTAAGGATGTAAACAGCCTCTGGCACACTGTATGAAGCAAATACTTTTACAATGAATGAATGAATCTTGACTCTGACCACTTTCCTTCATTTCCGTGCTGGATTCTAAAGTCTAAGCCACCAGCATCTCGCTTCTATTTCTACAATAGTCTTCTGACTAATCAGCTCCTGCTACTTTTGATTGTATAAACTGTCCACTTAATAGTCTATTATTTGCTGTATTGTAACCAATGGATTCCAGTCAGAAGAAAATCCATTTCTTCATACTGGCCTAAGAAGTCCTATGTGAACTTCGACCTACTCCTCCCACTTTGTTTCCTATTTCTTTGTCTTTCTCATTCTCTGCCACCTGCTCTAATACTGCCCAGGTTTCCCCAGACTAACTTCGCATATGACTTCCCTGGGACGCTTGTGAAAAGTAGCCATTCTCAGTGACTTCCCTGCAGACTCTATTTCATAAGAGTTTGGTGCAGATTACAATCTATAGTATTTTTGTTTTTTGGTCTTTTTTAGAGCCACACCCAAGGCATATGGAAGTTCCCAGGATAGGGGTTGAATCAGAGCTGCTGCTGCCGGCCTACGCCACAGCCACAGCAATGCAGGATCCTTAACCCATGGAGCGAGGCCAGGGATTGAACCCGAATCCTCATGGATACTAGTCAGGTTCATTACCACTGAGCTAAGATAGGAACTCCACAATCTATAAGCTTAACAAGAACTCCAGGTGACTTATATGATGAAATAAGATACAGATACAGCCTAAGAATCTTCCACACGGCATTCCATGAAAGTCCTACCAATTATTCAGAATTAGGAAGCAGAATGAAACTCATTTTCTGTCTCTGGTCTGAGAAAGCAGTCAGTCAGTGGCTATCTACTATACAAAGACAGAGATTTCAAGAATATAGTTGATACGCTGAAATACCCTGACGTTCTAGTAATACTGCTTGGGTGGCACAAGTGACCTTAAACCTCTGCCACTTTGTGCTTTTGACACCTGTGGATGACGTCAAAGAAATGGTTATCACCAATAGGGAGGTGAAAATTGAGAAAGGCCGGACACTGAACAACATACAGCAGTGTATGTGTGTGTTCATGTGTTTGTTTAAGCTATGGCAGGGCCAGAGGTGGGGAGGAGAAAGAGGGCAGCCACCAGAATCCCAGCCCAGAGTATGTGCAGACAGCATTTTGGCAGGTGTACTTAGCACTCAGCTCATAGACATATAAGCTCCCCAACTAAAGCAACATCTAAATCACAACAAAGGTTTAGCTTTACATCTAGGTATCTGGAAGCAAGGAAACTGGCGACGAAACAGTTTTGTTTTCACTCTGACAGAGTAGTAATATAGCTGTGGCTTTACCAGCAGATTGAATTTGTCATTTTTTAGGAGGAACAGATTTTGAAAAATATCTCTCATCTCCTGTATGTAAAATTTTAACCTCAGTTCTCTAGTGATACTGTTCCAGGCCTTGGCATCTTCCGTGTCAAAGAGCATGTTTTTTTGGCCAGAGTCTGAAACTGAAAACAAGCGCAAGGCTTCTGGAATCCTATGTGAAATTGAATTTTAAAGTAGAGCAGTGCTTTTCAAGTGTCTCTGCACACTGGAATTACCTGGGGAGCTACAGAAGCTACTTGTGTGCCCCACCCCAAGACTGGGATTAATTGGTACGGGGTCTGGCCAAGGTGTGGGATTTTTGAAAGATCTCCAGGCTATTCTCATGTGTGGGCAAGCTGGGAACCTCTGAAGTGGAGATTTCGAGTCCTATGTTTCCAACCACAAACTTCTAGAGAATGTGAATTTTGTGTTTATGCATTAAAGTTTAAGTGGAGACCGTGAGGGCACTCTAATTGGATTTACCAGATTGAAATCAACATGAGTAGGGACCTTATTTACATAAAGCTGAGCAATTGATGAAAAAGTCAAAGCAATTATGTGCACAAAGATGCATACGCAGATTATCAATGTTCAAAACAGGATTTTGAAAATCAAATGGAGTATGTATCTCCAACTAGAGTTGATAGATAAAACACAGGGCTCCCAGTTAAATTTGAATTTTTGATAAACAATGAATAATTTATTAATAAAAGTAGGTTCCATGTAACATTTGGGACATGATTTTACTGAATATTGCTTATTTATCTGAAATTTAAGTTTGTATACTGTGATTTTCATTGTTAAATTACAGGGTTGTGTTAGTTTCAAATGTACAGCCAAATGATTCAGTTTATATATATATAGATAGATAGATTATTACAAGATATTGAGCATAGTTACCTATGCTCTATAGTAGGTCCTTGTTTACCTGTTTTATATATAGTCCTATGTACTGTCAATCCCAAACTCCTAATTTATCTCCCCCCCCCCATCCCCGGTGGTAACCATAAGTTTGTTTTTGAAGTCCAAGTCTTTCTTTTCATAAATAAGTTCATTTGTATCGTCTTTTAGATTCCATGAAAAAGTAACAGCATATGATATTTGGGTACCTTTCTGACTTAGTACGATAATCTCTAGGTCCATCCATGTTGCTGTAAATGGCATTATTTCATTTTTATGCCTCGGTGATATTCCACTGTGTGTAATATTTATATTACACATCTTCTTTATCCATTCCTCTGTTGATGAATTTTATTTGTTAAATGTGACAACCCTACCCCAATTTTAAATGACTAACTTGAGCAGTAGTTTAGTAGAGTAGGCTGAATCCGGACAAAAATTAACCTTCTTGATACCTATGTGTTCTTCTATTTTCCAAATTACATTGCCTGGTTAACCATCTCAAGCGCTAACTGATTTTGTCTGCCCCGGAGGTCAGCTGTACCTTGTTCTGCCTCTTCTGTCTTCTCCGGAGTCGCAGGAACTCCTTGTGCTGCCTGGAGACAAAGTTCACTGCCGCATATTCCAGTAAGGCTGCAAACACAAACAGAAGGCACACCGCCATCCAGATGTCAATCGCTTTTACGTAGGAGACCTGAAAGAGACAGAGACACCATGAAAACTCATGGGGAAACCAGGTTTCTTACTGTGAGCAAAAGAATTACCTCATTTCCCTTCATCAAGGATTATTTTCTAGGCTTGCCATTGCATTTTCCATCCCATTTTGCAGATTCTGGGCAGAGCCGTGAAAGTTACATGTCCCCATCCCATCCCCTGCCCCAGGCCCTTGTTTTATCTCTCTCACTGTAGCCCCTCGCTCTGGTAGCCTCATACTTGAGACCAGCTCCAAAGAAGATTGCAAGAATTTTCTTAATGAAAAAAAGAAAAACAAAACTTTGAGGTAAAAACGGAGCATATGCTACTCTTGAAACTGCTCATTTTCTTGTATTTTTTTTTCTTAGCATTTAAAAATTCACTAAGATAATTCCAAAACAAGGAGGAGAAAAAGCTATGTATGGCCTGGGCCCCTTCAAAAAACAATTGGTAATTCCCCTTAATTTTTTGATTCTAACTAACATGGAAACACCTTTATTCTTTTTTTTTTTAATTGAAGTGTAGTTGCTGTACAATATTATATAAGTTGCAGGTGTACAATACAGTGATTCACAATTTTAAAAGCTTATACTCCCATTTATAGTTATTATAAACTATTGGCTGTATTCTCTGTATTGTATGATATATCCTTGTAGTTTATTTTTATGGATAATAGTTTGTATCTCTTAATCCCCTACCCCTATCTTGCTCTTCCCCTTTTTCCTCTCCCCACTGGTGACCACTAGTTTGTTCTCTAGATCTGTAAGTCTGCTTCTTTTTTGTTACATTCACTAGTTTGTTGTATTTTTCAGATTCCATATTTAAGTATATCATACAGTATTTGTCTTTCTCTGTGTGATTTATTTCACTTAGCATAATACCCTTCAAGTCCATCCATGTTGCTGCAGGTGGCAAAATTTCACTCTTGTTACGGCTGAGTGATAATCCATTGTGTATATACATCACATTTTCTTTATCTGTTCATCCGTTGGTGGATACTTAGGTTATTTCCATATCTTGGCTATTGTAAATAATGCTTCTATGAACACTTGGGTGCATGTATCTTTTCAAACTAGCATTTTGTGTGTGTGTGGGGGGGGGTTTACCCAGGAGTGGAATTGCTGGGTCATATGGTAGTTCCATTTTTAGTTTTTTGAGAAACCTCCATTCTGTTTTCCATAGTGGCTCCACCAATTTACACTCCCACCAACAGTATAGGAGGGTTCCCTTTTCTCTACACCATACTCAACATTTATTATTTGTGTTCTTTTTGATGATAGCCATTCTGACTGGTGTGAGGTGATACCTCAATGTGGTTTTGATTCGCATTTCCCTCGTGATTAGTGATGTTGAGCATCTTTTCACGTGCCTAGTGACCACCTCTTCTCTTTGGAGAATGTATATTTAAGTCTTCTACCCACTTTTTAATTGTTTTTTTTTTGATGTTGAGTTATATGAGTTGTCTATATATTTTGGATATTAATCTCTTATTGGTCATATTATTTGCAAATATCTTCTCCATTTCCAAAAGTTGTCTTTTCATTCCATCAGTGATTTCATTTGCTGTGCAAAAGCTTTTAAATTTAATCAGGCCCTATTTGTTTATTTTTGCTTTTATTTACTTTGCTTTAGGACTTAGGGCCAAAAAAACATGGGTGTGAATATATGTTAGAAAGTTTTGCCTATGTTTTCCTACAGGTTTCATGCTTTCTGATTTTAAATTTAGGTCTATAATCCATTTTGAGTTTTATATATAGTGTTAGAAAGATATGCTAATTTTATTATTTTACATGAAACTGTCTAGTTTTCCCAGAGCTACTTATCAAAGAGACTATCTTTGCACCATTGTATATTCTTCCATCCTTTGTCAAAGATTAATGGACTATAAGTGTGGGGGTTTATTTCTGGGTTTTCTATCCTATTCCATTGATCTGTGTGTCTGTTTTTGTACCAGTACCATACTCTTTTGATGATGATAGCTTTGTGGTATAATCTGAAGTCTGGGAGCATGATTCCTTCACCTCTGTTCTTTTTACTCAGGATTGTTTTGGCTATTCGGGATCTTGCGTATTTCCATACAAATTTTAAAATTATTCTAGTTCTATGAAAAATACCATTGGTAATTTGAGAGGGGTTGCATTGACTCTATAGACTGCCTTGAGTAGGATGGCCATTTTAATAATAGTAATTCTTCCAGTCCAAAAACATGGTCTATCTTTCCATCTATTTGTGTCATCTTCAAATTTCTTTGATCAGCATTTTATAGTATCCCTGGTAGAGGTCTTTTACCTCTTTAAGTAGGTTTATTCCTAGGTATTTTATTCTTTTTGATACAATGGTAAATGAGATTGTTTCTTTAATTCTCTTTCTTGCAGTTCATTGTTAGTGTATAGATATGCAACAGATTTCTGTATTTTAATTTTATATCCAGCTCCTTTACCAAATTCACTGATGAGCTCTAGTAATGTTTTCTGGTGGTGTCTTTAGGATTTTTTATGTATAATATCATGTCATTTGCAAAAAGTGACAGTTTTACTCTTCTTTTCCAATTTGGAATCCTTTTATTTCTTCGTGTCTGATTGCCATGGCTAGGATGTCCAATACCATGAAAAATAAAAGTGGTGAGAGTAAGCATCCTTGTTTTTATTCCTGGTCTTAGAGGAAATGCTTTGAGCTTTTCACTCTTGAGTATGATGTTAGCTGTGGGTTTGTTGTATGTAGCTTGGTTATGTTGAGATTAAAGAGTTTTAAACCATCACAATTCCAGAATATTCAACCAAAGGAAAATATCAGGGCTCTAGCTTTGGGAAGGTATCTGGTTCAAAAGGAAACTTGTAACTTCTCATTTATTGAGTTTTTCATACATTTTTATAACTTGATAGAGCAGATTCTGAAAGCAAGTACTTTTTACTTGCAATGCAAAGTTCCCTCATCTGACTCAACTTCCCTGTTATTTTTTAAAATATGAGAGAGAAAATAAATTGATGAAGTTGTAACATACTGGACCACAGATTACATAGGAATGCTTGCCCAACTGCCAACTGAATGTGCAGTATCTAGTTCTGATTTTAAATAGGGTTTCCTACTTTTCGATAGCTGACACTGTTTACCAGCCAGAATTTTACATATGTTAATTTTCTAACTATTGTAATACTGATATATTACCTCTGTTTTCTGATGAGGAAACTGGAGTACTATTATCACCCAAGGTCACAAAGCTAAATGGTGGCAGAGCTAAAATAGAAATTGGAACCCAGTCTTGAATTTCACTTCTGGACATACAGAAACATACTACTGGGATTATAGTGTTTGTATCTTGCATTTCTCTTTGACCTTTATAGCAAGCATTTCCCATATGATTTAATGTTCTTCTAAGTCGTAATTTTCAGTGCTTGTTTAATTGTCTATCCCGTGATTAATCATTCCGTATTATAGGGTATGTAGGTGATTTTTAGTTTTATTTTATGCTACTACAAATTTGGGGGCCTTTGAGCACTGTTTCCCCCAAATACTTGACTGTGTCTCTGATTATTTGTTAGATCAATTTTTAGGCTAACATCATGGGAGTAAAAGATAGGAATATAGGCTCCTAACTTAAAACGACAGCAGAATCATAGAGGAGGTAAAAGCAGAGACTCTAGAATGAGGTGCCTGAAGTAAGACACACTGCTTTTTCCTGACTGTTAACTTTGCCTAATTGTTTAACCTCTCTCTGCCTCCTCATCTGTACGAAGGACAATAATAAGAGCTATTTCACAGAGTTATGTGGATAAAACCACTTAATGTATAAAGTGCTTAGAAGAGGGTTTGGCACAGAGAATGTGCTATATAAATGTTTGCAATTATTTGGCTACATAAGGGTGTGATTTTGTTACTGGAAAAAACTTGGAAGGGACAGAAAAATCAACAAGGAAAGTAAAAATCACCCACAATCCTAAAATATTCCAAATTATTTTTAAGGTTACCATTTGCCTCAACCTATTTTTCTCCATCACTCTGAACTACTTGTCAGTCCTGCGTATGTTGTGACAAATTGGTCCAGTACTTTGTCATCTCCAGCACTTTGAATATATCACTCTTTCTATCTAGAAAGACTATTCTCAGTCTTTCTGATTAACAGATGACTCAGAATCCTTTATGACTTGGCTTGGATATACCAGGTCTTCTGAGAAGCCTCCCTAACCTTTCTACTTTGTCTCATCTGGGTTGGGAGCCACTTTTCTTTGCTTCTTATAATTGTCTATCAATCCTGTCTGTTGCTTCATAGTCCACCAGCTTCTCTGACCCTACCACTAGACTGACTAGACTGTAAGCCTTTTCATTCAGCAGGTTCTGTGTAGTATTACTCTTGGTGTCAACAGCCACAGGACCTGGCAGATGGTGAGTGAACGTTAGATACATGCAATGGATGGATCAGTGGATGATTGAATGACTGAAGGGAAGGAATGGAGGAAATATCTGGCCATCTTTCCTTTTTTTTTTTTTTTTTTGGTCTTTTTTAGGGCCACACCCAGGGCATACAGAGTTCCCAGGCTAGGGGTTGAATCAGAGCTACAGCTGATGGCCTCCACCACAGCCACAGCAACATGGGATCCAAGCCGCATCTGCGACCTACAGCACAGCTCATGGCAACGCCGGATCCCTGACCCACTGAGCGAGGCCAGGGATCGAACCTGCATCCTCATGGATACTAGTCAGATTTGTTTCCACTGCACCACAACAGGAGCCCCCATCTTTGCATTTTTGACCTTCAGGAGTTCTTCCCTATGTAACAATACCCACAGTTTCATATATTGGAAATTTCTGAGAGTGACTATTAGTACATTTTCATTCTCTCAGCTCAGCTAGCATCCCAGGAATGTTTCTTTCCTTAATAAGCAATAATTTTCTTGTATTTGTCCTTTTATAGCAGTCCTATTCTCCTATAATAATACAACATTACCAATCACAGCACCATTTCCAGTTATATATTATTCAGATGACCCGTAAATGTTTTAACACCTAATAGTGAGAAGAATTTGTCATTGCCTGATATATGTCCATAGCAAGTGCTAAGTCCCGTAGAACTTGCCATCATTCCTCCCCTTCCTGGTGTTTACAGCATTCAGTAATTTGTAAACCTTTTCCCCATCTCCTTCTGGCCATCAGCAGGCTGGGCACGTATTTGGCTTCTTTTATAGCTGCTCATAAATGAGAGTTTTCAGTCTCTTAATCACTTTGGTTGGTCTCTGAGTTTCCTCCAAATCACGATCATCTTTCCAGCATTGAAGTGCTGGTATAAAATGCATTATTCACATGGATTTAGAAGGTGTTGTGAGACATCTATTACGTATGATATGATGTCCCTCAGTGCTTATATCTTAGAATTGAAATGCCTTTTTGCTACCTTTATCCAGCCCTGATGTCAGATTCTCTCTCTTTGGCGGCTAATCCTTTGATGTGTTTAGCTCATATTTCCCCCATCACTTTCTTTTTCTGGCCCTTGGGCTTACATGAGCTCTTCCTGAACTACTTTACTACAGTCTCTTGAAATAGTTTTCAAATTAATTAAGCTCTTAAGATGCTATTACAATTTACTGAGATGTTACCTTTCCAAGTATGTTGAATTCAGAAACATAAACACTGAGGGCCTGCTCTGTGGAAGATGCTGTCCTCGGTGCTGGCGGGAGGTGTGTTGGAGGGTACAAGGATAATGAATGTGCACATGGATTCTTCACAGAACTTCCCAGGTGATACTCCAGAGGAACCCGTTTGCACTATCCTCCAGAAAGTGTCATTCACATAGGTCAGGGAGCATCAAATTACGGCTTGTGGGTTGAATCCACCCCACCATGTGTTTTATAGTTTTATTGCAATGCCACAATACGCATTCATTTTACCTATTGTCTCTGGCTGCTTTTTCACTAAAATGACACAGCTGAGTAGTTGTAACAGAGACCATGTGTCTGGAAACCCTAAAATACTATATGGCCCTTCACAGAAAATGTTTGCCAGCCCCTAACATAGATCGTTGTGTTGTCTGGTTTGTCCTGGTATTTTGGCCCTACTTGGTGCTTGAGAAAACCTTGGTCTGCTGAAGGTGACAGTCAAGTGAACATAAAACTGATACAGAGAGTTCCTGTCATGGCTCAGTAGTAATGAACCCAACTAGGATCCATGAGGGTGTGGGTTCAATCCCTGGCCTCACTCAGCAGGTTAAGGATCCAGCATTGCTGTGAGCTGTGGTGTAGGTCACAAACATAGCTCAGATCTAGCGTTGCTGTGGCTCTGGCGTAGTCCTGCAGCTACAGCTCTGATTTGACCCATAGCCTGGGAACTTCCATATGCTGGAGGTGTGGCCCTAAAAAGACAAAAAGCAAAACAAACAAAAACCAAAAACAAACCAAAAAAACCTGATGTAAAGCAGATGGTCCCATGTGCCAAAATAGAGGAAAACCCAAAAGGTGGCTTTCAGTGTTGACAGGGAAAATGAGGAAAGCCCTCATTCATGGATGGCATAGCATTTGAGGGCTGGAGGAGAGCCAAGATTTGGTAGGTAGAAGGAGCTGTGAAAGTAAAACCGTGAGGATGGGAGAGAGTAGGTTGGCTTGAGAGTGGTGAACAACCCAGTGATCAGGATGTGCTGGGTTTGTGGGAAGCACATGGTGAGATGTGGACAGATAGGCTGGGACAGCACATTGAAAGCCGGGCAGAGGGGTTTGGGTTTCAGGCTGCTTACAAATATCAGCTAGTGATGGTTTTGAGTAGGGTATAGATTTATGAGTCCTTTTCTTTTTTTTTTTAAATTTTTTTCAGCCATGTCCATGACACGTGGAAGTTCCCAGGCCGGGGAGTGAACCCAAGCCACTGTAGTGATAATGCTGGATCCTTAACCTGCTCTTCTACCAGGGAACTCCTCTAAGTCCTTTTATAATTAGCTTGAATTTCTTTGTCTCAATAGCCAGTGTCTTAGCAGAAAGAAACATTTCTCTTCCTTGTGGAAATTTACCTTCTCTCTACACAGGGTTGCTTCTCTTCCAAGCAGTCTAACCACATCTCTGAATTTCGTCCATTTGCTATCTGAATTCATCAGATTCATTTGCTGAATCTTCTTCCATTTGTTATTTGTGTTCCTTGAATTACTTGCTCTTCAGTTTTCCCTGTATCTTCAGGTCCTCAAAAAATTCATCCACTTCTGTAGTTTTCTGTGTGTATGTGTGTCTCCCACAGCAGAGATTGGCCAAGTTCTTGTGAATCCCATTTCCTCTGCCTGGGACACCAGTAAACTAGGTCGTCCATTTCAGCTGGATCCCCAGTGGAATGTGGGCAGAAATAATGTACACCACTGTAGGACCTCTAAAATCGTCCAAGAGGTTCTTAGGACTTAACTCTTTTGCATCCACCTTGGATGCCATTCATTTAAGATGGCAGTGCCATAAGGTGGAAGAAGTCTGGATCCCTCAAAGACACAGGGCCACCCACTTCACAGTGGAATGTAATGTGAGTGACAAATAAACTTATGTTGTGCTAAGCCATGGAGATTTCAGGGTTTTGTGTTTCTAGCACTCCCAAACCCATTACTCAACCTTGATCTCTCACCAGCATTCCTGTGCTAATTCTTTAGAATGCTTGTAGTTAGGAGTCACAGAATCAAAATCATTAAATGCCCCTCTTTCCCATTCATCTTATTTGAATCTTCCTTTCCCTAGCAACACTAGTTTCACCATTGATTCCTCCTCTTCCTTCATCTTTAATACTCCATCTGTTGCAAAAGCTCAACGTTTCTTTCTGCAAAGCACCCTTTTCCCTCCATTCCAAAGATGTCACTACAACCCTGGCCATCGAAACATACACCTGGTTATCATAACAACTTCCCAACAGATCCCCCTGAACTCAGTCCCTCCCCATGGCACTTTATCCTTTTACTTCTGCCAGATTAAATTTAAACACCAATTCATTTTGAAACACATCTGCTTAAGGACTACTGTGGCTGCCTGTTATAGGCTCTAGTATCCAAGATTTCACATCGCTTGTGTCCATCCTTGTTACTCAATCTCATTCCACTCTTTCCTAACACGAACCTCGTGCTGCGGTAGCTGAGTCCATTCCTACTGAGGATCCCAGCGCTTCTCAAATGGGTGTGATTTTGCACACCAGGGGACATTTGATGATGTCTGGAGATATTTTTGGTTGTCTCAACGGGAGGCAGGGGTGAGGTCAGGGATGCTGCTAAGCATTTTCTCTAATGTACAGGACTGCCCCCCCTCCCCAGGAATAGAATCCAGCATCAAAAGTCAATAATTGTGAGACTGGTAAACTCTGAGATAGAGAAAGCACCCCCAACCCCAACTCAAGTATCTTTGTCTGGCTCAGGGATTCTCAACTGGAGGTGACGTTGCCCCAAGAGCTCATGTGGCAGTGTGTGAAGATGTTTTTGTTTGTCCCAACTGGGCAGCGAGGTTTTGCTACTGGCTTCTACTGAGTAGGGGCCAGGGATACGCTAAGTGCTCAACAATGGCCTAAGACAAGCCCAGGACAAAGAATTCTCCAGCCCCAAATGTTAATAGTGTTAAGGTTAAGAAATCCTGGTCACTATTCCTGTCCAAGCATAGACACTCTTCCTCCCTTTTCTTTCTTTACCTGTTCGTTTCCAAGTAATTCCTCAAGGAGTAGCTCAAATTCCATCTTCAGAATGATGCTTTCTCTGCCTGTTCTAGCCCACAATGGTCTTACCCATCTTTAGAATTTGTCATACATTGAGAATTAGGATCTGATGGTTTAGTGTTTGCTTCATGTGTGCATGTTTTATCTGCCCAACTAAAGTAGAGGATGCTTGGAGGATAAAGACCCAGTAATGTCTTTTGTATCTATACCACCAATGGTAAGTCTTTGGGCATAGAGTAAGTGCCCCATAGTTTCTGTTGATTGACAAGTTATATGAACTGCATATAAATTCAAATTCCTTTCACAATCACTAAAGTGAAAAAAATTTAGCTTAGGTCTTTTAAAGCCAATAGCTGATGACATTAAGATTACTCTAGACTTATCTGCATTAAAGGAAAGAAGAACACTTATTTTTATGTTTTTATAGTTCATGTAGTTTATAAAAATGTCTAGTGAAACAGTAGAGCCAGTCAAATGGTTGAGGTTTTTGTGGCACTAAATAAACAACCTTTATCTGATACTTGAACAGATCAATTGGATGGTGGTGTTCAGCTCATTGCTCACTTTGACGTCATGTTCACATTTCTTAGAGATAACATTTCATTAATAGTTTTCATCACTGTCTAGGTATTTTTGAAAACTCTGGCAATTTTTCTTGAGCTTTTTTTTTCCCCATAAATTGTAACAATTTCAAGGTTGGAGCATCAAGCCATGAATTTATTTACCTAAGTCCCATAAGATATCTACAAAGACTATACCATTTCTTGTGTCATGAAGACAGTTGTTCATGGGTTGGGCCATTTTCTACCCAATATTTATCCCTAGCACAGAAGAGTGGACTATTGTGTAAGGATTGCCTGAATGTCCTTAGAGCTTGAATGCCTCTCCATCCCTCCTGGGCAAGGCACTCCCATTTGACAATGTGCCAACCATAATACATCCATGTTCCCAGCCCCTAGGCTGACCCCAGAGAGCTGTGATATTCCTTCAGCGGCCAATTAAGGAAGACTAGTTATGAACATGTACAGAGAGGAGAAGTTCTCTGTAGTAGAGAAAAATCACAAATGATGATGATACATTAATTATTACTCTTAATAGAAAAAGAGACAAAATAGAATTTATGGAATAATCTCAACATACTAATATATTTTTATTGCTTTTAGTGGAATGAGGCCTCACATCCACCTCCTTGAGTCAACATATAATTATTCTCAAATCATGGATACAGACCCTTGCTAAGCCAGGATAGAAGCTTTTCTGCTCTGTACAATACGGTTTCTTTAATTTAGAAAGAAAAATTTTAATTAACCTTGATTATTGCAGCTGTGGGAATAGATACTTAAGGGTCACAGTAGCCTCACTTGTGTTTCCATTACCTGGAACAGAGGCCTGTGGTAGCTCTAGGCAGTTTGTCTTTTATTGAGTGCTTTGAAGTATACTGCTACCCTCTCCATCCTCATTTTAAGGGGGAGAAAAGATGCATGTCTAAATCTTAGACAGCTAATAGCAAAGATGGAAGTGAGAATTCTGGCTTTGACTTTCTGTTTTGCCTCTTACATACATTCAGTCACTGTAAAAATATCATCAGAAAAAATATAGACAGTTGAATTAATCCTAGTGCCAAAGATTGATGGTGTTGTACAATTTTATCTTGACAATTTTACTGCCAAGTTGCCATTTTTATTGCCTAATTAAAGAGCTCACATCTGCTGTTTAATGCCAGGAAAATCAGAATTCCTAGGCAGAGAAGGATGATGGCAGCAATGACTACCTGGCCTGTCTCAGTGTAACCACCCCCACCCCATTTTCTCTCCATGTCTTACACTCTTGTTGGGTTCTGGGTAGAGTACTGAACAAGTGCCAACTCTTGGGAAGGTGCTGTTTGTAGAAACAGCCATCGGGTGGCACTGCCTCCAAGGCTGGTATCTGCAGGAACCAAGTAGTTACACACGATGCTCCTTAGATCATAACACTTTCATCAGGACAGGACCTGAACAACCTTCAGGGACCAAAGAATTGGGGAGTTTGTTGGCACGCAGGCCTAGGTAGCTGGTACTATTTCCAAATATGAATAAATTTCTCTCCATTCTGGTGGTCAGAAAACTGTTCCAAGCAGCTTGTCAAAGCACACTATTTGCTGAGTTTTGTCAGTTGAAAGGTCAGAGGGGGTAAAATTGGCAGCCCCAGAATGCACGAGTAATACTAGGTAAGAACCACTGTTAGAGGCACTATAGGCACACCCTAGAGAAAGGCACCCCCAAGTTTTAGCCTTTTGCAAGTATAGGCATCTGGGGGAGAGCCAAAGTGAGGGTAGAGTGGCATATGGAAGAAGGGGAAGAAGGAGGCCTAGGAGGAATCTGCTACCCTGAGCTGGTGTCTGCCACATGTCTCACCATATTCTTAGCTGCTGGGCAGGAACTGATGCCTTCCCTCATCTGCTTACTATGGCTCTACCTTCAGTGACAAAATAAGCGCAGTATATTGCTTCTTAAGCAAGGACAGGGATGAGGAGGGAGTTTAAAGTTTGGAACAAATTGCCCAGCAGTATAGAAACAATCCCAATGAAGAAAAGAACCAATTGGAATGGATGTATGTATATGCATGGCTGATTCACTTCACTGTATACCTGAAACTAATGCAACATTATAAGTCAACTATACTTTAAGGTGTTTTTTTGGGTGGGCAGTTGTTGTCTTTTGTCCTTTTAAGGCCGCACCCGAGGCATATGGAGGTTCCCAGGCTAGGGGTCTAATTGGAGCTGTAGTCACTGGCCTACACCAGAGCCACAGCAATGCAAGATCTGAGCCACGTCTGTGACCTGCATCACAGCTCATGGCAACGCCGGATCATTAAACCAATGAGCAAGGCCAGGGATCGAACCCACAACCTCATGGTTCCTAGTCAGATTCGTTTCCACTGCATGGGAACTCCTTTTTAATTTTTGTTTGTTTGTTTTCCCCTTTTTTTTTTTTTAAAGCCAATTGGCAGATCTCTGTATCAGAAGGCTAACCACAGACTTTGGGGGGCATAATGAGGTGATGCTCTACTCAATAGATATGTGTGTAGTCAGTGTGTGTTGTGGCGGGGAGTGGAGAGGAAGGGAGAAAGGGAGGGAGGGAATAAATTGGGGAGAATATGAAGATGGTGAAGGAGGGAAGGAGGGAAGGAAATGAACAGCTTTGTAGCCAGGCCAACTTAGATTTGAATCCTAGCTGAATGGCTAGTGAACTTGGGAAGATTATTTAACCTTTTGGAATCACAGTTTTTTCATATTGAAATAGAGACCCAAGGATTCCAGTGTGATCGGGGTAATTGAGGGATTGAATAAGACACTTTATGTAAATCTTAACACTCATTTGGGAGACTGTAGACACTCGGTCATGTCATTTTGCCAGGGATAAACTCCTAAAGACATTACATAATTCAAAACTTGTATAATTCAAGGCTGTTTTCCTTAGAGGAATACATGTAAAGTAGAATTTGTTGTATTTCATGTCCTGTGCATGCATTAAGACTTTATTAGTGTTTTTATATTGCCCTATTTCAAATCTACATAAGCTAAGTTCACAGCAAATGGAACCTGGTTGCAGTGAGCACTCCTGTATGTCCGGGGTAGGGCTGAGATAGGCTGTTACAAAACCAAAACAACAAACTATCAACCACCATCGTCAGTGAAAAGCTTGCAACCACTCAACTCTGAGTCATTTCTCATAAAGATAAGAAAACAGTCTACCCATTAACTTTATCAAGATCACACAGGAAAAGAATGGTTGAGCTGCTCTTCACATCTACTTTGGCTTGACTCCACACTCTGTGCTTTTCTGGCTCACTGACCCCTGTGGAAAGCTCCTTCTCTGGGGAGTGAGTCAGGAGAATTACTTACAGACTGGTTTCACCAGATGACAGCATCTGAGCATCTGATGTGAAAGAGAGGTGAGAAAGTGCAGGCAGTGGGCCGGGCAAGTGAGAAACAGTACAGTCGCACCTGCCACCATGGAGCTATTGTGAAAGTAAATGTTGAAAAATAAGAGATAACCACACTGTCCTTCATTTTCTTTCTCAGTCCCCCATGAGTGCTGTATCCACTTCATTTAATCCCCACCCACCTCACCCCAGGGTCAAATTTCCTTCCTGTGAACAAGGAAGAAGGGAAGTTGAGTAAAAACTGTCCATTCTTGTTCTTGGAACTAGGGTTGAGTGAAAAGCCTTGGAATGGTGGGTAGGGTTTAGAGTGATGACAGAGGTTTTCTCCTGCCCTCCGTCTTGTGCTCATCAGAGAGGTGGCTGGATGGGAGGGGGAATCTGGAGAAGCTGAGCAGTCTCCACCTCTTAGAGTGGGCTCATTGGCTCATGATTTCCAAGTTGGCTGTGCTCCCTAGAGTGGGATGAGGAGGCCAGATCAGGAAGGCAGAACAGGCCAAATCTGTCCCCTGCGACCATTTCTGAAACTCTGAACCTCATCAGGGTGAGCAAGTAGGCCAGTGTTGAGTATGAGTAGGCATATTGTCATCCCAGAGTCATCAAGATCGTGTATTTCTAATGCCAGAGAAGTTTAGAGGTGATCGGTGGGGTGAGTGAGATAGGTGAGAAATGGATGGCTCTGGACTGCAAAATGGTGGCAGTCTTAGAAGCTCATTTCAACCTGCAGTGATAGAGAAGATATTTCCTCAAGAACACCTTGAATCCTGTGATGCCACAGGGGTGCAAAGAGGCTGCTCCAGGTGCCAAGCTTCCCAATGATGGACCTGAATCCGCTGAGCCCTGGGATGCTACTGTCTGGAGATAAGGACAGGTGTTCTTTTGATGGAGGGAGGGCCAAAGAGTATTTCACAGTATGAGATGTTAGTTGAATGGCAGTCAGTGGTACCCAAGAAACTTTACCACCTAACCTCTAGCCTATGGCCTGGATTAGCATCAGCTCTGTACTTTAATGCAAGGTAACACTGGAGGCAGCAGGTCAGTGAGGATGGCTCCATGGGAGCCACTTTGACAGAAACCTTCCCTTCTTGGCATGAGATCTGGGGCACTCCTGCCTGGTTCATGCTAACCTCAAGCTCTTAAAGTTAATCAGCTCCATACGGTTTCATCCCATCCACAGTGAACCCCAAACGGAAAAATTCCAGACCCCGATCGTGTTTGAGATAATATGTGGGGAGCAGACCACGAAAACAAACTCCCACTCAGAGGCTGGGGATTCACGTATTTAAGAAGCCTCTAGCTGGGCTGCTGCCCTCACTTTTTATTTCTGTAAATTACCAAAAACCTGACCTCCACTGGGTCCATTTCTTATAGCTGAGCAGCATTTTTATGCCAGTCGGTTCCATGCCTTTTTCCTCACTCCGAAAACCAGAAGCACAAACCACCCACTAATAATTAGATACTTATTTGCAGTAGATACTAGCCTGCAGGAGTCTCCATAATTAAAAAGAAATCCTACAGCCTCTTGAATAAAATGACACAAATAGATAGGCAAGCTCTTTGAAGAAATTAAAAAGACTGTGCTATCAGGAGGCATTTTTCTATTTCAATACGGAAGTGTACAGACTGCTAAACAAGAGAAAAAGATAAACTGCAAATGTAGAAAGATTTGGGTTGGGCTCCTTGAGCACATCCGTTTCTAAGACATCAGTAGTGTCTATCTGCTTCAGAGGGTTTAGGTCAGTCTCAGTCCTTTGGTGGACATCAATCCTGGAGCATTACAGGAATGAAGAGAAGGCAGCAGGAGGGCTGTGATGGAGAAAGGAGAGAGAAGAGGCCAAGGATGTAGGTCTTGGCTTTGCCACTAGATGACTGCAAATGTGGCCACATCATTTAACCCTTCTGGCCCTCAGGTTTCTTCTTGGAAATATGAAAGGATTGGAGGATCATCTCTAGGCTTCTTCCAATCTATGACTCCAGAGAAAGAGAAAGTGATGAGAGAGGAAACCAAGTCAGTAGCAGGCTAGGGTCCCAGTCTCAAGGTAATCAGATGTGAGTGTCTAAGCAGACCTCTGGCTCTGCCTTTAGCCTTCAGTGTCATCCAGTTATGCACGTTCATGGAGCACCTCTGTGTGTCAGGCAAAACTTTACCCAAATGGTGAATTCCTTGCTTGGAAACAAATTGTATTGATGAAAAACATTTATCTGTTTAAGACTGTGTGTGGCAGATGTACTGAATTCACTAGCAGATTCAATGGGAAGGTCTGTAAATCATCAGCAGCTTGCCTCAAGCTCCTGAACCTTGCTGCTTTCTTGCCTAAGAGCTGGGGGGGAGGGGGAAGGGGGCGTTTTAATAACTTTCTCAACCTGGATGCAAGGAAGCCTAGAATGCTGCAGGGCAATGGCTCTCAACCATGGAGGGAGGGTAATTGATGGATAAAGACCCTAGATTTCCACTTACTTGATGGTATAAATGTGATAAGAATTCTCTGTGGTTTTTCAGAGACTCCCGGGCAGGATTGAACCTTACTTGCCATCCATGGCAACTGATATAATCGACTTCATTGGCTTTTCTCCTTTCCCTCTTTACACTCTGTATTCTCACTTGTCCTTCCTCAGACCATCTCCCAAAGGAACTATGTGTATCTACATACTTGTCACGGGATCTGCAGGTGACTTAAATGACCCAAACCTAAAATTGGATCTGAGGAGTCTGACACAAAAATGATGCCTGTCACATCATGCACTATTTAGAACCAGCATAGCAGACAAACCACAGACCCTTCTGAAAACTCCTTTTCAAAACTCTGGTTTGCACATCATCAATGAGAATGCAGTGTCAACACAGTTCAAAAACCAATCTGGAGAAGGAAGCATCAAATCAATTTGGGATGTATATTACCCATGTAATTTAACACCCATTACGTCCCTTTTTGCTCTGCACAGCTAGTTTTAATTTGACAAAATTAGAGTTGTGTAATTATAACAAAAACTAATTTCCATTCTAATACTGTGCAAGAGTTATTCTGCATATACCAACCCTCCCGGCATTGGGGAAATAACGAGAGCAGCAGCTTATTTGTAGAAACATCATATAAACTATTCCACACTAGATATGAAGTTTCTTAGGGAGATTGAATCACAGTTGTATCTTGAGCTTAAAGGATGTAACTATCATGAAGGTACAAACTACTCCTTGTTGGAACACCGAGGGAACAAAAAGTGCCCACTGAACTGAAAGGGCATCTTGAGACCAAAAAAAAAAAAGGCGGGCATACAATGAATGAATCAGCTGATTAAAGGGTAACATATTTACAGGATGGGTTGGGGGTCAGGCAGACAAAGATCTGGAAGCATTTGCAGCCCTGCATAGCCAAGGGGGCCACTGGGAGAGTTTTATAGGTAACCCAGGGTATGGGGGTGGGTTCTTGGAAACAGGAGGTACATTCCCAAGTCAAAATTCATGAATGGGTAACTAGTCTGGTGGGTACCAGGAATACATCAGCCAAGATTTTCATCACTGTTTGGGGACTAACAACCTAGTGGCCATCTGGTCGTAATAATTATTAAACAATAGATGTTAAGTACAAAGCTTTTGACAGAGAAGAGCTTTCCTTACAGCTCAGTGTAGTTCTGGGTTGGGTCAGAAAAAGGACAGGAGAAATTGTAAGGGCCCAGGGTGGCATCAGTTAGGTCAACAGCTATACACTCCTGTTGACAGGACATCAATTAAGAATGTTACTGGCACTACACTAAAAGACCAATGAAGACTTCATTTGAAGAGTGTGTGGTAGGCAGCCTTCTAAAATGGAACCCAGTGATTCTTGCCTCCTGGTATTCATATTATTGGTTAACCCCTCCATTTGACTAGAGCCTGGACCTGGCAACTTGCTTCTAACATTCAGTATGGTAAAAGTGTTACTTTCATGATGAAGTTATAAAAGACTGGCTTCATCTTGCCTGCACTTTCTTTGTTGCTGGCATTCTCCCTGGCTCTCCACATGGCTTGCCTTGCTGGAGAGGGCTGCCTGGCAAGGAACTGAGTGTGGCGTTCAGTCACCAGTCAGTGAAGAACTGAGACCTCGGTCCAACAGCCCAGGAGGAACTGAATCTTGCCAAAAACTACTTGAGTTTGGCTGGAAGTGGATGCTTCTCTAGTTGGTCCTTCATGTGAGACTGCAATCCCAGCTGACACCTTGAGTTTAGCTTCCTGAAGACCCTGAAACACAGGTGGTGGCTAAGTTGTGCCTGGGCTCCTCCCCATAGAAAGTAGGAGATTAAAGTGGTGGTGTTTATGCCACTAAATTGTGGGGTGGGGTAACTTGTTAGGCAGCAGTAGATGCTCATATATGGTATCTTCAGGAGAGGAAGGGAGAGGAAAGTTGTTTATTTTGGGCCTCATGGATCTAGAATTTGGTAAGATTTGGCGGGGTTTTTTTGTTTGTTTGTTTGGTTTTTTTTTTTTTTTTTTTGCAATTTTTAAAAAGGGAAGTTTAGATAAGAAAAGTAGTAAGATACCTGCAAGGATAATCTGTGTAAGAGAACAAGACCATAGTAATTTTTAAAATCTATTTGTTCAAGTGAGATCCCTGCTAAAACTGTATCAAGTAGCTACTCAAAATCGATTTACATATGCTGGAGTCCAGGCCTCGGTAAACTGCTGCCCATGGCTTAAATTTGTCTTGCTACCTTCTTTTATAAATAAAGTTATTCCCGTTCTTTTACATGTTGTGTGTGGTTCTCTATTCTCTACTTACAGTGGTAGAACTGAGGAGTTACAACAGGAATCTTACAGTTGAGAAAGCCCAATATATTTACCAGCTAGCCTTTTATTGAAAAAAAATTTTAATGGACTCCCAATCGAATCACATATTCTAATTTAAGCTAACCACTATCCAGGATAGTCTGAATTAATACATTTTCTCTGTATTCTACTTAACACAGAAAGTAAAACTGAAGAGTTGCACAATCCCAAACCTTCCACTGTGGGAATTTCTTTTTTTCTGGAATCATTTAAATCCTTTCTTCATTTTGTGTTGCCAGTACAAATACAAGGTCTCAAAATGAATTGCCTATTTTCAGCAGTCAATCAAAAAATGATTGTAAACTGTTCCTCACGTGTGAGATGCTGAAAGATACACAAAGATCATAGTATTTGGTTCCTTCCCCTCAGAAACCTGCTTTGTAGAGGTAACAAAAGACAAGAAAATAGATGATGGCTGTGTTCCCTATCTATCCTGGGTTGAGGTGGTGGTAAAACACATTAACACTAGTGTTTGACTTTGAGGGTCCAAATCAGGTCTTGCCTCGTCCTAATGGTACACCTTGGGGAAGATACTGAATCATTCTGTGCCTCAGATTTCTCAGAGGAAAAATGGAGACAGTAATGGAGCCCATCTTATAGACTTGCTGTAAAGATTTGTGTACATGTGAAATAACAAGTGTATAGTGCTTCAAAGTGGACATGGTACCTTGCAAATACTAAAACACATTAGCTCTCATCATCATGGTGGAGTTGACCTCTTGGACTCTGTTCTGCTATTAGAATCGATGCCTTAAGTGCTGCCAGTTAGATTAATTAATAGTTTCATCCAATTTAGCATCTTGATTAAAGTTCAATGTGGGAGTCAGTCTCATGTGACTTCTTCCTGGATGGAAGCACTTAAGAGATTCTGAGCAACTGCTGTATCTTGAAGTCAGTGCTATCAGTGAGGGGCCAATTTTCCTGCAACTATTCTTATTTTAAAATTACCCTTTGGCCTGAAATGGCTCTGTTTTACCTTTAAATTCCAAACTGCTAATTTTTAGAGAACTGGGAAAAATTATTCCTGTACAGTTTTAGATGAACAGGATTCAACCTGCATATTCTCTCGAATGCTAGAGAATCATTTATGTTTTTACAGTTCATAATTGAATTTGATCTTTTCTGTAAACTTTGGTTGAGCTTTATCCAATATTATCACTCATGGTGGCAATATTGAAGGCATTTCGTTATGAGTAACATTATGAAAATACTAAATTTGCATAACTTTGCCCAGTTTTCTCTAACACTCTGAAGCACATGGTCATTATGACCAATTAGTATAATGTATGTTGTGTAGGGTACATTGAAAAATATTTCAGTATATAGTTTATTCTATCTCCAAATACTATAGTTGTGAAGAAAACTGAGGTCAGAGAGTTTGATTTTCTTAATGTTCCAAAAAAAAAAAAAGGAGAACAGCAGTTAAGAACAAAGCTAGACCTGGAACAGGATTCTTGATCTAATCTTATTTCCACTGTGATATCACATATTCATTCTAGTTTTAACACTTGAGATGCTTTTATTTCATACACTAGTTTCTGCAATTGACAAAACGTATCATAATTACTTATTCTTTTTCAAGGTATACTAGAAGTCCTCTGGGAAATCATCTGGACCTGTGAAATCAAATATGAAAAAACTATAAGGTCATCTACTGAAATGTTAAACAGATGTTTGTAAAATTGAGTGTAAATTATTTATATTTAATAATATTAATTTATTGAAAATATGCAAAAGCCAGCACTATGTTTAATGGGGAAACACTGGTAGAATTCCAACTAGTATTAGGAACAAGACAAGGATGCCACCATTACCATAATCATGCAACATTGTACTAGAGGTTGACATTAAAGCACTTAGGCAAAAGAACTTAACTAGTGGTATAAAAATTGGAAAGGTGATAGCTACTTGTGAATGATAGAATAGTTTATCTGGAAAACTCTAGAGAATCAACGGGTAAACAAGTATTAAGAGAATTCACTAAAGTAACACTAAAGTAACAAAGTACAAAATTAATAGACATAAATGAAAAAAATTTTTTAATGTTAAATGTTTGATAATAGCAATAGGAAAATAATAAAAATTTGAGTAAATTCAAAAGGAAAAGTGTAAGAACCCAAAAGCTGATTTGAACAAATGAAAAGGCATTCCATATACTTGCATAGATGGTTCACTATCATTTAAGTTTTGATCCTTTTATGGGTGAAATTTGTAACTATAGTGTGTTCTGATAAATATATGAAATGTTTACCTGTTGATAAGGATACAAACTTAGGAACTGTACTCTGGAAGATGGGGTCAGGGGAGGGAGACTTTTTAAACACCTTTTATGGGCATTGATGTAAATGTATTACCTGTTCAGAAAATTAAATATTTGTTATAAGTCAGGTACAACTAAGCATCTAAAGTCTGAAGATTTTATATATATATATAGTTTGGTGCCCAGAATTCTTACCAGGGTAATTTCTCTATTTTTAAATCACTATTCACATTTGAAACACCATTTGGGACCAAGTTAGCTTAAGTGAATGGTGGTGCTTATCTTCCTGTGCAGTAATGTATAACCTGAAGCTAATGTGAAAAAATATGGACAAAGCTTTCTGGAACTCTGAATCAAGTTATATCTGTTACTTGAAGTAAAATTATCTTATTGATCATGAATTTTCACTAATAGGTCTGTGAGTGTATATGCAGGCACAAGTGTGTGCTTTGTTCTGCTTCATGAATTTTAAAGATATGGATCTTAGAATGTATAATTCACTCTCATTGATCACAAGTCAACAAATGGAATTATAGTGAGAAACTAGCAAATAATCCAGGAAAGTTATAAATCCCAGAGGCACTAGCATTTTCTTTCCACCCTTTCTCAAATATGATATGGAAATTAAAAGTGATAAACTATAATATTACATTTTTGACAGAGTTACAAATTTTAATAAATCATAGGCTTAATATAATCAGCTCAAATATTATTCATCTCAAAATATACTTAATTCTTAGATTGGGTTATATTGACAAGTCTTTTCTCTCTTAAAATTTTTAACTTAGTAAAATACTTCCTAGAATTTATTATTTTTCTCTTGGTGTAATTTTCAACTCTAGAGTTTTTCCCAGAGGAATTAATTTTTCTGCCCTTTTTCTTTGGAATACAATTGCTGTGATCATCCAGCTTGTCCAGAAATTGACAACTCTGATCAGTATGAGCCATTCTTTTATATCAAGAATAACAAGAACTAAGACTGCCAATGTAATTGTTACCTATTGATACAACTAAAAAGATGCGAAAGACAGTATACTGCCAAGTTTGAAGGCCATATTTGATCCTTTACAATGACACCTACTTGAACATACCTTCCTAAATAACATTAAAGGTAAAGGAAACAACTTGAGGTTTTCTTTGTTCCACAGATGGAAAACAATCCTTTATCAAGTGTATAAATTGGTATCATGAAAGTATATTGTCCATTCATCTGTTCATTCATTCCTGTAGCATATTTGAACATCAGTAAAATACAATGTTATCCATTGTGCTTGGTACCATATTAACAGCTAGAGATAAAAGAATTAATGAGCCAGGATCCTACCATCAAAGAATTTACAGTCTAGTGAAAGAAACAAATGCCATGAGCTTTTCATTTCATTACAGGCAATGAAATTTGCATGTCTAGACAGAACCTTATATTAATTCCATACTTGTATATCAATTGAATAACTCTATTTTGATGTCTAATGGACACCTATGCTAACCTGCTGTATCTATAGTCTTTCTCATGGACCTGGTGGTTGGTAACTCCATCATTCTAAGCACTACACTAAAAAGTTTACTTTCTTACATGTAAATTACATATCTAATCCATAAGGAAGTTCTGTTGGCTTAACTTCAATATACATCCACCAGAATGTGACCATTTTTCATCTCTCCACTGCCATCTACCACTCTATCGTCTCATTTGAGTGACTGTAATAGATTTCTAACTAGTACCCATGCTCCCTTCCTTGTTCTTTCAGGGTCTATAATCAACATAGTAGCTGTAGCAATCTTTTTAGAATATAAATCAAATTATGTTGTTTCTCTGTTCAAAACCTTCCATGGCCCATATTTCACTTAGAATATAAGCTGGAATCCTTCCATCGGTCAACAAGGAGCTACATGGTCCATCTGTCGTAATTACTTTGACGTCATCTACTGTTTTGCTCCTCATTCTTCATTCCAGAGGCACTGTCTTTTTTGTTGTTCCTGCCTTAGAGTCTTTGCACTGACTCTTTTCTATGCCTGGAATGATCTTAGATATTTATGTCCCTTTCTTTTTACCCTATTCAGTCTTTCCTCAATATCATCTTCTCAGTGAGGTCCACTCTGACCACACTACTTAAAATTTTACCCCTCCATTTGTTCTCTGAATCTTGCATTGACTTTTCCTCCCCTTTTCCCCAAGCACATATCTCCTTTTTATTTTATTAGAGTATAATTGCTTTACAATGTCATGTTCAGGTGTACAGTGAACATATACGTATATTCATTCTTTTTCAGGTCCTTTTCCCATATAGATTATTCCAGAATATTGAGTACCTTGTGCTATGCAGTAGGTCCTTATTGGTTATCTATCTTCTAAAGTACCATGTGATTATTTATTATATGTATTGTTTATTATCTGTCTCCCCCTGCTGAAACATAACATGTAAGAGTATGGAGGGTCTTTTTCATTTGTAAACTCCAAGAGAACCTGGCATGTAGTAGATACTCCATTAACATTTTTGAATGAATTTGTTGACTTAAAACATTTGCCAGAACCCAATTTGTACCAGATAAATTTATCAAATGACCAATTTACCATATTAAACTTTTCAAATTACCACATTATTTAAACAATTTGTGGTGACTTGCCTCATTTCCAATTAATTGTTAGGCATACTATGAGGGTTTTCTACTAGAGCAGGAGTCAGCAAACCTTTTCTGGACTACATGATAATTACTTTAGGTTTTGTGGGCCATACCTTCTTTGTTAAAAGTATTCAGTTCTGCCTTTGTAATGCAAAAGATGATGTAGACACTATGTAAATAACTGACTCACTGTGTTCCAGTAAAGCTTTATTTACAAAAGAGTGAGCTGAATTTGGCCCAGGGGCCATCCCTTGCTGACCTCAGGTCTAGAAGGCACTGGAGCCCTTAGTGGGGGTTGAAGGGATTAGGTCAAATACCCAATGTCTGTTGTGGCTATACTGAAGAACTTTTATCTACTGAAACTGGATTCAGATTCTAGATCTGCATTAATTTAACATAACCTGTTGGCTAAATGAGTTAATCCTCATTTTAAAAAATCTTAAAATGGCAAAAATTTAAACCCCATCTCAGAGTGGTGAGAAAGTGTACATGACAAGGGCAAAATATAAACATATGGTTGGCCATTGTCTTTTCTCCTTTTCTTCTAAGAGGAAGTTGTTTTTGTTTTTTGTTTTTTTTTTCTTAATTGTTGCTAACACATCTGCCTCTGTGGTAAGGTCGCTTGATTCAGCATTCATCCTTGACTTTGTAGATCGAAGGCCAAGGCAAAAGAAGCCTAAAACACAGTAGACTGGCTTATATTGGAAAGGACACAAAACTGCTCTAGAGAAGGAAAAAAAAACTAGATTTGGAAAGGAGGTGGAGGGAGAGGATACAGAAGAAGACTAATACTGGGATAGGTTTTGGGGGAGAGTTTTAGAAGTTGCACAGAAGTGGATTATTGTAGGCTGGAGGGATGCTGGAAGGTTGCATGGAGGGGTGGGGAAGGAGGGAGAGAAGGAGTCCAAAAAGTTTGATATGTGTTATAAATGTAATACTGGAGTTTTTAGAGAATGCAGTAAAAACTAACACTACAGTTTAACTTTACAGTATAGGACTGGAAATACAACCATTTTATTGCCTGGTGAAGAGGCAGCCTGACTTTATAAGGGTTACCTAAGTATAGGACTAAGCACAGAGTCTGACACAGACAAAGAATTTAAAATAGTAATTATGTAATTTTGTTACAGTCTTTATACCTGATGAGGGGAAGAGAAGGAAAAACCTATATAGGGAGTTGACTCTAAGTTGAATTTTGTAAGACAGATAGGTGTTTGTCAAGCAGGTAAGCAATGCAACTGTGCACTCAGGCTTTGGAACCAGAAACTCTGGTTCATTCTCTTCTTGTTTGCCTTTGGACAAGTTGCCCAATCTCTGTGTGACTCAGGTTCCTGGGGAAAAAAGATGACAGTATAAGGATCAAATTTGACAACACATATGAGGTACTTTGAAGAGAGATGAAACGGAATCAAGTCTATCTTGTGTTAGTGAATGTTGTTGTAATTATGAATATTTAACCTGTACTACTGGAGTCAAAGCATGTGGAAAAGGGGAGACTCATCATAGACACATGAATCATTATCATGAATCATCATCATCAAATATTATTTCTTTGGGGACTTATATTCCAATACCAAGATTTTGTAAAGAAGACTCCCATCATTGGGACACAAATCTCTGAACCCTTGATGGATTTTGGCATTTGGACTGTAGAAATAAAACCACGACATCTGGGCAGAGGAGGATGAGTGGGGAACCTGGTTGAAGAAGGAAGCTCGCAACAAAATAACGATGACATGCATCTTGGCTGGAACCAGAGCCGTGGACTCCAGGCCCAGAGGGCTGGCTTTCTCCCAGTCTTGGTTCTGAGCAGCTCACAGAGCTTTGATAAATCAAAGGGAAGAGACAGAAATAGGGGAGTGCCTAAATAGACCTTTTCTTAAAAGAGAGCAAGAAGAAATCCGCTGAACTCAAGGCACTAGCTAGAGCAGTGATATTATCTCTGTTTGGCAGTGTAGTCCTGCTGATTCCAAAGTAAAACACTGAGAAGAGAGGTTGAGCCAGTGATGGTGATGCTCTGGTTTTCTGTTACTTTTCTGCTGCCCCAAATATTGGATATTTTTGCCTTCAAGTAATTTATGTTTTCCCATAAATGAACTAAAGCTTTGATAGTTTTAAGACAAATAAATCTACTCAATCCTTTAAGTCATGGACTGGAGGGATTTATAATGGATCCTGCTGCAGCCAACCTGGACCACTCCTAGCTTGTTTCTGCCTCAGGGATCTTTTTCTTGCAGAATCTTGGGCTGTCTTTGCCTGGCTTGCTTCTTCCATTGTTCAAGTCTCTGTTAAGATAGCCCCTTCCTCAGAGAGGTCTTCTCTGATTGCCCAGCTGAGTTAGCTTTCCCCACTCTCACCTAACAATTTCCTACTCTCCAATACTTTACTATGCTTTATTTTTCTTCTTAGTACTATAACTACTTATGCCTTTATTCTACTTTATATTTTTATTTGCTTGTTTGTTATTCATCTTTCTCACGGTAATGTAAAGTCCTGTGAGGACAAGAGCTTTTCCTGTCTTTGTTATTTATTGCTGTATAGTACCTGGAACAGAATAGATGCTCATAAATTTGTTGAATGAATGCATGACTAAAATAAAGTCATTTGTATTTGACTGACAAAGAAATGGACTTCCCACCAAGTTCAGGGGTTTGCCCAAGGTCAAAGATGATATATCTTGCAGAGCCAGGACATGAACACTAGTCAAATCTCTTTTGTTTTTGTACCCCATCAAGTATGAACATGTAATTGAGTGATCACCGTATAAGCCCTATACAAAGGGCAATTTGGAGGACACAAAAAAATGGAAGAGGCGGGTTTGACCCTCAAAGATATTCCAGTTTAATATTGAATATAAAACATGTACAGCTAAAAGGAGACAAATTTTATCTGATGTTGCTTATTCTAGAGAAGTGTTTCTCAGCTATGACTGCACTTTAAATTAAATATGAAACCTAAAGAAAATAAACTTAAACCCTATATCAGGACTCTGCCTGAAACCAATTAAAAATAGAATCACTTGGACTAGGATCCACCTTTGGTATTTTTTAAAATTTCTCTGTGTAATTATTGTACAGCCCCTGTTTCAGAAACCACCGCTCTAGCCCAGTGTGTCTCGAATGGTAATGTGCATGTGCATCAGCTGCAGGTCTTGTTAAATTGCACATGGTGGTGCAGTAGGTCTGGGGCAGGGCCCGAGAGCCAATGTTTCTAACAAGCTCCCAGGTGATGCTGATACAATATGGAAGTTCCTGAGTGTAGGAAGTGATCTGTATTAGACAATAATGTCTTTGTATAGTTAGGAAATAGATATGCAGAGAGCCCTGTTATAACATAGATGGACACATGGCATAGACCACATATTTCATAGTGAGACTCCTTTATATTTGGGGAAAAAATTGAAAAACCACAATGTACAAATGCAAGAAATTCAGCCCATTATGAAACACATCAGAAATACTGGCAGCATGATTGTAGAGAGAAGCAATTAAGAAAATAACCTAAACAACGGGGATTTACTGTGTAGCACAGGGAATTATATTCACTATCTTGTAATAAATTAAAATGAAAAAGTTGAAAAAAGAATAATATATGTATAATTGAATCACTTTACTTTGTATCTGAAACTAATACCGTAATTCAACTATACATTATTAAACAATGAAAATTTTAAAAATATCCAAAGAACTGAAAGTAAGTACCAAGCTATGGAAACCTTCTTCTGGGCTGATTCTGAGAATAGAACAAATCCAAAAGTGCAGCTGAAGAAGCTGACTGCAGATTCCTCCAGGGAGTAGTGGCCATCAAAGAGTCAGGAGGGATTTATACAGGAACCCTCAGCTTGGAAAATTTTCACCCAAAGTAACAGCCTTCTCATGGAAATCTGATCTTGTCATCACCTTTCCTGATCTGCAGCAGGAAGTAGATCAGAGGCGACTGAAGAGAAAATGAAAGGTCCAGTCTATGTGTTCGGGCCCAGAGGACGGGTTTGGGAGAAGGGGTACCCACCACTGCGAGGCTAATAGAGAGCTTTGGCAGGCACTCCGCTCCCTGCTCACAGATGCTCCCCACAGCCTGGCCTGGCTCTGATCTCACCTGGTTTGTGTTTACCTGGCATATTCTGTCTCCAAAATGAAACTTCAAGATTCTGGGCTTTATCCTAGTGGGCACTTACTTCCACCTTCAGAGAATTCCCAATGTGCACGTCAGTCCTGCTCAGTGCAGTTGTCATACCTGGCTTACTGGTTTCTAACCAAACAGCTCTCTCTCTCCCCTACATCTCAGAATACCTTGAAAATCCAAGGTGCCATATCCTTCATCCTCAAGTATTTTCAGTATCTAACATGCTTAGGGCACTGAGTATAAATATAAGCTCACCAGAGGTGGATGCTGATTTCAGAGACTAAAAATGCTTTAGGGATGGAAACGTCAGCATGCTCACCATGTGTGGAGGGAGGGCAGAGGACTCTCCTCCTACCTCAAGGACATCAGGATGACCCTGCCCTCATTTACTTCCCTGATTCAATTTCTGCTCAGGCAAGTGAAGCAGTGACTGGGTGACAGCCTTGAGAAAGCATGCTAAGCAAAGTTAGTTGCCTATGTTCTAAGTTAGGTTGGTCCTTTGGAGCTTTACATTTCAACATACATTATTTTACTGTGGGATATCTGAATATGATAACATGGAGTTAGGTTATGATTGTGTGATACATGTATAGAATATAAATGTATATTTTAATATATATTGGAATTATATAATTGTATGATTTTATAATATGGATTAGAATTTATATTCTAATATATAATTATGCATATAATAAATTGTATAATTTATAAGTATAAACATGTAATTTTATGTTTTAATGTGCTATATTATATCAGGCATAGTTTTACCTTGAACTCTCTCAACACTCAGCTTTTCACATCTAAAATAGCTCATTGCTCCCTATCCACGGTTTGGAATTACAAAGTGTAGGAAAAATAGTTTTGTAGAATTTCAGTTGACCATTGAACTACATTGGGAGTTAGGGGTGCTGACCCTCTGTGCAAAAATCTGAGTATGACTTTATAGTCAGTTCTCCGTACCCATGGCACCACGTCTGCTCATTCAACCAGCCGTAGATCTAGGCATAGTGCTTTAGTATTTACTATTGAAAAAAATCCACATGTAAGTAGATCTGTATGGTTCATACCTGTGTTTTTAAAGGGTCAGCTGAGTTTAACAGCTGCTGCTTGAATTTCATTTGCAGGCAGATTCTGCCCTCATGAAACAGTAATGCCACTTTCACAAATGATTAAGTCTAGGTGTTATTCAAATTCAATGGGAGAAGAAGAAAGAATACATTCACGTTTGCACACAGCTGTCTCAGATGCCATGCTCCACAGTGAATACTGTACTATGGTGTTTGAACTGTTGACACACATCTTCTGGACTATAATTTTATTAATATTATGTAGATCATCAGAAGGATATAAGAAAAATCCTTCCTTCTGTCTTCCATCCAAGAACCTACTTCTTAGCATCACCATTCACAAAAGGACATGCTTTGGATTTTTAGTTAAGCAGCAGAGCACTCATTCTAGATTATAAGTGGGTGTTGATGAAGTCACTAAAGCAATAAAATCCCAGGTCAGAGAGCTCAAACTTGGGAGGTCACAGCTAAGATTTCCCTGGCTTTACAAATACAGGCAAATGTGGGCCCTCCTGATCTCTCTTTGGGGAGTGCAAATGCTCATGAGACCTTTGTGCACTTGAGGACTTTGGGGTAAAAGTAAGATTGTGATCAAATGGAAGGCAAAGAAATAGGCCGTCTCTCTAATAATAATAATAAAAGCACAATGCACAGGCTACATTTTCTTTCTTTTTTTTTTTTTTTTTGTCCATGCTGAATAGATTGCTGCTGGAATTCCTTGCCAGTTGGAAAGGCCCTGGGATCCACCCCTTAGGTTCCAAAGCCCAGGCACCATTAGGGAGGAGGCTGGAAGGAGTGATTTAGAGACTCTCTCTAATGAGATAGGAGACTTCTTTGCTTTCCCAAAGGTAAAGGGTACAAGAACATTCAGATGTATTTTCCCTTCCTGCCATATTTACTTGATTAACATGTCACTTAAGAACAAAAGAACAGAAGGGAACAAGGGAACAAGGATTTTTTTTTTCTTTCCTGAACAGAGCTTAATTTGCACACCATGAAGAAAAATTGATCCTTTTCTTATGTTTGCAACTCTGTTGAGAGTGTCCTATACAGAAAATCAATTTCCTTGTCTCAAGTTAGTTTGCCTATTTAATTAACTTAGAGGCTTAATGGAGACAAACATGATTAAAACACAGTTTGAGAAAGGCTTCAAAATTGTCATTTATTATATATAATAATATTTCATCAGAGAGTTCCCTATAGTCATTACGGTGTACTTAGATTTTGTTTTACTGGCACCAATGTGTTACTAGTTTTTGAAGGTGATTAGTGCAGCAGTCCTGTGATAATCAGAAACTAAAATACTCCTGTTATGCTTTATAATATATGCAATATAACATTACCTGGGCTGGAAGATTATGTTTCCTATGAATCTATAACTTGAGATTGTATTTGGCTTATGTAGAATTCTGAATTAGTTGACAATCATTACATATTTGTCAGTTAATTCCAAACAATGATAAAGAAGTTTAAAGATCAACTTTTCGGAAATCACCCTCTGTATCTGCTTAACTTTTTTTACCTCTACTTTTTTTTTTCTTTTTTTGAGTAAGTGGTCAAAAACCATGTATCCCTGATGAGATAGAGAAGGATACTTAGGAATATGTGTTTGGAGTCATATTAGGCAAGTCAGAGAACTTAAGTATTAGGGTGAAAGATGACACTGCATCTTGAACTTTATTTACTCTAAATTATTTTAATCTCTCAGCATTAAAAATAGTTTATTTGAAGTTGCTTAAATATTTTCAAATTATTACGTAGTGAAATTTACTGTCTTCTCATTTTTGCTAGCTGTGCTGTATCTACATCATCAATGCATAAAGCCATTAGGTACTCTGTTTTCTCCTGTATAGCCTTAATTTAGTTTTAGTTATTCAGGCAAATAAGTCCTTAAACTCTCTTTTTTTTTTTTTGGCCACACCCATTACACATGGAAGTTCCTGGGCCAGGGATTGAACCTGTTGCACAGCAGTGGCCTGAGCCACTGCAGTGACCATAGAGGATACTTAACCTGCTGTGCCATAGGAGAACTTCCTAGGTCCTTACACTCTTAAAGAATATATTCTTAAAATTAGTCCTAATACTCTTAAAATTCATGGTGTAGATAAACTTCATTGAGCTTATTCACTCAACTATTGATGGACATTAGGGTTGTGTTCAGTTTTAGAATATTGTGAATAATACTGTGAACATTTACATACAAATCTCTGTGTGGACATGGATCTTATTCTCTAGGGTAAATGCCTAGGAGTGGTATTGTTGTGTTATATGGTGTCTCTTTGATTTTATAAAATACGCTATCACATTATTTTCAAATAGGCTTTAATATTTTGCATTCTACCAGCAATTCATGAGGATTTCAGTTACTCCACATTCTCAACAATGTTAGGTATCGTCAATCTCATTAACTTTAATCATTCTACTAGATGTATAATGAGGTCTCATTGTGATTTGACTTTGTACAACGCTATTAACTATTAGCCATTTCTATATCTTCTCTGCAGTGTCTATTAAAACTTTTTGGCACATTATTTTATTGGGTTGTCGAAGAGCTCTTTTTATATTTTGGATATAAGCTTTCTCTTTAGTTACATGTCTTGCAAATATTTTCTCCCATTCTATGGCTTGCTTTTTTTAATTTACTTCAATGCAAATTTAAATTTAATGAAATCCACATTAGCATTTTTTATTTTATGGTTGGTGCGTCTTGTGATTTGATAAAACTTTGTCTGATCCAACATCTCAGATTTTCTCCTATGTCTTGTTAAAGTTTAATAATTTTAACTCCTACATTTTTAGATCTATGGTTATTCAAGATTCATTTCAAGTGTCATTTCCCTTGTCACTCTTCTAGAAAGAGTTCATCAAAGTTTCCTTCTGTACTTTCATAGCACCATATGGACCTTTACCTCAGAGTACTTAATTGAAATTATTTATTTAAGTGTTCATTTTCCCCGATAGACTGTGAGCTTCAGTGCATAGTGATAAGTCTTACTCTTCTATGAATACCAAGTGCCTAGACTGTGCCTCCCAGTGAATAGGCCTTCAAATAATACTTGTGAAATGAATAGATGAATGCATAAATGAAAGAATGCAGTTTAAGGAAATTCCTTAAATCATAGTTTTACAAAGCACTTTAGTGTCTGTACTTCATTAAAATCTCAGAAGAAACCTGTGAGATAGGCATTGTGCTAATTGCGTGTTCATAAACTATTATTGATTCTCCAAAGCCTAATGAATTAAGATCAAACTATTTCGCTTGACATTCAGAACCATCCATGATAATATTCCCCCACCCCCACCCTTTCCAGCTTTGTTTGCTGCTGTCCTCTTTGACATTGCCGAGGTAACCTTTGCAGTGGGCAATTTATTGTTGTTCACCTGTGCCCTTGATTTCTGCCTCTTCACATTCATCCAGGTTGTCTCTTCCACCTTAAAATTCTTCCCACCCCATTTCTGCTTGAGAATATCCTACCTGTCTCAAAAGCCAACACTTTGATGTCCCTTCCCACAATCTGACCAGATAAATGACCAGCTAGATGTGAATCCTCATTCATTCCCCTTGTGCCTCCAAGTTGGCCAGTTCAGCCTCATATACCCTCAGACCAAGAGTCATGCAGTCAGGCACAGGGAGTGGGTCTTGGGCCCTTAATTGTCTCCTTTGCAAAGGAGACCTAGCCCTGCCTGCCTTTGAAGACTGCTCTAGACATTAAATAATACAGTGGATGGGGAAGTCAATAGCTTATACAAATATAAGCTATTATAACCATTATTGAAATCAACCTTAGCTTGACTCCATGCATCTCTCAAGCCCCACAGTTGAAGACGAATGCGTTTGGGAGAAATGTTTTTTGGGCAGGTGTATTTTTGGCATTTCTTCAAAATGGCCCTTAACTCCTGACCCTCCCCATGGCCAAGGTGAGCCCTGAACACCACCTTCTTGTCCCTCCCTGCATTTTGCTTTATGTTTAATTAGATGCTTCGGGGTCTTTCTGTGTGATGTTCAACATCTGTTCACACTTCCTCCTGATGTGCTTTCTACAGCTCATGTGAAGGGGAATGATGACTTATTTTGCCTGATTGACTTAGATTGTTGTAGTTGTGAAAGCTGTCCTGAATGTGTCTGTCACTGACTTATGTGAGGGCCAGGGATACAGATGGCATAAGAGGAAAGTTGAAGCCCAGAGTAAACAGTCCCCTCCTAGTTTCAATACCGTCAGAGCATCATGCCTCCCCAGCCAAAACTGGAAGGTGGTTGCAGCTGGGCTGCCCACCTTCCTTGACTAATGGACCCTCCCTCCCTTTGCGAAATCTTCCCCTCTGGACCGTGGTCACCCTCAGTCATCTTTGTCACATGTCCACCCGTAGATCCTGGCTATCTTCTTACAAGCCTTGTATTTTGGTCTGAGACTGAGTCTGGTTCACCCAATTATTATTATTATCGACTCCGTCTCACAAAGAAGGGTCAAGCTCAAGCTATTTAATGATGCAGGGAGAGGTCGTGGTTAAAAGCATAGACTCTGCTGCAAGAATTTCTGAATTCAAATTCGAGCTCTGCCTTACCATTGTCCATTGAACTTCTCTTGCCTCAGTTTATAAAACTGTAAAATGGGCTACTGAGAGTCTCTTCCTCATTTTTTGTTGGGTTAAATGGGTCAATTAAAGGGTTTACTGAGTTAATCATATAAAGACTTCATTAGAGTGCCTAGTACCAAGTAAGCGGTCAATACGAGTACTATATACCAGTTAACTGATTTAGAAGAATCTAGAACAGAGCCATAAAGCACATGGCTTCACACTTTTAACTCTCTAGGTTCTATTCTTGTTTCTGCCACTTACTGATCAACATAATCTAAGTCAGGCAATTAATCTCGGTAGGCTGAATTTCTTCATCTGTAATAATAGGACCATCATATGGGGTTGTGTTAAGCATTAAACAGTATGTATTAAATCACCTTTAGCACACTGCTTAGTATGTAATAAACATGCATTTGAATTGGGTACTTTTATTCCTTAGATTATGAGAATTCCCCTTCCTAATTATTTAATTATGGTCTTCTGGAACAGTGTCTAAATGTCCCCATTTATTCTGGGGGATGGCATTAATTGTATATTCCTAAAGTCAAGTTGGAAGGTAGAAGAGCTATTTTTTCATAAACTAGGTTTGTGATATTTCTCAACTCACAGAGGATCAACAGAAGTGTTGTACAAGGAAGACAAGCATGGGAACATGTAGGCAAATGGGCAGTTTTAATGAACCCAACAAATAAAAGCCCTTTAATTATTTTTCAAAGCACATCTATCTCACTCTGTGGGAAAACCAGCTGTCTAATAGTGTACCAAGTCTGGCAAGCCCCAGGTGGATTCTGTTCCAAAAACTGTGATGAGTTCTTGTTCTCCTCTCTTCTTTAATTACAAAAAGGCAAAATAATGGATCTAGAACTGTGTTTTGTTTGGATCTATGTTCAAAGCATTTTTCTTTGAAAAGTGACTCTGCCATTTGCATATGCATTTGTGCATAGAGTCTAATTGTGGGCTCAGAGAAGACCAAAAAGCAGTTTATGGTTGTTTCTCCATATTTTTCTCAGTTTTCTGTTGCAAAAAGTACAACTTAATTCCCTTCCTGGAGGAAGAGTTTGGGAAATAGAACCCAGTAATAATATGAAGCATGTACAGCCATCAGGAATGGAGAAGAGAAAAATGAAGGCATCAATTAAGTGTTCACCTTTAGTGCAAGAAAAGGGAGCATACTTATTAGACACTCTGATCTGTAGGTAAAAAGAGTCTATGGCTCAAATCAACAAAAATGAACATCCTCCACCTTTGAATTACCTTTTATCTACCCAAGCTGAGTAATCAAGCCATGGGCAGAGATAGCATGGAATTTGCTCTTTACGTTTACCTGCCTACGCCATTATTGTGGATCACAGAAGTCTTATCAGTTGTATAAAATCGTTGTTTCTTATTAATGCCCATAGAAGAAAGTCACTTGGGCCATTTTTATTTTTGCCTCTTATCAAAATTCTTCCCCTGAAGATGAAGGCTTAAGCATTAATGTTTTCGGAGATTGTACAATGCAGACTGTTTACAATACCCATTTAAGTGCTATGATTAGTACTAGAGGTTAGCACTAGAAAGGGATAGGATAAACAAGCAAGAAATTGCTTTCATCATACTATAAAGCCAAAAGCCAATACTGAACTGAATTATCTTCTGTTCGTTCCTTTCCCTCAAACCAGCATTTAACTTGACTAGTAAGAATATTTAAGGATAGAGCAATACTTTAAACAATTTTAAACCACTCATTTAGGTAGGCAAAATAAAACTTATTGTTTGATAGACTCGGGAATGTTCTAGTGTTTGGGTTTTTAAAAAAAAGCATTCTAATTAAAAAGATAAATAAAATCCATCCTCTGAAACCTTATATCAGCAAAAGAAACACTATAAGTTAGGATTAGAAGATTAATTTACCCTGGTTTGATATCCTGAGCTTTTCCTTATGAGATTTTGGCCGTAGGGAATGCCATACTTCTGTACTTCGCTTGAACTAGCAGACTTTGAATTCACATTTTTTTTTCCATACAGAATACTCTATTTTTAGGAAACTTGGAATATTATTTGAAAGAAGGATTTTCTAAATACCCATATTGCCCCATTAGTTTATTAAAATCCATGACCCTCACTTTCTCTTTTTCTTTGATTATCCCACTAGTCTGTCCAAACTCCAACTTTTCATCAAATAAAGCAAGATACATGAGCTCTGGTGAGGAGAGGACCCTGGAAATAAGGAGCGGGGGAGTGGCATTTGGGTATAATCATGAAGACCCTCTCTAGAAAAAAAAAAATCTAAGAATTGGATTTGGCCAGTTCTCTCATTGGCCACAGAAAGAGAAAGGCAAAAGAAGTCAGGAGTGTAGAGAAAATCCAGCAATATTGGCGGCACACCTGGGTAGGCAGAGCCCTGTGGGGCGAGTGATTTGCACCAGAGTAGAGGGCCTACAGAGCTTTTCCCAGGAGCTGTAGGGGGTGGAGAAGTGTATTCCTCCCTTAGTGGCTTCCTACTGGTGCTCTATGTTAAACCCACACAGGGCCCATACTCCTATCCTCTTTCTAAGATTCCTGAGTCTACATGTTATACTTTGTTGTAATTCTGGAAATTATTTGCTTTTTCAATCACCACTTCCTACCTTTCATTTTTCTAATACTCTATGACATGTATACTGTGGATTATTATTATTCTTTTTGGTGATGGGGGTGGGGCGGGTACCTGCTATGGCATAGGGATGTTCCCAGAACAGGGGTTCAATCAGAGCTGCAGCTTCCAGCCTACACCACAGCCACAGCAACTCAGGATCTGAGCCACGTCTGTAACCTACATCACAGTTCATGGCAACACCAGGTCCTTAACCCACTAAGGGAGGCCAGGGATTGAACCCACATCCTCATGGATATTAGTTGGGTTCATAGCCTTCTGGGCCACAACGGGAATTCCCTGCTGTGGATATTTTAATAATGGATTTCGTGACTGTGATGCACTATATCAGCATGTTCCCATTTCATTGATGGAGCTGTCAAGGCACTCCTGAGCTTGGCCATGTTGCTACAGGAATGAGAAAGAGCCCTTCTAAGTCTAAGAAGAAAGGGAAGCACAAAAAGCCAAATGACATTCCTGGTTTGATTCAAATTTGAGGAAAAGTGACCATCAAACGCAGCACCAGGTGAACTCTCCTGCACTCCCATTGGACGACTCAATATTCTTTTTCTTCCTGCAGTTGTATTGTGATAATTACTGATGGTGTCAGTTGGAGCCTCCTCTTCTTGAGATGACCCCTTGACCTCTAATAACATGAATTAATCCTTGCATGTTTCTCAGGCCTTTTAATTTTCTCTACACAATCCTCATCTATTACCTGGCTATTTAAAAAAGTGCAAAGAGAAGAAACCAGAATGTTTAGTTTTCTAATTACCGTGTAACATATTACCACAAATTCAGTGGCTTTTAAACAAAGCCCATTTATTAGCTGATTTCTGTAGGTTGGAGGTCTGGCTCAGCCTGGCTGAGTTTTCTGCTTAGGGTCTTAGAAGCGTGAAGTCAAGGTGTTAGCCACTGTGTTCTCATCTGGGCTTGGAGGCCACTTCCAAGCTCATTCCTGTTATTGGCAGAATTCAATTCCTTGAACTTGTTGGACTGAGGTACCTGTTTCCTTGATCACTGTCAGCTAGAGGATGGTCTCAGCTCGTTAAGGCTGCACACACTCCTCTTAAGGTCTCCTCTGTCTTTAAGCCAGGGTTGAATCTCCCTTGTGCTTCAGATCTCTCTGACTTCCTCTTCTGCAACCAGCCAGAGAAAGCTTTCTGCTTTTAAGGGCTCCTGTGGTTGGATCTGGCCCACTCACATCATCTTTGTCAGGGTCCACTGTGCCATACAGCAAAACACAATCCCATTGGTGATATCTCATCCTGGTCACAGATTCTGGGACGGAAAGGGCATAGCGCCTTGATGGGGAAGGGCACTTTTAGAGTTCTACCTACCATAATAGCTCAAAAAGCATGTGATAAAGGGTCCCAGGACTGTCTTTCTGTTGATCCAAGTAATTCCCAAGAATCATTTTACTAGAATCCATGAGTAGAAAGTTTAAAAGAAACCTGAGCAAAATTAAAAAATAACTATCTGATCAGTGGACATATTAACAGCAAGAAATCCATGTAGTTTTAATTTGAATTGTGCAAAAGAAAAAAAATCATGACCAAGTGCAAATCATTGCATGTTCTCACGTGAACATTTGTGGGAAGCTAGCATCTCAAGGGCATTGGATAATAAAGGGTGTGACTCCCCTCTGAATCTAATGAGTCAGCAGAGGAAGGACAGTCCCTCAGCACTGTCCTCTGTCCTCATCGCCTCAAATGAAGAGCTTGGTCACCAAATGATCATACTTGGTTGTACCTTGAAACATCTCTTTCCTGAAAAATTGTTCTAAATATGACACTGGCACATGCACAGGAGTACAGATGAAGACATATCTTCCAGTGTCAGGAGGAGCATTTCCTCATTAGCAGAAGAACTGCCAGGCACCCAGCCTAGACAGATGGACTTAATGAGGGAAAAAACTCAAGGCCCCCTTCCTCTCCTTTAAGTTATTGATGGAGAGGAAGTGCTCTTCCTTAGACAGTTTCTCCCTTGCCACATTTGAGTTGTGCTTTGGCCACTTGGATGGCTTTGAATATATAACCTTTAAAGCCATGTATTTTAGATTTTAGAAATTGATTCTTGTGGAACCCAAGTTCTCATTATAGTGCTCCTGTGTTTTGGGCTGCCTGAACAGAGAGGTGTTCTTTTTCTCTTAAATCTTTTACTTCCTATGTGGAGCCAGGCTGAACAATTTACAATCATGAATGTGTATAATTTGGGCTGGGCCATCCTAACTCATACAGCAATGGAGCCATTAGGCATATGTTGGGTTCTCAAAGCCAAATGGACCAGAAAGAACATTTTCAACAGGCTTGGGTAATCATTTCAGTGGTCATTTCACACAGCCAGTTCTGGAGATTCACATCCTATTTCATAATTTTTATTTGAGTGGTCCAGATCCACATGTGAATATTTACCCAATTTTTCGAATAATGTTTTTACCTTCTCTTGATTGAACAAAACACAATGAGGGCATACTCTGACACCCCAAGTAATGTCAGCAATAATGCTACTGAGGGCTTGCCGTACACTGCACATACCCTAAGAGCTTTACATGGGTTAACCCCAGTCATCTCCTCAACACTGTGTGGCAAGTCCTATCAGATCCCCATCACACAGATAAGGTATCCGAGGCATGTAAATGCTTGAACCCAGGCATCTTAGCTTCAGAGTCTATGCTCTGAAGTAGTAAACTGTGCAGGATTTTATCTCACTTCTGATAACATATGCAGGATAAGAATCCTATCATACAGAACTCTAAGTTTTAAAAAATGGTCATTTTGAAATCACTGTTTTTGACACCACCACAGAGAGCTTCTAAAAAGGTAAAAAAAAAAAAAAAATACCCCCGAAAAACCGTATTAGACTGGTTTACTAAAATTATGTAGATGGAGTTCCTGTTGTGGCTCAGCAGTAACAAACTCGACTAGTATCCATAAGGACACGAGTTTGATCCCTGGCTTTGCTCAGTGGGTTAAGGATATGGCATTGCCTTGAGCTGTGGTGTAGGTCACAGACATGGCTACAGCTCTGATTCAACCCCCTCAGCCTGGGAACCTCCATATGCCACAGGTGCAGCCCTAAAAATACAGAAAAGTTAAATAAAATTATGTAGAACTCAACATAGTCTACTCAGATAATCAAGTTAAACTCACAAATTGTACTGGGGCAGTAATATGATGGACAAAAACTTGGAACATGCACTTCACAAAAGAAGCTAACTAAATGACCACTAAGTATATGAAAAGGTGCTCGTCATCGTTGGTCATTAGGCGCATGCAAGTTAAAACCTCAGTGAAGTACTTCTACCATGTAAATGGCCATAATGAAAAAGACTGACAACAGTGAGCATTGACACAGATGTGGAACAACTGGAACTCTCACACATTGCTAGGGAAGTGTAAGTTGTTGCAACCAATTGGCAAAACTGTATATACACAACATTGTAAATCAACTATACTTCAATAAAGCTTAAAAAAAAAGGAAAAACTGTCATAGATACTGGAGCCAAGCATATTCATACCCTGTGGTCCAGGAATTCCATTCATAGATTTTTTTAAAGATTTTAAGATTGTGCATATCCATCAAAAGTTATATATCAAGTGTTCATAGATTTAACACATATTAAGCTAAAACCTGGCAGTGATGCTCATCAGTCAGAAAATGAATAGCAAAAAGAAGCAAGTCATAGCTACACAAACATGGATACATCCCATAGCCATTACATTCTGCAAAAGAAGCCAGTCATAAAAGAATACATACTATAAAATTATGTTAATATGAAATTCAAGAAGAGGCGAAGCTAATCAATAGTTAAATAAGTCAGAACAATGGTTGCTTCTGGGAGGAGGTGTTGACTGTCAAGGGGAAACAGAGCTATCTGCCCAATAAATAGAACTATTTATTGGGCAGTACACTTAAAATTAGGGCATTTTAGTGTATATGTGTCTTTGACTCCAGTAAAAAGGAAAAGATTTGTGCCCGGGAAATTGCTTTACATATGATTGAATAGGACAATTTATCTTTTTCATTTCCTTTTCACGTGTATGATAGTCCTTTCCTCCTGGTGCAATACTTGTTAATTATTTTTCTTATGATGAGTTTACCACCCAATTCAAAGTATCTTCCATGCAAAAATTTTGAAGGATTGTGCATTATCTTCCCTAAAAATGCCTGCTATATTTTGCCTACCTCTTGGTATAGCAATGAGCTGCTTTTCTTTTTTTTTTTTATTTTCCCACTGTACAGCAAGGGGATCAAGTTATCCTTACATGTATACATTACATTTCTTTTTCTCCACCCTTTGTTCTGTTGCAACATGAGTATCTAGACATAGTTCTCAATGCTACTCAGCAGGATCTCCTTGTAAATCTATTCTAAGTTGTGTCTGATAAGCCCAAGCTCCCGATCCCTCCCACTCCCTCCCCCTCCCATCAGGCAGCCACAAGTCTCTTCTCCAAGTCCATGATTTTCTTTTCTGAGGAGATGTTCATTTGTGCTGGATATTGCTTTTCTTTTTTTCTTTTTAGACCACAAACAAAAATTTTTAAGGAAGGCAAACCTTTAAAATTTATATCCGTTTAACATATATACCCACACGCTATGATCTGGGTTGACTGTCACTATATTAAGGCCATGCAAAGAGGAAGAAACCACAAAGTGTGGGAACAGAGTTACAAAATATTCTTCCAATTAGGAATTAAAATTGAATTTCAGTTTGTTTTTTGCTTTTTAGGGCCACACTTGTGGCATATGGAAGTTATCAAGCTAGGGTTCGAATCAGAGATGTAGCTGCCTGCCTATACCACAGCTCACAGCAACGCTGGATCTTTTAACCCATTGAGCGAGGCCAGGGATTGAACCCACATCTTCATGGATACTAGTTGGGCTCGTTAGCGATGAGCCACAATGGGGACTTCGGAATTTCAGTATTAAAATGACGATTGGATCACCAAATACATGAAATTCACATCTAAGATATACTTGTTCTATATATCACAGAAAACTTTTTTCTATGACTCTTTTGATATCTATTATAGTCATTCTCTTTATTACAAATATTCTGCTGAATGATGCAAATTTTTAAAAGTTGTATGAAAACATTTCCATTAAAGGTAAAAAGAGCAAGTATAGCAAACCAACAAATGGTTTATTTAGATAGGATTAGATTCTCACATTTAGATAGATTTCAACCCTCTTTGTGGAGTTTTCAGGCACTTTTAAGAATTTATAATCTTATAAAGGCAACACAAGTCTCAGCATTGTCTAATGATGGGCAGTATTTGAGGAGCAAAAAGCAGAAGGGCGCAGGGCCCAGAACTGAAGAGCTGGCTTTAGCAATCATCCCTGGGGTTCCCATACTGACACTGAAATAGACAAGCATTGTCACCAAAGAGAGAATACCATAAATAATTGGTGGTGCCAGAGGGATTTTTTTTCCCTGAGTATTAAATCGCCTAATTTAACTAGTTAAATATTTCCTTGCCTCTAATGTGAGATTTCCTCTAATGGGAAATTCTCAATCTTCCTCTAGTTATTCATTCAACAAATACAAATTGAGCACCTGCTTCATACCAAGCTCTGTGCTAGGCTGGGTACACAGTGGGTCTCTGCCTTCATGAGGTGTATGGTCTACAGCATGGGGGATGTGATGCCCATTAAGATTCACCCGGGGAAGGAAGTTAGGGTGACTTGTGAGAAAGAAGAGTTTGAAGAAGAGAACTACCTACCTTTTACGGAATATGCCGTACAATACTTTATTTATAGAAGTCATGTGGGACCCTACATCAATCTTTAGAAGTAGCTGATATAATAACTGGCCTGGTGAAGGGCACTTGTGGCTGAGAGGGATTCAGATGCAAGGAAATCTGACCCATGGATATTTTATTCTACTATGGAAAGCTGCCTTTCCACCACCCTTCCCAAGGATCCTTGGCAAACCTTTCTTTTTATAGTCCTCAGACATCAAAGAAACCCCATCTTAAGTACCTTCAGTATTCTTTTACCTACATAGTGAAAATGCCAATTCAGTAACTCCTTTCCATCTGAGACAGAGTGCCAGAATTCAAGGGCATTGGATTAGCACTTAGGAGACATGCAACTGAGACCCTACCCTTTTTCTAGCAAAATCTCCTCTTGGTAGCACTCCCTTAGCCATAAAAGGAAATAATATTATCTGCCCTGTTTATATCCAAGACGTGTTTTGATGCTTTTTTAAAAAAAGATTTGAAGACTAAACCTTATGTTAAAAATGTTTTATTAATAGAGTTAGCTTATTTTCAGACCTAGCATAGATATTGTATAATTTACTTTCATTGTTTAAAAGGTTTTTTGTTTTGTTTTGTTTTCGTCTATGGTTTTTATTTTTGTGGCTCTTACTTTGAAGCTCCTTGTCAATTGACATTTATGTTCTTCAGTATATGTACTATTATATGTGTATCCCTTATATGAAGCTCATGGGAGTAATTAAGCAGCGTAATTCAGTTTTTCAGATTTTATTAAAGTAATACTGTAACATATAGAATTTATTACATACTGCTTCTGCTGGGGCTTAGGGACAACCCTGTAATCAAACACATTAATATTTCTTTGGCAAATGGTATGAATATTCACACTAAACGGTATGTGTAGAGCTTATAATTAGCCTCCCATCAGTTCAGGACAGGTTTGCTGCCAAATGAGCTATGGAAAAACTTTTCGTTTTCAGAGCTTTGGGTATTTCAGAAGTATAGATAAGGGATTTTGGACCTGTACATTTTCAGAAATGCTAACTATTTATGTTTCACATTAAGTTGGCTTCCTCCCCCAACCCCTACTGCCCTCGCTAATCTTAGGTGCTTTATGATCATTCCTTTATTTGGTGGGAGCTACCCCGCCATCTCTACTGCTCTCCACCCTGGGAGAAACTGCTTTTCTTCCTCGTACCACCTCCTCATGGTTCCCCCCATCCACAGAGTAGGGTTTCTGAACGGCTGTGAACATGCATGAAACTATTCCCTTGATGGCAACCTGAGCTAAGCTAATCCGAGTCCTTTCTCCAACCCTGCCTGTCACAGTTGGTGGAAACAAAGGTAGACTCCTGTCTAAGCAGATGATCCTCTCCTTTGGGAATCTGGAACTGGGCCAGAAAAAAAGAGCAGTCCATTTTCATGTGGCTGGAATTACGTAAACGAACGTCATGGCACTGTCGACAGCCAGGCTTTCTACTCTGTGTAAATAAGATACTAAGAAAAGAGAGACTGAGAGAATAGAATAAATCAGATCTCTTATTTCAAGACAGACAAAGTGGATTCCCCTAGTCCTTTTCATTCCTCCAGTCCAGTTTGGATGTCCAGGTGCACATCACTTCTTAGCCTATGTAAGATATTTCATTTGTTTTAAAATAGCTATCACTTAAGAAAGACTGAGAAAAAGTTTGGAATAATTTTAGATTTATAGAAAGTTACATTGATAACACAGAGAGCTTCCTTATACCCTACACCCAGTTTTCCATAATGTCAACATCTTACTTTGGTATGGTACCTTTGTTGCACCTAATGAACCAATATAATACCTTATTTTTTGCCTATTTTTGTTGTTCAAGGATCCAGTCCATGGTAGCATACTGCACTTGTCTCTCCTTTTGGCTTTGACAGTTTCTCAGACTTTACCTTTTTTTTTTTTTTAATGACCTTGACAGTTTTGGGGAGGAAAGGTTAGGCATTTTGTAGAATGCCCCTCTATTGGGAGCCATCTGAGGTTTTTCTCATGATAAGACCAGGATGATGATTTGGGAGAGGAAACCCACAGAAATAAAGTTCCCTTCTCATCACATCATATCAAAGGTACACACTATCAGCCGGACTTCTCACTGTTAATGTTGACTTTGATCATCTGGCAGAGTTTGTGTTTGTCAAGTTTCTCCACTGTCCAGTTCCTCTTTTTTTTTTTTTCCCCTCCTCCTGAATTGTCCTCTTTGGAAAGAAGTCACTATACCTAGCCCACACCACAGAAGGGAGGAAATATCCTGCACCTCCTTGAGGGTAGAATATCTCCCTAAATTATTTGGAATTCTTCCACATGGGAGACTTGTTCCCTATTCCTGAACGATTTTTATCCAGTCATTTATTTATTTATTTGTCTTTTTAGGGCCACACCTGTGGCATATGGAAGTTCCCAGGCTAGGTATGGGATCAGAGCTGTAGCTGCCGGCCACAGCAATGTGGGATCCAAGCCTCATCTGTGACCTATACCACAGATCATGGCAACGTCAGATCCTTAACTTACTGAGCGGGGCCAGGGATCAAACCTGTGTCCTCATGGATACTAGTCAGATTTGTTTCTGCTGAGTCATGATGGGAACTCCTATCCAATCATTTATTTATATCAGTTTGGACTTCTAGATATTTATTTTATAATATAGGTTATAATCCACTGCTACTTTGTTTTGTTGTTTAAATTGTTCCAGATTTGGCCACTGAGAACCCATTCAGTTAGCTCTTATGTCCCTTTGACACACCTCTACCCTTAAAGGGTGTGTTTTGTTTTGTTTTTGACCCAATCTCAGTATGGCCAGGGAAGACCAGGAGCAGTGATTCTACTTGGGCAAGAGGGGGGAGTACCAAGTACCTCTTTGCTCTCAGTTCAACGTGCAATGTTCGATCCCCATGATTTGGGGGTCGGAGGCACATGTAGTACTCAGAAGTCCTCCCTAGGATTTGTTTCTAATAGAGAACATGATATACATGTCTCACATGACCCAATTAATTTCACATAAACAACAAATGAGCCCTTCTCTGGAGGCCCTCAAAGGCCATGATAGAAATTGTCTTGCCTTCTCATGTTTTGATATGTGTATTATATCCTTCTTATATCCTTCTGTTTTCTTCTGAATAGTGACACAGACTGCAGCCTTTATATTTCTCTCAACTTACTTGCTTATTTAGTGACATTTGCTAACAAAAGTTTCCTACTTATAAGCTACCACCTACGTACTCTCACATATAGGTGTTGTATAAACAGATGCTGCTGATGGATGGTGTCACTATTTGCTCCTAGAAAATCTTCAGTAAATGATTCTGGGCCTCCTCTTCTCTCAGCCACACGTGCGTAGTCAGATTCCATTTTTGCTGTCTGTCTTCATTTTCTCCGTGGACATGACAAAGCTGATTTATAATTCTGCAGTTAATTTACTCTCAGTGCAATTCAGAAGGTTCATTTAAATGCTAACTGCTTGGTGTTTTTCTTTAAAGAATTGCTCAAAAGTTATGTCTTTGCTAAACACGATACATTTTACAAAATGATTTCTATGGGGATACTAGCAATTGCAAGGAGATTTGAGAATCTTCATCAGCTTTTCTGTCTTCTCAGGTTAAACTTGCCATAGGCAGTTTTGTCTGCTGTTGCATAATTAATAGAACGCGTAAGGTTTTTGTGGATTCCCTAAGTTTTATTATTCATTTTAATACTACACCGATTTGATTTTAACCCATTTAAATTATTCCAAATTCCATGCAAAAATGTATTCAAATATAAAGATTAATTCACTTAATTAACCTTTTGATTAAAAAATAAAACCCTAGTACTTTTCTGTATGGATTTTCCACTTGAAATAGACTGTTTGGGAATTGCACCTTAGAAGCTGTATTTCAAGTGACTACTAATTATGGTCAAATCTACTTGATGGAGGAATTGAAGGAATTAACCCATGCACAATTATAAGCTCTCTTACCAAAACCCTTGTTGAAAAATAAAGGCACTATGTGGAAACAAGTGAACATTTTCACTCCTTGTCAGTCACCTAGTTTTTAAACTGTTTCTGCAAGGCCTCAGTGTCGACTAAGTCCATATAATTTGGACCAAAGAGGATGGTTTCTTTTATTAATCCCACAGATATTTTTATTCTAATGCTAGGTTCTATCTCTGTGGTAGAAACAGTGGACACTGAAGGATGAGCCACATATAATTATGAGTATTTTATAATCCTTACCCTAAAGGTGAGGACTGTCTAGTAGAGAAACAAAAGTCCTCAAACCACCGTACTATAAAACAGAATGAGATAATGGACCAAAGAGAGGAGCTTAACTAGTGTAGAGGAGGAAGGCATTACTTCTGTCTGGTGGTATCCAAAGGCCTTATTTTTCTACCTCACTCTTGAGTATAATTAACATTCCAGATAAATAAGACTTCTTTCTTCTTCCCCCAAATCTTCAGTGTTTACTCATCTCTAATGTTTATTTCAGATCTTCCCTGGTCACTTCTGTATTTTGTAATTCTATCGAATCTTAATACACCAACTCAAATATTGCTGCTTCGGTTGAATCACTGTTTTTAGAAACTATGCATTAAGACATGAATCTCCCTTCTTTGACATCCCGTAGTACTTCTGGTCGTCTTTGTGATGCATATATTTTTCTATGTTCTTCTCAGCTTCTTCCCATTAGATTAGGCATTTTATTGGAACACAGACTCACTCATCTGTTTATGCACTGTCTACCGCTGCTTTAGTGCTGCAGCTACGGAGTACTTGTGACAGAGACCTTATGGCCCACAACACCTCAACTATTTACTCTTTGGCCCTTTGCAGACATTACTTGCTGACTCTTACAATAGATTACAAATTCCTAAAGGTCAGGAACTATCTTACTATTTTTAAACCTACTTAATACCTAACTTAGGTATACCTTGAATACCTATTGAATTGTGTTGAACCTAATTAAATACGTGATTTAGTGACTGCATCCATGAGGGGGCAGACAGGAACCAGTAAGAGAAATGGACATGTAAAGAGGAGTTGCTGTGCGAGAGATAAGTAAGAGGTGAGAATAATCAGTCAATTATCAGCCTAAATATGTCAGAATATATCACTTCAAAGCAAATCTTTTAATGAAACATCTTGTAGAGCAAAACCAATTTTCCCAATAGGATATTATCTTTGCCCACACATAGAATTATTTATTTTTTTTGCAAAACACTTGTTCTCAGTCTTAGAGTTCATAGACCATGTATTTAATAAGTGCAGACTTCACTGCTTAGAACAATTGTACATTTAGCATTCACAGTCTAATGCTGGTTCTGATAATTACTTCAATTATCTAAGTCGTCACACTCAATTTATTTACATTCCATGTCTAATTTTAAAAATAAATCAAGGAGGAGTTCCCATTGTGGTGCAGTGGGAATGAATCCAACTAGTTTCCATGAGGATGTGGGTATCATCTCTGGCCTTGCTCAGTGGGTCATAGATCTGGTGTTGCCGTGAGCTGTGGTGTAGATTGCAGATGTGTCTCGGATCCCCCATTGCTGTGGCTATGGCATAGGCTGGCAGCTATAGCTCTGAATTGACCCCCAGCCTGGGAACTTCTTTATGCCACAGGTGCAGCCCTAAAAAGCAAAAAATAATAAAGATTCAAAAGATTGGCAGTCACATCTACTTAAGGCCAAGGTAGAGTAACAAGAACCAGATTGATCCTCCACCCTGTATCAATTAAAAAATCTGAACACAACATGAAAAAGTGGTTTTCAAGGGACTAAACATTAGGCAATAAGGACGGTAATCCTTGAAAGGTGGAAAGCAAATAAAGTCAGTCCTACTATTGTTACTATCTTGAGAGTCTCCAGGTCATGATGCAGAGAGGAATCTAAGCAGAGCCGAACAAACTCCCAAAGTTAAAGAGGTGAAACTGAGGATCTGGAGGGTCCACAGTAGTTAGAGACTACAGGGTACCAGAATCAGGAGAAATGCAGAGAGGGAGAGAATTTCAGAGGTCTGAAGAGCGTTCCTCTGGACCAGTCACCAAAGTACTGATAAATGCATACATGTGATGAAGGTATCTGAGGCCAAGAAAAGAACCACAAAAAAGCAACCAAACAACAAAAATCCCCCAAACAAACAAACAAACAAACCCCTCAGGGCTGAGAACAGTGCTCCTTGTTTCTATGAGCCACATTAGAACACCTGGTTCTTCATAAGGCATTGTATTCGGTATTTTCAGTGTACTCAGAAGAATCTTAACTAGGTTCCTGCTCTGAGCCTACCTAGCCAATCTTAAAAGCGAGATCAAAAGACCATGTTGTTTCCAAGTAACTTAACTGTGTCTAAGGGCATGTCAATAATTTTATCCAACAAAGTCAAAACTACAATGCCTGGTATCTGATAAAAAATTACTAGGCACGCAAGGAAGCACAGAGAGACATCTAACTAGGATAACAATAAACCAGTTGAAACTAACCCGGATCTGACACAGATGTTACAATTAGCAGATAGGAACATTAAAAGTCATTGTAATTGTATTCTGTCTATTCAAGAAAGCTGGAAAAAAGACTGCACAGGGTAACACAAGACATGGAAGATCTATAAAATGACCCAAATCAAACTCTTAGAGATGAAATATATAATGCCTGAGATGAAAATGCTAGATTGTGATTAATGGAAGATGATACTTTGCAGAAGAAAAGATGAATGAATTTGAAAATAGGACAATAGAAACTAGAATGAAACAGAAAAGATCACAAAGAACAATGGCTCAGTAAGTTGTGGAACAAGGTCAAATGGCCTAATATACATGTAGTTTAATTCTGGAGAGGAGACGGAGTACAGAAAAACTATTTTAAAAACTAATGGATAAAAATTTTCCAGATTTGGTAAAAACTATGAATTTACAAATCCGGGAAGCTTGATAAACCTCAAGGACGAGAGAGATGAAGAAAATGACATTGAAGTACAAAATAGTCAAAATGCTCAAAAGTAGGGATAAAAAGAAAATAGTGAAGATAATCAAAGGAAAAAAGATACATGATGTACACAGAAAAAGGATTACAGCAGATTTTCAAATTGGAAACAGGGCAAGTAAGAAAACAATGGAGCAACATCTTTAAAGTACTGATTGGAAAAACTGCCTAGTGTTTTAAGTTCAATAAAAATATATTTCCAAAATAAATGTGAAAAGACTTTTCAGACACACAAAAGCTGAAAGAATTCATCACCACATTTGCATTACAAGAAATGATTAAAAAGTCTCATAGGCAAAAGAAAAATGATATTGGATAGAATTATGTATCTACCCAAGGAAGGAAGCACACTGGAAATAGTAACTATACAGATGAATATACAAGATATTTTTCAAAGTATTAGAATCGTGCAAAAAATAATTGCATAGGCAAAAATAATGTAGGGCTTATATTCTAAATGAAAAAACATGACAACAGTAGCACAAAAGCTGTAAGAGACAAAATGGAAGTTTGCTTTGTAGGGCTCTTGTGCTATATGAGAAAGGATATAGTATTAGTTGAAGGCAGACTTTGATGAGTTAAAGATATATATTATAAACCTTAAGGAAACCACAAAAATAACACAAAAAGAACATGCATAACAGGCCAACAAAAGATACCACGTACAGCACTATAAGGCACTATATCCAAAAGGAGGTCGAGAAAGAGGAAAAAGGTTAAAGAACAGATAGAGCAAGTCAAAGACCAAAATTATGGATTTGAATCTAACTATATCTGTAATCATATTAAACATAAATGGTCAAAACATTCCAATTGAGAACCACTGGGTGAGGTTTTCTGCTTAGTGCTAATGGTCACGAACCTACAGGTTGGTGGTGTCACAAAAGTGGAGATGCACTTACTGCCTGCTGTTAATACCAGTCATAGGCCATGGACTCTTCCACTACTTCTCTGGTTCAGAGGAGCAGTACTCATTTCACCGTGTTCTGACAAGAACCTCGAATCAGGAAGTATGCTTTGGCACCCAGTGACACTACTCTTTGATATGTAAGCTGCAAATCAATGCTTCCTGTGCTCCCAGTGCTTTATGGAGGAGGCTTTCCGCTGTTTCTCCCAGCCTTCCTTCCCTGGTATTTATGTCTGAGTTACAGGTCCCTGGCTGTACTCAAAAATACCTACTTCTAATCCTGGGATGTTTTCCTTGGCTCAAGACTGTTGGCCCTCATTTTTAATTCCCTTAGGATGAGTTTTCCTCCCGTCCTTGACTTTGGCTCCATTTCTGTCTTTACCAATTCCTTACTTATATCCCCATGTTTCTTACTGTATCTAAGTCTACCTCCAAAATCTATTTCAAATGTATGCATTTCTCTTTATTCCCACAGCTAATACCCTATCCAACGTACTTTTCTACTGTTATTGCTATAGTTCTCCAACTAGTCTCTCTGAATCCACCCTGGCCCCTCTCACATCTTACTCCACAGAGTGGTCATCATGGCACTTTAAAAAAAATTAATCATGTCATATCTCTATGGTCAGAAAACTCAACTATCTTCCTGAGGCCTACAAGGTCCTTGTGGCCTGGGTGCCCTTGTGTTTGCCACTTCCCCTTTAATTTTCTACGTTCTAGCCAAGTTTTCTTTCCTTCTTTCTAATTCTCCGAAGTTCACTGGCTCTTTCCAACCTGAAATCTTAAAGACCAGCTTTTTCCTTTTCCACCTTCATCTTGCCAAATCCTACTTAGCCTTCAAGTCCCACTCAGACCTCACATCCTCAGGAAAAGCTTTCTCTAACATTTGGAGATGAACCCATTTCCTTGTTACATGCTCCCATGGCACACAGGATTACTTCTTAATAAGCATTATCAGCTAATTACGTACTCGAGTTGTCACTCCAGTGGGCTATGAGGGTGTAGAGCATGTTTATTTTACTTACTTCTGTATGCCCAGTGTTAAGCATAATACCTGACTCTAGAAGTTCAGTATAGTAGTTCATTAAATCTAAGATGCCAGTGACTGTAAGGTGCACCATTATTTTACACACCACTAAGGAAGAAAAACATCTTGAATTAAACTCTGATTTGTTTTCAATTTTAAGCTACAACCCAAACTCAGAGCTGTGAAAATAGGAGGGAAAAGTGGCTTAGAATACACCATATACCATGAATATTAAATAAACTGAATGAATGAGTAAAAACTAATCCCATAACGTGTGTTTCCATATTTGCAGAGCATACTTTCTCTGGAGTCCCACAAAAATAAAAATCCATGCATATGGTTTAGAACCACCAATGAAATTTATGGGTAAAGGGGGATGGTCTTCTACATAAGCCAGTTACAAAATGTTCATTCCTTTTTAAATTCCTCTTTTAATTAGGGTTACATGAGGTAAGAAACATGAATAGGTATCAATTTCTGTTTAGTATCTTGTGCTTTCATATTCTCTTAGATGACAGGTGCTAATTTCCCTTTCATAACAAAGGGTTGTTTAGGAAATGAGGAAAAAAAAAAAAAAACAGCAGTGGAAGCAAAATAAAGGGTGGGGCTGTTCTAGGGAGAAGTCAGAACTAGGTGGAAGATTTACCATGATGACTCCAAACTATGAGCCAGCATTTAATAATGCGGAAAAATGTCTAGGTTACTGAATCCTTTGAGTCCTATCAATCAACTCTCAAGCATATAAATTGCAACAGGCATATAAGACATCCATTTTAAAAGGCCGAAGGGGCATTAGCGGCTATCAGGTGAGAAGGAGACTAGCATAAGACAGTAATAGAGATGAGGGTCCAGTTAAGTTTGAATTCTGGCTTTGGGACTTATTAGTTGTATAACCTTGAGTCTCAATTTACTTATCTGGAAAATGGGACCAATAATATCTAAGTTCATAGGGTTGTTGAGAAGATTAATATATGCATGAGAAGCACTTAGTAGTAGGTCTGGAGTCAGTAAATATCAGCTTTTGTTATTTTCATTCTGAAAGAGGAAAAGGGAACTGCCTAAAGTGTATGAGTATTCTCCATTATTTATTCATTATTGGTGCAATCTGGTTTGTTTTAACTTTTTTATTAAAATATTTAAAAGCACCAGGATCAAAAAAAAAAAAAAAAGAAGAAGAATGGGCTTGTACTAAAACATTCCTCCAAGCTTATTTGGAGACTGTATTTCTTTTCTTTACCAAGCAACCTTTTTTCATCTTTTTATAAACAAAATGTCCCATTCATATTGAAAAAAAAAAGTACCAAGATCACAACTATCCAGTTCAGTGAGTCACCACAAAATGAACATGCCCACGTAAGTGCCACCCAGGTCAAAAAATAGAAGTCTTACCCCCTGAAGCTCAACCCCTCATGATTCCTCCCAATCACTAGTCCCACTCTGCTTCTCAACTCCAACCATAATTCTGGTTCAAGCACCATAGATGAATATTCCCTCTGATTTTTTTTGTGTGTATGTGATTGTTCACATTTTCTCAGCATTAGATTTGGGAGGTTCATCTCTGTTATTACGTGTTACGGCAGTTCCTACATTTTTATTTGCATCTAGTATTTCATTGTATGAATAGGCCACAATTTATTTAACCATTTTAGTGTTCCTGGTCATCCAGGCTGCTTTTAATCAACCTTTTAGGTGCCATTAAATGATAGATAATAGCTTCTACCTGGTTGGGCTCTTAACATAATCACAGTGATGAAAATGATGGTTCAAATGGCAACAGCTGACACAAGCAATGAACAGCAACTGAGTTCAGTTAGAAAGTCTGCTGAGGACTAATGTGTAATGGAAACCTCAGGAATCATGATAAGTTATTCTTAATATGAAAGAGAAAGAGCAATCAGGCAAACATTGTCTCTTCATCATAATGATGAACAAAGTTGCCAACTGCATGTAATACACAGTGAATGCTGCATGCACAGCCAAAAGACTGGGATTACAGAGCCTGGAAAATAATTTTTCTCACAGTCAAAAGCTTCCACCTGTAATTAGCATGGTACAGACAACGTGATGAAACTTTAAATTCTTACTTCTTCCTTTGGGGGGATTTGAACTGACCACTGGTTTGAATCTTGGCTCTTTACTTGCAAGCAACATAACTGTGGGCAAATTGCTTGACCTCTATATTTTACTTTCTCTACCTGTAAATTGGATGCAGAATAGTATTTGTATGTTTGCAGTGAGATAACCTATGTGAAGCATTTGGCACAGTGCCAGGCATGTAGAAGAAACTCAATAACTATTAAGGATGAAAGGTGGTATGGCAGAGTGATTAATCATACCAAGTCAGAGTCAACTGCCTGGATTCAAGGTCTAGCTCTGTGTGAACTTGAGCCAGTTATTTAACCCCTCTGTGCCTTAGTATTCTCATCAACAAAGTGAGGATAATAACATGCAGTTCATAGTGGTTTTGTGAAGTTTAAATGCTTATATATTCTGATAAATGATAAACACAGTGAAAACACTTCCCAAGACAACAGCAAAATTTAGAACCACAGTTCTCAGGCCTGGCTACACATTAAAATCACCTGGGCAGCTTTTTTCCCCCCACTTTTTTGGCTGCACTGGCAAGTTTCCGGGCCAGGGATTGAATCTGAGCCATAGCTGCTGCAATGTTAGATCCTTAACCTGAGCAGGGCTGGGCCTCATACCCATGCCACCCCAGAGACAACGCCAGATACTTAATCTGCTGGGCCACAGAAGGAATGCCTCATCTGGGCAGCTTAAAAAAAAAATGCCGGATGCCTGGACCCTTCTACTAGGTAATGTAACTTAATTTTGCTGTGGTTGAGTCTGGGCAAGCTTCACAATCTCAACTGATTTTAATGAGTAGTAAAGGGTGACACCCCCTGCTTTAGTGACACTCCCATATCAGGCCAGTTAAGCTCCTGCACTTATTCTTACTCTGATCACAGAATATCAGGAACCACTGAACATGGTCCCTTTATAATAACAACTGAGGGCCTCTTCAATGTTAGTCGCACCGGTCATTCAGAGTTGAACAATACTTGGTCCTCGCTGCAAAGAGTTTACAAAGACTAGGGTAGGTACATGCAGGCCCTAATCACTAAGCCACACACCCAAACACATGATTGATGTAAGACACAAATTACCATGGAGGCAAGGAAGCGAGAGAGACTATTTACATTTGGTGAAGATCTATGAGGGCTTCATGTAAGAAGTGGCAGCTACTTCAAGCAGATCTTTAAAAAAAGAGAAAGTGAATTCACCTCCTAGTCAACAGTTTTCCCATCCCTAACAGGATTGCCCCTTCTTCTGCCAGAAACATAAAAATTTAAGATTTTTCAGTTCATGTGTAGTTTGGGAAATATTGTGATATTCCAGTTTCATTAAGGCACAGTTAATTTTGGAGAACAAACTGAGGTAACCCCCAGCCCTTTTTTTCTCACTAGGGATGGAAAATGGTTTGATTTAGGCATTTCAGGCAGTTTGCTTCAGATTGGAGCTCATGGCCTCTCAAGTCCTAGATGATATAGTACAAACAGTCCTTAGGTTCAGTGGCAGAGATACTTTTTAATGACATATTAAAATCAGAGGAAAACAAAACCCCAGTTGACTCGTAATAGATAAAGGAAGTCTCTTCTGATGTTTGGGCTCCTATGGAAGAGTATGGGGGCTGCACCTCTGGCCAAGAGTGGCTGTAGAGAGTTCAGGTAAGGAGACCCCTGGATACTTTTGTTAGAGTTCAAAGAAGATGTTTGTCCCCAAACAAACCGGAGGAGCTGGAAGTGGAAATGGACGCTTGCATGGGTACATTGAGAAACTTACAAATCGGTTGTGACGGTGCTGAGGAAGCAAAACAGAGATGAAAATAGCCTGTCTGGATGCCCTCTCATCTAAACTATTGCTGTTTTATTATTATTTATTTGGTTATATTACTCTATAAGAAATAGTCCTCAAAGAAAAAATAGTACAACATGACTTGATATAATCAATCGGAGAGGTAAAATGTTATAAAATTGTTTTTATGTTAGAGTGACATGAGGAAGGTAGGCAGGATTCTCTCTGGTAAAGAATAGCTGGTTAAAAAAAAGATGGGCCCTGGGATATGTGGTTTCCCTTTTTTAGTTTTTTTAATTTTTTTGTCTTTTTGCCTTTTCTAGGCCTGCTCCGGTGGCATATGGAGGTTCCCAGGCTAGGAGTCCAATCAGAGCTGTAGCTGCCGGCCTACACCACAGCATCGCGGGATCCGAGCCATGTCTGCAACCCACACTACAGCTCATGGCAACGCCGGATCCCCAACCCATTGAGCAAGGCCAGGGATTGAACCCACAACCCCATGGTTCCTAGTCGGATTTGCCAACCACTGAGCCACAATGGGAACTCCGTGGTTTACCTTTTATTTCTCCTAGAGAAAGGTTAGATGGATTTTTCTAAGTGACTAGACTCTAGAGCTGTATAATTAAATCAACAAACATTTATTGAGCATATACTGTAGGCTAATTGCTGTTACAGGAAGCAAGCCAGATAAAGAGCTTTGCTTTCATGGAGCTCATACTCAAGCTAAAGGAAACAGATAGTATGCAATAAAGATAATCCTGGAGTTCCCGTCGTGGCACAGTGGAAACAAATCTGAATAGGAACCATGAGGTTGCGGGTTCAATCCCTAGCCTCACTCAGTGGGTCAAGGATCTGGCATTGCTGTGAACTGTGGTGTGGGTTACAGACGCGGCTCGGATCCCGCGTTGCTGTGGTGTAGGCCGACAGCTGTAGCTCCAATTAGACACCTAGCCTGGGAACCTCCATATGCTGAGAGTGGGGCCCTAAAAAGCAAATAAATAAATAAATAAAGATAATTCATTATAGAGTTTGATATGAGTCAGTGTTGCTCTAAGGTAATAAAATACAGTGGGGAAACAAATTGAAAAGTTCATTTGGGTCTAGGTGTTGATGAGGGCATGGGTGAGGCAGTAATGGCTAGAAGGTTTTATTGAGAAGATAAAATTTGCATAAAGCCTTGGAAGAGGTAGAGAAGGTAATCATATGAATATCTGGAGGCAGAGCATTCCGGGCACAGAGAACAGTCATTAGAGAGGCCCAGGGATGGCAACATGTGCCTGGCATACTCGGAAAACAGCAAGGAGGCCATCGTGCCTGGAGTAAGTGAGCAGGAAAGTGATGGTTAGCTGTCTGCCATCTTGGTAACTGAATAACCAGGGTGTACGTGTCTCATCATTCAACAGGCTAGCCTGGCCTCATTCACATGGTGGTGTTCATAGGATCCCAAGAGCAGCAAGAGAAAGCTAGCAAGCATGTTTGAAGTCTCTGCTTCTGTCATGTTTGCCATTATCCCATTGGCCAGGGCAAGTGACAGTCAAGTTGACAGTGTGGGAGGGGGATACTACCCAAAGGGTATGTATACAGAGATGAGAGCTATTGCAGCCGTTTTTGTAAAAAGTCTACCCTATTCCCCTTACTTTGCAGAATTACAATCCCTTATGTATATGTCGGTCTGTTTCTTCATGTCTATGTCCAAGTAAGTAGTATGTACTCCATAATATTTCATTTTTTCTTGACTATGTGGCATTTATAAGAAAGACATTTAGGCTGTATGACCCAGATAGAGTTACCCATTTTAGTGCAATGGAAAGAGTTCAAAATAATCCTGAACCTCAAAATGCTATCCCAGAAAGATGTATGAGCCTCACCAGGAGTTGAGCAGAAGCACACCCTGGGTAGCTTATCCTGCTGTCAGCTTCCCTGGCAAGGCTGCCAACAACATCCTTGACCTAAAGTGCCCATGGTGCTCCAGCTCTGTCCCAAGAGAATTTGCACACATCATCTCTTTGCATATTTTTATCACACACTCACTACATCAGTGACTCTTCAATTTGCTGTGGCTCAGGAAATGTCAGAAGGGAAGGTTTATGAAGTCTCCCACGTGTGCAGACATCTGGCTGAAGCAAGCAGGCCTGCAGATCAATTTGCCAAAGCTTGGCTTTCTTACTTTTCCATCTTTATCCAGGAACTTAGTAAAATCCTGATTTCACAAAACGGAATTTTCCCCAACCTCTTTCAGAAATACCATTCTGACCTAGGAAATTAATTCCAATTAGCTGGGGATGTACCTGATTCAGGGAGCATTCATTTTTAGTTTTTAGAGTTAAAACAGACATGCAAAAAAAATACCCTGATTTCAATACTTTTGTAATTATAGGTCTTATTGCTTCCCTAGTTTCTCTTAGTGCAGTCTCTAGATAGAAACATTCTTGTGGGAGATTAAAGCAAGACCAAACATGGTAGGACTCTTTTGTTTAAAATTTAAAGCTGTCTTAGGTTTGGCAGGTTCTTAAAATGGTGCAGCTGGTCTTAGTTGACCAGATGGCTGAAAAATAAGGCAATATTTCCTTATATAATGGCAATAGAGCATTTTAGTTAATAATGGCTAAAGATAATACCTCTGGATCCTTGCTCCAAGGAGATGGTTTATGGACTTGTCAGAGTCACCTGCACACTGTATCCTAACTGTCCCCTCTCATTGCTTGCTCTCACCTCTGCAGTCTGTGAATTGTAGCCACAAATGGGACCCAAGACACACTCAGGAGTGGCTGCAAATCATTTACTGATAATAACAAACACAGTATAAAGGAAAAGAATTGTTGAACTCCATTTGGTCACACTCAAAGCCTGCCTGATGGATGTCTCACAGCCTTCTTCTGCTCAATTCATTCTGATATTTTCCTGTTAGTCAGAAAGACAACAATACAGCCAGTCTTTAGTCTGCCACTAGTGGTTTTATGCTTCAGAGTGTTAGAACAATACCAGCAGAACAGCTTCTTGAAGTTTGGTATGTTAAAAAAAAAAAACAGTTTTATAACTTCAAATGGGAAAGTACCTATGGAACAGGTTTCATGCCAATATTTCATTTTTCTATATTTAGGGAAGAGGTCGAACTTGTAAATGCCAAACCAAACACAACCAGACCAAACAAAACAAAAACCACAAAAAGCTTTGGTTGGCAGGAAGGCAGGAAATTAACTTGGAATCAATAAACACAACTTTCTTACTTGAAATGCATTTAAAATTTGTGAAGCATGTTGGAATCCTGCCCAGATTGTCTTCTAGAAAAGCTCATTTTATTAGTGTAGCCCAAATATTACGAACAGGAAGTCCTCATTGCCTGGAATGACCTTTACTTCCTCCTACTTCAGCCGTTTAGTCTGCTGCCTAGATTCAGCTCAGCCTTCCTCCTTCAGGCCATTTTCCTAGCACTGCTGCTGCTGCTTCTCTGACTCCCTTCCCCTCTCCTTCTGCTTTCTTTCTCCTCCATTTCTACCTCCTCCATTTAATAGGTTAGGCATCCTCATTGATGTCCTTATGGCCCATGTTTAATACCCCCATTGCACATATCTGTCTCTGGAGCACCAGATTAAAAGCCGCTGAGGGCAGGGATTGCATTTATTTGTCTTTGATTTCCCCAGCCCCTAGCACAATGAATAGCACAGAGAAGACACTCAATAACAGTTGAATAAATGAATAGATGAGTGAACTGGCAATTTAATTACACCTGGAATACTACTTCAACACAATTCTTCTCATCACTGTTTATTCATTCACTAACCACTTCTTTACTGAGCACCTACTATGATTCAGATGTTGTGCTAGATGGTGGGTATGTGTAAACTCAGACAAATCAATGGAGTCCCTGCCCTCATAGGGCTAAAACTCTAGAATTAAGTATGTATATTTATAAGTGTGAACCATGGGTATGGGATATTCTTGTTGTCTTAGAATTTTGACTAAAGCCCCATTCTGAAGGGAGAATCTACGCATAAGCATGCAGGATGCAGGATTTCCTCAAAGAAAGCAAATGCTTTCTAGAGACCATTATACCCAACACTCTATTACTATGGAAGACTAGACATTTAAAAATAATTAATTGAAGTAATGGAATTTGTGGATGTTGATAGTGCTATGGCATTTTCCCTACTCTTCTAAAGGTAAGGAAAATGTGGCTTACCCCCACTGCAGTAAGAGAAGAGATTGACATCTCCTCCACATGTCTTATCTGCTGAGCTGCTGAATTCCAACAAGTTGCCCTGAGATTGGCGTATAAAAGAATTCTTAAGAGAACCTGTCGTGTATCCTCAGGAGTTTGAGTTTATGAATACCAGCACTGCTTTCTTACCTGGACAAACTCCAAAAGCAGTAGGTAGGTGGAATACCAAAGATAATGGGACACAGGAGACAATTAAGTTGCATTTCCACTATTGAGCAAGGCAAGAACACTTGTTCTTGGTGGGCCAAATAAATGGTATGGTAGATAGCCAGATGTGAATCATCTTGTAAACATGCCAACCAGGAGGGCTGTCTACTTGAGCAAGGAGACCCTGTCAGTAAGAAGCCATATGGACTATGTTGCTAGGAGACAGTAGCTAGGAGGAGACTGTAAGACATCATCCAGAGGGCATTAATTCATCCAGGAATGGCGTAGTGCATGGGACCCCCAGAAATCGCCAAAGAAATCAAATTCAGTTCACAAGAAAGCTAACATTTGGAGGCTCACCATTAGAGAAACCAAGAGTTAGAATACAGCAGTGACAGTTGCATACACCTTCCATCAGCCCTTTCACTCTCAGCCTGGTGAAGTCAGCAACAGGAATGGGAAAGAGAATTGAAAAAGTGAGGGAAGAACTGTGAAGGATCAGTGTGCCTACCTCATTGAAAGTAACTTCAAGCCAAAGAGCAGGCCTGAGCTAGGGACAAGGGAAGGCAAGAACATTAACTGGGGTGTGAGACTAAAGTTTTGCTTCAGGCTAGATGACTTTTTAAAAATCTGATAGTGGACTATCCTAGATATCGATCATGAATATCTTAGCTGCCTGTGAAATTGTAAAACAATTTGTTTTTTCTGGGTCTAAGGGCATAGCGTGTAGTGACTGAAAGTCTGTGGCATCTTCCTAAAGAATCCCCCACTTGCATGGAAGACATAACCAATTGTTTAATGGCAGTGATTTGAGAAAAACAGAGCCATTGTTTATTTAGACCCTCTAGAGCTTAGTTCATTCAATAAACTGCCTGCCTATGAAAAATATACTCATGTGTAACGTGCATGCATATGATAAATCTTGGCTCTTCACATTGGCACTATGACCATAACCAAATAATCGATCATCCAAAGAACATGAGGTCTTCCATTCATAAGGCCCTGCATGAGTCTTCTTATATAACCTTCCATCCCAGTGAGTGGTCTTTTCTATGACATTATGGACAGGAAACAGTAACAACCAGAAGAATCGGAAGCCTATCCTGTGCAAAAACTGGGCTCAACAATTTATATAGATAATGCTTCATCTGATCCTCATTTAATTTTTGAAAGGGGCAGATCATATTGTTTTCATTTTAGAAATGAGGAAACGGGCTTAGAGAATTTGATGAAGTGGAAGTTCTAAGATTTAGGTACAGGCCTGTGTTTCAAAATACACCTTCACAGATACATTAACTTCCCAAAATCTACTTGAAAACTTCTGAAAAGGAAGACATACGCCTTTAGAGAAATGACTTGCTTCTATAGTATATGTCATATTATTATTATATTCTTCCATATATTAGAGCTCTAATATTTTTCTATAAGACTTTTGCCCATAGTTCTGCTTCAGGTCTACTCTCTATCTTCTACGTGGTTTCATAAGGGGGAACATAGTTGTTGATTAATTTATGTATCTATTCAGTGAGGATTTTTTTTTTGTCTTTTCTAGGGCCGCACCCACAGCATATGGAGGTTCCAAGCTAGGGGTCTAATCAGAGTTGTAGCCTCTGGCCTACACCACAGCCGCAGCAACACGGGATCCAAGCCGCATCTGTGACCTACACTACAGCTCACTGCAACGGGATCCTTAACCCACTGAGCAAGGCCAGGGATCGAACCTGTAACCTCATGGTTCCTAGTCGGATTCATTAATCACTGAGCCATGACAAGAACTCGGTGAGGATTTATTGATCAAGGACTCTAAGTTACATACTCTTCTAGGTGCTGAAATTGACATGAACAAGACAAAGTTTCTACCTGAATGGAACGTATATCCTATTGAGCATCGTCCCTCATTTTCTCTATTCATCCCCAGCTCATTCTTTTTTCCATTGCAAAATAATATTTTAAAAAAATATAAGCATGTCTTCTATATCAAAGATGCAACACTCATATACAGATATATTTATAATGCTTATACTCAAACACAAAAAAGAAAACCCTTAATATCCAAGATGGTAAAATAAATGATCATATCAGATAGACTATTATCGTAAACTTTACTCATGATATATTTTTGATGCCACCCAAAGTGGCACATAGAATATAACTGTATAAAAGTTTGATCTAAATTTTCTTTGGGTTCATTTGTACAAATGTTCATGGAAAAAAACTCGAAGTACATTGAAGTATTAACAAGAGTTATATACTGGATGGTTAATGTTAATGATATATTTTTTTGTTATTGTATCTATAATAAGCATGTCTTACTTGTTATAGATAAGATAGTGTAATTTGCATGCCTACTCTGTAAAGGGAGTTGCCACAGGCCCTGGAACAACTGTACAATCGTACAGTGAAGCACCTTCTCAGGGACTGGCATGTTTACAAATTAAAACGTGTGTGTGTGTAAGTAATTCTTTGTTTTCCATGACTCACTTTGTATCCAATTTTCCTTTCTGTCATCCATGAGTTCGATGTCTCCACAGTCATTTGTGAGCCAACCAAGTTAAGTAATAGCCTAAGAAAAACATACATAGGATGATAATCCTATGATGGCAAAAGGACAACAACTACGAGTTCAGAGCCAAAAATAAAATGATTTTGTATTATACCCTCTTTTGATATATCTGAGTTCCCTGATTGCCTCTCATACAAAGATAACTTATCAGTGATCATGTATTTAGGAATAGTTTTTTTTTTTTTATTTGAAGTATAGTTGATTTACAATACTGTGTTAGTTTCAAGTGTATAGCATAGTGACTATTTCTGTAGATTATACTTCATTAATAGTAATAACAAAATAATGGCTATAATTCCCTATGCTTGTTGCTTATCTATTTTTATACACAGTAGTTTGTATCTCTTAATTCCCTACCTCTGTCTTCTCCCACCCACTTTCCTCTTCCCACTGGTAACCACTGTTTTTTCTCTGTATCTGTGAAACTATTTCTGTTTTGCTATATACGTTCATTTTAAGATTCTGCATAAAAGTGACATCATATAGCATGTCTTTCTCTGACTTATTTAGGCATAACATTCTCTAGATCCATCCACATTTCTGCAGATGGCAGAACTTCATTCTTTTATATGGCCGAGTGATATTCCATTGCATATGTTTATGTGTGTGTATACAGCACACAGCATTTTATCCATTCATCTGTTGATGGACACTTGGGTTGCTTCCATATCTTGTTTATTATAAATAGTGCTGCTATGAACATTGGGATGCATGTATCTTTTCAAATTAGTATTTTCATTTTCTTTCTGGATACACACCCAGGAATGGAATTGCTGGATCATATGGTAGTCTATTTTTAGTTTTTTGAGGGTCCTCCTTATGGTTTTTGTTTTCCCTAATGGCTGCACCAAGTTACATTCCCACCAACAATGTACAAGGATTTCTTTTTCCCTACATCTTTGCCAGCATTTGTTGTTTGTCGACTTTTTGATGATGGTCATTCTGATAAGTATGAGGCAATATCTCATTGTGGTTTTGATTTGCGTTTCCCTGATGATTAGTGACATTGAGCAACTTTTCATGTGTCTGGTGGCCATATGCCTTTCCTCTTTGGAAAAATATCTATTCAAGTCTTTTGCCTATTTTTTGACTGGGTTCTTGTTTTTTTTGTTGTTGTTGTTGTTATTGAGTTGTATGAGCTGTTTATATATTTTGGACTTTAATCTCTTGTTGGTTATATCATTTGCAAATTTTTTACCCTATTGAGTGAGTGGTCTTTGAATTTGTCAGTGGTTTCCTTTGTTGTGCAAAAGCTTAAAGTTTAATCGGATCCTATTTATTCATTTTTCTTTTCTTTTGCTTTAGGAAACAGATCCAAAAATCTATTGCTATGATTTATGTCAAAGAGTTCTCTTCTGGGAGTTTTATGGTTTCAGGTCTTAAATTTAGGACTTTCAAGTTTATTTTTATATATGATGTGATGAAATGTTCTAATCTCAATCTTTCACATGTAGCTGTCAAGTTTTCTCAGCACCACTTATTGAAGAGACTATCGTTTCTCCATTGTATTTTCTTGCTTCCTTTGTCATAGATTAATTAACCATAGGTGTGTGGGTTTATTGCTGCTCTCTAATATATGCTATTGATCTATGTGTCTGTTTTTTGTGCCAGTGCCATGCTGTTTTGAATACTTTAGCTTTGTGGTATAGTCTGAAGTCAAGGAGGGTGATGTCCCAGCTTTGTTCTTTTTTCACAAGATTGCTTTGGCAATTGGGGTCTTACATGATTCCATATAAATTTTACGATTTTAGTTTTAGTTCTGTGCAGAAATGTCATGGATATTTCGATAGGGATTGCATTAAATCTCTAGACTGTTTTAGTAGTATTACCATTTTACCATTATTAAATCTTAGTAGTATTACCATTTTACCATTATTAAATCTTCCAGTCCAAGAGCACAAGATATCTTTCCATTGTTTGTATTCTCTTCAGTTTCCTTCATTAGCATTTTATAGTTCTCATAGTATAGGTATTTTCTCATTTTTTCCTTCTGTCATTCAGTTCCAGTTTTACACTGTTGTAGTCAGAAAGGAAGCTTCCAATAATTTCTTTCCTCAAATTTGTTGATTCTTGTTTTGTAGCCTAGCTTTTGATCTTTGCTGAAGGACTTCCTATGTGCCCTTGAAAAGGATGTGTATTCTGCTGTTTGGGGATAGAATTTCCTGTAGATATCTATTAAGTCCAACTGGTCTATTGTGTAATTTAAGGCCACTGTTGCCTTATTGATTTTCTGTCTGGCTGATCTGTTCATTGATGTAAGTGAGCCTTATTAAAGCCCCCTACTCTTATTGTGTTATTGTCAATTTCTCCTTTTGTTTCTGTATTTGCTTTATATGTGTAGATGCCTCTTTATTGGATGTATATGTATTAATGAGTGTAATATTTTCTTGTATTGATCCCTTTATCATTATATAATGTCCTTCTTTGTCTTTTGATAAAACCATTGTTTTAAAGTCTGTTTTGTCTTATATGAGTATTTCTAACCCCCACTTTCTTATCATTTGAATTTGCATAAAACACCTTTTCCCATTCTCCCACTTTCAATCTGTGTGTCTTTAGTTCTGAATTCTCTCTTAGGCAGCATATAGATGGATCTTGGTTTTTGTTTTAATACTATCAGCCACCCTGTGTCTTGATTGGAGCATTTTGTCCATTGACATTTAAAGTAATTATTGATATGTATGTACTGATTACCTTTTTATTACTTGTTTTCTGGCTGTTTTATGGTTTTTCTCTGTTGACTTCTTTTCATTTCTGGTGCTTTGATGGTTTTCTTTAGCAGTATGTTTATGTTACTCACTTTTTAGTTTTTGTGTATCTATTTTAAGGTTTTTGACTTGTGGTAATCATTGGGTTAATATCTGTTGACCTATAATTATATCTACTTGTTTTTAACTAGTAATCATTTAAGTTCAAACACATTTTAAAAGATCTACATTAGAGCTTTTAATCTGCATTAACTATTTATGGTGGTAATAGTTGCTTTTAAAGTTTTTTTTTTCTTTTAATCTTTGTAGTGGCTTATTTAAGTTGTGGATTGTCAGTCCTTACTATGTGTTTGCCTTTCTGATTGGAATTTTCCATTTCCTATAGATTTTTTCTTTTATACTTAGAGAAGACCTTCAACATTTCTTTTCAGGTAGGTTTAGTATTGATGAACTCTTAGGTTTTGCTTTCTGAGAAGTTTTTTTATCTCTCCTTTGATCCTAAATGACAGTCTTACTGGGTAGAGTTGCAGGTTTTCCCCTTTGAGCACTTTGAATATTTCATGCCACTCTCTCCTGACCTGCTAAGTTTCTACAGAAAAATCAGCTGATAGCCTTATGGAGTTCCCTTGTATATGACTCTTTTTTTTTTTTTTTTATCTTGCTGCCTTTAAAACTCACTTTATCTTTAACTTTTGCTATTTTGATTATGACATGCCTTGGTGTGGGTTTGTTTGGGTTTATCTTCTTTAGAACCCTATGTGCTTCCTATACCTGGATAACTGTTTCCTTCTCCCCAAGTTTGGGAGTTTTTTAGCCATAATTTCCTCAATTACATTTTCAACCCCTTCTCTCTCTTTTCTCCTTCTGGTACCCCTATAATAGTGTTGGTATGCTTAATGTTATGCCAGATAGCTCATAAGCCACTCTTATTTTTTAAAACTGGTTTTTATAAATGCTCAACATCACTGATTATTAGAGAAATGCAAATCAAAACTACCACAAGATACCACCTCACACCAGTCAGAACGGCCATCATTTGTAAGTCTACAAATAACAAGTGCTGGAGGGGCTGTGGAGAAAAGGGAACCCTCCTGCACTGTTGGTGGTAATGTAAGCTGGTACAACCACTATGGAGAACAGTATGGAGGTACCTTAGAAAATTATACCCAGCAATCCCACTCTTGGGCATATATCCGGACAAAACTGCTTAACAAAGACACATGCTCCCGCATGTTCATTGGAGCACTATTCGCAATAGCCAAGACATGGAAACAACCCAAATGTCCATCAACAGAGGATTGGAATACTACTCGGCCATAAAAAAAGAACACAACAATGCCATTTGCAGCAACATGGATGGAACTAGAGAGTCTCATCCTGAGTAAAGTAAGTCAGAAAGAGAAAGAAAAATACCATATTATATCACTTATATCTGGAATCTAACATATGGTGCAAAAGAACCTTTCCACAGAAAAGAAAATCATGGATTTGGAGAATAGACTTGTGGTTGCCAAGGGGGAGGGGGAAGGAGTGGGATGGGGTGCTTGGGGTAAATAGATGCAGACTATTGCCTTTGGAATGGATTAGCAATGAGATACTGCTGTATTGCACTGGGAACTATGTCTGGTCACTTATGATGGAGCATGATAGTGGGAGAAAAAGAATGTATACATGTATGTGTAACTGGATCACCATGATGTACAGTAGAAAACTGACAGAACACTGTAAACCAGGTATAATGGGAAAAAAATAAAAATCATAAAAAAACCATGGGGTTCCCGTCGTGGCGCAGTGGTTAACGAATCCAACTAGGAACCATGAGGTTGCGGGTTCGGTCCCTGCCCTTGCTCAGTGGGTTAACGATCCGGCGTTGCCGTGAGCTGTGGTGTAGGTTGCAGACGCAGCTCGAATCCCGCATTGCTGTGGCTCTGGCGTAGGCGGGTGGCTACAGCTCCGATTAGACCCCTAGTCTGGGAACCTCCATATGCCGCGGGAGCGGCCCAAGAAATGGCAAAAAGACAAAAAAAAAAAAACTGGTTTTTCTTTTTGCTCTTCTGATTGAGTGGTTTCTATTACTCTATTTTCCAGATCACTTAGACATTCTTCTGTGTCACTTAGTCTGTTACTCATTCCTTCTAGTGTGTTTCTTTTATTTCATTTATTGAAGTCTTTATTTCTAATTGGGTCTTTTTTATATTTTCTTTTTCCTTGTTAACATTCTCACTGTGTTCATCTATTCTTTCCCCCAGTTCAGTTAACATTCTTATTACCAATGCTTTGTATTCTTTATCTAGTAAATTATTTATTTCTGTTTTCATTATTCATTTTTTCAGTGGTTTTCTCTTGCTGTTTCAAGTAAGAGTATTTCCTCTGCTTTATTATTTTACTTAAATTTCTTTGCTTTTATGAATTCAGTTGAAACTGTTACCTGTTCTAGTCTCAAAGGGGTGTTCTTATGTGGGAACATCCCTACACAGACTCTATATGCCTAATGGCTTTGGTGAAGAGTAAATTTGGCATGAACATTAGTCAGGTCTTCCCTCAGGGTGTGCTACTAGCTATGGCCTTGGTAGCAGTTGGAGTTGGAGATGGAGGGGCTAGAGCTGTAGCCACATGTAGGGTGGGACTGCCCCTCTGTTCACTGGCCCTCATTGCCTTCCAAGTTGCTGTAGTAGAAACCCTAATGGGTTGGGCCTAAGCTGGCTCTGTTCCCTTTAAGTGTATGCTTTCCCTTTTCTCAGCACTGGGACCTCACCCCAGAGGTAGAGGTGGTAATTGCTGAAGCAAATGAAGTTCATGTGAGTTCTCAGCTCATTTTGGCTACAGGCAGAGATCTGTACTGTCTCCAATGTGCTGCCTGTGTAGGTGCCAGCAATTGTTTCCCTTTGTCTGCTCAGATGCAGCCTCTGGCCCAAGTCCCCTTTGTCCCTCACTGCTTAGCCCTTCTCCCCAGTCTCTGCTGCTCCTACCCTTTTATGGAGCCACAATGCAGGGCAGGTAGGGCCAGTATGGACTCTTTTTTTGTATTGGGGTGAGGTGTGATAGAGTCACCACCATCATAGGATAGGATGCTTGAGTAAGCACCAACAATAGGTACTGCTGCCTCACCAGGTTCTGTTCCAGGAGCAGTCCTCTAAGCACCCTCTCTTCCCTACCCCAGGGGCAAGTCAGTGCACAAACTCTTGTGCACATGCATGCTCCTCAGGAGCAGAGTCCAGGCTGCCTATAACCCTCCTGTTAGTCCCAGTGGTCCTCCAACCAGCCAAGGGGTCTCGTCTCCCCTGTATAGGTCCCTAGGACTGGGCTTCCAGTGTGCTGTTCTCACTGCTCACTACCCAAGGCAAGGGTCCATTCATGTATTCTCCCTTTTTCTCTGAGTCCTCTCTCAGGGGCACAGGTCCTGACCTGACTGCTTTCTTCTTTTCCTACCTAATTCTATATGTATCTTTCTTACAGCCTTGGTTGTACAGAAGTCTTTCTGCCAGGTTCCATTTACTTTTCCGTAAGAATTGTTCCATGTGTAGGTGCATTTTTGATATATTTGTGGTGAGTTCCACATCCTCATACCCTACCATCTTGATCGATCTCCTTTTTAGACATAGTTTTGACTACCATTGTAGGATCACAGTAACTAATGAGAATGCGTAACAACATTATGAAAACTCAGGCTCCTATTTTGAAGATAAATGACTACTGTCTTCATAGCATTGAGTACTTGGAGCTTAAATGTCTTATGTTTTGACATTATCTGCTTGCAGTTTGCCACCAATACTTTAACTGTCTGTTAAATTGTAAGATATATTTGTGTATTCTATGGTTTAACAGCATAGCATAGAATGATGGCAGTAACTAATCAATAATGGGAAATAAGCAAATGAACCTGTTTTGGAGGAGGCATAGAGTGGGTTAGAATTTCTATTAGGTAATATTGATATGTGATTATGTACCTGAAAAAAAACTCTTCATATTTCTGACATCTATATTCCAATAAAAATACAGCACAGGTATTTTGTACTATTTTTTATTCTAAAAAGTAAAAAAGTATCAGAGACAGACCTATTCCTTCCTCTTTTGGCATACAAAATCTAACATTTATCTTTGGCAACATGGAACTTGAAAAATTTGTGTACCTATTTTCCCACTGTTCATCCCAACTCCATTATAGCCACAGACTTCCTCCATATGTCATCTTATCTCCCAACATAAGAGATAATGTGCGACATGATGTAACATTTCTCATCATGTCCGCTGCAGCACAAGTGAACATAAGCCCAAGCCAGCAGAGATAGAGGATTACATCTCAATTATTTTCTGGAACTGGGTTTTGGAGGGACTGCTAATCCAGTCTGAGGCAGTGAACACTGAATACTAAATTGAACTCAAACTCTTGGAAAATTGAAGCTAATGCCTCAACGTACCCATTGAAACAGGGAAATACACATAGGCACATTCTAGGGTGCTGGGGCATTTCATTAGCAGGATATTTATCATTCCTTACTTAAGCAATATTTATAAATGCATAAAAACACATGTGAATGTATACATCTCCTATGTAAAAATAGATTATGCAGCCTTTATGATTATTCAAGGTGTTACAAAATGTCTCTTTGTCCCCAATATCCACTCCACACTTCTCTGTCAACTTGCCACGATGCCAGAATTTTCACCATCTTGGATGACTACTGTTGCTCTCTAGGTAACCATGTTGCTCAAAATAGTGTTATTACCCATTAAGGTAAATAAAGGAATAGCAAACGTCCATATACCTGTTTTGCTACACTGTAATAGTCCACCTTCATTTCTTATGTCTAGTTACTGCATACGGCTTTTCTGTGTAGACTTACAGGAGCTTAATTCAGTCTTTTATTACTGCAAATGACTTTGCTTAGTACATGAATTACAACAGCCTCACCAATAAATACTTGATAATATAAGTTGCATCAGTCTTACTCCAGTTCCTGAAAACTTCATGCCTCCTAAACAACATGAGGTCAGAAACACTCAAGGGCTTCTTAGAATTCCTGAGACATGCTTCTGCTTCCACTCTTCTCTCTTAACCCTGATTCCCCTTTCCCCTAATTGGTCTGATTATGAAGATCCCCTATGTCCTCAGAGCTGTTAATCTCTCAAACTCAGCTTTTCATTCCCTTATTGCATTTGCATCTCCAACAGTGCTCATGATGGCAAACATTTCTATCTCCACAGAATTCTCCACCCCCTAAGACCTTTGACAAACTTCTCAGATCACTTGTTGTCAAGTGAGGAGATTTCTTACCTTTGGCAGAGATGCCCTGGAGCCTGAACTCTGGGTGGTCATCGTTAAGACTGTCGTGATGCCCAATGCGACCCTGGCGGGGGCTGCATCCATGTTTATCCAAAAAGAGACCCAGGACAAAATGACTATCAACAGACTGGGGATGTACATCTGGATCAGATAATATCCCATCTGGCGTTCCAGGTGAAACTTAACCTCGATGCAGGTAAACTTGCCTGGAAGCAGGAAATGATGATTTAAAATCCAATTTGAATTTATCTTTCCCATTCCAGCCTTCCACTTAATTTTTCTAAAAAGAGCATTACAGGTAGATTTGAAAGATTGCACAAAATGCTGAGCCTACATATCCAATTCAACTCCTTTTCAATTCAGAGAGTAATGGAAATGACAGTGCAAGAATGAGTGATCTAAAGAGTCACTGGACCAAAAGCATGTGGCATATTTAATTTTCAAATCTGTGCTTGTTGCAGCCTGATTACTTAGACAGAGCTTCAGAATTTTCTATACTGTCCAGTGGAAAGAAAATACATTTTGTGGAGGTTATAGTATGTAATATATAGCATACAATATATAACCTATGGCATATATGTATAGCATTACTATACAGCTTATTATATATGTGTAAGTGTATATATGTGTGTGTGTGTATATATATATATGTGTATATATATATATAATGTGTAATAGTCGCAACCGTTTCTTCCAAAGCAGTAAAGTTCACATGGGGCTTCTAAAGGATTTGGATAATTGTGTATCTGTCTTTATATTAGCAAGAGCAAGAGAAAAGTATACATTTGTGTAAGGCATGCATATAACCTTGTCATTGTAAAAACTTCATAACCTCGTAAGTAATTGAGGGAGGACATTTAGAATATCCCTAGAATCTGTGTACAGTGTTACATTGCCTATAAAAAAAATTGCATATAAAGATATTAAAACTTTTAACATTCTATTTAGAGACAGCTGTTCCTGCCCCTTACCACTTTTCTTCCTCTTTAATTGGCTTAGATTTAGAAACCGCTAAGGTCATTTGGCTTAGTTCACACAATTATAAGAGATAGGGTTGTGTTCTTCTTGGTCAGGAAAAACATCTTGGAATCAGGTTTCAGTTATGTCGTAGGGAGCATTGACTCCTCAAACAAGTGTTTCTGGACCATTCTACTTAGCAGTCACTCTTAGAGCAGTCACTGAACAAACCGTCATGTCTCAGTTGCCTCTCCAGATCAGCTTGTGTGGAGTATCAAAGACCAGGACACTCATAGGAAAAGCCATTAACCTTACTGGGCAGGCATGATCTTCCAGGTAACCACAGATGCCCACTTGTTGCTACTGCCTCAGATTCTTCCCTGCCCCCAAGTATCTGTCAGCAGTACTAACATGCATGGCTTGAGAACCAGCCCAGTTCCCACCAGCTGATTTTCATGCCCCCTTTCCAGGACTGGAGAGTACAGTGGCTGTATTTCTGGGTTTGCAAAAGACCTGTGTTGTTATTCCTGTCTTCCACTGAGGCAGAGGGTACAAATTGACCATAAGGAGCCAATGTCAAGAGTAGGTGCCCGGAATGGGCCAGAATTTATACATGTCCTGCACATTTACAAGGTCTTATACATCTTTCCTCAGACTTGCTTGCTAGGAAATGGTCATAAAGAGAATAGCAGAAGATTCCCAATATCTTTGCTTCTCCCTCTGTTATGTAAATGTTATCTGCTGTGCTCACTGACCTATTCCAAAGGGTATAGGCATCTTAGGTGTTGAGGGGCTTGTAAGCCAAGCCCAGGACAGCACCTTGTAGCTCCACTTTCTTGGTAAATATGTATCAATGAAGGTGAGGGGTTATATATTTCAAGCTGAAAGGAAGCTTACCTGTGTTGTAGTGCTTTGTGCAGTAGCCAAGTTCCTTCTCTTCTTTCAAAATAAACTGAGGCAGGGTCAGTCCTTCAGCAACTTGAACTGGGCCATCACTTAACCACTCAAATATCAGGTCATTCATCGTGTACCCAACTGGAGTAAACAGATCATAGTGAAAAAGTGAATGCATCTTTCAAAGAAAGCTTGAAGGTCCAGCCATATAAAGAAAAAAAAGCAAGGAAATCATTGAAAGCAGACATGCTCAGTCAATTCAAGAGCATCTTTAATAAAAGAACCACAATCGTCGTGGTGACTACATGTCATTGGAGCCAAAGAAATTGAAGACAGCAAGCTATTTCTGAATGATTTTTTTCTGTGTAACGAGAGGATGGAATTTATAAAGTCAATTTTTCTTCTACCTTCTTCATTCACTAAATCTTCCTGAAGAACAAACAAGTAAATAAACAAAAATCCTTTGAAGATTTTCTTTACTTGAAAGAGCTGGTGTCTGGATATACAATAAGATAATGCAGTTCGTGGCACCAGTCTTAGTATTTCAAAGAAACAGCATTCTTTAAAAAAAGAGTGAATGAATCACAGGCCTGCCTAAAATTTTCCCATTGAAAACTTGGCCCCTCTCCTAGGGTCTATTAGCTTTGTTTTCAGAAAGTTTATGTTGAAGTCCTTATGGTCAAATCCTCAGTTACTTTAGCAAATGAGGAAGGCTAAAGGCAGATAACCTAAGAATAAATTGCGGAATATACAGATCAAGCATATTCATTGGTGTTAATGCCTTGCCAAATGGTCCCACTCATCACAATGATTAATATGAAGCAAAACAGATTCTCTATTATGTAAAGTCATATAGTTATATGACTCTTGAACCATCCAAAGTAAGATTGTTACCAGTTTAGTAAACTAAAGTTGCCTTTAGTCGCCAAACTCCTGCTAACTAGATCATAACATCAAGTGCTTCTGGATCTTTTTACACTCCAGAATGGAAAGTTACTGTTCTTTCAGATATCAGTTCTGTCCCCTTTTCCTTTATTTGTGATATTCGAACTCAAAAATGAGTGCAAGGAGAATGAGCATTATTATGTGAGGTTTTAGCTGGCCAGTGACCTCAGCCTGTTCTATTAAGTTTAGAGATTCTTATTCTTGTTTATTGCAAGATAGTACCTCACCAAAGTTACCAAGAAATCAATGGTAAAGTTGATTGGAATCTATTGTCCTCTTTCTTTGGACCACCTTTTCCATTCAAAGCCAAAAAAAAAAAAAATCAAGCAAGGAAACACAAAGAGGGCTTCATATAAGCATTGATGTCCACAAAGCGAATGGCCTACCCTATCTCTTCCACATTAATGCTGTATGAGGACTTCTTGAGTATCTCCAGCAAATACTGGCAACTCATCAGACACTCCGTATTTCTGTCTGGCCAGCTTCTTGCTGACCACCATAATAATAGTCCTTGTCAGCCACTCTGAAGCCCCAGCCTGAGGCAAATAGATGAGGTAAAGATGTGGGGAAGGAGAAGGTAATACGAGGGTAGGAAAGTAAAGGGCACTTCCCACCCTTCACAGTCAAAGTTAGTGGTAAACACATCACTGCTTCTTTGATTTCATTACTTCCAGGTCCTGCAAGGACCCCGCATATTTACTGATTAGAGTTTTGAAGCCATGGAGGAGCCTCAGATGACAGCTATGGTTGCTGTTTTAAAGAGAAACTAAGTGTTGGATTGAGGCCGGGGAAAGTTTGGAGCAATAGAGAAGACACAGAGAAGGAATCATTATGTAAGAGAATGTTTTTCTCAACTTTCTTCTCAAGAGAAGGGCAATAGGAAAAAAATGAATACATAAAATGGATTGTAAATCAGAAATTCTTATTTTATCCCTGACAACTTCTTAAAACAAAGACATTTCATTATTTTGTTTATTTCTGTAGGAAGTTTCAGGGGAAATCTACAGTGATTTTAAATGATAAGAAGGAAACCCTGTCACCACCTCTTTTTTTTTTTTAATAACAGTTGACGTGTATTTTTACATTTATTATTTTTCTAAACCAAGAAGTTAAAAGTATGTTCTTGCCCCTGCCTCATTAAATCTCCTGACATCCCTGTAGGTCAGTAGCACTTATTATTCTCCGTGTTTTATAAACAGAGAAACTGACAGAGCAAGCCAGAAAAAAAAATTCGTGTCTCTTGACTGCCAACCCCATTACCTTGGAGGCATCAGCAACTTAAGGCACATGTCAAAGATTTCATTGGCATCAGGGCTAGGGCATACAGGGGACAAAGAAGTAGCATTTTCTCTGCCTCCTGCATCAGGCCTTTGTCTACCCACTACTCATCTGAAGGAGATGCCTTTATTCCGTATCATCCCATGCTCCTCACCATTGCATCCTCCTCTGGCTAAGACCCCTTTGTCTTATCCTCAAATCAATTATCCCTTCCTGCCAAAATTCCTTTGGGGTGAAGGTCTATATAAGCACAGAAGGAAATATAATTTTCCGACTAGGGAGTGATTCATGATAGAAGTTCAATGACTAATAATTTTCCCAGGAGACATTTTCATTTCAAGGAAAACCTACTAAATCAGGTTTGTTTTTTGAGGAAGGACAAGTTATTTGGCATTTTACTTTGAAAAATTGTCTTCAAAGTTCCCATTGAACTTTGAAGCTCAGTGGTAACAAACCCAACTAGTATCCATGAGGTTGGCCCCACTCAGTGGGTTAAGGATCCAGCGGTGCCATGAGCTGTGCTGTAGGTTGTAGATGTGGCTTGGATCCCACGTTGCTGTGGCTGTGGTGTAGGCCGGCATCTGCAGCTCCGATTTGACCCCTAGCCTGGGAACTTCCATATGGTGCAGGTGTGGACCTAAAAAGGAAGAAAAAAAGAAAGGAAATAAAAATTGTCTTCGCTCTATTGGGTAAGCCATGCACACATACTTCTCCTTATCCTTCCGTCAGAACCTTGGGAGTTGTTCAGTAGGTAGAGAATGAGTCTTGGGGTTTTTTTTTCCTCCTTAATGACACACTGAAAGAACCAGGTCATTGGTTAAAGCAAGTAGGTGGTCATTTCAATAGTAGGGACTTACAACTCTCCAGCTGCATTGTACAAGTCTGGACATCCATTGGAAAATTCTTCAAGTCCATGGGACAGGATAAGGTCAAGGTGAGTCTTTGCAAAGAGAAAAAAATAAAAACAAGTTTTTAATTTGTGAGATCTGATTCTTGAGAAACAAACAAAAAACACATTTGACATTAAGCAAAGTTGACACTGATTCAAATAATGAAATCTAAGCTCTCACTCAGGATAATGCTTTCTCATTTTCAAATGAACAGTAGTAAATGTTTAAAATGTTATAGGATTCTGATAAAGCTCCTTACTCCCACTTTCCCATCTTCCACCCTCTGACTCTCACCTCCCCACTGGTCTCAAGTTTATTCTAGAATCAAGGACAGCACTGAAAGGGGAGTTTCCTGGTGGTCTAATGGTTAGGATTTCCCACTTTGCCTAATCAGCCCAGGGTTCAAACCCTGGGCTGGGAGTTGAGGTCCTAGGTCAAGCTGCTGCATGCCATGGCCAAAAAAAAAAAAAAAAATCCTGAAAGAAGAAGAGCACTGAGAGATACTTTCACAAGAACAGTGGACTCTTGCACACACTGATGTCCAAAAGAAGAGCAAAAGACCAAGTTTGTACTGCTTTAGAATTATACTTTGGACATGTGGACTTTGCTTCAAGGATAGTAAATGATGTGATAAGCCTAATGGGTTGTGATAACTATTGGTTCTCCTTCCATCAAATGGGCAAATACTTCACTACCTTTTCATTTGCCAATTATGCAAATTGGTTAACAGTATATCATAGCATTCATTCTAGAATATTAACAAATCTGGAGCAGGTAATCCTTGATCTAAAAAAAAAAAAGTTTGAGGATGGTGGCTTGTACATAGTCTTCACTTCTCTGCACCCTGAAGAGACTACTGTGCTCCCCTTTTCTGTGACTTTTCCAGGCTTCAGCCAGCTCTGATCAAGCCTTGTATCAGGATATTGACTGAGCTACCATCTCTTTTCCACCATTTCCTTTTTTAGTCCTCAAGGACACCTCTTGTTCTTCAATGTTTCTGTACCTCAGAGATTGAAGGAAGGAATTTAAGATTGAGAATGAGCAGATCCATGTTCCCTTTCCAGTATTGCCTCAAACTGTCTCTGTCCCCTAGGCAAGACCTTAAACTCAATAAACATGCATCCTTGGTCAAATATGCATCCTTATGTGGGGCAGGCTAAAAGGATGCTTATTACCATTTAGCTCTAATACTAGAATCCCTGCTGTTCTGGGATCCCACTGCTCCAAATGCTGTTATTTTCTCTCAAACATTTTTTATATCCATAGACCTGCCCCCCTCACCCCCGACTCTTGAACTGTTACCTAAACATGCCTTGACTGTCATGCTTCTCGCCACCTGGTTCCCCCCTCTTTCCTTTCTCAGCTTCATATTATCCTGTCTATACAAGCCAAGACAGAACAGAAAAATAGTGGAACAGTTATTTCAAAGAAAAGGTTTGGGATTTGAAGTGAGAATAGACAAAGAATCCATGCTGACAGTCTTCAAAGTCATTAAAATACAACAGTGACTGGGAAAAGCCAGAGGCAGAACAGTACACTGCAGTCTCAATTATGTAAAAATGTTTTCAGGATTGGAAATAAACATGACACTATATTAAGAGCAGGTATTCCTGCTTGGTGGGATGATTCATGTTTTGTTTTTACTCTTTGTTCCTTCTGCATTATCTATATTGATGAGTACAGGCACTTTGAAGATGTCCCATCTTTATGTAATTAAACATGCCTTTCTTCAAACAGATGAAAGCTGAAGTGGTTAAATTCTGTTTTATTCACTCATGTTTGGCTATTATTATATTAAAATTTTGTCATAAACATAAAAAACAAAGTATTTCACCATTGTTATTAAATGACCTAAGTTTTGTGGGCTATTCTGAGCACACAAATACCATGTTTCTAAAAGAAAAACAATAGATTTGAGTTCTAAATAGCTGACTTAAAATAACATTTAGACAGGCAAACTCTTGTCAGTTGTGGAGTTCATTTAGAAATATTGATATAAATATAGTTAAAGATATTTAAATTTCTTCACATGATGAAGACTTTATTTTTTGAGATTTTATTTTATCGAAGTCAATGTCATGAACTCCTTGAAGTAAGGGAAGAGTAAAAGAATCAAAATGAAAATCTCTAGGAATCAAAATTTTTTAAAAAAATTGATACTTTATTAAGGAGGGGAAAGCCATCAAAAGGATCTATGGGTCTAAAATTGCTTTTAACATAGAATCTATTTTTTTCCTTTTTTTTGAAGAGGAAAATATTTTCATCAAAGGTCTGTCCATCATAGAAGAATAATGAGAGCACATGTGCATAGTTTAAGTGAATCAAAACCATAAAACCTGGACATTTCTTTAGGATTTTGAAAGTTTACTCTTGAGATATTAGAAAATAGTGGAAAAGAATACAGCTTAAAAACATGCAATAAGGAATTCAGCTGTATTTTGTTAGTGGAAACAACCCAATTCTAATATTTTTAATCATAGGCTTATTGAATGTGATTCTTTTGTGAAGTGAAGTTTTCACATTTATTTAGGGAGAAGAGGCTTCAGACACAGTGTTTCTCCCTATACAGCAGGTCTAATAATCCTACAGGGACCCAGAATTCTTGGGGTCAAAACTATTAGGGGCATGAAAAACCCCATTAAGAAAAATTCCCAAAGAGCTTGAAACTATCTCTGAATTTTTCCTCAGCTGAGAACTCAGCGGGTATTTCCCTTCTTCCTTATTTGCCTTTCTAATTTCCTTTCCAGGGATGTTTTGTATTGGAACCACTGGGTGCCAATAACAAGGAGGCAAATTAACAGCTCCCCACTTTGCTAAATCATGTCATCAGCAGAGCAAGTGGGATGTGATTGTAAAGATTCAATCAGTTCTTTCATGGGCCAAAGAGCCCATAATTTATGATGTCTAGTTTACCACACACCTGCAGGCCTAAAACTCAGACCAGACTTTTATTTTTTTCCCTTTTCACGGAATTATAAATTAAACACAGTAAAAGTGCACAGATCTTAAGTTACAATGTGAAACCTTTTTACATCCATACCCACTTGTTTAACAAGCACCCAGATCCAGATTTGGAATACTCACATCACCCTAGAATATTCCCTTGTGCTCTCTTCTCTGTCAAGAATCTTCAAAAGTAACTGCCACTGCCTTTTTTTTTTTTTTTTTTAGGGCTGCACCCATGGCATATGGAAGTTCCCAGGCTAGTGGTCAAACTGGAGCTGTAGCCGCTGGCCTACACCACAGCCACAGCAACGCCAGATCCAAGCCACATCTGTGACCTACACCGTAGCTCATAGTAATGCCAGATCCTTAACCCACTGAGCAAGGGCAGAAATCAAACCTGCTTCCTCATGGATACTAGTTGGGTTCTTTATAGCTGAGCCACAATGGGAACTCCCCTACCACTGCTTTTCTTAAAGCTATTTTTTATTTGAAAATATGAGTTTGGGAGGAGAAAACGAGCTTGATGTTATTTTGTATGGAGATGTAGAAATTGCACCAAATAAGACTGACACACCCAACATTGTGGTAAAATGTGAACAATTTTTGATTTCCTTTACTTTGGCTCTCCCTCTATTTTTGGTGGGTCTCACAGAATTAAGTATTTTAATTGAAACTCAAACTTTTGCCTGGCAGATACTGCCTACAGCATGTCGGATTTGCTCTCCTCTTCCTCATGATCTAAAATGTTAAGGCCATTGCACCTGAAGGCAGTGAGTTGAGGCCGCCCATCTTCCCCTGGATTTTTTGTTAAAGAACTTATTTCCTGAAGCATTATCACACATCCCCCACTGTTATTGTGGGGACATGCATGCATTCAGGGTGCCCCTGCTCCCTTTGTACAAGGGAAGGAATGAAGTTCCCTTACAAAGGCCCTGCTGCTTTATTGAGAGTAAGAAGGCTGAGCAAATATTTCCATTTTAAAGGCAAAAGAATAAGACAAAGCACAGGAAGTCAGCTTTTTACCGCAAATCTCTCTTCCCTTCGTTACTCTTCTCCTGTTTGGTTCACCTTGTTCATCAAACCAGCTATTGGGTTTATAACTTCCTTAAAGTTTCAATGACTGATTGATGAAGACATTGTAAATTATTTCCGTTGATGTTATGTTTTTTCAATCAAATATATTTTTAAATTTACTTATTTCACGCCTAGGCAAGATTCTTCCCTTATACGAGAACCACGAAGGCTAGAACTCTTTTTTTTTTATCATCTGAAATAATGCCTGGCACTCAGAGTAGGTATTCAGTAAATATTTGTTGAACAAGTGAAAGAATCAGCATCCTCAAGCTCTTGGGAGAACTTAAGGCTTTTATTCTTCAGAAATGAGAAAAGCCAAAGGATTGAAAAGAGGAGGGTTGTCAGAGCTCAGGGAGTATCACCAAGTTCCTAGTTAGCAAAGGAAGCCAGAGAGCTTGCCTGGGACTTTCTGTAAGTTGCTGGCATTTCTAGACTGAACTAGAAATAAGGCAAATCAAGCTGAAAGAAAGCCAGGAAGCCCTCTCCACCTGTCTTCAAGCCTTAGTCCATGGCCATGAGCTGTTCTCAGATTGGCAGAAGGATGTGAATTAATCATTTACTTTAGAACATTATGGCAGATGGAAGGTTCCTTGACTCCTGAAACAAGTACTTGTTTGTAAGGGACTCAGTATCAGAAACGGTAGTCCAGAGAGTTTCCATTGCGGCTCATTGGAAAGGAATCTGACTAGCTAGCATCTATGAGGTCACAGGTTCGATCCCTGGTCTTGCTCAGTGGGTTAAGGATCCAGCATTGCTGTGAGCTGTGGCGTAGGTCACAGATGTGGCTTGGATCCCTAGTTGCTGTGGCTGTGGTGTAGGCCAGCAGCTACAGCTCCAATTTGACCTCTAGCTTGGGAACCTCCATATGCCACAGGTGCAGCCCTAAAAAGACAAAGTTAAAAAAAAAACAAAAACAAAAAAAGGTACTCCATTGCCAGTCAAAGATTCTTGAGGGGGGAAAAGGCTATTTAAAGAGAAAATAAATTTTCAGGTGGAATTACAAATTGTTATGAATGATCTGTTGCCTAAAGCAAAGATTGCCAGTTAATTCTAGTGGAGATAGTAGTCTCTCTAGTTTGGGAAGAAGGGATAAGGGAATGCTTCTGTGTTTTTCTGGAAGCAAGGGTCTGTTGGGAACCATGCTTAGCTTGCTCCATGTAGCGCATTGCCAACCCTCAGCAATCCACCCAAATCTCAGAGAGGAGACAACCTACTGTGTTCTGTTAGGATTAAAATACTTGATAAGAAAAAAATTCAAGTGATGTTGATAGTATTAATAATCACTCCGTGAGCACCTGCTATAGGTCAAGCACTCATTATTTTACAATCATGACCTACCATCCCACGGGGCAGACAGCATTTTCTTGGTTTTTTGAGATAAGCAAATTGGAGCTCAGAGAGGTTAAGCCATTTCCCCAAAGTCACAAAACCAGTGAGCAACCAAAGTTAGATTTGAACCCGACTTTATTTATCATTTTCCATTCTACCATGTTTCCTCCTTAGATAAAGAATTTCTCATCCTCTCTTGTCTGCGAAGCTGGCAGAATAGGTCGTAGATACTTTAGTTGCCTTGTACCTGCTCAGGGACACCCCTTTCATTTTTCCTGCAGGCATCCAGACTTCCTATGTCTCGTCCTTTTAAAAACTCTTCCAGCCTCCTCAGCAGCCCCCCAGAATAGCAACATCATTGACTAGGGATCTAGGGACTGGGTGGTGGGCCAGGCTTACAGAGAAAGAGTGATTTGACTTTAATTCAGTCTCTGGGCCTCAATCATCACCCACAGTCCTATCTCTCTCAGAATAGCTATGATGCTAATTGAAGGTGCCCAGCTTAGAATATTTCCCCTTATAGGTGTATTTGTATTCTTAAACATGATGAAAATCTTATGTGCAAATAATAGTGCTCCTTAAAATAGGAACTTTCTGGCAACCTGGGTATGTAGGTGAGATACTTGTTGCCACCATAGGGCTTTGTTATCCAACATCCTAGCACACAGTCTACTCTTTCTCCAAGAACATAAGGCCAACCTTCTTAGCAAACTAAGAAGGCTCTTTCCTCTCAGGTGTAGCTGGAAATTTCTGGACCATGTGACATTGTAACATTAGGGAGATTTGACAGGATGCATCATGTATTGAACCAAGAGTGTCATCTTAAGCCACCTAGACCTTAAGTGAAATCATCCTGGGCCAACTTAGAGGTCAAGTTAAATGTGCATCATTAATACAACCCACACATGCGAGGAGAGAGAGGAAAGAGTTATGGGGTCATTGGATTAAAAGACACCACTGGGCTGATAGTCTGTTCAAGATATCTTTTATCACAGTGGGTTTCAAACTGCTGGGCCTTCAGTGTTGGGACTTGGTAGGAATGCAGATTCTCAGGCGCTCTTGAGGTAACACTGATGCTGGTCATGTGGATCATATTTGAAGAAGCTCTACTTCAGCATGTCCTAAGGAAGGACATTAATTACTGTCAATGGGATGGCTTAAAAGGAGAGAGTTCTGAAAGAGAAATAGGAAAGGACTGAGAAAGGGATCTGTGATTTTTCAGTAGCAATAGCACTCTCTTTGGGAAATAGGACTTTCTAATCAAAACCAGGTCCACACAATTAGGCTCCAGTAGGTTTCTAAGTGACTGAACCAGCAATATTAAGATGGGGGGGGGCTCATCATGGAGAGGTATGCTGGTAAGGTCAAGGCAATGAAAGCAAGGTTAGTTCATTGGCATCCAAGAACATAGTAGGTGTGGCTAGAAAACTGCGATAGCCGCTAAAAAGATTGGAAGGTACATCAGAGAGGAACCCAAACCAGATGTTTATGAACACACATGAACGTGCACAGGTAGGCAGTGGAACTCTACTCAGGGCCCTGTCTCTGGTCTCTGACTAGAAAGTCAGCCACCGAGAAATTCAAAGGAAGTTGAGGTAGTGGCTGCAGCATGCACTGGATGAACCCCAGCTAAAAATTTACAAAAGCTCATGGTCCTGGTCAGGGAGGAGGACAGAACATGGAGGAAGACCAGCTCCAGGTCTTCAGTGAGAAGGGATTAGTGTTAAACAGAACTCACCTGGGCTGTAATCTAATACATCCATTTGGCAATTAAGGGCAAGGATTCATTGGCCATCACGTTTAGTAGACCCTTGAAATAACAGTGATCTCTTGATCTCATAGTTTAGTAGTATTAATATATATGTATGTGTATGTATATTCTTTTCATGGAGTCTACCCTAGTAGTTATGCGTTTATTATTTAACTTTCTAAAGTTGTTCCCAAGTTCTCATTTAAAGAACTCTTCTGATTATGTATTTCATTCATACTGGAACTGAGTCAAGTAAAAGGCTTTTCATTACTACCTTGGGGTCAAGATGAGCGCTAATGCTGAGTGGATAGAGCAGATAACCTACCCTAACAGACCTAGATCCTGAGAGGGCCCTTTGGGTCTGTCAGGAAAGTATGAATTGCAATAATCTTTTGGTGATCCTGAATCAAAACCCAAGCTAGAGGACAAGATGGCAGAGGAGTAGGGGGACATGCTCACCCTCTCCCACAAACACAACAAAAAAAAGCACATCTACAGAATAAATGATTCGCACAGAACAGCAACCAATCGCTGGCAGAAGAACCTAAACTCCAATAACGGCAAGAAGTTCGTGACATTACGGGGCAGAACGGGAGAAAAGAGGAGAGTGAGAGAAGGTGAATCCAAGTGGGACGGGCGCTCCCGAAAGGGAACTGCGGAGGAGAAAGGGATCCCGCACCCTGGAAAGTCACCTACACGGGGGAAAGATCAAACGAACCGGAGGAATCTCCAGATGCAGAGAAGAGTGTAGCAGTAAGTTGGAGTATGGAAAAGCCGATCAAGAACCGAACGGACCATCTGAACTACGGGCACAGTCACCAAAAATTGAGACGCCTGGGTGGGGGCTGGGCACCAAGACCTCAGCTCCAGAGGTTAGTCCCTGGGAAAGGGCCGGGGGACGCCTGGGTAGGGGCTGGGGACCGAGACCTCGCCTCCGAAGGTTAGTCCCCGAGAAAGGGCCGGGGGACGCCTGGGTGGGGGCTGGGCACCGCGACCTCGCCTCTGAAGGTTAGTCCCCGAGAAAGGGCTGGGGGACGCCTGGGTGGGGGCTGGGCACCGAGACCTAGGCTCCAGAGGATAGTCCCCAGGCTGGGGGGGGCGGGGCAGAGCGGAAACTGCTTGGGAGGTCTAGAAACCATTTGATCAGGCAGAGACTGCCTGGGAGACTAGAAAACAAAGCTGTCGCAGAGGAAGGGAGCAATACTCTAGGGGCGGGGAAGTGGAAAGCCGCATCAGAGGGAACCTGGGAAAAGAGCCTGGTCTGCGCCCATGCTGGGGAGGGGAGAGAAGAAGGGGTGGGTCCCCATAGAATACTCCCCATGCCACAGCAAGCTTACAGGCCCGCTAGCTAGCTGAAAGCTGTGCTTCCCAGTGCATTCCCCCCCACCACCCCCGCCACCCCCTATGCTCTCGCTGAACCTGGGGCTGCCTGCCATCCAGGAGGGCTGGCCTCAACAATTGCCTGAAGCCTACCACCGCAGGGGCTGTTCCTGCACAGGTCTGCTTGCCCTTTGGAGGGGCTACACTTCCGCAGAGTAGCACCAAACACCACCAGCCCCCGAGAAAAGGCCTGGAGCCCAGAAAAGCTAGAACAAGCCTACCCAGGCAGTGAATAGATCTGCCTAATTCCCGGACGGTTTTTCTGAGTCGGGCTGCCCCGGGGAGGAGCCTCTTCGGTTTCCAATGGCCCTGCTACCCACCAAAGCCCCCAGGGGGTGCCCTAGTGGATCAGCTGCATAGGACTGCCAGCTCCAGGCAGGACGCCCTGCAGCCCAGAAAAGCTGCAACAAGCCTGGCCAAGCTGGGAAAAGATCTCAGACGGTCTTTCTGAGTCGGGCTGCCCTGGGGAGGAGCCTCTTGGGTTTCCAGTGGCCCTGCTACCCGTCCAAGACCCTAGGGGGTGCCCCACTCCCGCGGAATAGCTGCTCAGCACCACCAGCCCCCTAGAAGAGCCCCTGCAGCCCAGAAAAGCTGCAACAACCTTGGCCAGACTGTGAAAAGATCTGCCTACCTTCTCAGGCCAGCCTTCTGAGTTGGGCTGCCCTAGGGAAGAGCCTCTTAGGTTCTCAGTGACCCAGATAGCTGCTCCAGCCCCCAGGGGGTGCTGCACTCCTGAGGAACAGCTGCCCAACACCGCCAACCCCCGCAAGAACCCCACAGCCTAAAAACACCAGAGCAAGCTCTGCATGACCAAGTGAAATCTGCTACCATCGTGGTGTGGACCTCCCAGTCCTGTCTGCCCTCAGGAAGTCCTCCTTTGCTTCAAAGAAACACTGTTAGCCCCATCAACACTCCAGAAAAGCCACACTGCCTCAAAAAAGATTGACCAACAACGCCAGCCCTCAGGAAATATTCCACGGCAGTGACAAGGCAAACACTGCCCGATAACGGAGAGTACAACTCCCTCAGGAGAAAGAAAACAACAAGCAAGATGAAGAAGCAGAGAAACCACCCCAGTCAAACCAACAGGAGAACTCACCTAAAACAGTCAACAATGAAACAGATCTCTGCAGTCTGACAGACCTGGAGTTCAAAAGAGAAATAGTGAAAATACTGAAGGAATTAAGAGAAGATATGAACAGTAATGCAGATACCCTCAGAAAGGAACTCGAAAATATAAGGAGGAGCCAAGAAAAACTAGAACATTCATTTGCAGAGATGCAAACTGAACTAAGGGCAGTAAAAACCAGAATGAATAACGCAGAAGAACGAATCAGTGATATGGAAGATAGAATAATGGAAATCACTCAATCCGGTCAACAGACAGAAAACCGAATCCAAAAGCTGGAAAGCAATATAAGAGACCTATGGGATAATATAAAGTGGGCCAATCTATGCATAATAGGAATTCCAGAAGAAGTAGAAAAAGATAAGGGGGTGGAAAATATATTTGAAGAAATTATCGCTGGAAACTTCCCAAATCTAAAGGATGGTGGGTTCAAGATACAAGAAGCACAGAGGGCCCCAAACAAACTGAACCCAAACAGGCCCACACCAAGACACATCATAATAAAAATGGCAAAAGTTAGTGATAAAGAGAGGATCCTAAAGGCAGCAAGAGAAAAACAGAATGTTACCTACAAGGGAACCCCCATAAGAATATCAGCTGACTTCTCTACAGAGACACTACAGGCCAGGAGGGAATGGCAAGAGATATTTAAAGTGCTAAAAGGAAAAAATATGCAACCTAGAATACTCTATCCAGCAAGAATATCATTTAAAATAGAAGGGGAAATAAAAACTTTTTCCAACAAACAAAAACTTAAAGAATACTGCAACACAAAACCCAGGTTAAAGGAAATATTGAAAGGGCTTCTCTAAACCAAAAAGAAAAAAAGGAAAGGGAAGAAAAAAGAAAAAAAAAAAAGAAGAGGAAGAACTAGGACTGAGGAAACCACAATCAGAGAGCAGTCACTCAGATAAGCCAGCATACAGATTTAATCATGAACATGCTTCAAACAAAATAAAGTTAAAAAGAAAAAATAAAGAGTCATCAAAACCATAAAATGTGGGCAAGGGATGTTAGGAAGTAAATAACCCTTTTTGTTTGTTAGTTTGTATGTTTCTCTTCTTAATTTTAATATAGTAATGAAGTGTTTGAACTTACAGGACCATCAGGCTAAAACACACAATTATGGGAAGGGGTTAGCATACTTAAAAAATAGGGCAACCACAAGCCAAAAACAAATATTTCATTTGCAAAAAATGAAAAAAAAAATACACTCAAGCAGATAATAACAGGAGACCATCCAACCAAAAAAAAAAGAAAGAAAGGAAGAATGGAGAACCATAGAATCAACTGGAACACGAGGTTCAAATGGCAATAAATAATCATCTATCAATTATCACCTTAAATGTCAATGGACTGAATGCCCCAATCAAAAGACACAGAGTGGCTGAGTGGATAAAAAGGCAAAAACCTTCAATATGCTGCCTACAAGAAACTCACCTTAGGACAAAAGATACATATAGATTGAAAGTGAAAGGGTGGGGAAAAAGATTTCACGCCAATAGACATGACAGAAAAGCAGGAGTCGCAACGCTCGTATCAGACAAAACAGACTTTAAAAGACATAAAGAAAGACAAAGAAGGACACTACTTAATGATTAAGGGATCCATCCAAGGAGAGGATGTTACTATCATCAACATATATGCCCCAAATACAGGAGCACCCAGATACATACAACAAATATTAACAGGCATAAAGGGAGATATTGATGAGAATACAATCATAGTAGGAGACCTTAATACCCCCCTCACATCAATGGACAGATCCTCTAGACAGAAAACCAATAAAGCAACAGAGATCCTAAAGGAAGCAATAGAAAAGTTAGACTTCATTGATATCTTCAGGACACTACATCCAAAAAAAGCAGAATACACATTCTTCTCAAATGCTCATGGAACATTCTCAAGAATCGACCACATATTGGGACACAAAGCTAATCTCAATAAATTTAGGAGCATAGAAATTATCTCAAGTATCTTCTCTGACCACAATGCCATGAAATTAGAAATCAACCATGGGAAAAGGAAAGAGAAAAAACCTCCTGCATGGAGACTAAACAACATGCTACTAAAAAACCAATGGGTCAATGAGGAAATCAAGAAGGAAATTAAAAACTACCTTGAAACAAATGATAATGAAGACACAACCGCTCAAAATCTATGGGATGCTGCGAAAGCAGTGCTCAGAGGGAAATTTATAGCACTACAGGCCTTTCTCAAAAAAGAAGAAAGATCCCAAATGGACAACTTAACCCTCCACCTAAATGAATTAGAAAAAGAAGAACAAAAGAGTCCTAAAGTCAGCAGAAGGAAGGAAATTATAAAGATCAAAGAAGAAATCAATAAAAGAGAGACTCCAAAAACAATAGAGAAAATTAATAAAACCAAGAGCTGGTTCTTTGAAAAGGTGAACAAAATTGACAAACCCCTGGCCAGACTCACTAAAAAGAGGAGAGAAAGAACCCAAATAACCAAAATTATAAATGAAAAAGGAGAAATCACAGCAGATACAGCAGAAATACAAAAAACCATAAGAGAATACTATGAACAACTATATGGCAACAAGTTTGACAATCGGGAAGAAATGGACAATTTTCTAGAATCTTACAGCCTGCCAAAACTGAATCAAGTAGAAACAGACCAACTGAACAGACCGATCACTAGAAATGAAATGGAAGAGGTCATAAAATCACTCCCTACAAATAAAAGTCCAGGACCAGATGGCTTCATGGGCAAATTCTATCAAACATATAAAGAGGAACTGGTGCCCATCCTCCTCAAACTCTTTCAAAAGGTTGAAGAAGAAGGAATACTCCCAAAGACATTCTATGATGCCACCATCACCCTCATTCCAAAACCAGACAGAGATACCACCAAAAAAGAAAACTATCGGCCAATATCTTTGATGAATATAGATGCAAAAATTCTCAACAAAATCTTAGCCAACCAAATCCAACAACATATCAAAAAAATCATACATCATGATCAGGTAGGCTTCATCCCAGGTTCACAAGGATGGTTCAACATACGCAAATCAATCAACATCATACACCACATTAACAAAAAAAAAGTCAAAAATCATATGATCATCTCAATAGACGCAGAAAAAGCATTTGACAAAGTCCAACATCCATTCATGATCAAGACCCTCGCCAAAGTGGGTATAGAGGGAACATTCCTGAACATAATCAAAGCCATTTATGATAAACTCACAGCAAACATAATCCTCAATGGGGAAAAACTGAAAGCCTTCTCACTCAAATCTGGAACAAGACAGGGATGCCCACTCTCACCACTGCTCTTCAACATAGTTTTGGAAGTCCTAGCCACAGCAATTAGACAAACAAAAGAAATCAAAGGCATCCATATAGGAAGAGAAGAGATACAACTGTCACTGTATGCAGATGACATGATACTATACATAGAAAACCCTAAGGACTCAGCCCCAAAACGACTTGAACTGATTAATAAATTCAGCAAAGTAGCAGGATATAAGATTAACATTCAGAAGTCAGTTGCATTTCTGTATACCAGCAATGAAATATTAGAAAAGGAATACAAAAATATAATACCTTTTAAAATTGCACCTCACAAAATCAAATACCTAGGAATACACCTGACCAAGGAGGTAAAGGACCTATATGCCGAGAACTATAAAACTTTAATCAAAGAAATCAAAGAAGATGTAAAGAAATGGAAAGATATTCCATGTTCCTGGGTTGGGAAAATCAATATTGTAAAAATGGCCATACTACCCAAAGCAATCTACAGATTCAATGCAATCCCTATCAAATTACCCATGACATTTTTCACAGAACTAGAACAAACAATCCAAACATTTATATGGAACAACAAAAGACCCAAAATCGCCAAAGCAATCCTGAGAAACAAAAACCAAGCAGGAGGCATCACTCTCCCAGACTTCAAGAAATACTACAAAGCCACAGTCATCAAAACAGTGTGGTACTGGTATCAAAACAGACAGACAGACCAATGGAACAGAATAGAGAATCCAGAAATAAACCCTGACACCTAGGGTCAATTAATCTTTGACAAGGGAGGCAAGAACATCAAATGGGAAAAAGAAAGTCTATTCAGCAAGCATTGCTGGGAAACCTGGACAGCTGCATGCAAAGCAAGGAAACTAGAACACACCCTCACACCATGCACCAAAATAAACTCCAAATGGCTGAAAGACTTAAATATACGACAGGACACCATCCAACTCCTAGAAGAAAACATAGGCAAAACACTCTCTGACATCAACCTCATGAATATGTTCTCAGGTCAGTCTCCCAAAGCAATCAAAATTAGAGCAAAAATAAACCCATGGGACCTCATCAAACTGAAAAGCTTTTGCACAGCAAAGGAAACCCAAAAGAAAACAAAAAGACAACTTACAGAATGGGAGAAAATAGTTTCAAATGATGCAACCGACAAGGGCTTAATCTCTAGAATATATAAACAACTTATACAACCCAGCAGCAAAAAAGCCAATCAATCAATGGAAAAATGGGCAAAAGACCTGAATAGACATTTCTCCAAAGAAGATATACAGATGGCCAACAAACACATGAAAAAATGCTCAATATCGCTGATTATAAGAGAAATGCACATCAAAACTACCATGAGATATCACCTCACACCAGTCAGAATGGCCATCATTAATAAATCCACAAATAACAAGTGCTGGAGGGGCTGTGGAGAAAAGGGAACCCTCCTACACTCTTGGTGGGAATGTAAACTGGTACAGCCACTATGGAGAACAGTTTGGAGATACCTTAGAAATCTACCCATAGAACTTCCATATGACCCCGCAATCCCACTCTTGGGCATCTATCCGGACAAAACTCTACTTAAAAGAGACACCCGCACCCGCATGTTCATTGCAGCACTATTCACAATAGCCAAGACATGGAAACAACCCAAATGTCCATCGACAGATGATTTTATTCGGAAGATGGGGTATATATACACAATGGAATACTACTCAGCCATAAAAAAGAATGACATAATGCCATTTGCAGCAACATGGATGGAACTAGAGAATCTCATCCTGAGTGAAATGAGCCAGAAAGACAAAGACAAATACCATATGATATCACTTATAACTGGAATCTAATATCCAGCACAAATGAACATCTCCTCAGAAAAGAAAATCATGGACTTGGAGAAGAGACTTGTGGCTGCCTGATGGGAGGGGGATGGGGAGGGGAGGGATCGGGAGCTTGGGCTTATCAGACACAACTTAGAATAGATTTACAAGGAGATCCTGCTGAATAGCATTGAGAACTTTGTCTAGATACTCATGTTGCAACAGAAGAAAGGGTGGGGGAAAAATATAATTGTAATGTATACATGTAAGGATAACCTGACCCCCTTGCTATACAGTGGGAAAATAAAAAAAATAATAATAATAAAGAAAAAAAACCCAAGCTACCCGCAAAAGGGTCTTTGTCCACAAAGGACAAAAGTAATTGGTCCAAGTTTGGCTGTGCAGATACAGAATGAAGTTTTTAAACTCACCTACTGAAAGCTCTGTAATTAAATGGCTGATTTGAACTCACTCATCATATAAAGCATAGAGATGGTCTTGCTCATGCCAGCTCTAAGCTGTTCACCTGGTCCAGGGGCAGGCACAGATGTGGCTGTGCCTGGGAAGGACTTCTTGTATAAGTAAAGGTTGACAATTGAAGATGTGTAAATTATTAGGAATTCTGGAAATAACTCAGTGCATGCCCTTGCTCAAATGCCTGCAAACTCTTACATATAACCAACTAATAGACATTTAGCTCAAGGCTTCCATGATTACTAAGATGCAAATCTAGGGAGAGAATAGTGTTTCAAGTTCTGTTAGTCATTTCCTCCTTTGTGTATAGAGTTGAGTTGATAGATTCTCAGGTTCCCTACTGATATCCCCAAGAGCGTACTTTGATACCGAGAGTATCACATGGAAGGATGAAACTAGATGGAAAACAGGGCTCAGAGATGTGTGGATGGGGCACCAGAGAGAAATCATATTTTCAGTACTATCTAGGGATGAAACTAAACCCCAGGTTGGTCATGATCTGTATGGTTAGACTCTGTCCTCTTAGTTAATTTCATCTAAGTAGAAGACCTGTTTTTCCATGTTGACCTTGGAATTTGGAGAAGATGAATGGCCACACTGCTGGTTCATCAGCCGTTCTACTCCTCTCCTTGAACTAAAATGCCAGTGGCTGACTCGGAAGATCCATGTTTACAAAACATCATAAAGGCATCACAGAAAATACCCATATGCATTGAACAGTACTAGCTGGGAAGGACAAAAATACAATATCTGCTCCAATCTGTGCCTGGTCCCTTTAGAAAATGTGTACACATATGGTTGGCCCATGTTAATTAAGTCCAAATATGGATTGGATTCAACTTGGAGAGCAACTGATAAATCTGCAGCTAAAACTTTTCCAAATGCTTTGATATTTCCTGGACAAAAATGTTTTCAAAGTGGTGAATGGGAGAAGGCTAACTTGAACACAATCAGAAGGAAGAGCTCAAATTATCAAAGATACAAATAACCAATTCTGCCCATATTTTAGTTATATTTCAAAATCCAGTCATTTCACAGCTAGTATTTATTTATACACCCAAATGTTCATGAAGATAAAACATTTTTAGCTTATGCATTAAAATAATGAGAACTGACTTGTCCACAGGGTCACTTTGTTGTCTGAGTTCACAGCTATTTAATGGTGGCACTGAGGTGAGGAAAGAGAGAAAAGCACTGTATAACAATGTTCTTAATGCTTTGTTTGGGATTATTTTGCTTTTGGCAAAAGAGAACAAGAACAAATGCTTGTGAACTTCAGATTTGATTTTAAGAAAACCAGAGCAACTTTTCATCTGCTGACAGCTGAAAGCAAAATTGTGTTACTTTGCTGGTGCTGTGCTACATTAAGACTTCTCTTGTGGTAACTGGTGGGGGGCTGCTGGCCACTGTTTCTCGTGGTGAAGGTTGGAGAGAAAATGGAGTCTTGGTCACATGGTAGGATGGTCCATTCCTGATTTGAAACCAAGCACAATTCCTTAATTTGCTCTTAACAGGCAGCTAAAGAGGAGGCCCAGGCCATTATCTGAAAAAAAAAACATGCAACTGCTTTTTCTGCAACTTTCATTTCTAGTAGAAACTCTGTGCCTCCCAAAGGAAGGAAACCCAAGACAGAGAGAGTATTCACCTGCTTAAGACTCAGCGTGGAAGGTGAGTGGAGCCTGAGTGTAACAAGAAGTGTGCGCATGTGTGGGTAAGGGAGAACGGGGAGAACTGCCTTCTCGTTTTCCTCACCTTTATCCTATAGCCAACCAGCGTGATTATGACATTTAATATGAATCTGGAACTGAGAAAAACTGCAGATCAAAGCAAGGTTAAATTACTTCTCAAATCACCTAGTGAGACTGGATTTGAGCTCAAGTCTTCCTGAACTTCAGAACTACATCTGCCCCACCCCATAGCATTCCGTCTTTAATCCCTTAGCTCAGGTTTTGTTTTCAGTTTCATCTGTTTGAATTTGAAAAATATCCCTCCTAAGATGAAACATCAAATAAACATTTGTTCTGTTGTCCCTTGAAAGGAATGATCCATACCATATGGCAGGTCTTGCTCTGAGTGTGTGTCATGTGTAGAATTTTTCATAATTCTGTATGTGCTTACTTGTCTTACAACGACTATCCAATGATAAATGTTGGATCTGATGCTGGTTTGTAATTTTACGTGCTGCAAGCAAGGACAGACTTGCTGGAAAGACTGCTGAGTTTTGAGGATGGACAGTTTTTTCCTGTTTTAAACTAGAGCGCCTTTTCTTTGCATTATGTGCTAGGAGAATGCGCCAAAGTAATTCATGTGTCTCATAAAAGCTGTGGTGATATTATGTGTGTTTATTTTGGGATTAATGCCATCCAGGGAGCCTTTTCAAAGCAGCACTATGGACCAGGCAGAAGCCCACGTCGTCAACATAAGTTGAGCAGGCTCACCAGGACCTCTGAATTTCCTTTGGCTTCCTGCCACAAGAAAATTCAGGTCATGAATAATGGCAGACTAGCCCTTCAACTCTGCTGCCTCAAATCTACCAGGTGATTTCCTTCAGTCTACATATCCAGTTAATAATTATCCCAGTCAGCCATCTTTGTATAATTGTATAAAAGTATATAAACCCATAATTCATGACAATATTCTAAAATAATATCTCATGGATACTCCTGCTGGTTGAATCAGAGGGTACAAATGATCTAATTTGCAATTGGGAAATTTCTCAATAGGGAGTTCAGTATTATTTGTCACTGTGTAAACTACATGTTGCCTCTTAAACAACAGGAAGTCCAACCTTCTGCTCCCTACTCCAAAATCAGGTTCCTCTCCTCAGGAGTTGGATATTCACCTCGAAAGAAAAACGTTTAATGATCTAAAGGTAGTTTGAGATAGGAACCTTAAAAATCAGAATTGCTTCTTGCTGACTCTCAGGCACTAAGGAACATGAAGGAACCATTCTTAGTTCCTCATCTGGAGAGCTTTGTGGTTTCAGAAGGAGGGGATCATTTTGAGAATTATTCTAGAGCAGGAAGGAGCCTATGATTTCATCTAATCTCCTGGTCCGGTCTCATTCTATAGGAAGGAAACTGAGACTCAATGATAAACTGAAGGGGTTAGAGAGCCTTGTCTGTGAGACTAGAGGATACAGTAAGTGATGGAAGGAAGTGCGATGTCCCTGATGCCCTAAGCTACTTTCTAGGTATTCTGTTCTTTGCACCATCACCTTCAGAGAAAACCCTGATGAATGTTAATGCAGTGGAAAGTTACCTCCAAAAGGAGAGAAACCTACTGGTTGCTGTTGGTAGTCCAATCAGGTAAACAGTCAAGGACAAGTGGTCATGCCAGCTGCCATGTATTTCATTGCTCATTTCCCTCTTTTCCTTCAAACAAAGGTAAGATCTTTATTCTCTTGTGTTTTAACCAGTATTATGCCCCTGAGTGTTTGTGTATTTCTAATGCAATTGGGAGCTCAACAGAGCTTTCCAGCACTTTTGAGAGTCTGTCATGTACAGAATACACTTTCTAGACTTTAATTCTCCTACCTTCAGCCACACCTTTTTTGAAGACCACTCTCCAAAAAATGCCCGCTTTGCACCACTTAGTCAGCTTCTACTGAATCCAGCAGCGTGTATGCCTGCCAGCGCCTCCCACCCTCCCAACCTCGCCTGCCTCTAGGAAGAAGGGAATCATTGTGGTTTCCATGGCATTTTCCAGCGCTTCTCTGAAGCCTCACTGCTTAATTCTGATGTGGGCGCTTATGTTACAGTCATTAATTACTGCATTAAGTCAAGTCACAAAACTAATGAGGATTTGGACACAGTGTTGGAAAATGAGAATGTAATTTTGCCTGGATTATAGGATATAAAGATAAACATGATCCACATAGGCACAGAGAGAAGAAATCACAGCTTTTTCATAGCTGCCTTCTAACTGAAAATATGGGCTTACATGTCTCATCAAAACTGAGAGTAAGATAAAGTATCACCATTGGTAACATTTAGGCAGGGCTCAGTTCACTGTGCAGTCTATTTTCAGCTCTGCCATCTAAATAAAAGATGTTCTTTTTTCCTATACCATAAAAATCATTCTATATATAAAGTTAGAATCTTTTGAAGCTCTTGCATTAGGCCATAGGATGACTCAAGGATGAGAGGCTATGCTAGATAACTTGGCCTTTTACATGTGTGGATAGAGTTGGTCATTAGACAGGATTATTTGAGGAGCACTGTTGGATGTGTGTCTAGAAATCGATACTCCACCTACTCTTAGTGGTGCCTGTAATCTATCATCAGAGGGAGAAGCCAGGTCAATCCCCAAGAGTTCTCTATTACAACTCAGCTACTACTGGGATGGTGAACACTGAGTCATCAACACCTGGAATTATGAATTGCATCCAGAGGAATTAACAAGCAAATCATCTCCAACACCATAAAGGAATGAGTGACATGTCAGCTAAAATTTGAGGGCAAGGGGCATAGATATCTTGGTGATGGGGGGTGCTGTCGTGGAGGAACAATTCCATAATTTTATAGTGGTTGGAGAATTCTTTGCAGTTGGGTTGGAGCATAGGGCCCCCAGGTATTTGGGCAGTTAAATAAGAAGACACTGAAGATAAAACAGTATTTCCTTAACAACTTTGCCTCAGGCATACCCATTCTGGAGGCACACCATAAACCTTGAAGCAAAACTGTTAACAGTTGGAGGGTCGTAGCATCTTTAAGAAAGATAAGGACCTGTTTCTCTAAAGGAACAAATAAAAAAGACCTTAAATACTCTAATACACAAAATGTGCATACACTTTTAGGGGGAGTCAAGGGCCCCTTGGAGTTTTTCCCTTGTCCTCAAGTTAAGAACCTTTGCTTTATAGGGTTATACTCAAGGAGCGGGTCAGTCCTATCCCTAATGTCTGGAGTTGGTAGAGATCTTTCCTGATCAGTTTACTCTTTGTCTTAAAGATTGGGATAGAAAACGTAATCATTAAATTGCAAGAAAATGCCAAGGGCCCTAGAGTATATGGCAGTGTCACTGTTGACTATCTATCCATATAGCATATTCTGCTAAAGCTCTTAACCAAATCATCTTTTTCAAAGCTAAAGAAATAGAGGTTCAGAGAGAGAATAAATTTCCCAGGTCACAAGGCTAGCTCTGAGGCCAGAGACCCTAGCCCAAGGGTATTTGACTCTAAACCTCATGTCTACTATAGTATCAGAAGTAACCAGGATAACATTTACCATCATAAGCTTCAAGAGTAGTGCCCCCAAGCCACACAGCAAACTGAAAACTGCAAGATGAAGAGCATCTTGGTGCTGATTTTACACACTGTAAAATTAAACCAGTAACATAATGTTGGTGACCAAACATGTCTGCTAAGTCTGGTGGGATGAAAATGTATGAAAGCAAAAACAGGTAATCCCTCCATCTTTCTAAAAATGGTAACCATTTGTTTATCATGTTAACAAATGCAGGAAAGAGCAACTGATTTAAGTTGTAGCAAATATGGTTTAAGTTATGTAAGGGAGAATTTTGCACAGTGTTAGAGTGAGTTATTATGGGATCTAAGGAGAGAATGTAAAATCTCCTTCTTTGGAGGTCTTTAAAAATAGAATGAGTTCTCAACAGGTTGCCTGAAGATAGGGAAGTTGACTTAATAACTTTAATGGATCTTTTCAACCCCTTGATCCTTGGGATAGTAAAATTTTTCAGAAAGTAGATATGCTGCATAAGCTGCATAGACTATATTAAACTATCAAACGAGCTTCCTATTTGAAAATCAATTGTTGCATCTTAAAGTCTTTTTATACATTTGCAAAATTTGAAGATACTTTATATTCTCATCTTAAATCTTACCTTCTTCCTCCAATAGTGCTTTGAAAATTGAGTCCCCAAACGGTTGATTCCAAAGTGACTTGTCTTTGGAATTGTATTTGTGTTTTTGGATTTGAGTTGGGGTAAATGAAGAATTAATGTGGGATAGAAGATGATAGCACTGAAATAGAAGTCAAGAGCTTTGATTCTTGTTCTAGCTTGCCTATTGATAGGCTCCATTATTTTAGCTCCTTTAATTTTGGAAAGCAGTTGCTTCTTCATCAGTAAAACAAGGGTGTTGGATTATATATTTTGTGAAGTAATACCTTCAAATGAAAAAAAAATCCTATGCTTCTGTAAAAGTCAGTGTTCTGGCAGAAAATTCTCAGAAGCAGTGGGAAGTAAGGGAAGAAAACAAATACTAGCTAAGACATTATAGACATTTGAGACCAGCTGGTCCTCTTTAAAAATGCTCACCTTCTCCTTTTTCCTTTCTCCTTTCATACTGCACATCATATGCCATGATCACCTGCCTTCTACTACAGTTTATTACACTCAGTTCAATATTGTTTGGGTAATAATATGTCTGATACTCAAGGCTCACCTCATTATTCCCCATGGATTCAGGCCTTTTAAAGCAACTTCAATTTCAAATTTGACTGTCTCTGAGGAGAGTGTATAAAGCAAGATGTGTATCTTTCTTTACACTTTGGTCAAGGGTGGCCAAAACTTAATGGAGTGTGTCAACAAAAAAACTTGAAAACAGAGGAATATCAGGCATATCAGTGAATATTAAAAAAATAAATCAGAGGAGAAGTGGACAGAAATAGACTTGACACTTTCTTATCAACAGAGACTGTGTCCTGCATCACTAGATAGAAATTTTCTAACACTGAGCTAAGACCTTTGCTTCATATTTAAAAGATTTGTTTGAATTTTACACAAGTAGCCCAAGTGTTTGAATCTGCAGGACACTTATGGATTTCTGGTCTCCTGTCATCCCCTTTTTAAACCTTTATCTTTTGGCAAACAGATATATTAAATCTTAGGCAGTGTGATCTTGCTTGTTACGAAGTCAATGGGATGCATATTTCTCTTTGTGCTTTGTTTGGCCATCAAAGCCTTGACCTTTAGTTTCCATGCAGAGTTAACTCTACCTTTGCTTCTCCAAAGCTAAAAAAGCATAGAATTGTTCCTGGATGAAATGCTATCATCCATTTGCTTTAGGTTTGAGAGAAATTCAAATATAAAACATCACCATAGAACATTATTTCTTAAGTGTGGACGAATGGTGAAGTAATTATTAAACTGTGTCAGGTGAAGGCAATTCATGAGTTTATCTTTGGTACTTCTGTATTCCTTCCTTGTATCTTTGTTAACTCTCTTTGTCCTGATTTTTTCCTCTCAGGCATCCAACATGCTCATTCTCATTGTTCTTCACAGACATTAAATCTACTTTCAGAAAGAAAATTTCATACCAGCTCTTTACAGCTTAGTATGAATTTAAGACAGTATATTCGCTCTCCTGCAGGTATTTGCATTGTAAACCTGAGAGTAGAGGGAAAGCCCTTCCTAATGGAACATTAGTGGGGACTTTCTAGCATCTTTAAGACACCACAAACCGTAGCCCACTTGACTGTAAACTTGAGTTGGACCTGCAGCTGGGCATCTATTAGCACTAATTACTCCTTAGCCTCTAGCGAAATTGAGTCCAGTGACTCAAGTAAATAGGAGTGTGGGTGCCAACCCCCCAATTCTAACAATACTTAAGTCACGAGCTTCAAAGTTAGAGCCACTGTTCTTTCCCTCATTCCCTGTTGACTCCTACTACTTAATTTATCTTATGTCTGCCTGCCTTGTTAGACTGGAGCCCTTCCAGGACAGACACCACGTTTTACTCAGCTCTGGATCTCTAGGCCCAGCACAGTGTCTGGCTCATTGAAAACTCTTCCAGGCAAAAATTAGATTCCTGCAGTTCAAGTCTGCCAAGAGCCTCATTTCCCTAAAATGGCATGCCCAATTCTCCTACACCAAGGGTCTTTCCCCTGATTTCGTAGAACACTCACAGTGAAGGGAAATGTCTAAACCAGCCTGCCACAGGACAAACTCCACCAAACCCCAAACAATTGTTAGGCTATTTCAGAGCCAACTAGGAACTGGAGATAGAATAATTGCCTCTGCATCTAGCCTAGGGATCATTATCTTCTTCATGTTTCAAGAATGGAAGGACCTTTATAGAACAGTAGGAAAAACAACCTGTTTTTTAAAAATTATAGTTGATTTACAATGTTCTGTCAATTTCTGCTTGTATAGCAAAGCAATCCAGTTATACATATATACACGTTGCCATCACAAGTGATTGGATATAGTTTCCCATGCAATATAGCGGGACCTCATTGCTTATCCACTCCAAATGCAATAAAAAAAAAAACAGCCTGGTTTTATTTCAGCAGTGCATGATGCCAGGTATTTACTAGAGCAAATGCCACCCAAGGCCCAGAGGGTTAGCTGGAGCAGCTGATACCCTGTGCTGCTTTTTATAACTCTTCTTCCAAGCACCACGCTCTACATATGTCCCATTTCATCAGGTCACATCAACTTAGGTTGTGGCTAATACTGCACCTTTCTCCAAATTCATTACCATGTGGAATATTCTGTGTTTCTTAAAAATATGTTCCTTAAAAAATAAAGCGAGGGACGTTTCCCTGGTTCTTTGTGGAAGCAGTGACTATGCCACTTTTTTCAACTGCATGGCCTCTTTCCATCGAAAAGACACTGGAACTATCTGCCATCAGCAAGCTGTGAAATTATTAGGTTAAGAATGGAATATATAGTACAGACCTAAATTGTAAATAGAGTTGTGAAATAAGGTTGTGGTGGTGGTGAGTCTGCAAACTTGTGAAAATCATTTGCAAAGACACTAGCCATGAACGTGTTTTATTGTTTGTTTTTGTGGGTTTTTTTTTTAAAAGAGACCAGAGAGAAAGGGGGAATTCATTCTTTAAAGGATGTTTAAAATATTTATTCAGTATATTCAATATCTGTCATATACAGTACACTGCCTTGGCTCTTTAGGAAGGGTTATAAAAGATGCAAAGCCCAAACATCTTGGCGTTAAAGAGTGTATTATTTAGAAAGATTGTTAACTTTAAAATGCAAACAGCTGTCATTTCATTTGTTGAAAACATATTCTTCGTCAGAAACTGTGGCAAGTTTTTTTTTTTTTTTGTCTTTTTAGGGCTGCGCCCTTGGCATATGGAGGTTCCCAGGCTAGGGGTTGAATCACAGCTGTAGCGTCTGGCCTATGCCGTAGCAACTCAGGATCCGAGCCGCGTCTGGGACCTACACCACAGCTCACGGCCATGCCGAATCCATAACCCACTGAGTAAGGCCAGGGATCGAACCTTTGTCCTTTTGGATTATAGTCAGATTCATTTCCGCTGAGCCATGTGGGAACTCTGTGTATTTTTATATACTCAATATCAAGGGTCAGCAAACTATGGCCAAAGGGCCACGTATAAACCACCACCTGTTTTTGTAAATAAAGTTTTATTAAAACACAGCCACACCTAATTGTTTAAGTATTAGCTATGGTTCTTTTGTGCTACAGTGGCAGAGTTGAGTAGCTTTGATGGAGTTGAGACAGTCTGACCTGCAAAGCTAAAATACTTGCTCTCTGTGCATTACAGAAAATATTTGCTGACATCTGCTGTACATAATTCATCTCACAGGAATACTCAGAGGTAAATACGGTATTTCCCATTTTCCAACTAAGGTAACTGATGGTTATAGCTTATGTAACTTCATAAGAGGGAAAAACTTGGATTTAATTGTAGATTTGTCTGATTCCCAAAAATCTATGTTCTTATGCTACATTTGTATACAGAAGTAATCAAAATATAATGTAGGAATAAGTAAGAGCCTTACAGATTCAAAGAGACACTATTAATTACTAGAGTTCAGAGAAGGAGAGATTATTTTGAGCTTAGGGTGATAAAGATTCTGGAGAAGATCATATTTGACTACAAAAGCAAAAAATGCATCTGAGGAATTTTCTATCCCAAACTCAAGCCCCAGAAAAGTTCGCAGATGTTTAGTTAGAAGTAAAACTGAGATTAGAACCATTTTTCCATTCACTGGGCTCAAATTATGCTGTTAGTGACCATGCTGAGCTACTGAATTTGTGTGTGAGTGTGTGTGTGGTTAAATGCTATAGAATGGTATAATTATTTGAAATGAGAATTTGTATGTTATGCTCAGTGGTAATTGAACTAAAAGGCCTTCACTTCCTTTATAGAACCAATCAAAACCATATTTGTGCAGGTATTTAGACAATACCATCACCTACCCACCATCCTACCAAAATAAATATTGTTTGTGGAGAATTACAATTCTGAGACCTTGGGAACCACTGGCACTCTTACCAACTTTAAGATGGAAATAATAAACAAGAGACCAGAAAGGATAGCATTGATATACATCTTGCCCTGCAGAAGCAGGCAGCTCTAGGCCAGGAGAAAGATGGAGAAGGGAATAGGTGACAACCAAAGGAAGCTTACCTGATACTGTAGAGCACTTTGCCATTCTTTGAAATCCGAAGCAATTTGTTGTCAGTGGTGACATCATGGAAGTTGGCACCCTTCTCATTGGCAAAAAACAAATCTGGTTTCCAGATGGAGTCCAGCATCGATGGGTCCAAGTCCAGAGAATCATCAGGGTACTCGCTATATGCCAGCCGTGAATCATTCCACTGTTGTCTCAGAAAAATATTCACTCGGTAGTCCTACAGAAATGCCATGGGGAAGAGTTACTTATCACCCACTCTGGCTCATTTCATCCTCACTCTTCTCCCTGATTTGGTGCATGCAGTGTTGGTGTCTGAGTAAACAAGGCTCTTGTATGTCTTGGTCAAAATAAACCACCCAGTTCTATTAGGAGTTAGAACAGAGGGGGAAAGAAAGAACACTCAACCAAACCAGAACACTAATGGAAGAAGTTGAGTTGGTTGAATTTTTTAAGTTCATAGTTCTGGAAGGAAATAATACTAACTCAATCTGATTTTGTTGTAGAAAAAGCTAACGATGAGACAGAAGTCAGTCTGTGATGGCAGATTGTCCAATAAAACTAATTCATTTTCCAAATCAGAAATGACATGATCTCTATTTTCATTCTACTCAGATGCTCTGGGCAGAAGAAAACCCACTCTGTAATTTTGGTAGTGGAAATCTTATTATAAAACTCTGACGTGATGGGTCAATATTTTTAAATTCATCAACATCAATATTAACATGGTTCATGTTGACAAGATAATTCCCTTCCAGCTACTTACTTTTGAAATTCTTAAACATTTTATCATTTCTCTGAATGGGTTGTATCTATAGTAGTCGACTTGATGCTTCATCAAAATAGAGGTCTTTTTCATGTTTTCCTAATCTGAGCACATTTTGATAAAGGCATTCCTTCCTTGTGGGAGCCTCAGGTACACCTTCCAGTTATTCCCACTTGGCCTGGGAATTTTCTTCTGGACTAATGAATCATCTTGGGCCAGTAACTTCTCTCCAGAGGTTTTCTACTCAAAGGTCTTTAGGTTCATGCAACTGTTGTTTCGCTTGACAGAGCAGACCCAATAGAGTCTTCAACAGTATTGCGTAGTCAAGCAGGACTATGGTTCAGAACCAACAGTTGTCCATGTCTGCCACATGGTCATTTAGGCTGATATATTCTCATCCCATCTTTTTCTCTTTCCTTTTTTACCTTCATTTGTTTTGTCTCCACATCTTTGTTCTGGCATCTGCATTTGGGGTCATTGTTTACTCTTCTGTAATGGTGACCAATATGCCCTGATTTGCCTGAGAACTTCCCAGTTTTAGCCTCAGAAGTCCCACATTTAGGGAACCCACTCAGTCCTAGGAAAAATTTGGATGGTTGGTTACTCAGTCAAGGTGCAATGGAGACCACTACAGGATGGTCACTTTTGCTTAATCCTTTTAGAGCCTAAAGAAATAGCAATAACTAAGTTGTAAAACAGGGTGTATGGAAAAGAGTTTCAATCCAGTTCCTTCTACTTATTACAAAACTCTTCAAATTCCCATGACTTTTCAAATACAGCCATCCTGATGATCAGGCTGATAGAGTAGTTTAGAGGTGACTGTTCTTAGAAGGGAGTGCCCACTGTGGCCCTCAAGAATGCTAATAATCAATAGCCACTAGCTTCTGAAAGTCAGTCATCAAAACCCAGTGCATTTGGAAAAACAAATGTTAAAAGAAATAACCATAAGCTTCTACCTTGTACAATATAGGACTTTCTGACTTGGAAATTTTCATCAGTGGACTTTCTTTGGGATGATACCAGGTTGTGCAGCAAATTCCCACACCTAAGAGGGTACTATTGTGGGCCCAGCTGGGCTCCCATCCCATCCTATTTGTTCACTGGCTGCCCCCGTCTTCCATGAGTGAACCAAGAGAATGGCAGAACCTCAGCGTTCTCCCTATCATATATTTTGCATTTTTGGAATTGCCCAAAGGAACCAGAAGATTGTAACTGGAAAGAGAGGACCAGTTCAGTGTTTCATTGGCAACAGGAGTTCCTGGTAGCTTTGAAGTTTTGTGTGAGTAAAGAGTGGGAATGTGTGATTTGTGGAAAATCAAAACAGGGGCTAATGAAAATATAATCAATTTGCATATAAATGTGCACTGGATAGATCAACTGTGAGATTTTCTTAAGGTTTCCTGAAGGAAAAAAATGCAGTTTTGGCATTATGTGACACCTACCCCTTTTATTTCCCTTAGGGTGGGAACCAGTTATGCTTAATAAATTTTTTGTGTGGGGGTCTATGATCTTGTTTCAGTAGGAGGTAGGAAAGAAGAAGATGTCATCCCAGCCAGTTCTGGAGGTAGAGAAACTCTGACGTACAGGAAGTAATGATAGCTAGAAATAGCAAAGGTGAATGGGTTAAATTTCTGAGGCCATTGAGGCCCCCACACATGAAGGAATTATAGAATAGAAGAGGCCATGAAAAGCCAGTGAGCACTGGATATCAAAATCATCAGGAGACCATCATTGCAGGCCTCCCTTGAACCCGAGAATGGTTTAAAGATGCATATTGAGAGACGCTAGAGACCTTCGTGACATAAAGTATAAAAACAATGACCTTGTAAAAAAAATTCTTGGTAGTTCCCATTGTGGCTCAGCAGTAATGAATCCAACTAGTATCCATCAGAATGTGGGTTCAATCCCTGGCCTCGTTCAGTGGGTTAAGGATCCGGCATTGCTGTGAGCTGCATTGCAGATGTGGCTTGGATCTGGCATTACTGAGGCTGTGGTGTAGGCTGGCAGCTATAGCTCTGATTCATCCGCTAGCCTGGGAACTTCCATATGCCACAAGTGTGGCCCTAAAAAAAGCAAACAAAAATAAAATAAAAATTAAAAATCTCAATATAAATTTTCACAGCTAATGTACATCTTTTTTAAAAAATCTTTACCACAAGCATTTTTCTCCACTGTTTCCTGGTTTTCTATTTTGAATTTTATGTATAGAAAATAATAAAACAAATTATCGCAATATCAGAACTTTAAAAAGAGCACTGAACCTCTCATATCACAATAAAACCATTAAATGTCTAACAGTTAATTTAAAATATGTTAATTTTCCTATTTTTAAGCAAGAAGAAGCAGAAAAGAGAAGATATAATTTAGGTTACAATGACAGGAATTATCTGTAGTAACACTTTTATTTGATCTTTTGGAATTATTTGTCCTTTATAATGTATCAGAGTTAAAATTTTCTGTAATTTTGTTTATGATGATGATATAAATTATTCCAAAATAAATGACAATCCTTAAAACTTTTAAGAGTAGAAAAGAACACCCAAGGATATAGAGAAGTAGATAGCAAAGAAAAGATTTTCTGGGCTGGGTCTCTCTAATTCTTTCATTTCACTCTCATTTTTAATGTAGGGTAAACATATGATACGTGTAATTTATCATCTCTGTTTTTTACAGATAGGTTTATTCTCTCAAGATATTCCAGACCACGGGAGATAGTTACATTGTCCTGTAGCCTTTCTTTGTCTTATTTTTGCTCCTAGGTTTAATGAAATATTAAAGGAGAAATAAATATTGAGAGACATGCTTAAGAGCAGACTGATTTTGCTTTTACACTGCCTTCTCTCTCCAGAGACAAATTCTACTTCAAATAAATGGCATATTTCCTTGTGTTACATTTTTTTTCCTATGGTTGACTCTCTGGGTAGTGGATTAGGTAATGGAAACATTCAAATTAAAAAATGTGTTTGTGTGTATGTGTGAGTGTGTGTGTAAATACACGTTTTTTATTTTTTAAAAAACCATGTGTAAGTCATAGAATCGTCATTATATTCTTAACAGGTAATATAACTATCTACATTCCATACTAATATTTCATATCAAATTTAGAATTTATAAAGTTTCACTTTTTCTGTTATCTTCTAATGCTATATCCATGCTGCAAAGAAAGTTTCCTTAAATTGAATTATTTTGGTACTGTTATATTTAGTTTAGCATTTGTAGATAGAGATTGCCACTCTGTCTCATACATATTCTTATTAAACTTTACCGTTACTCTCTCTTTATATGTATTATTTTTCGACCCAGTTATGTTATAGTTATCAGAGACAAAGATATGCTATGTGGAGTTCCCACAGGGCCTAAATGGCACTTTGGTTTTAAAGTCTAGCTACACTACAGTAAAGTTTTCATTATCTTGAGTCTGTTCAGGCTTTGCATATGTGAACTTAGCTTTGAATTTGAAATTATGGAAGGGGGACAGTTGCTTTATGATGAATTCAGGTTTTAACATTGCGTTGTTAATTTAGAGACCAAGATCATCTTATATCTCAGATTGACAAAATGCCAGGTAGATTCTTGGTTCTTCCTTAAGTCATAAATAAGAAATTTAGCTCCTTGCTATTCCCAGTAAGTTAGCATCTCCTTATGAGTTGCATATGTAGCTGTAGAATGAAAGGGAGCCCAGAGTGTCATTTCTGCAGTTACAGTATGGTATACATTCTCCTAAGGGGCTAGCTATCTACCTCTTGTCCAGCTCCTCAGGAATGTGATTTCAGATCACAGATAAAACAACTTTTCACCCTGCACCAGTAACCAGCAGAACATGTGGAATTTGGAGAAGAGTTTGGGGAGCTGGAATCATATCCTGGAGAGGCTCTGTGGACACTTTCAGCTCTTTCTAACCCCTTCCCCTATTGCAATCTATTACATGAGGATAAGGTCAGAATCTGCTGCTGTGGCATGGGTAGTGAGTGGTTGGTCCAGCACCACAGGTCCAAATCACACTCTTTTCACCCACATCCTTCCAGGTAGTCATTTGGAAGCTTTGAGCTTCTGCATTTTCTGATGTCCCAGCCTTGGGCTGAGCTGCATGCAAAAGGCAGGCAAATACTCTTGACCTTTACAGACATGATTAATATTCCCAAACTATGCCTTTATATTAGGAAAGAGGGGTTGCAGATATACTCCTCATCCTGTGAAGTCACTTGCCATCACTGGATAAAGAAAAAGGGGAAAGAAAGAAAAGGAAATCAACAGATCCCCATGACTCTTCGTGAACAAAAGTGTATATTTTGAAATGATGTGTATGATATTAATGATCCACGAAATATTCCTTAGAATAGCACAAATATGTTGTCCTGTGAACCCACATCTTCAACACCAACGTATTAAAGGAATGAGAGGCAACATTGGGTCTGTGAGTAAAATTTTGTGGGCAGTTCATACCAACAATAATTTAGTGGTATTTCATCAAACCTAAGATGATAGACTGGATAGCACTAAAAGAAAGTTGTGTTGACTTCTTAAAACAGGTAATTATTGCCTCTTATTTAGAAACAAAAAAACCATCCACACCAAATCCTTTCCATAATACTATCAGGGTCATGGAGTAGGAGTGGGACATGAGGGCAGAGAGGAAAATCATCATGTTTAGAAATTCAAAAATCTAAGGCAGTCTTGGCAAAATTCACTCCCCAAAACACAGAGAAACAAAAACTATTATCCCCCTCCTCACTGGCTAATCAGTGTCCTCAATGACTACATACATTACTGTGCAGAAAAGCTAAGGGTCTGATATTTTGATTCAAGCTAAAGACAGTTCAGGGGAGAATCTGGTTCTCTTTAACTTTTTGACCATTTTTTTTGGAGCCACATTTTGTGTGTTGTATTCATGGAAGATAGAATGTCAGGGTTTGAGTAAAGGAAGCTCATGCTGTGATGACACCTGCATTGTACACCAGGTGGATTCCCAGGCAGGACCCTAAGGGGTCTAGGAAGGTAAGATCTTTTCAAGGTGGATCTCAGATTTGGCAACCTATGATCGGTGGGTCAAATTTGGCTACAGTCTGTGTTTATAATTAGAAGATTTTTTTTTTTTTGGAGTACAGTCACACCCATTGGCTTACTATTGTTTATGGCTGCTTTTATGCCAAAAAAAAAAAAAACAATTAAGTACTTGTGACAGAGACTGGTCCTCAAAATATTGTTTTCTGTCTTTTTACAGAAAAAAAAAAAAAAACCTTGCCTGTCCCTACCCTACGTGATATGAGGATTTATTCTTTGAATTCAGCATGGTAAAGTTTCAAAAAAATTTTTTGAGTTTCACACAAAAGCCATAATTGAAGAAAGTAAAAGATAATTTTCAAAGCCAAATTCAGTTTGTCATTACATCAGAAGCTGAGGAATAAAAGCGGCACAATACATGCCAGTCTTCTCATCATGCCATTCAGTCTGTCTCATACAGCAGGATAGACAGGCCATTGATATTACACTTGGGCAATGATTTCCACATTTTCTCATAGGAAACATGACAAAGGACACCTTAATAAGTGGCTAGGAAGCACCTAAGCAGCCCATTTATTCAATACCTTCAGTAGCTTTTAAAGATATAGGAAAACAATATCCATGAGAAAAAGAACGTATATGTATATGTACGACTGGGTCACTTTGCTGTACAGCAGAAATTGGCACAACATTGTAAATCAACTGAAAATTTTTTTGAAAAGAATATCTATAGTTTTCGTTTTCATCTCCTTAAATGTTTAGTTTTTCCTTGCTTTAATGAACATTGAAAAGGTGTACATTTACATTTTTGATTGAGGATAAAATGCAATGAGGAGATTTAATCAAAGCAACTTAGGGGTCTAATTAATGCAATCAGCATTAGGTCGTGCAAATATTGTCATTGAATGCCATCGTGTAAAGCTGGTGATAGTGAGTTGGGCGGGTGGGAAGATTTGCCCCTCTGTTATCAGGATGAAACCAAGAGGGGAGAGACAGAAACTGAATGCCAAGTCCAGAGTTGAGTTATTCTTTCCCTGTTCAGCTTTTCTTATGACTCATTTAATAACCCTATCAAAACGGTCCTATTTGGGTAAAATTCTTTATTTTTTATTTCTTGTTTTTTGTTGTTGTTGTCTTTTCTAGGGCTGGATCCCTGGCATGCGGAGGTTCCCAGGCTAGGAGGTCTAATCGTAGCTGTAGCCTCCGGCTTATGCCAGAGCCACAGCAACGCCAGATCCGAGCTGAATCTGCGACCTACACCAGAGCTCATGACAACGCCAGATCCTTAACCCACTGAGTGAGGCCAGGGATCGAACCTGCAACCTCATGGTTCCTAGTCAGACTCATTAACCACTGAGCCTCGACAGGAACTCAGAATTTGGGTAAAATTCTTAAGGCACTACATCTTTTCAAAAACTCAAAAGTCTCATTTCTGGACAGTGCTGTGTTAGAATAATATTAAAATGGGTAGTAGAGTTGCATTAAGTCTGACTCGCCAGCAGAAAGGAATAGTAAAAGTACATTATTCTTTCCTAACATCAGGGGCACCAAAAAGTACAGTAATTTGTTAAACATGATCCTAGTAGCCTAAAAGAATTCATAAAAACAGGGGAACGCTATTTTTTACTTTTCGGTGGAATTATGCTCATTATTTCACTTCCTGAGTATGTCTAGGACATCAGCCACCATAGCACTTAGTCAAGTTCAACTGTATTTTATTTTGATCCAATCTAATAATATGGCTGTATACTTTACAGTCATGAAAATTAGACCCAGCCAATTGACTTAGGACTTAAATTGTATGGGTACCAAGAAAATATTTCACCCAAAACATAATTTCCATGCTATAGCCTAGTACTGTAGGGCTACTGATTTAATAGGCTGTGCTATAGGCAACAATACCACCTTGCCATTAATAAGAAATCTTGGTGGATTTTATAATGTCCAAATCTTCACATATATGTGAAACATGTCTCCACATAGATTATGATGAGTTTTAATTTTATGTTTATGGGTTTGGGTTTTGGGGTTTTTGTTTTTTTTTTTTTGGTTTATTTGGTTTTTTTGTTTGTTTTTGGAAAAGCCATGCATGTGATGTAATTGCTGTGGACTTGGAACAACTTTCTATTGCCACCAAATTGTGTGTATGTTTAATGTAGCATATCCAAGGCTTGATTATGTTAAAACTTCCATTATATGAAAAATATCTCCTGAACTTTGATATTTGTATTTCTTAAACATTGGAGGTGCAAATATTTAAATATCCTTAACTGCAACATGCTTGTTACCGATAATTCCACCTAAATCTAATGAAACATGTTTGCAAAATATGTCTGGTGTTAGGGATGAAAGATTATTGAATTTTAAGTAATGAACTCTTGCTATTGACTTTCTAAGGTGAAAGAGTATAACTAATTGCTTTCTAAAGGTGAATGAATTTGGAAGTTGGCACTCAGTAAATGTCCCACAAATAGACAACAGTGCTCTTTGGTCACATATCCCATTCCTTCACACGATGGCTTCAATGCTCAGTCCCACTCACCATTGTAGTTTCTGCTATTGACCCAAAGCTGTTGATAAATATGTTGCAGGTAACATTTACAGGAGGCCCTGCAAGTTGAACAATAAATAGAAAATTTGACAGGTTGTGTTCATGGCATAATCAAGTCACGTTTTTGTCTTGCCAGTGGCATTTTAGCACTTACCATGGTGGTTTCTGTGACTGATCCAAAACTGTTGATAAAAATATTGCAAGTAACGTTTACTGGAGGACCTGCAGAATGCAATAAGAATGTTGCAATAGACATTGAAGCAAAAATACAGCTCCATTAACATCTGTGCAGATGACTAGAGATGTAAACAAAATTAAAATGATGGTGAAATTGCAAAAAAAAAAAAAGTTTTTCCCAGAGGGGTTCACAGTGGTAACATTTCCACTAGCATTTCAAGTCGACAGTTAAGCAATGACAACTTACCCTAAAGAGTTTTGGATTTGGAAAATGTAAGCTGAATATTATTAAACAGAATTCATTGTCAATAGTTGTTATCAAAATAGCCTTTTGGGTGGGTGGATTTCTTTGACCTTAGGCTCATCTACCTTGTAGATGTCAACAGTGGATGCCATGGTGATGAAATAGCCTGGGTCATGAGTTCCCAAGAAGCTGTATTTTTGAACTGCGGATGGATCAGAGACATCCACGTCCTTTTGTGGGATAACCTTTAAATCGGTGGGTCTAGTTTGATTCTCTTGATACCTCTGAATTTACCCCATTCCTTATTTCTTGTGGCCCCCAATGAAAAATGATGCACAGAAATGCAAAAACAAAGACAATTGGCTCCTCTTAAGAAATATAGCATGTCAATGTCCAGATGATTGCCTCAATAAATATAGTATAGAGTGAGGTTTATAAATCCTAGATGTGCTTTGAACAAAGAGCTTGCTTTTCCCTCCAGAGACCTAGGGTCTAATTCTGTTTTCCTCTTGCCCTTTCTCTCTCACCCAAGCACTAGCCAAACCCCACTCTGCTTAGCTTCAGAGATCAGATAAATTAGATGTGTTCAAGAAGGCATGACCTCAGACTCTTTGCTCTTTGTAAGTGGGTAAATCACTTTCCAATGACTTCTAGTTTCATGTTTTGCTGGGCAGTATGTTTACTGCACTCATGTAGTTTCCCCATCATGCTTTCTGAGTTAAGAACATACTGCCATGAACCATCCATTCAGCCTCTGCTTTCCCCTATGGAAATGTGTCTCTCTTCAGTTGACAAAGGCTCAGCAACCTGGTGCAAGCTACGCCCCATTTGGCTCTGTACCCAACAAGCTGGAAGGATCTGAATGAGGAGGAGTTTGGCTTGAGGCCTCTCTCAAAGGCTGGTAGTAAAATACAGCTGTGACAGCACTTGAATGCCGTGGTTTTACTGCTACAAGTCCACGTTGCATTCTCAAAATGATGAAACTTGGGCAAAGCAGCTAATTTAAATCCCGAGGCAGAGACTTTTGGTAAAAGAAGGAGCAGGAATTTTGGTAAAAGAGATGTATTAAGCTGTTTGTTTGTTTTTAAATAACGAGCTTTCCTGTTTAATTGTGTTTATTTTTTTAAGTGTTTGCAGGCATGGAATCATAGGCACCACCATATTACCAAAACATTTTTCAGCCTACGTCTTTTTAGTTCATCCCCCTGTTATTCAGCATCTGCCAACCTGACTTCTTTTCCATGGTCACTTGCTACTCTGCTTGGTCTTATTTTTCCTCTTTTGGTTGCTCAAAACAAAAACAAACAACAAAGGGACTCTTTCTTGGCCATAGAATTCTATTCTATAACAAAATTTCCTGCTAATAAGAAATAAATTAGACAAGGTAGAGGCAAGTCATGAGGAATCGTGTATCTTTCCTTTTTTCTTCACAATAAAATACTTCCTTTTAGATGGTTAGATTCAGGATGGAAAACTTTCATGAATTTTTATGTGCAAGATAGAAAGTGAATGATGTGAAGAAAGAAACAGAAAAGAAAAATGTCATTTTAACAGGAGGAATTTGAAAATCTAAATATAGGTTGTCTTGTACTATACATTATCTGTGTGTCTGGCTTCCCCAACTGGCTTGGAACCAATTAAAAGGCTGGGTCATACCATCACATAGCTATTTTTATCCTTCCCAATAAATGGCAGTATGAGTATATTGCTAGAACTCAAAATATTTTTTAACCTACTACATATTGACATACTGTACTGAGCATGTCAAAAAATTATCTAGTTTAATGCTCACAAAAGAGGAATTGTTTTACAGCTCCAATAAATATTTTCAGATGAGGAAACTGGGGGTTAGAGAGGTTAAGTAACTTGCTCAAAGTCATGCTACAGTAATTAGAAAAGCTGAGACTCAATGTCTCATCATTCTGATTCCAAAACCAAAACTTTTTTTCTTCTTTTTTTCTTTTTTTTGGGGAGGGGCCACACCTGCAGCATACGGAAGTTCCTAGGCTAGGGGTTGAATCAGAGCTACAGCTGCCAGCCTACACCACAGCCACTGCAATGCAGCATCCAAGTACACCACAGGTCACAGCAACGCCAGATCACCAACCCACTGAGCGAGGCCAGGGATTGAGCCCACATCCTCATGGATACTAGTTAGATTCGTTTCTGCTATACCACAACAGGAACTCCCCCAAAACCTAAACTTTTCAACACTTTGCTGCACTAGATTCATTTGAGTAATAACCTCTCTTCTTCTGACCTTCCAACCGTGGTATTTCCCCTTGGCTTGTATGTTTCTAGGATAATTTGATACTTTACATCTAATTGCTTCAAACTTGGGTATTGCTTCAAGGTTCATTTGCATTTGGATATAAAACCTTGGTAAGAAAAAATAGGGTTTTTTTGATATGGGGTTATCACATGCATATAATAAGCGCTCACACATATTAAAACCTCACTGCTTGACAGTGAGTGCCTTCTTTCGTTCTTCAGTAATTAAATGCTACCATGTCCCCCATTTTATAGATGAGGAAACTGAGGCACAAAAAGAATTCGTTATTTTTCTCAACGTCGCAGAGTTTATAAGAGGCAGAAACTACCTAACTTTAGGGACACTTTTTAAAACTACAGGGTTAAAATGCCTGAGACCAGTAGAATTATCCTAATGATAGAGGTTACCTAAATATGGGACTACGCCTGCAAGTTCTTTGGGTTAAGTGATAGAATTGTTTTTCAGTTTTGAGAGTTACCCTCTTATGTGCCAGCACAACCTTCCCTCTGTGTTTTAGCCTAATAATCTGCTAAGGTATTCTAATTAACAGGGGCACATTCTTAGGTATGTTCACCTGCAAATGAATGTATTCTATAAACTGCAAAAAGAGTTAACACTAGTTAACTTCATCTAATTAGTTTATCAGCAAAGATGTTCCAAAGTGAATTGGATGAGAGTTTGGGAGGAATTATGTAGATATCTAATCTTTTATATCATTATTCTCTCTCCTTCATTTCCTTCCTTTCTTGTCTTCTCTCTCCCATCTTCCCTCTCTTCCTCTTTCCCTTTCTCTCTCCCTCTCTTTCCTCCTTTATTTTTTGCCCTATTATGAGAAAGAACAGTATTGCCATAACCAAGTATGTAACTCATAAATAAATGGAAGTAAAAAATATGTTTGGAATGCCTTTAAGTATTTGGAAAAATGACTCCCCTCCCTGACTCCCAGCACAAAGTGTGACAAGCCCCATCCCATACTGATCCTCTTTGTTACTCTATATCTCTCAGATTATCTTCTTTGGAGTAAGGTATTTGTTTTGGTAGCCCAAGTAAAAGTATGATTATGCTACTTGAGAGGGATAATAAAGGTATTGGTTATTGCTCATTAACATCCTCAGTTTTGGATCAGTTGATCAAATTGATGTTAATAGGGAATAGGATCACTGTGCATAAGGCATCCAACTCTTGTATCCTCTGCTACTCAAACTGTGGTTTGGAAGATAAGCAGAACCAGCACCACCTGGGGCCCTAACGGTCCCAGAAACTCAGGCCCCATTCAAGTCCTGCTGAAGTTGTCTACTTTAACAAGGGGAATTTGTTCCTAAAGATCATTTTTCTCCCTTTCAATATCACGATCATTACTTTGTTTCAGTCTTTCACGAGTTTTTCTTGAGATGTTAGCTATAGTCCATTTAATAAAACTTCTAAGGTCAAATAAGTTCAGAAAACTGTTGAATAAGGTTAGGCAAATTTCTTTAATGTAGGCTTCCCCAAAGTTGTGCAACCATCACCACTATCTATTTCTAAACTTTTCCTTCACTTCAGACAGACTTTGTAACCATTAAGCAATAATGCCCCATACTCCTCTCTCTCCACCCCCTGGTAACTTCTAATCTACTTTGTGTCTCTATAAATTTGTCTTTTCAAGACATTTTATTTAAGTAGAATCATACAATATTTGTCCTTTGTGTCTGGTTTCTTTCACTTAGCATAATATTTTCAGGGTTCATCTGTATTGTAACATGTATCAGAACTTTTTATAGCCTAATAATAATAATCCATTGTAGGTATATACTTCATGTTCATTCTTTGATTGATGGACCCTTGTGTCTTTTTCAGCTTTTGGCTATTTGAGTAATGTTACAATGAAATATTTGAGTTTCTCCTTTCAGTTCTTCTGGATGTATACCTAGGAGTGAAATTGCTGGATCCTATGCTAATTACATGTTTAACTTTTTAAGGATTTGCCATGCTGTTTTCCGCATTAGCCACATCATTTTACATTGACACAGGCATTGTATAAGACTTCGAATTTTTCCACATTTTCATTAACACTTTCCATTTTTTGGTAATAGCTGTCCTAGTAGTTGTAAAGTGGTTTTGAATTTCTAATCCCTAATGACTAATGACTTTGAGCATCTTTTCTTGTGATTATTCATTACCTTCTTTGGAGAAAAGTCTTTAGGTCCTTTGTCCATTTTTGTATTGGGTGGATTGTGTTGTTAAATTGCAGTAGTTCTTTATATATTCTGGGTATTAAACCCTTATCATATATATAATTTTTAAATATTTTCTCCCATTCTGTATTGTCTTTACTCTTTCCTGAGAATGTCCTTTGATAACCCAAAAGTTTTTAGTATTGATGAAGTCCAACTTACCTATTTTTTCTTTTGTTGCTTGTACTTTGGTGTCATCAAAACCAACCAACCAGTCACCTGGCATATCCATTGTCATAAAGATTTACCCCTATTTTCTTTTAATTAAGAGTTTTATGTTTTCACCCCTTATATTTCAGATGTTGATTCATTTTGAGGTAATTTTTGTCTATGGTGTGAGATAGAGATTCAACTTCATTCTTTCACATGTGGAAATCCAGTGACCTAGCAGTGTTTGTTGGAAGACTGGTCTTTCCCTTATTGAATGGACTTGCCACCCTTGTCAAAATCAGCTGGCCATAGATATATGGACTCTCAATTATATTCCATTGGTCCATGTGTTTATGCTTATATCTATACCACACTGTTTTGATTACTGTTGCTTTGTTGTAAATTTTGAAATCAGGAATTGTGAACCCTTCTACTTTGTCTTTTCTTTCAAAATTGTTTTGGCTCTTCAGAGCCCCTTGCAACTTCATATGAACTTGAGGATTGGCTTTTTTACTTCTACCAAAAAAAGGCTATTGGAATTGTTATAGGAGTTATACTGAATTATAGATTGCTTTGGGTAGTATTGATGCCTTATCAAAATTAAGTATTTCTACCCATGAACATGTTGTGTCTATTTATTTGTCTTCTTTAATTTCTTTCAGACATGTTTTGTGATTTTCAGTATATAAATCTTTCAAATTCTTGGTTTAATTTATTCATAGATAATTTATTCTTTTAGATTCTATTATAAATAGAATTCTTTTCTTTACTTTTCAGATTGTTCATTGCAGTTGTATAGAAATACAGCTGATTTTTGTATAGCACACAACTGTATGCTGCAGTTTTATAAAATTCATTTATTAGCTCTACTAGTTTTCATTTGGATTATTTGAGGTTTTGAATATATAAGACCATGGCATCTGCGAGTGGGGATAGTTTTACTTCTTCCTTTCAAATTTAGACACCTTTTATTTTTCTTATCTAATTGCTCTAGTAAAAACTGCCAATTACATGTCAAATAGCAGTGGTAAAATCAAGCATCCTTGTCTTGTTCTTGATCTCGGGGAGAAAGCATTTAGTCTTTTACCATTTAGTATGCCACTTGTAAATGGCATATAGCTGAATCATGTTGTTAGTTTTGAATTTTTCATAAGTATCCTTTATTGTGTTGAAGAAATTCCCTTCTATTCCTAGTTTTCTGAGTGGTTTCCTTTTTTATTGTGAAAAGACGTTGGACTTTGTCAACTGCCTTTTTAACATCAAATGAGATTATCATGTATTTTCTTTCCTTCATTCTATTAATGTGGTATATAGCTTTGATCAATTTAATTATATTGAACCACCTTTGCAGTTCTAGGATAAATCTCGATTGATCATGATGTATACTCCTTTTACTGTGCTCTTGGATTTGTTGTGAAGATATTTTATTGAGGATTTTTGCATCTATATTCACAATGGTTATTGGTCTGTGATTTTCTTTTCTTGGGGTATATTTATGTCTTTGGTGGCAAGGTAATGTTGACCTCATAGAATGTGTTAAGATGTATTCTCTCCTCTTTAATTTCTTGGAAGAGTTTGAGAAGGATTGGTGTTAATTCTTCCTTAAATATTTGGAAGATTTCACCAGTGAAGCCATCTGGTCCTGAACTTTGTTAGAAGGTTTTTGATTATTCTTTCAATTTCTTTACTTGTTATAGATCCAAGATTTTTCTGTTTCATCTTGAGTCAGTTTAAGTAATTTATGTGTTTCTAAGCATTTGTCCGTTTTATCTATGTCATCTAATTTGTTTACAATCTTCTAATTCTTTTTACTTCTGTAAGGTCAGTAGATTTTAGTTTTTTGAATCTTCTGTCTCTGACCATCTATCTAAAGGTTTGTAATTTTTGTTGATCTCTTAAAAGAACTAACTCATTTTTGTTGTGTCTAATTGCTTTTCTATTTTATTTTTTATCTTTCTCTACTTTGATCTTTATTATTTGTTTTCTCTGATAGCTTTGGGTTTAGTTTGTTTTTCTAGTTCTTTAAGGTGTGATATTAGGATATTGATTTTGAGATCTTTCTTCTTTTATAACACAACTATTTACATTATAAATTTCCCTCTGAATACTGCTATCACTGTATCCCATAAGTTTTGATAATGTTGTGTTTTTGTTTTCATTCTTTTCTAATTTCCCTTGTGATTTCTTCTTTGACCCATTGGTGTATAATAGTGTGTTGATTTCCAACTATTTGTGAACTTTGTGGTTTTTCCTTTTATTACTGACTTTTACCTTCTTTCTACTATGTTTGTCATGATTTTAATCTTTTAAAGTGCATTAAGATTTATTTTGTAGCCCAATATGTGATATATCCTGGAGAATGTTGCATGTAGAGTTGAAAAGAACCTGTATTCTGCTATTATTGGGTGGAGCATTCTTTATATATTATAAGGTCTAGTTGGTTTATAGTGTTGTTCAGATCCCATATTTCCTTACTGATCTCTGTATTAATGTTCTTTCCATTACTGAAAATGGTGTATTAAAATCTCCAACTGGAGTTCCTATTGTGGTGCAGCAGAAATGAATCTGACCAGTAACCATGAGGTTGCATGTTTTATCCCTGGCCTCGCTTAGTGAGTTAAGTAAGGATCTGGCATTGCCATGAACTGTGGTGTAGTCACAGGTGCGGCTCGGATTCTGCATTGCTGTGGCTGTGGTGTAGGCCAGCAGTGGTAGCTCTGATTCAACTCCTAGCCTGAGAACCTCCATATGCTGCAGGTGTGGCCCTAAAAAGCAAAAATAAATGAATAAATAAAAATAAAATCTCCAACTATTACTGTAGAAGTATTATTTTTTTCCATCAATTCTATCAAGCCTTGCTTCATATATTTTGGGGCTCTGTTGTTTGGTGCATATATTTTTAGGATTTTTATATCATCTTGATGATTTGATCTTTTTATCAATACGTTGTCATTCTTTGCCTTTTTAAAGAGATTTTAACTTAAAGTCTCTTTTCCCTGATGTTACTATAACCACCTCAGCTCTCTTGTGGTTGCTCTTTGTATAAAATATCTTTTTCCATCCTCTCACAGTCAATTGACATGTGTCTTTGGATCTCAAGTGAGTCTCCTTTAGACAGCATATAGTTGGATCATAGTTTGTTTTATCTATACTTCATGTCTATGTCTTTTGATTGAAGAGTTTTGTCCATTTACATATAAATAATTACTGATAAGGAATGACTTCTACCATTTGTATTTGATGTCTGCATATTTTATTTTTTGTTTCTCCTTTTGTCTATTTCTACTCTCTTTTGTGTTTAGTTGAATTTTTCTGTAGTGAACCATGTAGATTCTCTTTTATTTCAAATAAATGTACTTTTTAGTTATTTGTGGTTACTATGGGGATTACATTTAACATGTTAAATTTATAATAATCTAGTTTGACTTGATACCAACTTAACTTCTATAACATACAGAAACTCTACTCCTATATAGGTACATCCTTCTCCTTTTATTTTTTTTTTTGTCACAAATTATATCTTTTTTTTAATTGTATTCCCAATTGTATAGATTAATAACTTTTTAATGTATTTGTCTTTTAAATCTTGTAGGAGACAAAAATTGGAATTACAAACCAAACTGTTTTTATATTTGCCAGTGTATCTACCTTTAGCAGAGATCTTTATTTCTTTATTAGGCTTTGAGTTACTATATAGCATCCTTTAACTTCAGTCTGAAGGACTTCCTTTACCATTTCCTGTAGGCCAAGTCTGGTTGTAATGAACTCTCTCAGTATTTTTAATCTGGAAGTGTCTTAAGTTATCTTTCCTTTATGAAAGATAGTTTTGGTGAATATAAACTCTCAGCTTCCTTTTTTTGTTTTTGGCTTTTTTGAGGCCATTCCCATGGCGTATGGAGGTTCCCAGGCTAGGAGTCAAACAGAGCTGTAGCTGCCGGCCTACACCACAGCCATAGCAATATAGGATCCAAGCTGCATCTGTGACCTACACCACAGCTCATGGCAACACCGGATCCTTAACCCACTGAGCAAGGCCAGGGATCAAACCTGCAACCTCATGGGTCCTAGTTGGATTCATTTCCATTGCATTTCCAGTGCACCATGACCAGCTACCTTTTCTTTCAACACTCTAAATATATCATCCCTTGCCTACTGGCCTCCAAGGTTTTTTCTGAGAGACGAGTTAATAATTTTATTGGGCACCCCCTATAAGTAAGTAGTTGCTTTTTTCTTGTTGTTTCAAAATTTCTTTCAATGTCTTTGGCTTTTAACGGTTTGATTATAGTGTTTCTTAGTGTGCATCCCTTTGGGTTTTCCTACTTGAAGTTCATCGAGTATTTTGGATTTTTAGATATATCTCTTTCATCAAATTTAGGAAGCCATTATTCAAATATTCAGGGAGTCTTCAGAGATTCTTCCCACCCCTTTCTCAGTCTCAGAAAGTGTATGATGATCTGTTTCCCTTTAGGCTCTGTTCAGTTTTGTTTATTCTTTTTCTTTTATGCTCCCCAAACTCAATAATTCAATTGCCCCATCTTCATTCTTTATTCTGCTTGATCATATCTGCTATTAACCTCTTCTAGCAAATTTTCTATTTCTGTTTTGTTTTACTTTTCAGCTCTAGAACTTTTCTTTGGTTCCTTTTTATAATTTTATCTCCTTATTGATAATCTCATTTTATTGATACACTTTTTTTTTGGGGGTCTTTTTAGGGCCGCTCCCATGGCATATGGAGGTTCCCAGGCTAGGGGTCAAATCAGAGCTGTAGCTTCCGGCCTATAGCAGAACCACAGCAACGCAGGATCTGAGTCATGTCTGTGACCTACACCACAGCTCACGGCAATGCGGGATCCTTAACCCACTGAGCAAGGCCAGGGATCGACCCTGCAACCTCATCGTTCCTAGTCAGATTTGTTAACCACTGAGCCATGACAGGAACTCCGATACAACACTTTTTTGATTGCCTTTTATTTTTTGTACTTGTTTTCCTTTAGATATTTACACATATTTAAGACATTTATTTTAAAGGCTTTGTCTAGTAAGTCCAATGTCTGTTTTGGACTTGCTGGGGGTTTTTTTGTTTTTTGTTTTTGTCTTTTTCCTATTTCTTGGGCCACTCCCGCGGCATATGGAGATTCCCAGGCTAGGAGTCTAATCAGAGCTGTAGCCACTGGCCTACGCCAGAGCCACAGCAACGCAGGATCCGAGCTGACCTCTGCAACCTACACCATAGCTCATGGCAATGCTGGATCATTAACCCACTGAGCAAGAGCAGGAACCGAACCTGCAACCTCATGGTTCCTAGTCGGATTCGTTAACCACTGCACCACGACGGGAACTCCCTGTTTTGTTTTGTTTTGTTTTTTGTCTTTTTGCTATTTCTTTGGGCCTGCTTCCACGGCATATGGAGGTTCCCAGGCTAGGGGTCGAGTCGGAGCTGTAGCCCCTACGCCACAGCCATAGCAACTCGGGATCTGAGCCGCGTCTGCAACCTACACCACAGCTCACGGCAACGCCGGATCGTTAACCCACTGAGCAAGGGCAGGGACCAAACCCGCAACCTCATGGTTCCTAGTCGGATTCGTTAACCACTGCACCACGACGGGAACTCCCTTGTTTTGTTTTTTAATGAGAGTTGCAACGTTTATTTCAGGTTCTCTCTTTTGTGTGTGTGTGTGTGTGTGTGTGTTTTCTTTTTTGCCACACAGGCAGTATGTGGGAATTCCTGGGCCAGGGATTGAACCTACGCCGCACAGCAGCAACCAGAGCCACAGCAGTGAGAACGCAGGAGCCTCAACCTGCTAGACCATCAGAGAACTCTCTGTTTTGTTTTTTGTTGTTGTTGTTGTTTTACCTTCAACTAAGACATACTTCCCTATTTCTTTATATGCTTTGTGATTTTTGTTGATAATTAAACATTTGACTATTATAACTGATAACTCTGGAAATTAGATTATCTCCCTTCACTCAGAGTTTGCTGGATGTTTTGATTGTTGAAAGCTATAGCAGGCCATCTGTTTGGTGACTTTCCCACACTATATAATCTCTGTTTCTCAGCTTATGTTCAGCTAAGGTTTTGACAGACATTTTCTTGAATGCCAAGTGCAAAAAAACCAACCAACCAACCAAGCAAACAAAAAACACCTTTCCCAGTTTTTGTAGACTGTCCTTGTTTTGAGGCTTTCCTTTAGTACTTAGACATTCTTGAACTGAACCTAGGGGTCAGCTCAAGTTGAAATCTTAGGATCTGCTTAGGTCCTTTCTGAGCATGCATCTTGCCTTGAGAATGCATAATTCTTTCTAGATTTTCCTGCATGCATGGCTCATTTTGAATTTCCTAATTTCTCTAAGAAACCCTCTGCAGGTTTTGCTGGCTTTAGATGATCTTTTTTATGTTTCAACTGTAGTCTTTTACTCCAGACATCTGAAGGTTTTTTGTTTTGTTTTTATTGTTTTGGTTTTGGTTTTGGTTTTGTTTGTTTTGTTTTGCAGTGTTTTGCTCATTTCCTACCATTTTTCTATCCTGAGTTCCACCAGAGTAGGTACAACAAAGATGAGCACTCTTATGGGCTGAATTGTGTCCCCCCCCCCCAAAAAAAATTCATATTTTGAAATGCTGACCACCAGTAGCTCAGAATGTAACTATTTGGAGATAGGGTCTTTAAAGACGTGCTTAAGATCAAATGAGGTCATAAAGGTTGTTCCTAATTGGATAAAATGGTGTCCTTAAAAAGGAGGAGAAAGGAGACATCAGGGATGTGTGTGCACAGAGGAGGGATCATATGAGGGTACAGGGAGAAGGCGGCCATATGCAGGCTAAGGAGAGAGCCTCTGGGAGAAACCAATACTGCTGTCACATGGATCTTGGACTTCTAGCCTCCAGAACTATGAGAAGGTAAATTTCTGTTGTTTAAGTCACCTGGTCTATGGTATTTTGTTATGACAACCCTAGCAAACTAATACATGTGCTTTGCATATGTCCTTCTGGTAGCACACAGACTGGTTAGAATACATAAGCAATAATTTGTGAGTAATGTTTGCTTTGCCTCCCTCCAGAATGAGGGACCTGGGTTCCACAGTGAGAATGAAGGTTACCACTGATTCAAAACCAAAATCACTACTGTGAGGGGATGGGGCAAGGACAAGTAAAAACACTGTAAAACTTTCCTACCATTTTGAAGTTAGCTTCTTCTCAATTCAGTAGTTTTTTGGTTCCTCTAAACTTAGGACTACTAAGTTAGACAAAGTTAATTCTGACAATTTCTGCTTACTTCTGTGGGAAAACAAGAGATTGGAGCTGCCTACTCTGCCGTTTTATTGATGTCAGCCTTTTTTCCCCCCATACTTTAATACATTCATGCGGATTATGTTGTTTCTGAAGGAGATTCTTTTTTTTTTTTTAATGTACCATCCTTTTTTTTTCCTTTTTTTTTGTCTTTTTGCCTTTTCTAGGGCTGCTCCCATACGGCATATGGAGGTTCCCAGGCTAGGGGTCTAATCAGAGCTGTAGCCATCAGCCTACGCCAGAGCCACAGCAATGAGGGATCCGAGCCGCGTCTGCAACCTACACTGCAGCTCACAGCAATGCCGGATCCTTAACCCACTGAGCAAGGCCAAGGATCAAACCCACAATCTCATGGTTCCTAGTCGGATTCATTAACCACTGCACCACAACAGGAACTCCTAATGTACCATCCTTTTCATGGAGCATGTTTCAAAGACGCCAAGCATTCTTTAAAACATAGTTTGGAAAGTGCTGATCTACATTAATTCATGTATTAATTGAATTCTTGTTGAACAATAAATTAGAAGATACTTAAATAACTATTAAGACTAAAGGCAGTCATAGAGCTATTATAGAACCCTATGATTCTGCCAAGGAGGGAATTTTTTATTGGGGTCTGCAGAATGGGTGCCTGGGATTATGAGGTAATGGAAGAGAATAAATCATCAGTAAAGATCAGCTCAACCTTTCCAAATTTATGTAATGATCCTGTAGTCTAGAGGTGTAATTCAAGTGAAAAACTGCCTGTAATCACATTTGATAAATGTATTAATTCCTGGATGAGTTCTCTTAAAAACTCAGTGCCCTAGATGACAGGCCTACAACATTTTTTGTAAAGGGCCAGATTGTAAATATGCTTTGTGGGCCACAAGGTCTCTGTTACATTTACTCATTTCTGTCTTTGCAGTGAAAGTAGCCATAGACAATATTTAAATATACAAGTGTGGTTGTGTTATTGTAAAACTTTATGTGCAAAGCAGGTAGTGGACTAGATTTGGCCCATTGATCAAGTTTACTGAGCCCTGCTGTGGACTATTAGAGTTGGAATTTGGAGAACAATAGAAATTGTACTGGAATTCCATAATCTTTCCATACGTGGAAGTAAGGACTGACCATGGACATCAAGGAGCATAGGGGCTGTCTATAGGACTCTCCGCAATGAGTTCAATACTGTGTTTTGTGGCATGAACAAAATCCACTTTAGTAGGTAGGTTGGATGGAAAATCATGTCCTTTGGGCCAGCTGCACTGTAATGGGCCCAAGTGAAAACCATCAAGTTCCAATTATACCACTATGCATTCGCAAGAGCTAGGAGGCAGTATGGAAGTAAAAATGGGGTCAGGATAGATAACGTGGACAACAAATATATAATATATTTGACTCAGTAATTATATTTGATATGATTCAGCCTTGCTCATAAAAAATTAATCAATGGTAAGAGTATTCTGTATCTTGCATATTTAAAACCTGGAACTCCAAGTCCGTGATTTTCTTTTCTATGGAAAGGTTGATTTGTGCTGTATATTAGATTCCAGATATCAGTGATATCATATGCTATTTAAGAATGTATACATGTATGTATAACTGAGTCACCATGCTGTACAGTAGAAAAAAATTGTATTGGAAAAATAACAATAAAAAATAAATAAAAACTTACTAAATATTTCAAATAAAAAAAAAACCTGGAACTGATTGTTGAAAATTCTACCATGGTAATGAAAATTCTATTTACTATTCACAATGACTATATTAAAATAAACATATATATTTGTATTGACCAAAGCTTTCTAAATTAATAACAAATACTATTTCCAAACTTTGTGATGGATTCTATTTAGAAATAATAAACAGAGACAAATACTCTGTGAAGTTCACCTCTTTGTGAAATCTAAAAAAGCCAAACTCATAGAAACAGATTAGAGTGGTGGTTATCAGAAGCTAAGGGGAGGGGGAAATGGGGAGAAGTAGCTCAAAGGGTACAAACTTTCAGTTATGAGTAAGTTCTGGGGATCTAATGTATGGCATGATGATTATAGTTAACAATACTGTATTATATACTTGAAAATTGCTAAGTGAGTAAACCTTAAATGTTCTCACTACCAAAAAGAGTTGCAATTATGTGATGCAACAGAGATGTTAGTTAATGCTACATGGTAATAATTTTGCAATATATGTGTGTAGCTCAACACATTTCAGACCTTAAAATTACAGTGTTATATGTCAGTTATATTTCAAGAAAGCTTCAAAAAATTTAAATCAGGGCTGCAGCAAAGATAGAAAAAATAAGCATCAGGAAACATTCGAGGATCTGTGTAACACAAAAACAGCTAGTCACTATTCATTAGTTTTGCCTTAGTTATGTTATTTTCCAACATCATTTTAAGGCAAAGACTTGAGAGCAGAGGGTATTCTTAGAGTTCCATGATGAAAATGTTACTTTTTTCCTCTTGTCACAAATAGACAAGAATGACATTTCATTTTACATTTTATTCCTTGTAAATAATTTAATGTGTCCTCAAGTATCACAATTGCTTTAGTGTGGGACCCTTGGGTGGGAATGGAATAGTAAACATATGTGCTTGATTTATTCAGAAATTAAATTTCTTTCGGAATAAGAAGATTTTTGTCTGGCAGAAAGATTCTTGCTATTAGCTCAAGAGATAAAGGGAGGGGGAAAAAAGCACATAGAGGAATCAAGAAGATGTATAGTTAAGGGTCAGAGACTTTGAACATGGGGAAGCACCATTTCTTATGATGGCTTCCTGTGTTGCATGGCGCTTTGATGCCCATGAAAGAGAGTGTCTTGGAAGATGAGAAGATTGCAAAGGGAGCGATTGGCTTTTCATGGTGGCACTCCCTTTGTGAGGGGTGATTTGAGGCATCTAATCTCAAAGAATGGAAAAAGGTTTGTTTTTTTTTTTTGTAATATCATGATTGTAATTAGAAATGGTCACACAAACTAACCCATTACATTTTTAAAATCTCAAAAATTCAGCACTAATGAATTATATACAATAGATTCTTCTGCCCAACACATGGTCAAAATGGTTTTATCCATCTGACTACATTCCATTTAGTTGCTTACATCCAGGTCTGTGCAGAGGGAAAACTATTCAGATAAGTTAAAACTGTGGATATTTACCGATTCCCACGGCCAGATGACGTAGTCCAGCAAACAAACCATTTGCTTTGGACCAGCCATATTGATCAAATGATAAAATTGCCAGAGAAGACAATTAATTAGCAACAAAGGTAGCTTGACTATAGAGAACTAAATGGAAGATTCTGTGAGTCCTTCCCACTAATGACTACTAGTTATCAATTGCTCTGACTCAAAGATGAGGGAATGGACAGATATGCATACAGTTGAGATCCATGTCAGAGGGCTTCAAGAATGCTGGCAAGTTTCTGTCTTTGCAAACTGTATATGTGTCCATGATTTAAAAAAGCAGGGATAAGACAGTGGCTGGTATCTGATGTAGGATGATCACTTTTGAGAGAGAAAGTAGGTAATATTATGTAAGAACACCAGGCACAATGCAGCACTGTCTGAGAAACCTGGACTTTGGGTCACAGTACTCAAAGATATATGTGTGCTGTGGTAACCACCAGTCTGTCTTATTTTTGCCAGGAGCTCCACTTATTATCACCTGTGAACTTTAAACAGATTATAGAAACTCTCTGGGTCTATTATTTCTTCTTTAAAAGGGCACAGTGATGTTTGCCTTGATGTTAATTGTGAGAATGAGAGTAATGTATGGAAAGCCTGTAATAGTTGTTTAATAAATTGTAATTTATTTATAGTTATAGTAATAGTATTGCTATCATTATCACACATTCACTGGATTGTCAAAGTATGTCTTTGTGGAAGGTATACCATTAAATCCATTTTAATATACAGTAAGCTGAATGTTGAGATTACAACTTAGATTTCCCAACTTTTTCTATGCTCATCTTTACCTGAAATAATGCCTATCTCATCCAGTTTTATTTTTCTTCTCTCCATAAACTTTTCTCTCAGCTCTGTAGAAAGTTTTAGCAAGATCCAACCACCTTTAATAACTTTCTTGCTTCTAGGAATTAGGCATAAGCCTTCTTCATGTCTGCAGAATCACGTAACACTGTGGGTTTGAGATAACTGCTGCTAGCTTGTTTATTTAAAACAGGGTCTCTTGGAGTTCCTGTCGTGGCTCAGTGGTTAACGAATCTGACTAAGAACCATGAGGTTGCGGGTTCGATCCCTGCCCTTGCTCAGTGGGTTAAGGATCCGGCATTGCCGTGAGCTGTGGTGTAGGTTGCAGATGCAGCTCGGATCCTGCGTTGCTGTGGTTCTGGTGTAGGCCGCCAGCTACAGCTCTGATTCGACCCCTAGCCTGGGAACCTCCATATGCCACAGAAGCGGCACAAGAAATGGCAAAAAGGCAAAAATAAAATAAATTAAAATAAAATAAAGGTCTCTCATCCTAAGGACTCTTGGCATTTTGGGCCATGTCATTCTTTGTTGTGGGAGTTTGTCCTGTGCATTGTGGGGTGCTGAGCAACATCCTTGATCTCTGCTCACTAGACACCAGTAACTTTCCACCTCCCATAGGCCCTATTGTGACAACCAAAAATGTGCCCAGACATTACTAAATGCCCCCTGAGGGACAGGAACCATACCCCTGGTTGAGAACAACTAAATTATAAAAAGCAGGTAAAAATGCAGGATGAATGGAAAGGCTACTTAACAAGGATTACGTGTGATGTGACAGTGAAATGAGCTTCTGCCTAGCCTAATAAATGCTAGGGTCATTATGATATTTTTGGTCATATGACATTTATTTTAACACAGAATGTGGATTTTTAAAAATATTTAAATGCATTTTGGGTGAATGTATGGTAGCATTATGGAATTTATGCTCCTTTGTTGGGTTTGTCAAGAAATTAACTTTGGTGTCTCTGCAGAATTCTGTGCATTTTAATCTTATAAAACTTCACCCATTTATTAAATCAACAAATATTTATTGAGTATCCGTTATGTGCCTGGTATATACTTGGTGTTGTACTAATTATCATTTACAGTTAGATGTGAATTGTGGGACAAAATATAAGAAAATCAAGTATTAAGGACAAGTCAGAAGTAATTTGTTGAAAAGCCTTTGAGTCATTCTGCAAGAAATGTCAGATGAAACAAAAAGCGTGTGTCCATCCTAGCATTACAGAGAGGGAATTTTTGTTAAGCCTCTTTCTAATACAAGTGAACTGCTGCTTCCTTATTCTTTGCAGGATCATAGTGACCTTAAAGTGAGCAGTTTATGTTCTGGGAGATTTAGGGCATTTGACTTGTGGTGACAAGGTTCATTTCCTATTTTAAAGATCTCAGAGACTAAATGGAACCCTTCACATTGGGAATAATTTATAAGTGTACATATATTCCTATTTATGCTATACTAAAATGTCATCAGATGGAGAATTGCTGGAAAACATGAGATTCTTGCTATCTTGGGATTGGGGTAGGTAATAAATAAAGGCCTATTTAGCCTTAGAAGAAGACAATTTTAAATGCCATTTGGAATGAGTTTTTAAATGAAGAGATCTGAGAATTTCTTGTGAACCCAAATGATATTTCCTTTCATTTTGGGAAGTAACAAAAGTAGAATTAAAGATGACTTTCTCTCATGTTAATTGAATCTTCTACTACTTTGCAAAATGAATAGCAAGTTCATCAACTTGTTAGGTCCTGACAAATTGAAAAGAATTTGTTTTGAATTAATAATTTTAAAGAAGGAACTATGCTGTTTTTGAGATTATAATAATGAAATTGGTGGGTGCAATCCACACACATATACATATATGTTCCCATGTTCAAAACATCTCATTCTTCAAATGATACATAATTAATGAATTTTCCTATGATTCTCCCCACTTGAATATCATCTTTCTTGCAACTTCCAAGAGTATACTATACCATTTTCTCATGTTTGACCTTTTCTAGTATGCTATAGACAGGGTATAAATCACATCTGATCAATTGTAGTGTTTCCCCTGGCATTTAGTATTGTACTAAGCACATAGTAGGCATTCAGTAAATGCTCAGTGAATGCTATTCATCAGAATATAAGCCTTTTTGTGTCAGTAAATGCCAGTGGCATGCCAAGAAATCTGTGCGTTTCCAACCCATTTCAGAGCAACTTTCAATACAAGGCATTTTAACCCCATCAGGTGGCCTCCATCACTTCAGCTTCAAAGGGTAGTTCCTTCAAAAGAGCCTTCATTTAAATCAATTGTTTCATCTCAGCCTGTGAAATCAAAAGTGATTTCTGTTTGCTCTTTCCAAAGCACTCATCAAGAATGAGAAAATTATGACAAAATCATGATAGTTACCAATGAGCAGCATAACAATATGGCCCTTTGAAACTACTACTGGGCTGCCTTGTTTGAGGGAGGCTGGGGAGGGTCGGGAAACTTCTTGACTATTGCCTTCCCTCCTGACATTATCCCCCACCGATGCAGCATGGAATAATGGGAAAAACCATAAACTTCAGAGCTAGAACTGGATTTAAAGCCTGGTTCTGCTGTGTACTTTTTGTGTAATTCTCTGTAGGCTATTTAATCACTCTGGGCTCTGCTTCCTCGTCTATAAAAGAAGAAATATCTTCATCTAATTCACAGGTTCATTGGGAAGACTGAATGTCATAGTGTGTGTGAAATTCCACCTATTTCTTTTCTCTTACCATCTCCTTCCCCTATCAAGGATGGTTCTTCCTCCTAAACCTTGAGATTCCCCCCTTTATTTAACAATCAGATGTACTTTTCTCAAGTACCATATCTCTGCCCTACATTTTATTATGCTCACCCCTACTCACAGTGTTAAGAAAAATACCTGGATTTTAAATAAGCTCTAGCCAAAAAAAGAAAGAAAGAAAAGAGAAATTTCCTCCTTATTGGAGGAGTGTAGTACTGAATGTAACAATTAAGAGTGTAGAGAAAATTGTACTTTGAGAGAAAACTATGGATTGTCTATAATATGCCCCTCCCTGATATCTAATTCTATAGGAGCCATTTTATAACTCTTTAAATTGTATAACTGATAGCAATGTGAAATAGCTCTCTCATGCAAGTCCTGCCCTGCCCTGTCCTACAGAGGTTCAAGTGACCTCCATCCCCCAGTGTGGAAGAGGCTGGGTTTGCCTCCATTTGCACTTTCATGCCAATATTCTTGTTCTATAAATGTGTCTATTTATTAGATTTTCTTTTGACCCCATTATACTATCTGCCTGGTTCCCTCATTCATTAATGAGTTAAATAAGATCTTTAACATGTATTCATTTTATATCTGCATGTGAGTTGTGATTTTACCTTTTTGGGGGGAAAATTCTCTTTTCATGTGAGTTTTTAGAAGAAATGATTCTCCTTTGGAATTGTGACACTCAGAGCCAAACTGTGGAAGCTTTAAGAATCCTATTCGAGTCTATGACACTGCTGGGCAACCCAGTGCTTCCTGTTTTACAGTCAAAAGAGATCTTAGAGCATCATGTCTGCTAGTGAATAGTACCTAAGCTTTCACATCCTTCCTCTCTCCAACTGTGGCTTCCACACATTGGGACTTGTTTCCTCATTAGGCATTCTGCACCATGTCTCGGAGGGTAGGAGGGTCACCATTGTATTGTTAGGAAACAGAAGTTTTCTATGTCAGCAAGATAGCTAAAAATAGAAACCAGAGTTCCTGACATGCACTCTTCTCTACTAACAACTAGGACAGCTGCTTGCCTACTGCAAAGGGAAACCCTGAAATTGTGGTGCTTGTTGTGGTTCTGTGTGCTCAATTTTGACTGATAGGCCCCCTTGTACTTATGCAGCATAGTGCTTCCATCTCTGTAGAAACACCCATCATTGTAATCACTTTAAAGAATATTTACTGGCCTTCTTCTGTATATTGAGAGCTTACTTAGGGTTACTCTCAAATCAAGGATTCAGGTGAAAGTAGTTTATTAGGGAGGTGACTGATACCCCCATTGCAAAATGGGGAAGAGGGACAGGGTAAGGAAGGAAGCCAAGAAAAAGGTGCTTTAGCAAGTCTATTATTCCCCAAAGGCAGATGAAGCTTTATCCTGCAAGCAACTCTGAAAGATGTACTCTTCTGAGCTATTCTGCTCAAGGGGAGAAGGAGCTGAGGTAATTTATATCAGCATCCATCAGTCATTAGATGGAAATATTCTCATGGGACATAGATTCATCTTCACTCCTGATCAGCCACAGGGGTGGGCAAAGTGGCTTGGGTCAGAGCAAGCCCTCAAGCAAAGAATTGCAAGTGCTGGCATTTGGAAGTCAGATAGTGCACTGATGTGGTAAGGGACTGGGGATATTGGTTTGGTGCTGAAAGTGATGCCCATAAGATGATGTGAGTACCAAAATGTACCCAGTCCTTGTATTTAATAAACTCATAATTTGTCATGGCATAAAGACATGAGTTAGACTAATTATAATGTAACGTGATAATGTCTCACATTTTAAGGAAATGTAGCAGAGGAGGCAATGGATTAAGGATGGGGAAAGGAGAAAGAGAAAGCAGAGGAGAGATTCTTTGTTGGGAGGCTGATGTATTTCTTTACATACAGAGGAGGGGAGAGATGGCTCTATTTTATAAGAAGTATACATCACTAAGTAAAGTGTCATCAGCAGTTGAAGGCTGAGTCTGCATTGTTGACCTTTGTATTGCGTATTTACCTTGAAATTCCAAGGCCCCTCAAATTTCGTATTGTTAGAATTTTTTTAAGCTGTGGAGAAACTTTCCTATGTGTGAATATTAATATTATGTATTTCTACCCTATCTCAGTGTGACAGGTTCTCTGATGCTTACCTGAGTAGAGCTGTCCTCTGAGAATGAGGAAGCCAAGTGCCCTCCTCTCATTGACCACAGTTGTGTTTATATATGACAGGGAGAATGCCATTCTCCTATTAGACACCATCACTTCCTGTGGGCTTATGACAATGGGCAAGCACTATTACCTGGGGACCTCTCAAGGCTTACACTTTGAAGACAGGAGCATTTGAATGGTTTGCTAAAGAAACAGAGTCGGGTTTGTACTTAATCCTTTCACACTAGGGACAAGATTTGTTGCGGCTTTTAAAAGGCTCTAATTTTGTGTATTGTACCCAACACAATAGAGCAGGATTATAAAAAAAGAAAATCCTGTGAGGATAAATGGCCCCATTCTCAGACTCTCAGGTATTGGTGGGAGCATGTCCCTCAGGTTAAAAGGCAAGAACCTTTCTAAGAGACTCTTCTTTCTGGGGTGTAGCCTGAGTCAGTGCATACCTTCCTAAATGTTCCCTTCCAGTCAGATGTGCGGTACATGTGTAAATATGAATGCCAGTAGCCTGCCTAGACCACTGCCAGGAATAGTGCAGTGGGTAAGTGTGTAGGCTCCAGCCCCAGAGAGCCCGGAGTTGACTAGCTGCTCTGTCTCTCATAGCTATATCGGCTGGAAGGATTCTGAACATTGGTTTCTGGATCTGGAAAGAGGGGAATCGGTAAGAGGAGTACTTCTCAATTTGGTAGGGAGTAAATGAGTTGGTGCATGTAACACAGTTGACGTGCTACTTGGCACATCATGATGCATGCGTTGTCCCTGTAAATGCCACCCCTACTTCATTTCCTCACTCATTTTCTCCCTCTTACACTTCAGCCATCACCACTTCCCCTTATCCTAAACTCCTAGTTTCCATGACATAATTCCCTATGTAGCTGTATGTTGATAGAGAGGAGAATTGGCTTATGTTGCTCAGACTTGTTTTTCTGTGTGTGATTTCATTTGCTCCACAAGATATCACATTGCTAGGGGATAGGGGTTGTCTGATACTGCTTTCAGGAAGTTCCCAAAGCCCCTCTAAGTTAGGCACATCATAAGTGTCATTCCCCAATACTTTGTGATTCATTTGTACCTTGCTACAGAGTCAACTTGACTTTGTAGGTAAGTGGTAAGTACTTCCTCTGCTTAAGAAACAATCATGTATGTTATTTCGGAGAGCAGCCTCAATTCTTAAAGAATGCTTCCCCAGCGCGCCACACTCAGAACCTTCCGTGCCCTGTTCCCTTTGCAGGCTTGAGCTCCTGATGTACACTGGAAAGTAAGAAGAAGCAAATTGCAGACTTCAGGTCTCAGACTTAGTGTTTTCCTCCACTACGCCCAAATGACCGAGATTATTAAATGAAAACTTTCTCAGATAGTAAACTGCACTGGGAAGTAGACTATAGGATTAGAGAAAATGCCAGATGGAAGGGTATGCTCTTGGTATGTCATAGTCAGCATTTTCCTAGAATATGTTTAAATGCATCACAAATTTGCACTGAAAGAAGATGTAAAAAATGACTGCAAAATGCCATTAGCCAGAGACAAAATCAGAGAATGTGTAACCCATGAAGGTAATAGTTGCTGCATCCCATCTTCTTTCCTCAGCCACTGACTGCCTCCCCCGCCCCACATACCCTCCTGCCACTATCTACAAGCTAGTTCCAGTACATTCTAAGCAAAAAGCTGTTGGGTGATTGGAGAGGAATAAGCTTTGCTCATTCATTTAATTATTCATCAAACATTTATGGAGGATTAATAATGTGCTTGAGTCTGAGGATACAAATTTGAATAATAAACAGATTCTGAGGCAAAATGTTCCAAAGGCTATTGCAGGCCTTCAGCCTCTAGCATGGCTATGCAATTAAGAAACAGATCCAAGTCTAACTCATGAACTTGATGTACAAAAACATAAATTTCTAGGCTTTTGCTCTTCTGCTTTTGGTAGCAGGGTGGACGCCTGCCAGACTGACTGGGATTGAAAGCTAGCTCCGCACCCTTACTAGCCACATGACCATGAGCAAACATATAAATTCTCTTTTCTCAGTTTCTTAATCTGTAAAGTGGGGGTAACAATAACATGCATGTATTTCTCTGTAAGGTTATTGGGAGGATTAAATGAATTAATATGTAAAGTACTTAGAAGAATGCTTGACACGTGGTAAGTACTCATAAACATAATGTTATTAACGGTTTCTGAACTTCTACAGTTAAAATGGTATGAAAAATATGGATGGATGCAATGAGGAATAAAGAGTTGGCTAAGGAGTTCCCGTTGTGGCTCAACAGGTTAAGGACCTGACTAGTATCCATGAGGATGTGTGTTTGATCCCTGGCCTCGCTCAGTGGGTTAAGGATCCAGAGTGGCTGTAAGCTGTGGCTTAGGTCGCAGATGTGGCTCGGATCTGGCATTGCAATGGCTGTGGCATAGGCTGCAGCTGCAGCTTCAATTAGACCTCTGGCCCAGGAACTCCCATATGCTGCAGGTGTGGCTGTAAAAGTAAAAAATAATAATAATAACAGTTGGAAAAGAAGGCAAATGATGGATAACTTGGACATCGATCCCCTTTATATCCATGCATCTTTTGTTTGAATATTGTATATAATACCTTCTGGCTTCATCTTCTGGGTCTTACATTTAAAATACATTTAAAAAATTCTCCCTACTACATAAGCCTACTGAGGAGTATATTGTTAGTAGAAAACTTTTTTTTGTGATGTATTTAAGTTTTACAAATATTTCCTGAATGTCTGGGTGGCCTATCTAGGTGGTAAAGAGGACCATTGAGAAAAAACATCAAAGGCCTGGTGTTCTTTTTCACCTTCATGCTGACTATACCCAGAACCAGCCCAGGTAGTGGCTATGGCCCCCTCTGTGCAGATGACAGAATTCTGCTTCACCAATGTGAGCCATATACAGGTGTATGGACTTTATCTGGAAGTGATGTACAGGTGTATGGATTTTATGCAGGGCAGTTTCAAGACTCATGAGGGGCCAAGAAATTCAAAGATACTAGTATTTTGAGCTCTTCACTTGCTTGGGTGACAGCTCAGCTTGCTTTTCCTGTGCATTCAGATAAAGACATAGCCAATCAGGCACCCCAGAGCAGCTGCACTATGGATTTTCTAAAAAAAGTACAGGAGTTTATTTCTGATCTTAGCTTTCCTGAAGGACCTATTTATTATCCACTCTATATTTCTTTGCCTTCTTTGCAACTGCCACCTCCCCCCTCAGAAGTCAGTAACTTTTTTCAAAGGTGTTATTCTACAGTTAATGTGACATATTGTACGATGTCACTGATGGACACTTTTTGTTCATATTCTCAACTACTTTGCTTTATCACCTAAGCAAATAATTTATTCTGACATTTATATGGAAAGTTAGACACTGAGAGGATCCTTGCTTACTTCAACTTTCCATATGCAGTTTACTATAGCCCATGTTATTAGCACCTGGTTCCAGACTGTTATATAATAATGATCTTTAAATGTGAAGATGAGTGAGAAAGGTCCCATGATGAAGGACTTATAACTCAAACCATGCAAGCTTCACATGTTAATCCACTTCCACTGAGCTCCACAGCCATTCTTTCACTCAAGGTACATTGCTGCTAACTGTACACTGACACTTCTTAAATGAACTCACTTGGAGTGGGTGAGTGCTTTGGAAAACTTTTCACCCAGTGGCTCCTGCAAGCCCAGTTTCAAAAGTAGGTGGGGATTAAAAAGTATGTGTATGATTATGTTAGTTGCAGAGTCTGGTTGAGAAGTAGAGATGTGGAATCTTTTTCCTTGAGCCAAGTGTATTCTCTTGCCGAGGAAATCCTTTTTTTAATGGGCTTTGGGATATTTGCCCCAAGTCACAAATTGATTCACTTTGCTGAAAGCCCTGTATGTTACAGACTTGGCTGGCGTCAGGAGATCTATGAAAAAGGAAGCTACCTGCTGAGTTTGCAGTTGGAATATTTGCTCAGAAAATTTGAATAAAGGATGAGCTTAAATGAGGCATATGTGCATGATAAACAAATGTGAATATTGGAAGTCTGGGTGCTTTGGGGGAAATAAAAGAAATGCATATCCCAGACTGTGCTAATTTCCTCCTACTTGGTGAGACCTAGAGAATACAGGTCTGGTAATAAAGGGTTAGTTTGATAAGGGTCAGGCCAAATGTGCCACCAGTCACAGAGTGGTCACTCACTCCAGAAAATAAAACAGGGATATTCCAGAAAAAAGAAATACTTAATAGTGTATCATCCTTGTCACTAACAAGTTTTGAGCTCGAATTTTAGAACACGCAGAATAGCATTTTACCTATAAAAAAAAAATCCTCCTGGAAAAAAAAAATGGAAATGTTGGTGCCAGAGTTTCCTATTCACAAGGCACGGCATTGGACCTGTGTGACACTTCCTTTCAAACAGAGATGATCTCTTAAATTTTTATATTTTGGGAAGACACTATATACTTCATTTTAAAATAAAATCTCAGAAGGCTGGAGAAAATGTTAGCCTCTTGTTCGTATTCTATGACTTTGATAACAAAAGGATACATGGAACCAATCTCCCCATCATCCCCCAATACAATGACACTGTCTGCCTCCTAGAAACGGAGGAGCCACAGTGATGCTGGAAACAAATATAAGGAACCTGAGTCAGGCACCCCGGGGTGTCAAATTCTCAAGACAGAATAAGCAAACTGTATGCATGTTTAACAACTTCTTTATCGTTAATCTTCACTTGGTTCCTCTTCAAGGTCCAGTATATGCCAACCCTCAGTTACCAGAAAAGCCTAAGAATTGGTATTCCTTTATCTGTGGGTTGTACAGTAGGATGGCAGCAGCGTTAATACCATCACTGTGGATACCTTAAAGCAATGTTTCATAAAAAGGGCTAGTGTGGTACAGAATGTGCAGTGGCTGCATCACCAATGTATCTTCATCTACTTTATGAGATACTGTTGACTCTTGAACAATGTGGGTTTGAAACATGTCTATGCAAATTTTTTCAATAAATACCTACTAGTAATAAAGGATCTGCTCTGTGGTTGGTTGAATCTGCCCATGCAGAACTGTGAATAGGAGAGGGCCCACTATAAAGTTACACTTGAATCCTATAAAATTGAATTGTGATGATCATTGTACAACTATAAATGTAATAAATTCATCGAGTCATAATAATAATAATAAATTTAAAAAATTACACTTGAATTTTCAACTGCTGGGGCTGGCACCCCAAACTCTATATTGTTCAAGGATCAACTGTAAATAACATTGCTCAGGAGCCACTAAGTCCAAGGTAGCTTTAATATTTCCCCACCCCTTACTTTGTTCTCTATATTTTACTAAGACCCTGGAGTAAGAAACAGGAAGGAAAACTCATACTTGTTTATTTGACAAACTAAGAGAAAGCATGGAGGACGAACTAGTAATAAAGAAGTTTTATATATGGATAACTCTTTTCTCAACACATTTAGTGATATTTCAAAGACATTTCTGTTTCTGCATCCATCTTCACTGAAAACAATTTTTAATAGTTTTTCCTGGGAATTGATATATCTAACTATATGAAACATCACTTTTGGGCAGAGCAACTTAGAATATATTTTAATACTAATAAACGAAGCTGTTAACCTTAAATCTACACAGTTATTTAAAATAAATATTGCATGATTTAAGTTGTTAAATGAAGTTTTTTTTTAGTATGGATTCAAATTTTTAAAAATTTCATTTCAAGGAAGTGATGGGTAAAAAATTCTCAATAGTTGAATGGAAATTGTACAATTGCAAGTTTTGTCAGTCTTGGAAAACTGCCTGAAAAGAAAAGAGGGCAATCCAAAAGGAAATTTTCCATACAGGCATGAAGTTTTGTCATATTCTGCTCAAAAAAATGTCTACTTCGAGGTAAATGGTAACTTGTTTAAGTGTGTATGTGTCATTCAGCATTCAAGAATCATAAAGACTAAAACAGAAGGTGATTATCAGATCAAAATATTTTGCTGTACTAATGCCTTTTGTCTTCAATGCTTGTTTTTTTCAAAATGCCACTGTTTGCTTATTTATTCATGTAAATGAAGCAGGAAATAAATAGCCTGCAATAATATTATAACTTGTAGAGTAATTCTCTTATGGCATCAGAATGCTAATGCTGACCATGTATCATAATGAAAGCCATATTTACTGAATGCCAGGGCCTTCCCACTCATGAATATTACCTTTCTAGCAGATCATTGTATTTTATGTCTATTTAGGTTTCCCATCATCATCACCTATTTTCATGGCAAAATTTCTTGTAGATTTATAGATTTTACTAAGAACACATTTTCCAAAGTGTATTCCATAAAACACTACCATTTAAGGAGACTATGATAAAAAAGTATAGGATAAGCCCCTATGTTAAAAAAAAAGTTTTAAAAATACTTATTTGTATATTTTTACTTGCGGTTTTCTTAAAACATTTAAATATGCTAATGAATATTGGAACCCTTTTAGAGGAAGTTTTGTAGCATTTCCATTTTCTTCTATATTTTAAACCTTATATCTGAGAGCATTTTATGGGACTAGCATTTTTGAGAAACCTCTTTGGCCAGATACTAAACTGAAGAAACACAGTAGCCACTTTTCCTAGAAGCAGCCTTTGTACATGAATTTGCTACCTCCAGACCTTTTAAAAGCAATACAAAAATTGTGAATGGCTGATTTCTTCAGTTATCCCCTCATAAGTTTCCAGAGTCTTTCCAGAGAATAATCATCAGCCTTGAAATATTGGGAGTTGAAATAAGATGTGAGCAACTTCAGAAAAAATTCTAGGGTGAATTAATAATTTCTCAGAGACCAATTCTCTAGGAAGATTGGATGCATTCAAGCTCCTCTATGGGCAAATCAATAACTTACAAAAGAACATATCCAAGGATGTTAACTTGGACTATAAAGACAAAGGACTGGCATTCCCATTGTTGTGGTAACGAACCCTGACTAGTATCCATGAGGATGCAGGTTCAATACCTGGCCTTACTCAGTGAGTTAAGGATCTGGTGTTGCTGTGAGCTATGGTGTAGGTTGCAGATGCGGCTCAGATCTGGCGTTGCGTGGCTGTGGTGTAGGCCAGCAGCTGCAGCTCCAATTCAACCCCTAACCTGGGAACCTTCATATGCTGTGGGTGTGGCCCTAAAAAGACAAAAAGAAAAAAAGACTGAGGACTATCAACGTTGAAAGCAATGTAGACATCTTGGCCCAAGTCCTTTATTTTGGAGATGACAAGAATTAATCCTAGGGAGGTTAGTTGGCATGCTATAGGTCACAGCTGGAAAAACTGTAGTTAAAACTGGGCCTTGTGAGTCTCCGTTTAAATGTTTTTTTCCTCTTGTGAGATGTTTTTATCCCCTTTATTTGATGTGGGAATATTGGCACATAGGGTCTTGGGAAAAACAGTGTAAGGATCAAAAATTACTTATTCTAGTCCTGTCATTCTTAAACTGTAGGGAGTAATGAATTTGTTAGAGTGTTTCAGAATCCCACTCTTGAGCAATTCTGGAGAAGCAGAGCTGGAGAAATGCGGGGTCCAGGTATGTGCCTTTTGAGTAGGACTCAGGTGGCTCTGAAGCAGGTGTTCTGAAAAGTGTGATTTGAGAAACACGTTTAATTTGTTGTTAATTTGGTTTACATTAAATCCTAAGTCTTTTAACCTGGTGTACTCTATACAGTGTTCAAGTACTAAAACCAGAGTTGATTCAAAGGAAAAAGTAGAACATGTGAAACCCATTGTGAGCCCTGTAGTATATTTATAAATTATCCTGAATCAGATCATCTAACTGGAGCTGTGACAGTGTGGTTTGCCAAATGTGGGTATCATTCACTTTTCACAGGATTTGAGGTTCAAAGCTAAAAAAAAAAAAAACCCTTGTTTTCTGAATAATTTTGGAGGGGGAGAGGCACAAATAATTCTATTTCTAAGAGAAAGCCTGATAAAAGAAATCTTAGCTGCCTTGTTGGACGTGAATTGGTTCTTAGAAATCAACATCTTGAAGTATTTAAATGTAAATAAATCAGAAGAAGATAGATTATATTATCTTCTCTGTACACTTGGGTTTTAAAAATGAAAGAAAAATTGTGTCATAAAGTTGTTCTGAGGTTTTCCTAAAGTAGCAGAATTGCCACAATAGTAGCTGTATTCCGAGTGCAGTAAGCAAACCAACCAAGGAGTGGGAAACAAGCAACTCTTCCTTACTTTCACCATTTCCCTCAAAGGCACACTGTTACTCTACCCCCCTCCCCCCCGCATCTTCTCTTTATCTAACACTCCTTTAGCTCTGCATAAAACAGAAGAGAATGAAGGAAACAATGTGTCTTAGAAATGATGCTTCAAGAGACTTGGCATTGAGTCTTGGGCTCAAATCTAAGCCCGAAGCTCATCCCATCATGGGGAGCCTGGGTTGGGGTGGGGCGGAATTATTGTGGGGGCAAGCATAACAATATTAGCAAACATATAAACATGTTAAATCAGAAAGGAAAGTATATTAATTATTTTCATATATTTCACAGGAAGATCCCTCCCTCCTCCCTCCCTACCACTCACAACCCCCAGTCCATTGGTTTCACCTCTTTCACTTGTCTGTTTAGGAGACACAACTCCTGTGTTACATTACCTTCCTCTCTCTTCTCAGCCCTTGGAGATATTTTTTTATCTATTGGGATAATACATCCAGTGATATCCCTGTCTCACTTTCTTGCTTTCCCAAGACTGATAAAGGAAGGCTTACTAACTCATCATAATTTTGGAACTGTCTGCTCTACCACCCGGACGTGGGGTGGGGGCTTTGCTCATAAGTTGACTTTGTGCTGATTATCTTCCATTTCCTCCCAGAGACCCATCTCTTCTCTTTTCTATATTTCCCTCTACTCTGGGAAGCTGACCTTCAGGTTTTGTATCATTGAGCCCTTTTGCCCTTGGGCTTCTAGTTGGATTTGATCAATGAGAGGTTCCCACAAGAAAACCTAAGGCAGTAGGAGAGTAAGGACAAAATATTTATTCCATAGCTTCTTCCCTGCTATGACAGCACAGATGGACTCCCTGGCTCCTTGGATCCCATTAGGTGGCCTCACTAGAGAGCCATTTTCTCTTGGTTCTGGCAGCCACTCCCTCCCTTGCCTCTGCAGGTCTACTATTGACAGTCCCAGAGTACTACATTCTCCCTTTTGGAATTAGTTTTTTCCAAACCCTCCCACACCCTGTTGGAATGTGCCATTTCTTTTCTGTAAAGATCCTGGATGGTACAGCATTAAACTTACAAATTATACTCCAGTTTTTACTGAAGTGAGAGCTGACATTTAGAAACTTAAATTTCTGTTTACCACTGTATACTTAGCAAGGAACATGGTGCCTGGCACATAGGTATTGCTCACTACTTATTTATTAAAGGAATAAGCAAAGGAATTGTGTGTTTAGAGTCAAATATAAAGATTGATGTAAAACCTTTGCATGTAATTTTTTTTGTGCTCACATATGTGCTCCCTTGCTGCAAATTCATTCTCTTACTTTGACAATGCATGGGCAAGTGTAGCCTTTATTTTCCTCAAGGAAGTATGACCCATCTCCCAAGAGAAAAAAGAAAAAATAGAAAACAAGTGTTATCCAGTCACATTCATGATAATTGCCTATGGAGTTTCCACATTTTGGTTCAATCCAGGATTTTATTTTTCCTCTTGGATGGCTGTGTTAATAAGACAGAACCACCCTTTGGTGTACTCGTGTTCATAGCGGAGTGGTGGGTGCACAAGCCAGGGCATGAGTCAGAGTGTCCAATTTCCCTTTTGTGCTTGCTCCATGACCACACTTGGTTGGCTAGCCAGACAAGACTCTGAAAGGGGAATTTAGCGACTTTATTCTTACATGTCCTTCACACTTAAGAATACCAGTTAGAGACCTATTCCCTTTGTGCATGTCCTTCCTTTAGTGGGCTTCACGTGGAGAAAAGTGTCTGCAGTCAGTCACAAGTGTTCAGAGTAGCCCTCTCAAGTAATGAGTCAATGAGAAAATGCTTCATGCTTCAGTCAGGACAGCCTCTTAGGTGCTAACTCCAAGGAGAATGGAGAATGCTTCCCATGACCTTGTCATGAGGCTTAATTATATTTTCATTTTCAGGACCTGTTCCAAACACATCTGATCCAACACACCAAGAAAAATATCCAAAACCACCAAGAACAAGCTAGTGACCTTTTCTTTTTTTCTCTAAGCCTGATCATGCTGACTGGACATATTATACTTTCCAGTCATTAAGTACCAAGTTACCTTGATATCCCTGCCATTATTTTTTTAAATCAAGTCTCCAGTTATTAGCAAAATGGACTGAATTGTTCTTCAGGATGGGGAGTAACAGAACGCACTATAGAATTCAGGATAAAATGCTTAGGCATTTTCAATAATGAAAATTAAGGTTATAAAGTCACTCAGCATCAACCAAGGAGCAATACATTCTCAAAAACTAAATTATAGGCTTCCATTTCCAGTGCTCTTAACCTGCCATGTGTAGAGACTAAATGTTCTCTTTAAAATACTTATTCTAAAAGAGAAAATCAATTCAGCACGTTTGTGCAATGACCCTTGCAACTGCAGTAAAGGCATCAAAAATGATAGTCACGTATCTTCCATTAAATTTAGACTCCTCCTTTCTAGGACCAAGTGAATCAGTTCTATGTCTTTTACTTGGTTCCTTTAAAAAAAATGAGTCTAAGAGAATGATTAGGGATGACATTCGAATGGATAAAGATAATTCCTTCCTACAAATGGCTCCCTCTTTGTTTCATCTTTAGAAATATGAACGAGCCCTTTCAGATTGGAAGTCTTCCCACCAAACTAATAAAAGAGAACCAGCTGAGACATGTGATATCTACATCCTGGTTACTGTGGTAGGACTCTGAAATGCTCGAACTTTGACTTGGTTTTTTGCCTTAAAAAATTCAAACAACTCTAAGGATCCAGTCACCATGAAGACTAAGCTTTGAAAATACATAGTCAGTGTCAGTTATAAAAGAAAAATAGAATACTAGTAATAATTCCAATTATTTGTAATAATTTTAATAGTTGAAAACAAATTCTTCAGATGCCTACTCTCATCTGATTCTCAGAACAACCCAAATGAGGTGGGCACAGTCAGAAGAAAACCTGAGTCATGGAGAAGTGAAGACATCTTTTCATAAAAGTGGCTGAACCAGGACATGAACCTGGGTTGTCTGGGTCCAAGTCCAGGGCCCCTCCCCTGACACTGCTCTGTCACCATGGAGTGATTTATTCCAATAATGAAACTTATCCTTTGGAATATACTTTGCCAGAGTGTGTTAGAATGCTATAGATGCCTCCTCTTGATGTAACCTCAAATCCCTGACATGCACATTGCAGGCCCATCATAGCAGTCTAGTGTTGGTTTAGATACATAAAGCACATAAAAGCCAAAATAAATGGTGACACAGTATCTTGTCTAAAATGGCTGTACACTTTGTGGTGCCTGAAGGTTTCTGATTCTTTCTGCACCAAAGTCAAATACTTCCAATAGTTGCAAGCACTGCACTCCTTTTCTCAGAATCCACAGTAATATCTGATGCCCGCGTCTACCAGGATGATCAAATAGATGATCATGCTTGGGCTACGTTATCACTAGCTGAGAGAATCAGTCTTTCCAAGTGTCCCTCCTGGACCTTTGGGCTCAAACCCTGACTCCCACCCAGGGATTGGTAAGCACACCAGGTGAACTTGCACTCAACCTGAAGCACTCTAGTCTTTGGAAGTGGATCTGTTTCTTTCTTACGTCTGTAACACCTTTTGAGCTGATAAATCCTTGGAAAATAAAGGAAACCATATTGCATGCAAATGTAGGTTTGAATGTCACACATCACACTTTCAAATTTAGGTCTCCAGACATGGAAAAAAAAAATGAGTGTGCATGGCATGCACAAAGAAGTGGAGGGAATAATTATCTCCTGGCATTATCTATTCCAGATCCTATCCCCAAATGAATGTTCTGGTGAAATGTACTTATTCACGTTAGGATGAAACTTAGGATATAACTGTAAGTTAATTTTATTTTCAAAGAAGATTTCATTCAAAAAGATAAAGGCTTTGTTTCGAATAGAGAGAATCAGCACTAATGCGTTTTGCCCAGGTTTGAGCATTTCATTTGGTTTCTTTAAAAGCTTAATGTTTAAAGTGGCATTTGCAAGATACAATAATACTGAGAAAGGGATAGCTGATAGGATGATGGAATAACAACATGATAAATCAACTGACAACGAGACAAATCACCCAAATGGGGAAAGAGGCTTCTCTGTTGACATAGAATCAACATTTACCATGGTCTCAGAAACAGGTAATTGTGAATGCTTATGGCTTGTTGTTTTTATCTGAACTGAGGATTTTGAAAATTTTTGTTTTGACAAGATCTGACCCAAGTCTCTATGGATCTCATAGATGGAATGCAATTGGCAACTCTGACTCATGACTTTGTTTATACACTTGTGCTTCAGCACATCAGAAAAGCTATTTTTTCCCTATAGTTTCTAAGAATGGCTCTCAATTACAGTCTAAGTCTGAATCATTTCTGGTTCCCTTTTCTAGCTTACATCCATCTTCCTTCTTGTATATACGCCCATTATGACATCTTTCAGAGCTCATCAGGGGTATGGAATAGATGTGAAATATTTTAGTGACTTGAAAGTATGCAGGAAAAATTCCTTCCAATGAGAAAAATTGTGCATATACATTTCTTTTCCCTTGCCAATGCATGGCAGCAAGGAAAAGAGAGAAGTGTGCTAAGATTAAATAAGACTTCTAGAAAATCCATTCCCTTTATCCAAGCAGCCCATATTTGGCTCTTGCTTTTATTTTTGTGGTGAAATCTTGCTCTTTTGTCTCCTGACTAATCACCATTACTGTTTTCAGCATCATTGTCATCTTCATCACCATGTTTATTGTTGTCATAGTCAGTTTATTTTTTTGGCATGTGTAAGGAGCCTATCACTATTCCAGCTACAATCAAATTTCCTAATCACACTTCATTTCTACCTACTATGTAAAATTTCTCATTGATACATTGCTAATCAACTGCAATAAGTACTGGTGATAATACCAATAATAGACTTCTTGGCCTCCTCACTATTACAAGCTCCCTGTTATCTCTTTCTTTTATTTCCTTCCCACCTCAACTGAAATCATCTTTTCTAGCCACTATGACCACTGATTGGTCCCTCAAAAGTTCCCATCCCTTCCCAATATCTTGTAATGACCTATAATGGACTATAATCTGCATAAAAAAAACAGAATCACTATGCTGAAACTAACACAATATTATAAATCTACTATACTTGAATTTTAAAAGTTCACACCCTCAGTTTCTACTACAACTAATTGCCTTCATAATTGATCTGCATTTTCCTTTCTTTCTCAGTCCTCATTTCCTCATTCTAGAGAAAAAGATGACTTCTTTTACCCAATATACACACATGTATACCTGTGTATATATAATGTTATATGTATGTATGTATGTAGTACCTTCCTGCCCTCTCAAATGTGGCGTGGGGGTGGGTTGATAAAACATACATATGCAAAAGAACTATATTAGATATATAAAGTTCCATGGGAACACCAAGGAGGGAAAATCATTTTAGTCTAAAATAATGGGGACTGTTTTACATCCAGGAAAAGCCAAGATCTTCATAGCAAAGAGAATTGTGGCAACTGTTAGGTAATTGATCTGATATAAATGGTCCATGTACGTAAAATTTATGAAATGGTATCAGGGTTCATTGAAGTGGAGTTAAAGGGAGAGGGAGACAGAAGTTAGTAAAGTTCATTAATGTTAGAGTCTTAAATTATATTCATCCATCCCCCCTTTTATAAATCTTTAAAACATCTTATACTAGGGTCTGTAAGTACTGGATTCATCTCACAAACACTACCATGCTTTTCTATGCTTGATTCCTCCTCATTTATTTATTCTCTAGAATCATGAGAAATGTCATTTCCAAAGGCTGACATCCCCAAAAGAACTAGAGAAAAAGCTCTGTGTGGAAATTATTGCTCATCGTGGTCACTTAAAATAGCGATGGCAACATGGGTGTTTTATTACTCTTTGCACTTTTCTTCCCTTGTAAACATTATTTCTAGAAAATAATAATAGCTTCTATTAAACAAGGTGCTCATAAACTTGAAACAATTTTCCATCTGTGCACCTTCTCTATGAAGCTTTCCATGAATTGCTTAATAGGAAATCATCTCTCCTTTTTTTGGAATCCTGTAGTATTTTATTTGTACTTCCTAATGTTACTTTACTATTAGCTACTTAACTATTTCTACTTATTATTATATATTGTATTATTATATAAGTATTTATGTAACATCTGCTCTCTCCACTGAAGTTTTGATAGTAGTTTCCAAACCTGTTTCACCTCTCAAGTTTTCAAAGCATATACAGTAGTTAGTATTTTGCACATAGTTCAGACTCAGAAGTTATTGAATGGCTCAGTGAATAAATGTACGAATGAGAAGTCCCATTGAAAGCTGCTTCTCGACTTGTTAGTCATATGATTTAAATTCAGACTTTGACTTCCAAAGCAATGACCACAAAATTAATATGAAATGGGGTAAACATGAAAATTGTTTTCAGGAAAATGGAGCTTTGAACCTAGTTCTGTTGTCTCTTTTGGAAATACTCTATAAATCAAAAACATTCGTACTGTCAAAATATGGACATGTTTCTTTATGAAATGTGCCCTTAGCTGGGTATATTCAGAGGTGCATCACTTAAAGAAGAAATGAATTTATAATTTAGTTTTCATGCTCATATTTACCAATAATAAAAATTAAACCTTAAGGGAAGCAATCCAATTAAATAGCTAATAAGCAAAACCAAAATGATGCATGAATTATGACATAATTATGATAATATTATAGGTTTGTCTTCTTATAAAATATTATAAACACTTCACAATGCATTATTTTAAATTAAAAGATAGAATTCACTTAAAACGTATTTAAAAACTAAAACATCCAAAATTATTAAATTAATTGTTGGTTCTTATTTCAGCATTTTTCTGATTCAGAATGAAAATAAGTCAAATAGATAAAAAATAATTTCTGCAGACTATTAGTTACATTTTTGTAATGTTAAACAAAACACCAAACTTTCCGATTTGTTTCTAATTGAACAAAAAAAGTATCCACAGTCTTTGACATGTATTTTGTAATTCTATGATCTTCTTTGTTAATTCCAGATAAATAATTTCAAGTAAACAATTAGAATGTTTAAGCAAGAGGGAAACCAAAAATTCATAATATATTGAGAGCCTTTTCTCAGAATGTTTAAAAATGAGAGGGGGGGCCTAAAATTATATAAAATGTCATGTTATATATTGAGATTTAAACTTCATTTGGGGAGTAGGTATTTAAAACCAAAACCAAAGATTTTGGTATAATCACTCATGCTAATCAAGGCCATCATTTGCTCTTGTATTCGTTTCCAGTCACACTCCCACTCAAGATAACACTGGGAATGTGGCAAACATCTTTGATGTTAGTTTTCCTTGTGGAACATAACACAAATAAGGAAAGTTTTGGAAACTGGCAAGCAACTTGTAAAGTTTAAACTGTTTTATCAACTAGTTCAAAAGAATGCCAAAACAAAATCATTACTATATTTGTTGTTTCCATTTTAAAATAAAAAGCCCTGAAAACTTTTTTTCCCAGAGTCTTTAAGCATCTAGGTTTCCCACAGGCTTAATTAATGTAAGTGTAAGTGGAACCTACCTTTAAAGTTTGGCCTGATTCTTGCATCATATCCTGATGTCCTTCCCATTAATTTGTCCAAGAAATCTGAAGGAGATAGGGTCTGCGAAGGTTGTTTTCCAGACCTGGAGTCATGGTCTTTGCACAGAGCCGCCCTAAACACATCATTAACTCTTTTAGCAACAATTCCATTCTTATCACTTCAGAACTAATGCTCACAAAATGTTGACATCAAGTTTTGTAAACATATTTGATATGTTAGTAAGAAAAAGAAAATTATAAACTCTTTGGTCAACTTCCGAACTTGTACATGGTCTAGAGTTAAGTGATGAGAGGTATAAATCCTGAGTCATATCTCCTAAGTTTCCTGAGTTACCAAACTGCCATAAAATGTTGAAGATGATACAACATGCATAGCTTTAGGTTGTAGGTTTTACAGCTATATAGTTAAACCAGTTTCTTTCTGGAGTCATCAGAGAAATGAAGAAGATAATTTCTAAAATGTATGTGATTGTCTTAAAATTATTTCCCCATGACTTTTAAAATATTCTTCCAGCATTTCAGCCCTTAATATAAGTCCTCTACTTTTATATAATATACTAAGATGGACAGAACAAAGTAAACCATGAACTAATTACCCCATTGCTTATTTTCTCACCTGCTAGATTCTATTCCAGCTGTCAGCTATAAGTAATTTTTAGTGTGTTATCTAAAACAAAATCTTCACTTGGAAATTTAACTTTATTCTAAAATAGGTCAACAATGAGCATATCTGACTTCTATTACTTTATCAGTTGTTATTTATACATTAACATTTAAATTGTTAGCTCTCCAATAAAGTACATAAAAAAAGAACTTCTAAATAATTTTGTCTTTTGCATTATCAAAACCACTAAATGATAATTGGAAAATTTCTCAGATTTTTTCATTTTCATTAAAGGGCTTATAAAAAGAACATATTTGGTTTGTAGTGAAATGAATTCTTTTACAGTATATGGTGGCTGAATGAATGTTGATTTCTTCCCTAAAGTATATATCTTACGAGCTTTATTTTCAGTAACTTAACACATAATTTTATTAATTCTTATCACCAAGAAAATACTACATTCTTGCTGGTTTTTAAAAGAAGTGATATTAAATATAAGTGCAAAGATGATATAAACATTTGATAAGAGTTAAAAATTGATACAATCACCTAGAAATACTCACATTCCCATAGGCAGATTCATCTGATTAAACAAGTATTATTTAATTATGATGGTGATGGTGGTGGTGATGAAGATGGTGATGATAAAACCCAGCCTACAATTTTTCTTAACCATAGTAGGAGGTATGAACCTGAAAGGAACATAGTGGGTTTTCCCAGTACTCATAGCATTATTGCTATATGTTCCATTTCTCTTGGTTCTGTGAAAAAATATCAAAATTTGGTGAAAATTAAATGAAGAGTGCTACACTTTGTTGTATGAACATCTATCTCTATCCTATCTTAAAACCTCTTAGCCATTAGGATGGCTATTTCACTTACTGGTAATGATCTGATATTTTGAGATATCAATAGATTAGATGATTTTTAAATTAAGTAGAAAATGCAAGCATACAAATAATGATTTCTCACTTATTTTAATTATGCATAGTCCATTTCTCACACATGCATAAGTACAAAGATGTCATATTAATTCAGTTTTGATAGGCAGTAAATTTCCACATATATTAAACCATAGAATATAGTGGTAAAATGATATTTTTAAATGTTTTTGACCTTTGAAGAAATTTCCTGAATTGTTCTCATAATATGTATCTAGTTGCTGAAATATAATAGAAGTCCCAAGTTGGCTAAGAATTTGGGTCCTTTTATATTTTATATAAAATAATCATGCTCCTGGCAAATTAATTCAATCACTCCCACCATATGAAAAACACTGCATTCAATAATCTCTTTAAATTACTTCCAGAAGAATTTGAAGGCCACCCCCCCAAAAAAACCCCACCATTATATAGAAATGTAAAGAGAATGCAACTCATCAGAGTATCTTACTTAATATCACATTGGCTGTGATAAGGTGTTGAAATGCATTATAAAACTTGCTTTTGCAAAAATTTACCACCTTCCAACCATAATTAAGCTTTTTAAAAGAACAAAAGAAATCTAACTCTCCTTTATAAAATTAAAATAATATGGTTTGGGACATAGTAAAATAGATAAAAATTTCATGACACGTTTTCTTTCAAGCAGTTTACATGTGGAAAATATTAGCATGCAAAGTCGTTTCACCTACCTGAAGTGGTTTGTCTCTAAGAAAAATGCAAACAAGGCTGTCAAAATGTTCACTAGCTGCCGGTTCATTCCTGTATCTGTGATGCTTGTGGAAAATATTCCCGAAATGATTCCAGAAAGAAGCTAGGACAAAGTATCTATTTATCGTCCAGACTCAAAATCTGGCAGGAGTCTAGTTTCCTTGAAAATCAAAAAGAGATTTGGGTTTGTACAGTTTGCTGAGAAAAAACAAAAAGTGCCAGTACTAGGCATCATGGTCACGTCAACCCGGGGCTTTGGACCATCAGTTAACCCAGGAAAGACAAAGCCTTAGAACTGATGGATTCCCCCAGCTGCTTTTCCTGAATAATAAAAATGCTGCTATCTTAATCGCATTACCAGGCAAAGGGGGCTGGTGACAATGCCATGCTGGAAGTCGAGTTGCTGTGGCTTTTGTTTTTTGTCCTATTTAGCGAATCTCTTTTCTCTAGAAAATGTTCTCTTTTTAAAAGAAGTTGTAAATGAGAGAGAAGAAAGGACTCTGCCTGCTAGAGTAGATAGGGAGAAAAGGGCAAAATTGCTGAGATCCTGTGCTGGAATGAGGGCTACAGAAAGAGACTGAGACGTGATCTTACCCAGCCTATAAATTTCAGCACTCGGACAGCTCCTAGCTCTGAAGTGCGCATGTTTCCTTTTTCAGTCGCTTGGGGCGGGGGTCGGGGAGAGGCATTCCAGAGCGGATATGCCTACGATTTTGAGACTGGCCGGTTCAGCAAAGGGGTGCTGAAGCAGGTGCGGTGATGACCAGCGAAAAGCAGAGGTCAGGGTAGATAGGGTGAAGGAGGCTAGGGTCTGAGCTGCTGGAAATGCAAGTCTGTCTGTGGGTGGGCGGGACGGGAGTTTGAAGCAGAAAAAAGGGAATAATGTCCAGACTTGGGAAAAGAAAATTGGAGGAGGCAGAGAACATGATCTGGAGTAGTGAAATTATAATAGCGGAGTGGGTAGTCTACTCCTTATCGCTGGATCCTGAAAGCCAAAGAAGAATCCTGTGCTGAAAGGGGAGGGGACATTTCCTTGGCACAGAGAAGCCCATATGCAGAAAATGGTTCATGAGGATCAATCATTAATGTAGAAGACCTTCCTTTCCCCTTGAGTATTTTCGTTTGATTTCAGCCGCCTGTTCTTAAAGGACCTCTCTGCTTCTTTACTAGGGAAAGCCCCTTCGCTGAGTTTTCCTTAGTGGCTCAAAATCCTTGGGCATCCTCTTCAAGTCACGGATTTGTAGAGGAGAAAAAATACAGTGGGCCGGCAGGGGGCAGTAGCAATCTTTTTCTGCCCTGGTTAAAGGTTAGAGTAAGGCTCCGAGTAAAAGCTGGAGCACAGAAGGGTGAGACCTCGGGTTTAGTTTCGTTTGCCCATTCCAGATGTTAATCACCAGGGAGGGTCTTGTAATAAAGTGGAAACGTTTTCCTAAATTGGCTAAAGTGACAGAAAATAGTGAAAGTTTGTAAATCCTGTACAAAAGCATAACAGGTAACCTTGCTATCTCAAATTAAACTTACAAACATTGTTATTAATAAAAAAGGAGGCAGCATAAATAGTTCAGTGTTAGTAATTATCAGCTTCCGGCAAGGGGAAATGAAAAATGCATGTTCTGCCATGAGCTGGGTGAGTAACCTACTTTTTGTCTGTAAAATATACCTTATTCATCACCTTGGCACGCCACTGCAGGTCTTAATTTTAAAACACAATAAAATGATTAATCTTTAGTCCATAAATGACTAATATGCCCTTGGATAAGTTTAAATATCATAACATAGTAACATAGAATTCTATTTGTAACAAGTAGGTTCTGAGGGGAAAATGCATGTTCTTTTTACCTTTTAATGTTAACATAAATCACCCAAGGAGAGGATCTTGTTGAAATGCAGATTCTGATCTGAGGTGGTGCCTGAGATTCTGCATTTCTAACAGCTGAGGTTGATGCTGCGGGTCCACTGATCACCCTTTGAGTAGCAATGGTCTCTATGCCCTTTTATCAGATTTCTATCCTTCCATGACAGTGAGAGTATAGGAGCTTTCTACAGATGAAAAGCAGCAGTGCCAGGCATTCTGCTTGCATACAAAATCAATTCTTTGGAAGTGTTCTCTTAACTCTCAAAGCCCAGAGAAAGGGATTCCATTTAAAAGGAAAACAATATAGTGTAGTGGGAGACATCCCTGGACTGCAGTTTTAAATCTGTTTGCTTCCAAATTCATCCACATGGAAACTCTAGACCTGGTTTTATCCCTGCCATCCTGACCCCCAAAATAAAAGCAATTCCTGGAAATATATTTCTTCACTTGGTGCTATGGAAAAATCATACAAGATTTTTGTTGATGCTCAGGATTCTTTCCAAAAGAGAAAAATGATATGTAAAATATCTGAAAATGATTTGTTTAAAAAATTTTTGAGGCTGTGATGATACTTCAAGTAATATAGTCTTTGCAAGTACTTTCTTTCAACAGCAGAGTTTCGTTCTTATCCAAGAGTAGGGTGAGTAGGGAAACCTGTGACAAAGGGAGACTCTGGCCAGCAGCATGAAGTCAGCACATGTATTATTTTAGAGTTGGAAGGAACTTTAGGGAGGATCTAGTATAACCTCATCTTGCTTCTCTGCTCTTCTGTTTGGATTCCAGCTTTGTCAATCTACAGAAACAACTCTCACTAAGTCTTCCAGTGGATTTCTTGGAATTAAACCTGAGGAATGTTTTTCTGTTGTCATCTTACTTGACATTTCCATGGCACTTCGCATCATCGATCTCTTCCCTTTTTAATAAATTTATTTTTATTTTATTGTGGTAAGAACACTTGAAGTCTACTCTCTCAACAGATTTTTAAGTGTAAAATATAATGTCATTAACTCTAGGCTCAATATTGTACAGTGCATCTCTAGAATGTATTCATCTTGTATCACTGAAACTATACCCAGTGATTAGCAGCTCCTCTTTTCCCCCCTCCTTAGTCCCTAGCAGCCACCGTTCTGCTCTCTGGAAGTGCTTTCTTGACCCTGTGACACAGTGCACTTCTGGCTTGCCTCCTATTCAATCTCCTTGGCAGGCATATATCCTCCTTTACCTGGCTTTAAGAGGTAAATTGGATTTTCTAGAAGTCTATACGCTAGACCCTCTTATCTTCTTACACTGCACTTTCATCAACAATATTATACACATCTATAACTTGCATTTTCCTTTTATGCAGTTTACACACAAATAAATATTTCTAGCCAAACCTGCACATGCAGTTGCTTCCTAAGCAACTCCTGTTGAATAGCTCAAATGCTCCACAAGATCCACATATCAAAAGCAAACTTTTTTTTTTTTTTTTTGCTTTTTATGGCCGCATCCATAGCATATGGAAGTTCCCAGGCCTAGGGGTCGAATTGGAGCTACAGCTGCCAGCCTAAACCACAGCCATAGTAACATGGGCTCTGAGGTTCATCTGTGACCTACACCACAGCTCACAGCAATGCCAGATCCCTGACCGACTAAGCGAGGCCAGGGATCGAACATGCATCCTCATGGATCCTAGTTAGATGTGTTTCTGCTGCGCCACAATGGGAACTCCTCAAAAGCAAATTTTTAATACTTCAAATCCTGTTTCTATTCTACTGTTCATGTTTCACTGTCACCAACCAAAAGCCAAAGCATCAACTTTTTTTTTTTTGTCTTTTTGTCTTTTTGTTGTTGTTGTTGTTGCTATTTCTTGGGCCGCTCCCGCGGCATATGGAGGTTCCCAGGCTAGGGGTTGAATCAGAGCTGTAGCCACCGGCCTATGCCAGAGCCACAGCAACGCGGGATCCGAGCCGCGTCTGCAACCTACACCACAGCTCACGGCAACACCGGATCGTTAACCCACTGAGCAAGGGCAGGGACCGAACCCGCAACCTCATGGTTCCTAGTCGGATTCGTTAACCACTGCGCCACGACGGGAACTCCCAAAGCATCAACTTTTAAGACCCCCTCTCTATCACCTTTCATATACATTTTTTTACCAAGCTCTATTGATTTTCCTCTCAAATATTTCCCGAGTCTGTACACTTCTCTCCTTCTCAACCTCCATGGCCCTCATTGAGCTATCGTTCTCTCTTGGTTGTATTGCAGCAATAGTAACCTTACTACTCTCCCTGGACCAACAGCAGATCCTCCTCTATCTCATTCTTAAACTACATCCAGAATGGTTGTTCACAAATCAAAGTCTGATTGTGTCATACCCTATGATTAACGTGATGAGTCTCCATTGAGATTTGGGTAGAATGAGAAAACTACTTAAAAGTTTCAGAGTCTGGCCCACGTATATAATTGTCCTTCATCTCATTACTTCTTCTCTAGCCATATTGGTCTTTTGTTAGTCTCTCATTCTTACAATATTTCTTGATCCTTGAGAGTGCTCATGCCTCCCATTTTTGTCTTGTTAACATCAGCTTACTTTTCAATCCTCTGCTCAAGTGGTATTTCCTCAAGAAGGACTTCCCTGACCCTCATGACTTCATCAATTCACCCTGTTACAGGCTCTCTTAGTACTCCACAACTTTGATTCAAAGAGCTTGTTACCACTGCATGTATACATGTGTATGATTAATTGCTTAGGTAATGTGCATTATAACAGACAGAGATAGCATCGGTTTTTCTCCACCATTGAATATCCATACATTCAATATTAATGACAGTAATCATAATGGTATTGATGGTGATTAGAATATGTAATTTTTAAAATACACCTAGAAGTGCTGCTTAAAGAAAACAATATACTACTATGAATCTGATGTCCTTAATTCAGATACTACTTCTAACACGGATCAGTTATATGACCTTTGCCAAGTCATTTAATACCACTGATTGTTATAATATTAAAATGTAGATGATGATATTGCTACATAAAATATGGACTACTCTGGAAGGTCTTATGAAAACATAGCTAACTATGTGTTTTAGTCTCTTATTCTCAGTTCTTAGCATCTATTGACTACTAAAATTCATGTTTTCACTCTGTCCCTTAGTTTCACTTTCAAGAACAGTAAACCTAAGAGCTTGGAAAAGTTCTTATTTGCAATGCAATGGAATCATGAAGCGAAATCCACCTATGCTTCTAATTCACTAAATTACAGCTGGTTAAGACGTGGGGCACCCTTGTTTTCTGCTCATCTTAGAGAAATGAGACAATTCTGACGCATCCTATAACATCACAAGGACCAGTACGCAGTATTTGGTCTATGTGAAGCTATGTATTAAAAAAAACTAAATAGATATAAACAAAATAGACATTTCTTATGAACATCAGAATCATTCGAACATCAGCATTATTTACTGACACTGATAAATCTCTAATATATGCAAAATGCTTTATACTTTTCAAAATACCCATACTATGTGATAGGTAGAAAAATAATTAACCACCATATTTTTTTCCAATGAGGAATTTAAAGTTCATGTAAGTTGATCAATTATCCCAAGTCCACATGGTTATTAAGTGACAAAGTCATACTGTTTTTCCTACCAAGTGAACAAACTTACTTCTGATGGTATGTTTGATATTTTTCAAGTCACTGAAAACCTACTGTATACCCACAAGTATTTTTTTAAGAACTGTGTTTATGATTCCATTTCAGTAAATACCCCTTTCTTGATGGCATTTTGGTCTCCATTATATTCATGCACACAAATGACAAATGAAAGCCTATTATTAAGAGTCTCAAAGTCAATTTCCTTATGAAAAAGGTTGAAAGATGTCTAATATATCAATATCCTGCATCAGGTCTCCTCGTAAACTCTTACAGGTCTTCCTGCAGAGATAGATGGTCCTCCTCGAATGGAGGACATTCTTTCCTCTATTTGAAAAGTTGAAGTAGAGATCAAGAAAGGACTTTTTAATTTGTAATTAACATCACCTGAGAAGTAGAGGTTAGAGAAAAGTTAGGGCAAGAAGTTGTTTTACCAAAGCTTTAGTTGCTTGAGGATGCTTCTATACAGAGAATAAGGCCAATTTCATCTGGATAAAATGCACCTTTTGAATTTTAAGAGAAATTCTCCTGTCTCCAGCAGACCCTCTTCTCAGTATAGGACCCTAGGTTAAAGATTAGTGATTGCCATTTTTTGGCCATATCTAATATCTCAAGGATCAGGTAGAGAGTCTATCTCTTAAACCCTAGATCTCTAAGTGATCACTGCAGAGTCAACAGTTGGCTCTCAGTTTTCATTGCCATTCCCTGGCTCATATGTCTTTTATCTCCTTGCAGTGGTTATATTAGAAATAAAAGGTACACTATAGAGCACACTCCATTGGCTTAAATAAGTTGAGAGGAGGACAGGAATTTTTAAAAAATGGAAGGTAAAAAGTGAAGCATAGTTCCTGCTTGTTTATTTGTGCAGACTGCTACAAGCACTAGGACTGATGAATTTAAAGCTGTTTTCAATAGCCAGCATTGTCCACAGGGCAAAGATGCCTAAAGAGCCTGATGTCACCCTGCTTCTATTCTCTTTAATTTTTAGAAATCTGGCTTGCTTCTCTCTTCTTTATCTTGTGGAATGAATAAAGATGCTCCGCATGTGGAGAGGAAAGCTTCGTGGCCATAAAGTGTAAATGTGAAATCAATGTTCTTCCAGGTTCCATGCAGACAATTGGATGTTTGACCAGAACATTTCTGGATTAGATCATTTGGAAGTCAGAAAAATCATTTTAGGATTGGAATTCTTCAGCTTATTAGTGTTCAGTGTTCACAGACCACAAATGTGCCCAGCACTTGAAACAATTTCTATTTCCAGTGATGATTCATACAAGTGATTGCTTCTCTGTTGGCTAATGTGAGAAATGCAACATTTCTTTTCATAAATATCAAGTAGCCAAACAATAATTTGGAGGATAAATCAAATATAATCTCACTTGAATGTACTAGAAAGCTTCCTCCTATGCTACAATTCTCAAAATGAAAATAATGAATAACAATACGATTGACTGCTGCAGTCTCATTTGTCTTAGAATCTCCTAAGTTTGGTTCTGCAGCTGACTTTAAAACTGCCTCAGCATCACCTTCATTATCATGATACTCTTGCTGAAATTTTCTTTGGGAGTGTTCTCAGATTTTCAAGTTTTGTTATTTACTTGATAATGTCTGCTCCCCCCCCCCATATAAAATGCCTCTTCTTGGTTCAAAGAAGGCCGAAAAGAGGCTGATTTTGAAAGAGTGAATTATTTGAAGTTGAACAATAACAATAGTTTTACTTTTGCAAGGAAGCTAGTACAAGGTAGTTGGAGTTCCATTCATAAAATTCAGTGACTGGCATTTGTATCATTGTTGTGGTAAAGCATAGTACAGATGCTAACAGCAAAGTACCTATGTAATCAACAGTCCTGTCAATCAACCAGTCAGCAAATATTAACTGAGCATTTACTATATGCAAAGTACTGTGTATTTCTCTGAAGATGAGGCATAGAAATATAAGCTACTGTCTCTGCCTTCTAGGGACTTAGGATTTCAATGTGAAGGTAAGAAAAATAAACGTTATGGAATTGGGACTCTAGGTCAGAGTATTATCTGGAACGATCAGCTTATTGACACCCAAAACTTCAAAATGTGGCATTCACCTATGTATTCTTCACAGTTTAAACTCTGGTTCTTAGCTTGGCAAGTTCCCAAAATTAGTCTTGTCAGTGCCCCAAATATGTCGCTAATAAAGGATGTGACATACTAACTTTATAAGATGTAAGAGCCTGACATATAAACCAGAATGAAAATAGAGATATTGGGGGGTTCCCGTTGTGATGAAGTAGGTTAAGAATCTGATTGCCACAGCTAAGGTCACCGAGGAGGCACGGTTCGATCCCCATCCCTGTGCAGTAGGTTAAAAGGATCCGGCATTGCCATAGCTGTGGCGTAGCTTGCAGCTTGGATTCAGCCTCTGGCCTGGGAACTTCCATATGCCACGGGTGCAGCAATAAAATAAAAAAATAAAAATATTTTTTCAAAAAGATAATACAGCTATTGGGCTACCAAACAGCCCATGCCGGCTGAGCAGTGTGTAAGCTTCTTGGGTGCACTTTGCCTGGGAAGATTTCGTCATGAGCATGAGATTGGACTTATAGGATCTGACTGTATGAAATGTGAAAAAGTTGAGTAGAATATATCTCATATTGACTGATGGAGCTATCCCCAGCTTCTTAATTCCCATTTGTGAAACCGAATATTTGTATTATCTGTTCTTATTAGTCATTCCTTGGTTTGGGATTTGATTTAGCTCTCAGACATCTTTTTTATACTTTATGTCTAATCAACTCCACTGCTAACTATTACCTTACATTGCTTTTGGAAAATGGTCTATTATTAAATATTACATATGTCATAATATGTAAAGTATACATAATGACATATATTATATAAAGCATACATAATGATAAAACACATTTCTATGTAACCACATATGACATAAGACATAGAAAAGAACCAGCACTTTTGAAGCCTCCTGAATACTCATCTACTCTGTCAACATTTTCTTGCTTAGCTTTTTTATTCTAATGCATATATATTGTTTAGTTGCTCATGTTTTAAATGGTACATAAATTCAATGAGATTGTTTTTATTCTATGATTTGCTTGGTCCATATTATATTCTTTTGCATTGTATTATGTTATCGTGACTCGTTTGGTCCATAATCTGTTTTTGTACATAGCAAGACGTCATTCATTTTTATACCATGTCACTCCATTCTCTGAGCATTCCATAATTTATTTATCCATGCCACTGCTGATGAGCTTTTGAGTTGTTTCCAGGTTTTTTGCTATGATAAATAATGCTGCATAATATTCTTGTACATTTCTTCTCCTGTACATGTGCATATTTAGAGAAAGAATTACTGAATCCTAAGGTATACAGAGCTTTAATATTATTAGATGATGCCAAGTTGTTTCCTACAGTGTTCTAATGACTGACACTTTCACCATGGTGGAGATAAGTTCTAGTTTCTTTATTTACACACCAACAGTTGGCATTATCAGACTTCTTAATTTTTGCCAATCTGAAGAATGTTAAATAGCATAGCATCTCATTGTGGTTTCAGTTTGCATTTACCTAATTACTAATGAGCTTGAGTACCTTTTCAATATGTTTACTGACCATTTGTGTTTTATCTGTGAAACACCTGTTTCTTTTGAAAAATAGGGAAAACTTTTCCCTATTTATGTGTAAAAACTATTTTATAGTGATCTTTTGCTAGTTGTCTATTTTACAAATATCTTTTCCCAGTTTGTGGCTTTTCACTTTCTTTATCATATAACTAATGTAAAATTTATTAATTTTCCCTTATGATTTTTGCTGTTTTTGTCTTATAATATCTGTATCAATATTGCAATTACGAAGATGTATTCCTCTATTCTGTTTTTAGTTCCATTCACATTTGAACAATTAGTACCTAGAGCAAATGTTGTCTAATTATCTATGTGACTGTCATGTACTTTTAGTCATTAGTTGATGTGTGTAGATCATATATGAATATAGGAACTAGGTGCTATCCTTCTAAGAATTTGAAAATTAAAATGCCCTATGATATCAGCATGGCACATTAGAGCCTAACTTTGCAAAGTCACTTCAAAGAGATAAAATGGCTTGTAATCCAAAAAGATTTAATGGCTGTTCTAGTAATATATGGCTGTATAATAAGCTACTCTCAAACTTTTATGGTTTAGAACAACCGTTACTATCTTTCAAGGTTCTGTATGTGGAGTGGGTTCCTCTAGACATTCTTAGTTGGGATCTTTGAAGTTGGTGTATGGAAGCTCAGGCTTGAGTCATCTGAGGGCTCAACTGAGTCAGACTTCTAGGTAGTTTACTTGCATGATTGGTGTTGATATTGGTTGTTGCATACTAGATGGGAACTCAGCTTGGATAAACCAGAGGACCAACATATGGCCTTTCCCTAGGACTTGGGCTTCGTACACCATGGTACCTGGGTTCTGAGAAGGTGTGTCTCAACAGTGAGCATTCTGAGAGCAAGGAAGATACCACTGCTAGGATTCTTATGATCCAGTCTTGGTGGTCATGCTGTGTCACTTCTGCTGCACTTTACTGGTTACCCATGGCCAGCTCCATTTTAGTATAGAAGGGAACCTCTCTAGGGTGTGAATATTAGAGGCTATGGTTCATTAGACAGCTGTATCAAAGTATTGTCTGGATTAATTTTGCTCAGAGTGTTGTGTCACCTAATTCAAGTAATAAAGAAGAGTAGATAGACTAAAAAAAAAAAAAAAAAACACCTAAAATTCATGGGTAAAAATCTGTTTTTAAGAGAAAAGTTGAATTGACCATGGACTGAAAAATTCTGAGACCCAAAACAAGATAGCATGAGTCCAGATTGAAGTTCAAATGCTAAAGACAAGAGTTACCCCAGAATATCCCTTACATCCTCCCCCATCCCCTTCTCCTCTTCCTTCTTCTTCCTCTTCTTCCTCCTCTTCATCTTCTTCTTTTCTCTCTCTCCCTCTCCCCCTTTCCCCACCCTACTCTCCCTCTCCCCTTAACTCCCTTCTCAGAGACCAAGATGCTTGAATCAGCTCACTTTATATAAGAATGTTAAGGGACAGGAGTTTCTGCTGTAGCAGAGTGGATTAAGAATCCAACTGCAGTGGCTTGGGTTGCTGCTGAGGTGCAGGTTCGAGCCCTGGCCCAGAGCAGAGAGTTAAAGGATCCAGTCTTACAGCAGCTGTGGCCTAAGTCACAGCTGCTGCTCTGATTCAATTCCTGGCCTGGGAACTTCCGTATGTTGCAGAGACAGCCATTAAAAAAAAAAAAAAAAGGGAATGTTAAAGGACAACATAATTGTTGCCTTCACGAATATAACATCCATTTTCTAAAATATGCCAGAGGTTCACAGCTCCATCTTTCAGGACAGCCATATAGGGGTCATGGGTCTAGGATACATAAATGATGGGAATTCCTGCCAAACGGTTGACTCTTGGACCAGACAAGGAAAAAAATGGATGAAATCTCCATCAACCAAGCCTTTTGAAAAACATGGCAAGTCTGTCATAAACCTACTTATTCCCTTCCAGACTTATGTATCTATGGCACATGATATTGGGGACAGAGAAGATGTATGTCCAGTTTCTAGCTTCTGCTTACTAGCTCTATGATCTTAGACAAATGACTAACTCTCTGAGCTCCAGTTTCCCTTCACTAAAATGGGAGATGTCTCTCCTTCCTTTTCTACCCTACCCTCCTGGTTGTAGGAAGGGTTCAATGACATGGGTTAGAGGGCTATATAAACTTCAAAGACTCCAATAAATGTAAGTTATTGTTATTCTTCAATAAATGCTTTCATTATCCCAGTCACATGAGGCCATTTGTATAATAGCTTCCTTAATCATTTACTTAATTATAAGGAGAGGGTTATACTTTGTATTCAACATTTAACATTAATTTAGGGAAATAGAAAAAAGAGATGTATTTTTCAGTGATGATGGATAGTATGTGCAAAACGTGGGTGAAGAAACAAGGTTCTATTATTTTTCAGGTGGGAAATTATCATATGAGTTTTCGGAATGAAAAACCCAATTCAACTTTTAAGTTATTGACTTTAATAATAAAAAGTGTGTTTAATAATCACGCCAAATAACTTGGATAAATTGCTAAATATTCGTAGGAGAGAATTAAATTGACACAAAGAAAAGGTTTTCCTGTCAGAAAAAAATTCGAAGGGGATTTAAGATAATTTAATGTAACCGTAAGACCAAGTCTGGAGAATACTGAGTTGTATTTGCTTCTCAACCAGCGCACTAAGAAATGTAATCAACTAAAGAGACAGAAACAATTGAGTAACCATTTATCTTTCTCCTTTTAAGGAAAACTATTTTTGTTTTGGCTTGTGATGCCTTCAAGATAAGGTGAAATTACATTGTAAAACTAAATCAGTTTTTAAATAAATACTAGACAAATCTAGTTGCATAGGCTCCCATCATATAATCAGAAAATAAGCTTTTCTATTTATTGATAGGGTACCATAAAGAAAGAATAAATGCAAGTCTCAAGGTCATGTATATAAAGTCACATTGATACAGATAAGAATGGAAATGAAATATGAATAATGGATGATGAATCATTTTCTTGGGTCTCCAGAAGCCACTTAAAAATTAAAATGAAAGGGTGCCATGATGAATATTTTTTTACATAAAGACATTGAAAACAGTCTTGTGGTGGACTTTAGACTCTTTTTTCCTTTATGTTGAATATACTCATTATCCCCAGAGATCCATCCTTTCACGAGAGAGTCACAGCTTTTTTTTTTTTTGTCTTTTCTAGGGCCACACCTGTGGCATATGGAGGTTCCAGGTTAGGGATCTAATCACAGCTGTAGCCGCTGGCCTTTGCCAGAGCCTCAGCAACGCCAAATCTGAGCTGTGTCTGCGACCTACACCACAGCTCACGGCAACGCCAGATCCTTAACCCACTGAGCAAGGCCAGGCATCGAACCTGCAACCTCATGGTTCCTAGTTGAATTTGTTAACCACTGAGCCACGATGGGAACTCCAGAGTCACAGCTTTTTGCATCAGGATTACATGCCCCTTCTACTTTTCATTTCTGTCTGGCAGTCTGTTCTCTTCCCAGGATCTTCTTCTCAAGAATCTCTAGGGCCCTTGGGCACTTTCTTTTCTCCTGCCCCTGGAGACTGATGTCAATGGGCTATACAAATTAGGCTTTACTGACATCTGATTTCCAGTTGATTTCAGCCAGTGAGAGGCACCAACAGGTGATCAGTGTTGAGAAGCAAGGTGAAGTTAGAATAGTTACTCCATCTGCTCCCTCCCAGCTGTGCTGAAATTTGCTAGTGGCTTTGTTTTTCTATTGAAAGCTAAGTTCAAAGAGACAGATAATAAATGGGTGTTTTCCAGCAACTTGGGGAAGAGGAAAATGGGGAGTGATTGCTAATGGATATGGGGCTTTAGCAGCTGATTAAAATATTCTTGAATTGGTGATAGTTGCAAAACTTTGCAAATATATTAAGACCATTTAATTGTGCATATTAAAAGGATGAATTTTCTCAATTTAAAATGATAGAAAATATGCAGGTGGAATATTATTCAGCCATAAAGAGGAATGAAATGCTACCATTTGCAGCAACGTGGATAGATCCTGTTTTTTTGTTTGTTTGTTTTTTGCTTTTCAAGGCTGCACCTGTGGCATATGGAAGTCCCCGGGCTTCAGGTCGAGTCAGAGCTGCAGCTGCCTGTCTAGCCAGAGCCACAGCAATGGCAGGATCCAAGCCATGTCTGTGACGCACACCACAGCTCACAGCAGTGCCAGATCCTTAACCCATTGAGTGAGGCCAGGGATCAAACTTGCATCCTCATGGATATTAGTCGGATTCATTTCTGCTGAGCCACAACTGGAATTCTTGGATGGATCTTGAAGACATGCTATGTGATATAAGTCAGAAAAAGACAAATACCACATGACATCACTTATATGTGGAAGTAAAAACCAACACAAGCTCATGGATACAAAGAACAGATTGGTGGTTACCAGAGGTGGAGGTGTGGTGGGCAAAATGGGTAAAGGGAGTCGAAAGGTACAAACTTCCAGTTATAAAGTAAGTCATGGGGATGTAATATACAGTATGGTGATTGAAGTTAACAATAATATTGCAGAATTCCCAGCATGGCACAGTGGTTAACAAATCTGACTAGGAACCATGAGGTTGCAGGTTCGGTCCCTGCCCTTGCTCAGTGGGTTAAGGATCCGGCGTTGCCGTGAGCTGTGGTGTAGGTTGCAGACGCGGCCCGGATCCCGCGTTGCTGTGGCTCTGGTGTAGGCTGGTGGCTACAGCTCTGATTCCACCCCTAGCCTGGGAACCTCCATATGCCGCAGGAGTGGCCCAAGAAATGGCAAAATGGCAAAAATAATAATAATAATAATAATATTGCAAGTTGCTAAGAGAACATGTCTTAAAAGTTCTCATCACAAGAAAAATGTTAAAACTATATATAGTGACAGATAACGTTGGTGATCATTTCACAATATGTACAAATATGGAATCATTGTGTTGGACACTTGAAACTAATATAGTTGTATGCTAATTATACCTCAAAAAATGGATAGAAAAGTCTCAAACTAAACTTTCGTAGCACAAAACAAAAACTATGGATAATCAAAAAGGAAAACACTAAAAGCTAAAATTATAATATTAAAAATACAGATGAAGAAAAATGTATCATTTATATCAACCCAAGTACATTGACAGAAAAAAGACAGAGTTCCTGGAAGATGGGGCTCTCTTATAGCTGCTGTTCTTTCCAGTTATTAGTAATGGCTCCACTCTTGTGCCTTCAGCCTTAGGAGGGTAACAGCTCCCCTTGTTGTTGGCTTCTGATTAGCTTACTTTAATGCTGACCACAGGCCTTTATAAATAGTCCTTTTAGTAAACTGTGTTCACTGAACCCATACAGGCCACCATTGCCTACCCATGGATCACATTCCCAACTCTTCTCTCTGATCTTTAACTTCCTTTCCTATTCTTTGCGTCTGTTTTGCAAGGTGCAATTCAACTTTACTTTCTCTTCTTGCTATCACCTCTAGCACATGTTTTCTATGCTCTAATATGATTTTTACATTTTGTTTTAAATTCATATAGAATATTTGGTTAAGTGTAAGACATTTCACCTAAAGATGACACAGAAATCCATTCTTCATATTTCTCACAGCCTTTGGTCCAGGAAGAGGCACTAGTTAGGAGCAAGAATTGAGATTTTAACTCATTATTTCTTGATTTGCTTCTCTTTCTTTCTAACCATTATTTTTTTCTTCCAGTCTTAACCCATGCATTCATTCCTATTTTTATTCTTATAACCCTTTAAGTCCTGAGCATCCGTTTATAAAGTCACTAAATTAGATTATTGATGACAAAGCAAAGGGCTCTGAGTTTATGAGTCTGGAAGCCCTTTGCTCTCCCAATATAGCAAAGTCTGAATTTTTCACCCTTCAGGGCAAAACACAGAGCTCATCTTAAACATTTTTGGGGGCTTATCAAAGAAAGGAGGTCAATTTACTTGGAAAGTGCTATCATGTTTACTTAAACTAAACAGTGTTGTTAATTCTTTTACTGTATTTTTAAAAATTCAAGTGAAAGATGCTCTAGGGTCACATAGTACATGAGGCTGTTGGACCATAGAGGATAAGTAAAAAGGAGGCTGAAATGGATTTTTAGAACAACTTTATACTTCAGTCTGTTACAGTAATGTCTCCTTTTATACTCTCGAGGGTCTGCTTATGTTCTTCAATATGTGGCCAGAACACACTCTGTAGAGGATGATAGGGAGAGGGAGGATTTCTTAGCCCATAGTAGAAGGGTCAAATTCAGTTTTCCTGGAAATAAGCTTAAGAGGCACCTGTCTGTACCCCTCTTTAGGGAGGAGTGAGAGCAGTGAAGGGAGGGGGTATTCTGGGGTCACCCCAAATGTGGAGGGCATTGTGATTGTTTCTGATGTCCATCTCTAGAGCAAGCTTGAACTTCAGAGTTGTGTTTGAATCTTGCTTCTGTCATTTACTAGAACCAGGCAAGCTGGATAAAACCAGATTTCCTGAGGTATTCTCATTTTGGTGACCTTGAAATCATATATTCATTCAACAGATATTTCATTGAGTGCCTACTATGTTCCAGACCTATTTTGGGCATGGGGAATGTTAAAAGTGAAGGTAATACGGAGTCCCTAACCTTACAGAATTTACCATGACTTTGCAGGCCGGACTCCTCTCCAGCCATCAGTTGACCCTAAAAGGGTTAAATGGCACATTGCCCCTCTTGTGTCCATAGGCAATCATGCAAAATGCACTAATTAAATGTCTCCACAATGACTGTGTGTTTCAGGAATGGCCTGGTGCCAATGCCTTGAAAAGACTGTGCTCCAAATGGCACTCTTGTCCTGAAGCTAATGGATAAAGTGACCGCAGCATACACCTAGAATTGATTGTTTTCTTTTGATTTAATCAATTCCCCTCCCCTCCTCCCCTGAAAATGTTAATGCTTTCTCTCTACTACAGCTACTATACCTTAACATGAAGAGAATCAAATTTTCCCCTCTGACTTTTAATTATCCCCTGACAGCTTTGGGAAATGGCATGGGTAACACAAATCAGAAATGCCAGTTGGCCCTGGAATGCATCCTGCGTGCTTTTGAAACAGATTTTCTGAGTTATGTTTTGAACAAATGTTAACATTAATTTGTGTTTTCTTAACAGACACCAGCAGATGAGCAGAAAAGAGAAAAAGGTCCTTCACAAATGTGATGGTGATGGCAGGACTTTCAAGGATTAACCATGCCATGAAGGTAATAGGCCAACAGAAAAGGGACAGGTCGAGTAATATTTCTTAAGGATGTCTTTCCAGGCGACATATGCTATACTGTGTATTGGATAGTTTCCTCCACTGAGGCCCCATTCCTATCATTGCTTCTCTAAGTATCTATGGAAAAGACTCATTTTTTAAAAGAAAATTTCTAGTCTAAAAGTTTTTAACTCTCAATTTCTGTACTCTTTTTCATCACAAACCAGTATTGGTCCATGAACCACACTTTGATTAGCCTGGTTCTAAGTAAATAATGGTCAGCACCTTTTAATGGCAACATTATGCCAAATGTTTTATAAATATCATAATTTAATCTTCAGAACAGTCCTGTGAGGCAATTCTTCTTTTCTGTTTTACAGATGAAAAATGAAGTTTAGACAGAGTTTAGGTTATAGGCTGAAAGTCACAAAATGAATCCAGGTTGGAATGCTTCCTCCTGACTCAAATCCATCCACCGCCATCTTTTCTTAAGGATGAGCAAGTAGTAAGGTTGGATGGTTGCAATGTGCAGGGTTACTGACAGACAGTGACATCAGGAAGAATCAGATTCGATAGTCCAAGGTCACAAATTAATGCTGGAAGCAAAAGACCAGGAGAACCAGGTCAGGCATGAGTCAGAAACTAGATAATTAAAGATAAGAATGGTTGAAACTGGGTTGGCTGCCAGGCTTTGGAGTGTTCCTTGTAAGCAACTACCCCAATAAAAAAGTGGAAAAAAAAGATTCTCCTTTTGTTAAGATTCTTTTACTGCCTAAAGCAACCAAATATTAATATTTTTATTAACAGCTGTTACCTGATTCTTCTACCGCATTCCATTATACTCTCTGGATCTCACTATAACTCTGTGGTCCTGATTCTTTTAAGATGTTAAGGTCATCAATATCTATCCATAACACTTTACTCTATATGGCAGAGGGAAGGACATATCCTTTAGTGCGATTTGAGGCTCAGTTGGAGAGTCTTTATCCTCATGGAAACCAAATGGTGTACTATCCAGGGTCATACAATTCAAAAACTTGGCTCCTCATCATCAGAACATCCTCCTCACCTGGAAGCTCATCCTATGAGACCAGTAGAACTGAGAGTAGATCACCCCCTATGGCTGGAAGGTGGGTAGGGAGAGGGATTAGTCAGCTATTTGCACGGAGAGAAGAGGACTTCACTAGGGAATTAGCTCCCAGGAAGACCCAATGGAAACAAAGTATGGTGTCTTAGGGCTGGATCAGTCCCCTGGGAGCAGGGGACATTAAAGCTAATAATAGAAACTTGCATTGCAAGCTAAAGTCAAGGAAGAAATGCAAGGTGGAAAATGGTATAGGAGAAGCTGAAGAAAGTGCCTTGTCAAAGTAGGGGTGCAAGGCAAAGGGGGAGAGCCAAGGAAAAAGCGTCTGAGCAGGAGGAGGTAGTAGGTCAGATGTCATAGATAAGATGAACACTTGTCCAAGGCCCAGGAATAAGTATTACATTCAAATGGTAGAAAATACAGAAAAGCACTCACACACTGTCTCTCTAAGAAATCAGTTGCCCATATTCCTGCCTTCCAGAGATGATTATTTCAAAGTGTTTCTATATGTGATTTGACTTTGAAAGTAAGCAAAGCCCATTCAAGCTGGCTCTTTGAATGTGTTTGCAGTAGTGTGTGTGTGTGTGTGTGTGTGTGTGTGTGTGTGTGTGTGTTGAAGAGACAGAGAGCTGTAGAGGCCAGAGCTCTGAAAATAGGGGCAGCTAATCCATTTCTGTAAATTAGTGATAATGTTGCAGATGGCCAAGGCATCGTGGGATTTCTGACCCAGAGAGAACTTGAAGATCGTCCAGTTGGTAGTTTTAAAAGTCTGCTCTTCAGAGATGTATTGGTTCAGCACAGATGTCTCAGGGGCTGTCTGGGGCAGAATAGGGGAGGGTTGAGTGTAGAGCAATTGGGTTATAGGTCCCCTGCCAGGCTTCAACCTAGTGGCTCTGTTTTAATTCCTGGATATATTCCTTTTTGGGATAAGATTTCACTTGAGGAAAGGATTCTGCTGCTTTTAAAAGAGAAAGATAAAAGCGATTGAAGGCCATGCAATCATCTGGCAGATAAAGAAACAGATCCAAAGAGATGAAAGGTCATTTAGAAGATCTCATGGCCAGGTATGGTGGCTATAAGGAGCACCCTTGAGTCCCTCGTCGTTCTCTGACTTTGCCCCTAGATCAGCTGTATTCTTGCACAATCTTCTTTAGAATAGCCCTCCTCTTACTCAGAAAACATCTGACCTTGGCTTAGGATTATACAGCAACAGGGTAATCTACCATCCCTGTTTTCCCGGGTCTCAGAGGTTGCCCTGGCTGTCAAACTTTGAGTGCTAAAACTTAGAAAGCCCCAGACAAACCAGGGCACTTGGTCACCCTATCAAAAAGCCCTTGATTGCCAGATTTTTCTTTACTAACAACTCTGGTTTTTGTTGCTGAAATCCTGAGTAAGTTTTGGTCTCACTTAAGAGCCTCAGAGAGTCCTTCAACCTTGAGACCAGTCTTTGAGCCTGGCTTTTTCAATTCTGCCTTCTGGCCTCCAGGTTTCTGATTCTTACTTGTGTAGATGCATCCTGTCTGCTTACTTCTATCCTGGACAACACCCTCTGTCCGGACTTGATTTTTTCCCCATAACCTCTGGAATCCAATCACATGTAGTCATGGAAGATGTAACTGAGTATCATTTGCTGTCCATGCGAATTTCAGTAACTGTGAATTGCTGGCTACTTTCCTAATCAGTCCTGCCAAACTTCTCATACATTCTGGAAGGTCCTAGACCCAAATTCAGACTTGCGTCAAGAGCTTCTTTCCATCAACTTTTTTCTCTTCATTACTGACAGTTTTGGGAAATACTGTATCTTGGCTGGTAGAAATCAACCTTGTATGTTATCCCCCATGCAGTCCATGACCTGAGTGCTTAGACCAATCAGATTAGTAGGGAATAATTTTTAAATGTATTTTTAATTAAAGTGTAGTTGATTTACAATGCTGTGCCAATTTCTGCTGTACAGCAAAGTGACCCAAGCATACACATGTGTACATTCTTTTTGTCATATTATCTTCCATCATGTTCTATCCCAGGAAATAGGATATAGTTCCCTGTACTATACAGTAGGTCCTCATTGCCTGAGGAGGAGGGGAAGGGAGTGGGATGGACTGGGAGTTTGGGGTTAGTGGATGCCAAGTATTACATTTAGAAGGGGATACTTTTTAAAAAACTCCATATATCAAGCAACTAGAAAGTCTCTTTAGACCACTGCTGATCAGTATATCTAAAATTTTCTTACCATTTAGTTTTACCTTAAGAAGACTTGCTACATAGCATCCAAAGAGCGTTTTGTTAAGTAACTCAAGCATGGAATTGTAAAGTCTTATTTGACGAGAACTCTGCCAAAGTGCTCCTGTTACTTCACTCAGCATTTGGCCTGTGGGGAGAACCTTGTGGCCTCTGCTCTGCTCATCTGCCCACTCAAATCTATTCTAGGCTCACTTGGTAGATTCTGATCGGAACTATTTTTCAGAGACTCAGATATGTTCTTTTTCAAAAACAAAAAAACCAGTCCAGCTCACCTCTGTGCCTCTCCTGCTCTTTCCAGCTGCAGAGATGGCACTCAGACCTCTGTGCTTAGGGGATGCGATTAGAGACATGAAATGACATTGAAATTCAAGCCATAGAGCATTCAAGTTCAACTAGCATGTGAAAGATCATGGTGATTTTCTTTCCATTCAGTAAACATGGAGTTTTATTTTTGACCCTTCATTTCTAGTTTCTTTGGAGGGGGAAAATTACTTTACTTCCCACCAAGCCTAAACAGTGAGATAGACATCAGTGATATTGTAAACATGCTATGGGGAAGAAAATCTTAGTAGCTACATCAGTGGAAGAAATAATAAAGGGGGTAATTTCAAACTGGAATTTAGGATTGTAGCTCACAGCACACTGCCTTGGGACTCATTGGATACCAACATCTTTTTCTACAGATTAGGAAAGTGAGAGTCAGATCCAAGTGGTAGTTCTCCACTCTCATTGCACATGAAATCTATCTGGTAGTGGTAGAAAATAGGAATGCCTGAGCCCCACCTCCAGAGCCAACCCGATTGGTCAAGGATGGAGCCTGGCATTGATGATTTTTTTTTTGCTATTTATTAAATTTTTTGATGTTTTAGTTAAAGTTTAATTTTTTCAAATCGTAATTAATTTTTAAATTTTATTTTATTATTTTTATCTTTGCTTTTTAGGGCCGCACCCGAGGCATATGGAAGTTCACAGGTTAGGGGTGGAATAGGAGGTGTATCTGCTGGCCTACACCACAGCCACAGCAGTGTGGGATCCGAGCCACGTCTGTGACCTACACCACAGCTCACAGGAATGCCAGATTCCTGAGCAAGGCCAGGGATCAAACCCACATCTTCATGGATGCTAGTTAGATTCGTTTCCACTGAGCCATCATGGGAACACTCTAACTGTACAGTGGAAAAATTAAAATAAAATAAAATAATTTTTATTGAAGAGTAGTTGATATAGGAGCTCCTGTTGTGGCCCAGCAGTAACAAACCCGCCTAGTATCTATGAGGACTCAGGTTTGATTCTTGGCCTCACTGAGTGGGTTAAGGATCTGGTGTTGCAGTGAGCTGTGGTGTAGGTCAAAGATGTGGCTTGAACATTGCTATGGCTATGGCTGTGGCTGTGGCTGTGGCCAGCAACTGCAGCTCTGATTTGACTGTTAGCCTGGGAAATTCCATGTGCTGTGGGTGTGGCCCTAAAAAGACAAAAAAAAAATTAGTCGACATACAATATTGGCTTCAGGGGTACAACATATTGTTCTGACATTTAAATACATTATGAATTGATCACCACTATAAGTCTGGTAAACATCTATCACTGTACAAAATTATCATATTATTGACCACGTTCCTTTTTACTGTAAGTTACATCCCTGTGACTTATTTTGCAACTGGAAGTTCATACCTCTTAATCTGCATCACCTGTTTTGCTCCACCCCTCCTCCCTTCCCCTCTGGCAACCACTAGTTTCCTCTCTGTCTCTGAATCTGTTTCTATTTTGTTTTGTTTATTTGTTTTTTAGATTCCACATGTAAGCGAAATCACATGGTATTTGTCTTCCCATGTCTGAATTATTTCACTTAGCATAATACCTTCTGGGTCCATCCATGTTATTGTAAATGACAATATTTCATTCTTTTTTGTGGCTAACATTCCATTGTGCATATGTACCACATCTTCTTTATCCATCCATCTGTTGATGGACCCATGTTGCTTCCATATCTTGGCTAAATAATGCTGCAATGAACAGGGGTGCAAATATCTTTTTGAATTAGTGTTTTCAATTTTTTTTTCAGATAAATACCCAGAAGTGGAACTGCCGGATTGTATGGTAGTTCTATTTTTAACTCTTTGAGGAACCGCCATACTGTTTTCCATAGTGGCTGCACTGATTTACAGTCCCACCAATAGTGCATAAGAGTTCCCTTTTCCCCACATCCTCCCCAACACTAGCTATTTCTTCTCTTTTTGATAATAGCCATTCTGACAGGTGTTAGGTAATAGCTCATTGAAGTTTTTATTTCATTTCCCTGGTGATTGCTGATGTTGAGAATCTTTTCATGTGCCTCTAGGGAAAAATGTTTATTCAGGTCCTCTGCCCATTTTTAATTGAATTGTTTGTTTTCTTGATTTTGAGTTGTTTGAGTTCTTTATGTATTTTGGATATCAACCCCTTATTGGACATATCGTTTGCAAATATCTTCTCTTATTCCTATGTATTAGGTATTTTATTCTTTTTGATGGAATTGTAAATAAGATTGTTTTCTTATTCTCTGATAGCTTGCTATTAGTGTATAGAAATGCAACAGATTTCTGTATATTGATTTTGTATCCTGCAAATTTACTGAATTCCTTTATTAGTTCTAATATCTTTTTGGTTGCATCTTTAGGGTTTTCTATATATAGTATCGTGTTATCTGCAAATACGCACAAGTTTACTTCTTCCTTTCCAGTTTGGATGCCTTTTCTTTTCTCTCTTTTCTTGGTCTGATTGCTGTGGCTAGCGCTTCCAATACTATGGCGAATAAAAGTGGTAAGAGTGGGCATCCTTGTCTTGCTTCTGATCTTAGAGGAAAAGCTTTCAGGTTTTCACAATTGAGTATGATGTTAGCTATGGGTTTGTCATAGATGGCCTATATCATGTTGAGGTAGGTTCCTTTTACACTCACTTTTTTGATGGTTTTTATCATAAATGGATGGTGAATTTTGTCAAATGCTTTTTCTGCATCTATTGAGTTGGTTAAATTATTTTTATCCTTCATTTTGTTAATGTAGTGTATCATATTGATGCATTCGTAGATCTTGAACCACACTGATGGTTTTTTAAAAGCCTTCCCCCAGGCGGTTCTCATACACAGCCGTTGTCCAGAATCCCTGTTTTAAAGCTCATTGGCAGAGTGGAATAGGATGAGGCCATGTGAGACCCAGATCAGAATTGTGTCCACAGCCCACATGCTGCCACCTTGCAGAATGCTGGCCACTGGCATTGCAGAGGTCACTGGAGTTAGGTGTGCCACAACCATGCAGGAGAAGGAAAAAATGTTGCAGCCAGGAATCGAGTAAGACAGAGAAGGCTAGCTCAGTGTAAGGCAACACCAAGCATTTTCCAAGAGACACAGGACACACAAGAACATGCTGCCATACTCCATACCTCAGTTTGGATTTACCCTGCTTGTGGTCCCCTCTGAAAAGTGATGTTAATCATCTAGCAAACAGAGTGGTGGTGCAGCTCCTTCAAGAGGCAGATGTTTGGAATCCTCTTCCTTTCCAGAGGATCCAAGGGATCAGAACATTCCTGCCAACTGCTTAAGTCAGCAGATTCACTAAGCCCCTTTTACCACCCTGTCCCTCTGTGCCTGCTGGACAGTGAGCAGCACTAAAGAAACCCCCTAGTTCTGCAGTGTACCCTAGAACCCAATACACTACCTCATGTAGGGGCAACTCCTCATTATTTGCTTGTTCCATGCTGGTGAGTTCATCTACTCATTAAGTTTCTTTGTCACCCACAAATCAATACAGTGCTTTCATGGTAATTTGTGGTAATGTGCAGGGAAACAAAAGCCTTTAGCCACCCAAGCCCATGGCATGCTTGCAGCTGGTGAACAAGTGGAAGGGCTGCCTACTTGTGTTTGCTTTCACACTGTAAACAAGTGTCCTCGTCTTGGTCAATTTTGTGCCTCCTGCTTTAAAACTTTGTGCGCTTTTTCTTAGTGATTTAACTGTTGAAACTGGCTCCCAATTACAATGCTGTGGTACTGTCCAGTGTTGCTAAACACAGGAAGGCTGTGATGAGCTAAGAAAATCTGTATGTTCAATAAGGTTTGTTCTGGCTTGAGTTATAACGATGTTGAATGTGAGGTCAATGTTAATGAATCAAGTATATATATATATATATTATATATATTTTTTAAATAGGTATCTTGAACAGAAACATACATAAAGATAGGTTATGTATTGATCAGTTGATGAAAATGTTGTGACTGGAAACTCTCAGTAGTAATCTTTGCTAATTCAGTGTTCGTGATGACTTAATAGAACATAACGAAAGCAAATAAGGAGAACCAACTGTATATGGAATGTGCTTAATGAATCCTTGTTGGGCAAATGAGCAACTGAATAAAAATCGAAAATCTACATGTTTTACGTATACAAAATTTTTAATGTATACTTACATCAAATTTGGGATCTCAAAGAGACCAACATTAGCTTACCTTTATTGACTGCTGCTATGAACCAGGCAATTGGAGTATATATTATATTCTTTAATCTTCACAACAGTCCTATGAGAAAAACACTTATCTTCTTCATCTTACAGAGAGGGTAACAGGCCCAAAGAAATGAAGGAGCTTGGTCAAAGTCCCTCAGCTAGAAACAGATGAATGTATACTTGAATCCAGGCAGCTTGACTACTGTTATAGGCTGCATTGTGTCTGCCCAAAATTCGTGTGTTGAAGTCCTACCCACCCAGGACCTCAGAATGTGACTGTATTTGGAGAAAGGGTCTTTAAAGAGGTGATTAATCAAATACCTGGGAATACACCTGACCAAGGAGGTAAAGGACTTATATGCCGAGAACTATAAAACTTTAATCAAGGAAATTACAGATGATGTAAAGAAATGGAAAGATATTCCATGCTCCTGGGTTGGAAAAATTCATATTGTAAAAATGGCCATACTACCCAAAGCAATCTACAGATTCAATGCAATCCCTATCAAATTACCCAGGACATTTTTCACAGAACTAGAACAAACTATCCAAAACTTTATATGGAACCACAAAAGACCCAGAATTGCCAAAGCAATTCTGGAGAACAAAAACCAAGCAGGAGGCATCTCTCTCCCAGACTTCAGGCAATATTACAAAGCCGCAGTCATCAAGACAGTATGGTACTGGTACCAAAACAGACAGACAGACCAATGGAGCAGAACAGAGAACCCGGAAATAAACCCAGACACCTTTGGTCAATTAATCTTTGACAAAGGAGGCAAGAACATAAAATGGGAAAAAGACAGTCTTTTCATCAAGTATTGCTGGGAAACCTGGACAGCTGCATGCAAAGCAAGGAAACTAGAACACACCCTCAGACCATGCACCAGAATAAACTCAAAATGGCTGAAAGACTTAAATATACGACAGGACACCATCCAACTCCTGGAAGAGAATATAGGTAAAACATTCTTTGACATCACCCTTACAAATGTTTTCTCAGGTCAGTCTCCCAAAGCAACAGAAATAAAAGCAAAAATAAACCAATGGGACCTAATCAAACTGACAAGCTTTTGCACAGCAAAGGAAACCAAAAAGGAAACAAAAAGACAACTTACAGAATGGGAGAAAATAGTTTCAAATGATGCAACTGACAAGGGCCTAATCTCTAAAATATACAAACAACTGATACAGCTCAACAGCAAAAAAGCCAACAACCCAATTGAAAGATTGGCAAAGGACCTGAATAGACATTTCTCCAAGGAAGATAAGCAGATGGCCAACAAGCACATGAAAAAAATGCTCAACATTGCTGATCATAAGAGAAATGCAAATCAAAACTACCATGAGATACCACCTCACACCAGTCAGAATGGCCATCATTAAGAAGTCCACAAATAACAAGTGCTGGAGGGGGTGTGGAGAAAAGGGAGCCCTCCTGCACTCTTGGTGGGAATGTAAGCTTGTACAACCACTATGGAAAACAGTATGGAGGTACCTTAGAAAATTATACATAGAACTACCTTATGACCCAGCAATCCCACTCTTGGGCATCTATCTGGACAAAACTCTACTTAAAAGAGACACATGCACCCGCATGTTCATGGCAGCCCTATTCACAATAGCCAAGACATGGAAACAACCCAAATGTCCATTGACAGATGATTGGATCAGGAAGATGTGGTATATATATACACAATAGAACACTACTCGGCCATAAAAAAGAACAAAATAATGCCATTTGCAGCAACATGGATGGAACTAGAGACTCATCCTGACTGAAGTAAGTCAGAAACAGAAAGACAAATACCATATGATATCACTTATATCTGGAATCTAATAGATGGCACATATCAACCTTTCCACAGAAAAGAAAATCATGGACTTGGAGAATAGATTTGTGGTTGCCAACGGGGAAGGGGAAGGAGTGTGAGGGACTGGGAGCTTGGGGTAAATAGATGCAGAATGTTGCCTTTGGGATGGATTAGCAATGGGATCCTGCTGTGTACTATGGAACTATGGTCTGGTCACTTATGATGGAACATGATAATGCGAGAAAAAAGAATGTATACATGTATGTCCAGTAGAAAATTTACAGAACACTGTAAACCAGCTATAATGGAAAAAAATAAAAATCATTATTTAAAAAACCACAATATATTCCAGAGTCTTCCTCTCAGTGCCTGCCTCTGCAGAACCCAACATGACACAGTTATGAAGTCTGTCACTCAACCGCATTTTAATGGAGATGCTAGAACTGTTTCAACACTGGCTTCATAGAGAGAAAAGATCATGAAAGGGAAGTGAGTTTAAGCTTTTTAAAGCTATCTGTTATAGTCAATGGGATCTCAGATGGGCTATGGACCTGGAAAGTAGTCCTCATGATCCCTTTCCCACTGTTTTATCCCTATAGGCTTTGCTTTTCAAACACTGGCCTTTGTGACTGGGTCCTCTTTCTTGGGTGGATCATTGGTGTGTTTCTTGTCCAGCACAAGTCCTCCCCATTTTGCTTGTAGTTGTGAGTTGGCATCCCTCCCAGTGCTTTGTTCTGGCTTGGCCATCTTTATGTTCCACTTGGCTTTGGCCCAAGATCCAGCACTTTTCCTCCCTTGCCCCATTCTGGCAGGCAGTTCCAGAATCCCAGATTTAGCCATAGCCTCATTTGTAACTGTACTGCTACCTCCCTGGAGAAAACTGCCTCCAGTTGATGCTAACAAGTGTCTAGACTCTGAGCGATTTGGAGTCTGGGGCCATGTCTTATTTATCAGACAGACTCTGATATTGGAGTTGTATTAGTTTGTTACTACTAACGTCTAAGTGCTTTAAAGAGTAGAAATTTATTTCCTCCCATTTCTGAAAGATAGAATTCCAAGATCAAGTTGCCAGCAGGCAGGAGTGATTTCTTCTGAGGGCCTCCCTCCTTGGTGTGTAGATGGCTGTCTCCTTCCTATGTCTTTATGTGGCCTTTCGTCTGTGCCTATCAGTATCTTAATCTTCTCTTCTTGTAGGGATACCAGTCATATTGGATGATGATCAATGATCTCATTTAACCTTTTATTTTTATTTTCATTTGTTTATATATATATTTACTTCTACTGTGCAGCATGGTAGCTGCTAGCTAGCATAGCTGCTAGCCTATACCATAGTCACAGCAACACGGGATCCTACCCACATCTGTGACCTACACCACAACTCACAGAAACGCCAGATCCTTAACCCACTGAGTGGGGCCAGGGATTGAACCCATGTCCTCATGGATACTATGTCTGGTTCTTAACCTACTGAGCCACAACAGGAACTCCCTTAAGGGACACTTTTTGACAGAGTTCTTCTCCCTAGCTGTGATGTTGATGAGAGCAAGGAAATGGAGCACATGGGTCAGGGTGAGAAGTACATTTCAGGTCGATTGTCCCACACAATTAAAAAAAATTATTTTAAACAGCTTTATTGAGGTATAATTGACATATAATAAGGCAGAGGTTTTAAATTTTTGTCAATTTTCTCTAATTTTATGAATTGTGGTTTTGATGTTGTATCTATGAAATCTTTATTGAACCCATGCTCACATAGATTTTTCTTGTATATTTTCTTCTAGTACTTTCATAGCTTTAGATTTTTCCTTTAGCTGTATGCTCTATTTTGTGTGAATTTAGCAGTATGGTGTGAAACATGGTTCAAAGTTTATGTATTTGCCTATGGATATCCAATTGTTTCAGCAACTTTTGTTGAAAAAGATCACCCTTTCTCTGCTGAATTGCCTTTGCACCCCTGTTGAAAATAAGTTGTCTATACATGTCTGAGTATATTTCTTGTATCTGTATTCTATTTCATTGATAGTTTTTTTTTCTGTTTTTGCTTATGCCATATTGTCTTGATTCGTGTAGTTTTATAATAAGACTTGAGTAGCCACATTTTTAAAAAACTAAGAAAATTTGAACTTTTTAACTTTTTAGCTGTGGTCAAAATGTCCCCTCATTAAATAAAATGGCCTGAAAACTCCCAGCAAAGTATGTGGGGCTGGTGGGAAGCTAGAAGCCCAATCAGCCACCCCCCTCACTGTGTGTAAGGACTATGCTGCAGGCATGGGGTTCCACTGTTGTTTGCAAGGTCCAGGACCACATTGTATACCCTTCTCTGTCCTCAAAGACAAAAAGCCCACTTCCCATAACCAGGCCCATGTGAATCCACATCCCAAGAATTGTAAACAACTTCACAGAGCTTGTTTTCTCCTCTTACTCTTAAGAGGAGTTCCTTTTAACAATTTAGAAACAAATAGCAGGGGTGCTGCTCTCTCTACTTTTGCCTTTTTTGCTTCCCTCCTTTGAAATCATTGGGCCAGCTCAGAGAAGCCAAGGTCAAGCTGCCCCAGTTATCAGATGATTTCTCTCTTCCATCTTGACCCCTCATCATCCCCTTCATATCATCTTTCCATGTGGTACAAGCATTTATTTGAGTGCCTTGGGCTCAGAGCTCTGGAGAGCATGCAGCTGTACTTTCTTTTTCCTCTTCTCTGCACTGAGACACCTGTAATAATGATCATCCTAAAATTAACCCAATCCATCAGATGCACACTGTTTGGTTGCCCCTCAAAGCTTTGTATTTTTCTTGGCCAATCCTCACTGGAATGGCATTGTACTGAACTAAATTTAACATGTGTACAATGAGAAGGTTTCACCTCATTTTTATGGGACTTTGATGCTCTGGTATTTTGAACCAGCCAGACTGCAATAGCTCAAGTTGCCTAGTAACCACCCAAAGACCAGCACCAGAGTGAAACACAGAGAAGCAGGAAGGAACAAGCAGGTCCAGGATCACAGCTGGGCTGGATTCATGCTCCTTGGAGGATGAGACGGACACGTCTTTGGTTAAGCTGCTAAATCCTCCATCTGTAAAATGGGCCTGACATTTGACAGCATGTCCCTCCGGCACATATTGTGAGGATTAATAAAGAATCCAGAAAACAGTTTGAATTCTTCAGACTAAATGCACTTGGGAAATATGTTGGATTTGTCATAATTTGGTGCTAGCACAAAGATAATGTTGGGAAGCAGGATCAGCTAAATCGCTGATTTCCGAGATTCTAAGGCAAACACAGTGTTAGCAGTCTCTCTGCCTGCCTTGTAGCTGAGATGAATGTTTAGACAATAATGTCGAGGATGGTAAGTAGTGATAAAGGCATTGAAAACTGAGGAAAAGCATATCAAAGTCTTCAAAAATAATCTGAGTTATGATGTCTGAGGTCAGTGCACATATGTGAGATTCAAACAGCATTAATTTGGCTGATCATAGAGAAGTCTGTCACTTCAAAGAGGAGAAACTCAGGATAAAGATGGATAGCACCATAAAGAGAATGTAAAATGGCTTCATTTGGGTTTCAGTCACCTCTTTCAATGCCAAGGTGGACTTTTGGGTCACCTAAGCCAATATGCATTAGTTGGGGTTCTGGTCCTCCCCTCCCCCCGCAGTCTGAGCATCTCTTTTTCACGCCCTTGCCATTACTCCAGGCAGAGCTTGCATTTTGCTCATACTCATTTATTTTTTCTCCTCCCTCCCCAAAACATGCCAAATTCTTCACAGCTGCAGACATAAAGGCTCACAAACTTCTGCCCTTTCCTTTTTTTTTTGGGGGGGGGGGGAGAATCTCCTATATGGCTTTCAGTGAAGTTTAGTGATATTTTTATAAGTACTGAATTTTTCTGGTTGAGATTTTTTTATAGTTCTCGCAAATGATCTGAAAAAAAATTATCCTGTAAACCGAATTCTTCTTTGTAAAAATGGATTGTTTTCTTTCCCAGGCCCACATTATTCATAAAGCCCCTAATGTGTCACCAGGCATCAAGAAGAACTGGATTCAAATCCCTTCTCTGTTGTTTCTTATGCATAGTTAAGGCAAGTTCATCTTTCTCAATCTTAGATTGTCACTTACAAATGGATCATAATACACTCAAAAGTCATTGAGATTAAATAAGGATATATATGTGTAATATATGTACACACATAATACACATAATATATATTACATATATAATAGGTATGTGCATATACATTACTTACACATATATATCCTCATATGTGAGGATAATACAGATATAGACATGAAATAGACACATATGGTCAGATATCTATATAGATATACAGCCAGAAATTTCATGTAAGTACTGTGTTGAATAAGCTTGTTTAGCGATAGTAATCTCTCTCTGCCATTTTTCCAGTTCTCAAACCAATCATGGCAGCTCTTCTAGAGGCTAGAGTAGGACCCTGTGTCACCTAAAAAAATCCATGTGTACATCTGTGCCTTTGGAGGAAATTTAAAACCACGTTCAAAAGTAAAACATGTGGTCCACCAGCCTATATTATAATTGTCTACCATGTTTAGCGAATCCAGCCACTTTGTCTGTTCCTCCACTCTATGCTGAGATCATTTGTTAATCACAAGTGCAAAAAGCATGGAGTTCCCCTTATGGCTCACGGTTAACCTGACTAGTATCCATGAGGACACGGGTTCCATCCCTGACCTTGTTCAGTGGGTTAAGGATTCAGCGTTGCCATGAGCTGTGGTGTAGGACACAGACGTGGCTTGAATCCCACGTTGCTGTGTCTGTGGTGTAAGCCAGTAGCTGCATCTCTGATTTGACCCCTAGCCTGGGAACCTCCATATGCCACAGGTACGGCCCTAAAAAGACAAAAGACAAAAGACAAAAAAAAAAACCCAAGTGCAAAAAAACATGATTGTTAAAAAGGCAAAGAGACCACCTATTTAAAAAAAAAAAAAGCTTGTTTTGGTCCTTTCTTAAGGGGACAAGTTTTGACTATCTTATATGCAATGTTTTTAAGTGGTGTTTAACCATCAAAACCCACAGTCCCAGAGAGAGAGAAACCACCACGCTGAAAACCTTCAGGGGTTCTTGGGCCATTTATGCCTTCTCTCTGGGCATTAGGGAACTCGTATGGAGACACATGATTGCCTTGGCTAAGTCTGATCTACCAGCGAGGACTCTGAAAGACATTCATTTAATCACTTGTCCTGAAACTGCTGCTGAAATTGCAGCCAGCTGAAGTGACACAGGAAGCCCAGTCCCTGCGCTTAGAGTGGGAAATGAAAGGAGAAATCCTACAGAGGGTTAATTTAAGATCAGGTACTATATGGTCACCCTCAGCCTCAGAACAAATTCTAAATGCTGCCCTGACCCGCATTTGTTTTCTTCTAACACAAGAAATGTGGGAAATTCCACTCTGTGTCCTCTAAAAAACCCATATAGGTGCTTCTGTGGGGACAATTAATGCCTAAATCCCCAAAACTCCAATGACATGGGACTTCAAAGCTTTATTCTTTTCTTTAAAAAGCAAAACAGGAGTCTCTTTCACTTCTGTTCATTTTGCCCAGGACTTTACCAGCTTTACCTCGGAAACCCTGCAGTCTCAGGAAAGCACCACAAGCTTTCTTATAAATAGAGCCATGGCTGGGAAATGTCACTCGTTCAATTTAGGAAAATCAAGAAAACAATTCTGGTCAGCCCATAATCTAATGCCATCTAAGATCTACTCCCTGTTCTCCAATTCAATAGTTAAACTTATTTTTGAGGCATGAACCCCTTTGCAAAACTGATAAAAGCTGTGAAAAGTCTTCCAAGGAAAACTATGTATATTCACATTGTTGAAGTATAGCTTAGATAGTGTATGAATCAAAAGGTCACAGCTTTGATAAATTTTCGCAAAATAAGTAGACCCATATCAATAGCACCCAGATCCAAAATAGAACATTGTCAAAAAAAAAGTCTTACTAGTACCTTTATAGGACCTATTTCCCCTTTCAGTCACTAGCCCACCAAGAGTAAATGTTAACCCAACTTCTAACACCTTAGTTTTTGCCTGCTTTTGAATTTCATGCACATGAAATCATGTAGTATACACACTTTAATATTTGGCTTCTTAAAATTCAACATTATGCTTTTGAAATTAGACCATATGATATGTAGTTGAGTTGCTGTTCATGAACTTCCATGTATGTTTCATTGGATTAACATACCGCATTTTATTTATCCATTCCATCGTTCATGGACATTTGGGTCATTTTTAGATTTGAACTGTGAATAGTATCACTATAGACATTTTCATGCATGTCTTTGGGTGAACAAATGTGTGCATTTCTATAGGATATGAAGCAAAAAGTAGAATGGCTGAGTCCCAAAATATGCATATATTTAGCCTTAGTAGAGACCGTTTTTTATTTATTTTTAATTTACATATAGTAAAATTTATTTTTGTTTTGGCATAAAGTTCTTTGAGTATTGACAAACGCATAGAATCCTGTAACCATCACCACAATCAAGATTAAACAACAAAAGTTCCCCCACTTTCTGCCCCTCTTTAATCAACTCCTCACCTACACTTTCCCTGATGAAACACTGATCACTCTCTATAGTTGTGCCTCTTTTTTAAATAAATGGAATTATGCAGTATATCAACTCCTTTAGAATGGTTTCTTTAGCACAATGTATTTGAGATTCATTTAGGTTGTTTATATATGCTTAGTTCAGTCCTTTTTTATTACTTAGTAGCATTCCATTGTTTGGATCACTGTTAGTTCATCCATCTGTTAACGGATTTTTTTTTCCACTTTAAGGCTTCTATAAACATGCATATACATGTTTGTGTTTGAATGTTAAGTTTCATTTCTCTAGGATAATTACTTAGGAAGAGTGGCTTATTTAGTGTTTTGCTGACCTTTATGAGAAACTGAAAAATTGTTTTCTGGAATGACTGTCCCATTTTGAGTTCCTATCAGGAATGGATTAGTGCTCCAGCTGCTTTGCACCCTCATCTGCACTTATTACTGTCAGGTTATTTTATGAGCCATTCTGATAGTTACAGAGTGATTTCTTATCGTTGGTTTAATGTACATTTCCCTAATGACTAATGATGTTGAACATACTTTCATGTGTTTACTTGCCATCCTCAGATAGTTACTTTACGTACTTTGTTCAGGGTATTTTGTTTGTAATCAGTGGGAGGATAGGGTGAATGGTGCTTGCTCCATCTCAGGTAGTTGCGAAGTCCTCAATACCTTTTGAATCTAGTTTATTATACTCCTCAGCGACTGTGCTTTCGTTTGATCTCACAGATAACACAGCAAATAAATGGAGCATTAACAGAATGAGGAGTCTAGATGATATAAACACATCTCCATGACCCTCAAGGACATCTCTATGCCTTGAATCATGTCTCCCAGTTTGTTGAGAGTTTGCTGTTCTGTATAAGCTCCTACAAAATTCCAGGGGGCAAAAGAACTTGAGGGAGTTAACTGAAAATATACCCCACACTTTTCTGGCTGTCGCCCCCATTTTGCTTCCCAAGGAGAAACGTTCACCCGTTCCCCTTGGGTTATGGTATTTTAAATGGCTATCATAGAAAGTAATTGGATCTGCTTGGATGCTTTCTCCCTTTTCCACAGTTGGAATTGATGCAGTAGTTTTCAAGGAAGGGAAGGAAAAGGCTTTCCTTTAAAGGACACATAGTTCTCAATTAGGCTGCCTTGACAACAGAATTTGTAGGCATGGGTCAGGATGATGACAACACATTTGTCAACCTGGACCTGGTCTCAAAACATATTTCTGGGATAGCCAAAGCTTAAGTCTTAAGATGCCCAAGTATTGACATCCATTCTCACTTATTAGGCAGGATTACTTGAACCCACATGTAATCCTCTAGAAGGATGTCAGGTGTTTTGGATGGCTCCATGAACTCATCCAGGCTATGAGGATAGTGTTATTCAAAATATGGTGTGCAGACCTGCAGGACTGACATCACCTAGGAGCCTGTTAGAACTCACAGTGTTCAGGCAACCTCTTCTAAATCAGATCTCTTGGGGAGGATGCAGGAATTTGTATCTTAACAAGCTTTCCAAAGGATTCTTAAGCATTCTGAAGTTCAAGAACCACTGCTTAGTCATTTATACTTATCACAAAGCTGAATTTCAAAGCTGGAAATAGGAAATGAGATGCCTTTCCCAATACTTTCAAATTTCTACTGAGTGTTGATTTATTACTCTTTTAGGACCAGACTTCCCTACACTTAAAAAAAAAAAAAAAGAGGAACTAAGATTGCTTCAGTAATAGCAGTGAACAAAACTTCCAACTGATGAGTGTGTAGCTCTCTTTTTACAATTATAGGTGGTAAAATAGTATTGTGAAGTGTAGGTAAAAATGCAACCCTATTTTTGAACTATTTTAGGAAATGCCCACAATATAAAGTAATTTTTAAACAAAGAAAATTTCTTATTTTCCTTATAATTAATGTTTTGGAAAGTAATATTCAGGAGTTCTTTGGTGCCTCAGCAGGTTAATGATCTGGTGTCGTCACTGCTGTGGCTTGGGTTGCTGCTGTGATGCGGGTTTGATCTCTGGCCCAGGAACACTGCATGCCATGGGAACAGCCAAAAAAATAATGACCAAAAAACGGGGGAAAAGGTAGAGCTATCTGTGGTGTATTTCCCTCAGGAAAGAAATTATTTTCTGAGTATAACAGTAGGGCAAATTGAACAAGTTTTAGAGTAATTCTGGATATCTTCTCAGTCTTAAGCCTAGTTAGAGGAAGTTTGAGAGCTGAAATTAACTAGAGGGGAACTGGAAAAGCTGGCAAAAAGACAGAAGCCAGTCTTCTAAATTGGTCTTGAATTGGTCAGATGCTGCTAATAAATATTTATTGGGTGCTTATTATGGGCAGAGCATGTGCTTCATGCTGAGGCTGGCCATCATTATACCAATTTGGAAGTATGATAGGCTAGCCTTATAAAATGTCCACCAAAACTCATGTAGACAATAGAAGATAAAGTTTTCTTTTTTCCCTCTGTACTCCCCTTCCATTCCTCTGCAGTCTCCCTACCCACCCCTTATCAAGGTATGTTTTCCTCCACAAGGAAACTCACATTACTGATTTAGCGTTAAGGCCACAGGACTTCCACTGTTTCTTTGTTTCATCCAGCAATGAAGAATCTCTAATTCACCTTCCTCCTTCCCAGTTACTACAAAAAAACATGCATTTTGCAAGCTGACGAACCGAAATCCAGGGGGGTAAAGGACCTGGACATGGACCTGCGTTAAAAGGGATTATAATTCAGAAGGATTTTATTTGTGGGTGAATTTTCTATCCCTGCTCTTCAAACTTTAAGCATAAGAGACATAGCACATGATATGTTTTTCCAATTAGTTTCTCTATGAAAAAATTCATTAGAGATGAATGAGTCTAAAATGTTTATGTTTTTCTTAAAAAGTAAAACATTTCTAAAAAAGAAGTAAATTAATCATCATATCTCATCTCTTGCTCTTGGGACTGGAGCTCAGGTGCACTATCAGTTTTAGTCCTCATTCTGCCACATCTAGACTTTTGCCCCACCTAGACTTCACCTGCAGCCCATTGAAGAAGGAGAGGCATTGACTGTTAAACCAGAACCTCAGAGATATTTGGCACATTGCCCAAGCATCCTCTGGAGGAATCATAGTTGGTTACTCATCTTCCTGCAGCTTGAATGCCAGGCAGATAGATGAGTAGCCTGAGAAAGAGGCAAAAGATTGTCTGAAAGATAGGGGTGCCGACTAACAGACCAACTGGCTGCTGCCTGCATCCAGGAACACCTAGAGAAGTCAGAAGAAGGAGGAGGGAATGCTTGTGGGAGCGACTCAGTGGACAGGTGCCTGGGATCCCTTGATTACTCAGCATGCTCCCTCTAGGTGCTGGTCTTCCCTTATGTTGGAAAAGAAATTGTAGTGTTAAAGGATTTTTCAGAAAGAGGAAGGAAACAGTCATTTTATATCAGCCAAAGGTTTTTTTCTTTGGTTGTGAGAGGGTTTTATTTATTTTGTATCATTAACATCCCAGATATCTGTCCCAGGTTCTGCTCCAGCCATATTCTAATGTAATCAGTGGCTCCCGTTACTCAAGGATATGGAAAGCCCATTTGTGGAGCTTAATTCACAATGTGAGAGGAGCCAGCTTTGAGGGTCTTCAACCAGAGTTTCCTAATCCTTATGAGTTTGAGGACCCCTTTATACCATCAGAAAAATTTCCAAATCATCATATAATTTTACCTATGTTTCAAATATTCGTTGGTCGAGCAAATACTTGTACTAGGAAAATAAGTGATTACAGTTTCAAAACCAATTTTAAATGATTTTTACCTGATCAGTCACAGCAACTGAATACATTTGCAAGTAGCAGTCCATGTATAGGAAGATCTATTTTTATTGATGATGCAGCCAACATTTGGTGAGCAGAGGAATGAAAGGTCCTTTAGCATAGAAATCAGAATTTCTGAGTGTCTGAAATGCACAGATTTGAAGCCAGTGACTTAGACAATGAATGCTATTAAATAAAGAGGCAGATGAATAAATACAAAAAAGAAATAATTGGGGCGGGAGAGAAACAAACCTGGACTTGGTAAAACAGAAAGAAGCAAATCTCTTTGCTGAGTCTGGAATTACGTTACTTTGATTGGTAAAGGGCGAATTATTTTGTGATAATTCCTGTTATTGCTGTGAATATCTGTGATGAATTTAGGGGTACTTACTGCTTTTGAGTAAACAAACTGTTAATGGAGCCATCATAAGTCTTCATGAAAAGTAGGTTTTAGCTATTACAATGGGTTTTTTTTGTTTTGTTTTGTTTTGTTGTTGCTATTTCTTGGGCCACTCCTGCGGCATATGGAGGTTCCCAGGCTAGGGGTTGAATTGGAGCTGGAGCCACCAGCCTACGCCAGAGCCACAGCAACGCGGGATCCGAGCCGCATCTGCAACCTTCACCACAGCTCACGGCAACGCCGGATCGTTAACCCACTGAGCAAGGGCAGGGACCGAACCCACAACCTCATGGTTCCTAGTCGGATTCGTTAACCACTGCGCCACGATGGGAACTCCCTACAATGGTTTTTAAAGACGGTTGTTACCTTCAGGGATTCAGGATTGCAGAGTATGCAGACATTCATGGCTTTGAGATGTAATATTGCCAGGATGGGTAGGCATGTCCCAAGTGCCCTAAGCAAAAGTGGAAGGTAACTTGATGCTTCCTCCCAGAGAACCTCTGGTGGTGATGGGATGATGATCAAACTAGCTGAGGAAAGACCTGTTTAAAGAGGAATGTTGGCTCACAGAGTGGTACACTAGCTGGGAGCAGACTCATGACTGCCACTTCTCTAACTCCCCATTGAACTCTGAATCGTGAATCATCATCTGGAATCTCTGGGGGTGATGATAGGGCTTCGAGTGACATTAAGTGAAATTTTAAGCAAAGGATAAAGCATCACCTGAATCTTATCTTGGTTCATCCCCTCTCTTCTCCTTGAAGACCCCAAGGTCACTGTGCCCACAGTGGACAATGGCAAGGGAAGGAAGGCTTCGTTTCTTTTCAGTGAGCCTGTGCCTGAAACTCCAATGCAGAGACTTCTAGGCAGCTGGACAAGAATCCATGGCTTTGACCAAGGACCAGGAGGAAGGGTGCAGTGTGAGCTCACCCCTCCTCTAATCAACCCCAAAGCGCACTGTCAAGTTTTATCACCATTATGGATACTGTATTAGGAATGTAAGGTCAAGCTTTAGAACATCCAAGTGTATGTGAGATAGAAAAGAAGGAAAGGAAGCTAGAGTCTAAGGCTGGTTTCTGCTCCATAGAGGCCAGAGAAACAAAGCAATATACCCACGTATCTGACCCTCTAACACACAGGGTCAAAACACACACTAAAGAATTAGAGTCCGAACCACTCAGATCAGCAACACCTGCTTCAGAGAGGACCTTAAAAAATAGAAAGAAGGAAGATTTCCTTTCTCTGTAATTCCTATGGATCTCATTCTAGAAGACCCTTGTCTGCTTTTGAATTCTACCCTGGAGGATACATAACTTTGGAAATCTTCACACAATGAAATTTTTTGGCAGATGAAATTCTTCTCACCCTGTTGGCACAAGAAGCTACATGGAAACAATCTTTGACTTCCTGAAGCAGAAGAATAATCAGGCTCATGCTGGCATTTGATGAGTTAAGTGAACTGAAGTATTAAGTCTAACAAATTTGTTCATGGAATTTCCTTCAATCAAGAGGAGCAACAAAATCCATAGGAAGTAAATCTTTGCTTCATCTCCTACTGCTGTTGTTGGAAGAATTACGGAAACTTTCATTTTTTGCAGAAAGCCAATGAATTCCTTGATTTTATTAAAAGTGGATAAAAGTTGTCTCCAAGGAGACAAGAATGTTGTAGAACAGTGCTGCCCAATATGCACTTTGCAAAATGGTAGCTAGAAGCCACATGTGGTAGTTGAGCACTTCAAGTGTGGCAGTATGGCTGGAGAATTGAATGTTTAAGCTTCTTTCATTTTAAATAATTTGATTTTAAATAGCCACATGTGTCTCAGGATTACCATATTGGAAAGCACAGTTCTAGAAGAACTGTTCCATTCATGGGTACTATAACTTTATTAAATATATCATAGACGTAAAAGAGTATATAATATATAAAGTTTAAATAATACTAAAATAATCCACATACCCTTCAACTCTTAAGAGAATATTACCCAAACTTCTGAAATTCCCCCAAATTCTCCTGCACATTACTTTTGTAGCCCATCCCACCTCCACAGGTAACTACTATCCTAAATTTTGTATTTGTCATTCCCTTGGGTTTTTTTTTTTTTTACCAAAATTCTTATGCATTCCTAAACAAAATTTTGTTTCACTTCACAGGTTTTTGAATATTTGATAAAAAACAGAATTTTACTGTGTACATTCTTTGGTGACTGGCTTTTTTACTCAATGTTATATTTAACAGTCACCCATTATTGATGTATATAGCTGTAGTTCATTTTTACTGATCTTATTAATATGCTAACATACTTAATTTAGCAGAAGCACAGATTAGATATTCTTTTGTGCCCTGCTCCAGTGTATTAATACACTAGTTTTTTTTTTCTCCAGTCTACAGTAATAGCATTGTTTCTATTTTTCTTGCTATTGCAAATACACTAATTCTCACATGTTTGTAAGGTTAGATAAGAAAACGTCTCTTTAGGGTACAAGTTGTAGCAATTTCTGTGGTACAGCAAAGGGACTCAGTCATACATATATACAAATTCTTTTTTTTATGTTATTGCCATCATGGTCTATCCCAGGAGATTGGATAGAGTTCCTGGTGCTATACATTCTTTTTTAAAAAAATTATTCTTTTCCATTATGGTTTATCATAGGAGGCTGAATACAGTTCTTTGTGCTATATTAGTACCTTGTTGTTTATCCATTATAAATATAACAGTTTGCATCTACCAACCCCAAACTCCCAGTCCATCCTACTTCCTCCCCTTCCCCTTTGGCAGCCACAAGTCTGTTCTCTATGTCTGTAGGTCTGCTTCTGTTTTGTAGATAGGTTCATTTGTGCCATATTTTAGATTCCACATAGAAGTGATATCATATGGTATTTGTCTTTCTTTTTTTGACTTACTTGACTTAGCATGAGACTCTCTAGTTTCATCCATGTTGCTGCAAATGGCATTATTCATTCTTTTTATGGCTGAATAGTATTCCATTGTATATATGTACTATATCATTCTTAATCCTTTCATCTCTTGATGGACATTTTGGTTGTTTTCATGTATTGTCTATTGTGAAAAGTGCTGCTATGAACATAGGTGTTCATATATCTTTTTATTTATTTATTTGCCTTTTTGCTTTTTCTAGGGCCACTCCCACAGCATATGGAGGTTCCCAGGCTAGGGATCTAATCAGAACTGTAGCTGCCGGCCTACGCCAGAGCCACATCAACGTGGGATCTGAGCTGTGTCTGCAACCTATACCACAGCTCACGGCAACGCCAGATCCTTAACTCACTGAACGAGGCCAGGGATCAAACCCGCAACCTCATGGTTCCCAGTCAGATTCGCTGACCACTGAGCCACGATGGGAACTCCGCATGTATCTTTTTGAATTATAGTTTTGTCCAGATATGTGCCCAGAAGTGGGATTACTAGATCTTATGGTAGTTCTGTATTTAGTTTTCTGTGGAATCTCCATACTGGTTTCCATAGTGGTTGTACCAATTTACATTTCCACCAACAGTGTAGGTGGGTTCCCTTTTCTCCACAACCGTCTCCAGCATTTGTTATTTGTAGTCTTACTAATGATGGCCATTCTGACTGGTATGAGATGGCACCTCATTGTAGTTTTGATTTGCATTTTCTAATAATTAAGAATGTTGAGCATCTTTTCATGTGCCTACTGACCATTCCTATGTCTTCTTTGGAGAAATGTCTCTTTAAGTTTTCTGCCTCTTTTTCATTTGGGTTGCTTGTTTTTTGTTTTGAGTTGTATGAGTTGTGTATATATTTTGTAGATTAAGCCCTTGTTGGTTGCATCATTTGCAAATATTTTCTCCCATTCTATAGGTTGTCTTTTTGGTTTCCTTTGCTATGCAAAAGCTTGTCAGTTTGATTAGGTCCCATTGGTTTATTTTTATTTTTATTTCTCTTGCCTTGGGAAATTGACCTAATAAAACATTTGTATGAGTTATGTAAGAGAATGTTTTGCGTATATTCTCTTCTAGGAATTTTATGGTGTAATGTTTTTGTTTTTGCTTTTTAGGGCTGCATCCACAGCATGTAGTAGTTCCCAGGCAAGGGATTGAATCGGCGCTACAGTTGCCGGCCTCCACTACGGCCACAGCAACACAGGATCCGAGCTGTGCCTGTGACCTACACCACAGCTCACAGCAACACCAGATCCTTAACCCACTGAGCAAGGCCAGGGATCGAACCCGCACCCTCATGGATACTAGTCAAGTTCATAACCACCGAGCTGCAATAGGAACTCCCCTTAGTATTTTACTCTTAAAGAGTTAAGTGTTTAAGATGGATGTTGTTTTTTAAATTTTTTATTATCATACTTGATTTACATTGTTCTGAGAATTTCTGTTGTACAGCAAAGTGACCCAGTCGTACATATGTGTACACACTCTTTTTTTCTCATATTATCTTCCATCATGTTCTTTCACAAGTGATAGGATAGAGTTCCCTGTGCTATATAGCAGGATCTCCTTGCTTATCCATTCTAAATGTAATAGTTTGCATCTGTTAACCCCAAACTCCCAGTATGTCCCAGTCCTTTGACCCTTCCCCGTGGCAATCATCAGTCTGTACTCCATGTCTTTGAGTCTGTTTCTATTCTGTAGATAGGTTCATCTGTGCACATATTTTATATGTGCCATAGATTCCACATATAAATGATATCATACAGTATTTGTCTTTCTCTTTCTGACTTACTTCACTTAGTATGAGAATTTCTATTTCCATCCATGCTGCGGCAAATGGCATTATTTTTTTTATGGCTGAGTATTATTCCATTGTGTATATGTTCTGCTTCTTCCTAATCCATTCATGTGCCAGTGGACATTTAGGTTGTTTCCATGTCTTGGCTATTGAGAACAGCACTGCAATGAACATAGGGTTGTATGTATCTTTTTGATTGAAAGTTTTGTCCAGATATATGCCCAGGATTGGGATTGCTTAATCATATAGTAGTTGTATATTTAGTTTTCTGAGGAACCTCCATACTCTTTTCCATAGTGGTTGTACCAATTTACATTCCCACCAACAGTGTAGGAGAGTTCCCTTCTCTCAACACCTTCTGCAGCATTTGCTATTTGTGGATTATTAATGATGGCCATTCTGAACAGTGTGACGTGATACCTCATTGCAGTTTTGATATGCATTTCTCTAATAATTAGTGATGTTGAGCATTTTTTCATGTGCCTGTTGGTCATCCATATGTCTTCTTTGGAGAAATTTTTCTTTAGATCTTCTGCCCATTTTTCAGTTGGACTGTTTATTTTTTTGCTGTTGAACTCAACTGTATGAGTTCTCTGCATATTTTGGAGATTAAGCCCTTGTTTGTTGCATCATTTGCAAATGTTTTCTCCTATTCCATAGGTTGTCTTTTACATTTTTTTAATGGTTTCCTTTGCTGTGCAAAAGCTTGTAAGTTTGATTAGTTCCCATTGGTTTATTTTTGTTTTTATTTCTATTGCCTTGAGAGACTGACTTACAAAAACATTTGTAACATTTGTACTGTCAATGTCAGAGAATGCTTTGCCTATGTTCTGGTGTAGAAGTTTTATGGTGTGTTGTCTTATATTTAAGTCTTTAACCATCTTGAGATTATTTTTTGCACAATGTGAGTGTGTGTTCTAGTTTCATTGATTTACATGCAGATGCAGGTGTCTGGTTTTCCCAGCACCACTTGCTGAAGAGACTCTCTTTTCTCATATTATATTCTTGCCCCCTTTGTCAAAGATTAATTGACCATAGACGTCTGGGTTTATTTATGGGCTCTCTATTCTGTTCCATTGATCTGTGTGTGTGTCTGTTTTTGTACCATAACCGCACTGTTTTAATTCCTGTAGCTTTGTGACATTGTCTGAATCTTGGAGAGTTATGCCTCCTGCTTCGGGGTTTTTTAACCCCTTCAGGATTGCTTTGGTAATTTTGGGTATTTTATAGTTCCATATAAATTTTTGGATTTTTTTTCTAGTTCTGTGAAAAATGACATTGATAATGGATAATTTGATACAAATCACATTAAATCTGGTGATTATTTTGGGTAGTATGGCCACTTTACAAGTATTAATTCTTCCAGTCCAAGAGAGTGGGATATCTTTCCAGTTCTTAGAATCCTCTTTAATTTCCTTTATTAATGTTTTATAGTTTGCAGCGTATAAGTCTTTCACCTCCTTGGTCAAAGTTTTTTTGTAGGTTTTTTTTTTGTGCAATTTAAAAAGTTTTTTTAAATATTCCTTTTCTGATGTTTCATTCTTAGTATACAAAAATGCAACCAATTTATGAATGTTAATCTTGTACCCTGCTAGTTTGCATAATTCGTTTATCAGATTGAACCCTGGAGTCCTTAGGGTTTTCTATAAATAGTATCATGTCATCTGTGTATAGTGGTGACTTTACCCTTTCCCTTCCAGTTTGGATACATTTTATTTCTTTCTCTTGTCAGATTGCTGTGGCCAAGACTTCTAATACTATGTTGAATAAAAGTGGTGAGAGTGGCATCCTTGTTTGTTCCAGATTTTAGTGGGAAGGCATTCAGCTTTTCTCTGTTGACTATTATATTGGCTGTGGGTTTGTCATAAATGGCTTTTATTATGTTAAGGTATGTTCTCTCTATACCCAGTTTGGTCAGAGTTTTTGTCATGAATGGATGTTGTATTTTGTTAGGTGCTTTTTCTATATATATTGAGATGATCATGTGGTTTTTGACTTTTCTTTTGTTGATGTGGTGTATCACATTGATTGATTTGCATATGTTGAATCCCCCAAGTGGGATAAATACCACTTGGTCATGGTGTCTAATCTTTTTAATGTGTTGTTGGATTCAGTTGGCTAAAATTTTGTTGATAAATTTTACATCTATATTCATCAAAAATATTGGCCTATAATTTTCCTTTATGGTCATATCTTTGTCTGGTTTTGGTATTAGGGTGGCTTCATAGAATGTCCTTGGGAGTTTTCCTTCTTCTTCAATCTTTTGGAAAAATTTTAAAAGGAGCAGTATAAGTTCTTTTTGTGTTTGGTAGAATTCACCTGTGAAGCTCTTTGGTCCTGACTTTTGTTTGTAGGGAGTTTTCTTTTTTTTTTTTTTTAATTATTACATATTCAATTTCACTTTTAGTGATCGGTCTGTTCAAGTTATCTATTTCTTCTGGATTCAGTTTTGGTGGGCTATATGTTCCTAGAAAGTTGTCCATTTCTTCTAGATTGTCACATTTGTTGGCATATAATTGTTCATGGTAGTCTCTTATTATTATTATTATTTTATGTATTTCTTCAGTATGAGTTGAAATTTCTCCTTTTTCATTTCTTATTTTGTTTATTTGTGCTCTCTCTTTTCTTCTCATTAAGCCTGGTCAGAAGTTTGTCAAATTTTTTCCCTTTCAAAGAACCACCTCTTTGTTTTATTCATTTTTTCTATTTTTTAATCTCTATTTTATTTATTTCCTCTCTGATTTTTTATTATTTCCTTCCTTCTGCTGACTTTAGGTTTTGTTTGTTCTTTTTCTGATTCTTTTAGGTGGTAAGTTAGGTCTTTTATCTGAGATTTTTTCTTGTTTTTTTGAGGAAGGCCTGTCTCACTGTGAACTTCCATCTAAGAACTGCTTTTGTGGCATCACATAGATTTTTGTATAATTGTGTTTTCATTGTTGTTTGTCTCATGGTGTTTTTTAATTTCCTTTTTGACTTCCTCCTTGACCCATTGGTTTTTTTAGTAGCATGCTGTTAAGTCTGCATGTAGTCATTTTTTTCTCATTTCTTTTCCTGTGGTTGATTTCTAGTTTCATGCCATGTGGTCAGAGAAGATACTTGAAATAATTTCTATATTCTTAAATTTGTTGAGGTTAGTTTTGCCCCAGTATGTGGTCAATCCTAGAGAATGTTCCATGTGCATTGAAAATAATGTTTATTCTGGGTTTTTTTTTTTTTTCATTTGGATGTAATGTCCTGAAAATGTCAATTGTCTGTTTTATTTTGTCATTTAGATTCTCTGTTGCTCATTGATTTTCTGTCTAGAATATGTGTCCATTGATGTGAATGAAGTGTTAAATAAAGTCTGCTACTATTACTGTATTCCTGTCAATTTCTCCTTTTATGTCTGTAAGTATTTTATGTATTGAATGCTCCTATATTAGGGGGACATATGTTAATGAGTGTAATATCCTCTTCATGAATTGATCCTTTTATCATTGAATACTGTCCTTCTTTATTTTTCCTTATGGCCTTTGTTTTATGTCTATTTTGTCTGATATGAGTATTGTGACTCTCACTTTCCTATCATTTATGTTTGCATGAAATATCTTTTTCCATCCTCTCACTTTCAGTCTATGAGTGTCCTTTGCCCTAAGGTGGGTCTCTTGTAGGCATTGTGTTGTAGGCTCTTGTTTTTTTTTTTGTTTTGTTTTTTTAATCAAGTCTTCCATCCTATGTCTTTTGATTGGAGCATTTAGTCTATTAGCATTTAAAATAATTACTGATAAATTATGTATTTATTGCCATTTTAAACCTTGTTTTCCAATTGAGTCTGTTTCTTCTTTGTGCCTTTCTGCTTCTTTTTTTGATTGGATGATTTCCTTTTAGGAAAAGGGAAAGGCATTCCTATGGTGGTCCCACTCTCACCTTTCACTCCATAACAATTGTTTCTTGCTTCTCCAGCAGGCCCCAGCCTCCTCCTGTACTCTCTCAGTTGTGGCACACCACTCCCTGGCCCCTTTAGGCAGTATCCACTCAGCCAACCCTAGTCTCCTCCCTTAGACTGACTTCTGAAACCCAAGTCTCAGTACCCAGCCCCCACCCCAGTGTCTTAGGCTGTGGTGCACCAGGTGGTGGTGCCAGTTATCTGTGTGTGTCTCTCTCTGCTTTGCCCTCCTCAGACCAGCTGCTGCAATTTTCTCCAAGGTTTTGAGGCTCCCAGGGTGCAGATTCCTTTCCTCTTTCATAGTTCCATCTCAAGAGAGCTGGTCCCTTCCTGATTCCTTTTTCTTGCCCCCTCTCTCCTTTTTTTCTTTTGTCCTACCTGGTTACATGAAGGTTTTCTTACCCTTTTTGGAAGTGTGAGGTCTTCTGCCAGCATTCACTAGATGTTTTATTAGAATCATTCTACAGAGATTTTTTTTAATGTATCTGTGGGAGAAGGTGAATGCCATGTCCTATTCCTCTGCCATCTTGATTTCAAGCCTCACTTATATTTTTGATTTATGAGGTCATGCAAAGTTATTTTTCAAAGTGGCTGTACTCATTTACATACCTACTAACAGTTCAGAAAGTGTTTGGTTCTCCACATTCTGGAAGTAATCATCTTTTGTCTGACATTTTGTTTATCTGGAATGCATAAAACACCATCTTATTGTATCACTAATTAGATTGTTATTGATCCCAGATTATTGATGGGATTAGGAATATTTTCATTCCTGTAGCTTTTCTTTTGAAATGCCCACTTGTTTTCTTTTTTCGTTAACTTATGGGATTTTAGGTAGTCTGGTTATTCGTCCTTTGTCAGTCATATATACTGCAAATCTCTCTTCCTATTTGTGACTTATTATTTTATGGCCTATTTATTAAACAGAAATTATTGATTTTAATATACTTAAATGTAGCATGTATTTGCTTGTGCATTTGTTATCTTTTTTTAAAAAAAATCCTCTCCACTCAGAGGTTGTAGCATCTTTCTATTGTGTTTTCTTCTTTATGTTATTGTTTCCTATTTGCCTTTAAGTCCATTTGTAACTGATTTTATTTGTGATATTAAACGAAGATATAGGCTTATTTCTTTCCATAGGGATAATTGTTCATTCTAGTATTATTTATTGAATAGGGTTATTTACTCACTGATCTCCCATGCCAACTCTTATTTCTGTGGGCCAATTCCAGGTCCTCTCTTTTCATGTATCTTTCATCTCTCTTCATTTATTCATGTATATTTTTATTTCTCTTGTGTATATTTGGGCACAACTCTAGATCCTCCCTCTTTTCCATTAGTCTACTTGTTTAATCCTGAGAATATTGAGAACACCAAATCCTAACCACTAGACCACCGTGAAGCATCTATAATGCTGAAATAAAAGAGCCAGATAGAAAATAATAGCCAATCTATGCTTCCATTTACTTTAAAACTCAAGGCAGAATGATTCACTTTCTCTCAAATAAGACATAGAGAAGAGCAGGAGATGAAATCATAGAGATACTAGGTGGAATAGATCATGGAGTGAGATGGAAGCCAATGGAAGGTTTTCAGCAGAGAAATTATATGACCTGGCCTGTGTCTTCAAAGTATCACTCTGGAGCTTAATTGTAAATAGACCTTTGTGAGGCAAGAGTGAGAGCAGGGAAGCCATTGCAACAATCCAGGTGAGAGAAGATGGCAAATGAGACCAGCACTGTGGTAGTAGATGTGGTAACATATGGTTGGATTCCCAGTATGTTCTGAAGATCAAACTGACCGTATTTGCTGATGAATTCATTGTGAGGTATAGGAAGAGAGAGGCATCAAAAGAAGAGGAGAGTATCAGGAATGATACATTAGTTTAAAAATGAAATAGTACCATTTGCAGCAACATGGATGGACCTAGAGATTATCATACTTAGTCAAGTAAGTCAGAAAGAGAAAGATAAAGACCATATGATATCACTTCTGTATGGAATCTAAAATATGATAGAAACAAACTTATTTATAAAAAACAGACACACAGACATAGAAAACAGTTATGATTTTCTATGTATAGTATCATGTCATCTGCAAACCAGTGATAGTTTTACTGCTTCATTTCCAATTTGGATTCTTTTTATTTCTTTTTCTTCTTTGATTGCTGTGGCTAGGACTTCGAAAATTATGTTGACTAAAAGTGGTGAGAGGGGACATCCTTGTCTGGTTCGTCATCTTGGCTGGGATTCTTTCAGCTTTTTACCACTGAGAATGATGTTAGCTGTGGGTTTGTCACATATGGCCTCTATTATATTGAGGTAAGTTCCGTCTCTGCCCACTTTCTGGAGGTTTTTATCAGAATTGGGTGTTGGATTTTGTCAAAAGTTTTTTCTGCATCTATTGAGAGGATCATATGGTTTTTATTCTTCAGTTTGTTACTCACTGTTGTACCGTAGAAATTATCACAATTTTGTAAATCAACTATATGTCAATAAAAATGCAAAAAAAAGAGAGGAAAACAAACTTAGGGTTACTAAAGAGGAAAGGGTGAGGGAGGGATAAATTAGGAGTTTGAAGTTAACTTGTACACACTACTATATACAAGATAGATGACCAACAAGGACCTAGTGTATAGCACAAGGAACTATACCCAATATCTTATAATAACCTATAATGGAAAAGAATATATATGTATGTATACATATATGTGTATGAGTATAACTGAATCACTTTGTGAATTAACTGTACTTCAACTTAAAAAGGAATGATACATTAAGATATTTGAGCAATTGTAAGGATGGATTATGTAGTACATAGTTCCTATATAATGTATGTATATAACTGATAGGGAATATATATAAAGTATACACTCACATACTGCCTAGTATAGGTCTGAAACATACTATGTACCTATATATATGTGTGTGTGTGGTGTGTGTGTATATTTATGTTTAATAAATGGTCCTTCTCTTTCCCCAATGGAATATGGACATAAAGGACAACCTAGTTCAGACTTTAATATCCTGTAGTTCCTTAAAGCTAGAGATACTGTCACACTCAAGTGGTGACTCTGGATGATACTTGCCTGATAATGGAGTGGAGATGGAAGAGTGATGTCTGGAAGCCTTGATTTTTAGGTATCTGATAGGTACTAACAATGATGCCCATCTTGGGAAATAATCAGAGTAAACAAAAGTGGTTGTAATGATGTGGCTTCCAAGAGGACATTTTTTTTATGACCAAGTGCTATTTTAGCACAAGCCTGAGGGTAAATGTTTACAGTAGAGAGCTTTGAGATTTCTGTGTTATCTAGATATAAATAGAACATTTGAGCCCCTTGGAAGAAAGCTTAGGTATTTACCAAAATGACCATTATTTTCTGCTGCTGCTGACCAGCGAAGTGCCTTCCAAATGCTTTTCTAATTGCATCAGTCCTTTAAGATGGACGGCTTGATATGACCTCATTGACAAGGTAACTTTCGGAGATGACAGACCCATCACCAACATGACACATTGTCTGCCCAAACATCTCAGTCTGCAAAGCCAGGACCAGGCACTGGTTTTCAGGTTAACATATGAACACTAAATTAATGTGTGGTTGCCACAGAAACTGTGATTTCTCCTTTCTTGAGTTTATAATAGATGTCTAACCAAAAGATTTGGTCAAGAATTGAATCCCTCTGTGTCATTCTCATGCCTTCTGTCCCTAACATCACTCTTATCCAGAGGATTCATACAATTATGCCCAAATTCTACTATCCATTCATTTGAGTTAATTGCTAATATAAGTTCTGCAACACTAAATGTTCTTGACTTGGTGTTCTTTTTAAGACATAAAAAAAAAAAAATACAGGGTATGGGGTTCCCGTTGTGGTGCAGCAGAAACGAATCCGACTGGGGACTATGCGGTTGCGGGTTTGATCCCTGGCCTCGCTCAGTGGGTTGGGGATCTGGTGTTGCTGTGAGCTGTGGTGTAGGTTGCAGACGCGGCTCAGATCTGGCGTTGCTGTGGCTCTGGCAGGGGCCGGTAGTAGCAGCTCCAATTGGACCCCTAGCCTGGGAGCTTCCATGTGCCGCAGATGTGGCCCTAAAAGCTCAAAAGACAAACAAAAATACAGGGTACTAATTAGCAGTAAATATTGACTAGGTTGAAAAAAACCTTTCCTTCAAGGTAATGTGAAGTATGTAAAAGATTCATCAATGTGATTTGAGTATTCTTTCCCATTTGTATCATTAGTCAAGTACAACTATTTTTATTTTTTGTTTGGCTGCACTCACCGCATGTGGAAATTCCTGGGCTAGGGATAGAATTCAGGTGGCAGCTGTGACCTATGCCACAGATTCAGCAATGCTGGATCCTTTAACTCACTGCACCGGGCCAGGGATTGAACCTACACCTCTGCAGCAACCTGAGCTGCTGCAGTCAGGCTCTTAACCTAACTGAGCCACAGTAGGAACTCCCAGCAGCTATTTTTATATTATTATGAGTCTAGATCTTGAAACTTGTAAAATAAGTATAAAGACAGATCAGGGTACAAAATAAAAAGGTCTTCCTTGTCACCCACACCTTTTTAATGCAGTTAAGACATTATGGGGTTCTTACACATAAAAAGGCAATTGTGCCAGGCACTAGAATACATAACAAATGGCTCCTGCCATTAAGGAGATTGTTATCATGGAGAGATCCAGTTAGAAGCGGGTGTTTTAAAGACAGCAAAAGCCCAGTTATTACTTCCATGGGACAATTTAGTAGTGAGTAAGAGACGAATGCTATGGTCACATAGTAATATAAGATTTATTGCATAGTTCTGTGTGTACATATAGCATCTCATTTAATCTTTAGTACAACCCTATGAAGTAGGATATTATTTTGATCACCATTCTGCAGTCAGAGAAATCGAGGTATAGTCAGGTTAACTGACTTCCTCAAGGCATACTGGTAGGTAGCAAGTGGTACAGCCAGGATCTGGAAGAATCCAAGCAGCCCTTCTTCAGAATCTGCATCACAACCTCTGTATTACTGTGTCATTCTGATGTCTAGGTGGGAAAATCAAATTTACCACTTCCTATAATAACAAAGGGTGGGTGAAAAGAGAACTTTTAATTTTGTGCCCTAGTCTATCTGTGCACCAGTTTTACTAATTTCGACAGCAGGAATCATGTTAATATAAAAGTAGCTGTTTTTGGCTAGTCAGGTAATGGTAAAAAGGATCTTAAATCAATTCAAGTATCTCATGCTCCACATTGGAAGAGGGTTGCCCTTCAGTCTAAGAATGTTTATTGAATATTTCAAACTTCAAATGTGCTATCTTAGGAAGAATACCAAATTAACACTGGAGGTTGCTGACTCCATAGTGACAGATAACTGGATGAATAGCAATATTTGGACTTTATTTATCCTTTTTTTTGTCTTTTTGTTGTTGTTGTTGTTGTTGTTGCTATTTCTTGGGCCGCTCCCGCGGCATATGGAGGTTCCCAGGCTAGGGGTTGAATCGGAGCTGGAGCCACCGGCCTACACCAGAGCCACAGCAACGCGGGATCCGAGCCGCGTCTGCGACCTACACCACAGCTCACGGCAACGCCGGATCGTTAACCCACTGAGCAAGGGCAGGGACCGAACCAGCCACCTCATGGTTCCTAGTCGGATTCGTTAACCACTGCGCCATGACGGGAACTCCTATTTATCTTTTTATCTATTTAGCTGCACTAAGACTTAGTTTGTATCCTTGTAAAAGGAGAATAATAATAATATCCACATTATAGGGTCTTTGTGAGTACTAAATGAGCTGTTGAGAAGAAAATGCTTAACTTTATGCCTGGCACATACAAAAATACTCCATGATGATGACAATGATGATGGTGATGATGATGAAAACTTACTCTGCTGATGGCATGCTCAGTTCTCGAACCTTCAATTTAAGGATGCTTAGCTGAGATGGTCTATGTTTTATACTTATGAATATAATATTTATAATTGGAAATTATTCTTCAGTGAGTTCTTCTGTGGTCCATTACTGACTTTACAGGCTTTATCTTTCCCATCTCTCTGAGACCTTTTAAAAGCATTTGAAAGAATTTTTTACCAATTGTCCTTTAACCATAATTGACTTGAGTAAAATTGGTTGAGAGGATTTTTGCTTAGATGAACGTTACTTCCCCCTCCCCCCTCCCCACATTGTGCAAGCATTAGTATTTGGAGAACATTACTGAACAATCTTGTGAACAGATGAGAGAATTCCCGGAGATGAAAGAAATAGTGTGATAATGTTGCCTGTAAATGGAATATCTTAATTCATTATACATACTATCCATACATCTCCTTCCCATATGTATTGTCCACTGTAACCAAGCACACTGAATTTCAATAAATAATTCCCTGGGCATTCTTTATCTAAATTAATTTATAATTGTATTCACTGAACTTTATGTATTCTTTGTGATGAGAGATGAGGCATCAAGAAAGGCTTCTTCGGATTCTGGGATTCCTTCCCCTCACTATCACTGGACATACACGCTCAGATTTTAAAATGCCAATTGAAAGTTAAAGCACATTTTAAAAAATCTGGAATGCATAATTAAACCAAATGGTTAGTTTTACTTGCTATTATGTGCATATATAAGCATTTTAATTGTATTCAGTTCTATAAAATAGAAACATTTAGTTTTTTCTTTTTCCTTCAGCTTTCCAAAGAGATATTTACAGTACATTCTTAGATGTGAGAGTGGGCTAAAACACAGTCTTATAAATAGGACCAAATTTCATTGACTTAGAAGAAAAATTCACCACTAAGTGGGCGTGTATGTGTGTGTCTGTTGTTTTTGTGCCCATACATTGTAATCCCTCTTCAGGCTCTGAAATGATAAGAGTATTTTTGTGGATCTCATAGAATTCATTTACAGTCTCAGCATGAAGGAAAATCTCTTCACATCAACATATTAGAGTATATGGTGGGAAGAAGTAACAAAGCTCTAATTTTAGTACTGAAGATTGGTTGATTTTCTATCTTTTAATCTTTCTTTCCTCATAGACCTCACATCCCCTGCCAGTAAACCTCCACTATTAAAATATGAAAAAGCTCAAGGGACAGGCAGCTGGATTTTCTCTCTAAATTGCTCACTTGCATGCACTGCCAGCTGCCAATATCAAGTGTTCATTCCTGTCTCATGACTTGCCATTGACCTCAGTGGAATAAACCACCGGATGTGGGCCTAATACTGACTTATCCCTGGATTGGGGGTGTGCAGTAAATACCAAGGGCTTAGTGAAGCCTAGGAGAGACCACCCAGGCATTAATTAGGCCATTAGGTGAAAAATGGAATCCAGCACCATACATCAGAAATAAAGCCAGAAGACCCACTGGAAACTAGTCTGGGAACAAACAAACGAACAGAAAATCCTGGGCCAGCAATACCTAACCTGTTTCAGTTAAAGAAGGTTTAAATGAAGATCCCTCAGTAGTGTTAATAAAGACTGAGAGCAAACTGTCTCTGATATTTGGCATTCAGCACATTTCCTTGTAAGCACCCAATGAATCTCTGGAGGATAATTGCAAGAATGAATGTGAATGTTGAAAGCCCAATTTAGTGTTACATCCTCCACTTTGACTCTATTTTCCTGCATGCCTACTTCTATCTTCTTTCACTCTTGTGTTTTCTCTCTCTGTCTCGATCTCTCTCTCTGCCTCTCTCTCAACTGATATTTTCTCCTTCCTCATCCTTGTGACATGGCAATATCATGACCCACCTCCTGAGTTAATATCATCTCTGTTGCAAAGACCAACCCAAATGGCACCAAATTTCTTAGTACAAATTCCATATAATCTGTACCCCCACCTTCTCAAAAAAAAGCAGTGGAGTCAACTTAAAAAAATGCTTTGACATTTGAATCCAGGCTATTCAAAAGGAATTTAAAATTGGGTCAGGAATCATATAAAGAAAGTAAGATAATGAAATGAAATAGTCATCATAACTGACACGTAACTTTACCTGGCAGGCAAGATGATTAGGGGAACATTATAGATCATAAACTGTCACTACCTAATAGAAGGAATTTTCATTTTTTAAAAACCAGGTCTTATCATAATGCTTTACATATAGCAGACATTCAGTAAACAATTGTCAAATGATTGAAAGAAGGTAAAGAGTTTCATGGAGAAATTGTGACATATGCACACAGAAAGACATCAAATATGATATAGGCCTCTGTAAGTATTTTTCACTCAGAATACAAAAGGGGCTACTTCAGCCATGTCTATACAAGATGCAGACATCTTTTCTATAAGGATTCTGATATGAGCTGAGAGATACCATTAGACAGTAGTTCAGAGAAGGCATGAGTCCTACTTACAACAAATTTGGCTGTATATAGCAGAAATGGACTCAGGTGGAGCCAAACTAGTATAAGCTAAAAAGCCACCATTTATTATTAAGATATAATAACATGTACCATATGATCTATGGCAATCCTACTCCTGGGCATATATCTGGAAAAAACTATGATTTGAAAATACATATGCACCTCAATGTTCTCAGCAGCACTATTCATAATAGCCAAGACATGGAAACAACCTAAGTGTCCATCGACAGATAAGTGGATAAAGAAGTGGTAAATAAATGCAGTGGAATATTACTCAGCCATAATAAAGAATGAAATAATATCATATGCAAGCATCATGGATGGATTTAGAGATTCTCATATTAAGTAAGTCAGAAAGAGAAAGGCAAATATCATATGATATCACTTATATGTGGAATCTAAAAAAAAAGATACAATTGAACTTATTTACAAAGCAGAAGCAGACTTACATACATAGAAAACAAACTTATGGTAACCAAAGGGGAGAGGATGAGGAGGGATAAATTAGGAGTTGGAGAATAACAAATACAAACTACTATATATAAAATAGATAAACAACAAGGACCCACTTTATAGCACAGGGAAATCTACTCAGTATCTTGTAATAACCTATAATGGAAAGGAATCCAAAAAGAGTATATATCTATATAACAGATACTTTGCTGTACACTTGAAACTAAAACATAAATCAACTATATTTCAATAAAAATTTAACAGTAAACTTAAAAAGTTATAATAACATGGGGCTCCCGAAGGCATTGGGAGTAGATTAGCATGAGGATTTAGGACACCATTTGCATTCTCTCCCTTCCTCATCTCTGCATCACTGTGTAAGTCTTCCTCATTTCTTTCTCTTTTTCTCTAAGTTTCTGTATCTCCTCCTCCTAGAATTTCTGCATTTTAATCCTCATAGTGAAAAACATGATCACACCACCACTCATGGATTTATATCACCTCATTTTAAATAAGTAGAGTCCTGATAGGAACTGGAATTTCAATCCCAACTCCAAATATTCAGGGGAGGTTATCTATTTTGTCTTGTCCGAGTCACACATTTAAGTCTGGACCAGTCATCTGTGCACAGGAAGCTAAGGCCATATCACAGAAAATGGGTGCTGGGGAGCTTGCTCTTACCTTTTGGGTGGGAGTGGGGTGTTGTCCTGAAGAAGGATTCTACTTCAGCCGAGATGATACTATTGAATGCTTTGCTTTCAGGAGACCTAACACTGAACCTAAGTCTAGAAGCAAGAGATCCTAGAATTATTGGTGGATAAACTAGAACATCTCTTGCAAATATAACCCTTCCCAACCATGATTTTGGCCAAAGCTGCATATTCAAACAAAAATAAGCCTTCCAGTGGGCATCTGATATGCATTCTTTTTGTTGTGAATGAAACAAGACCCGTATACTTTTGCTTTCAGATGACTATGTGGAAAGTTTAAATAAATGCCCTTTTTTTTTAAGTTGGCTAGATTTTTACTGTTTTTTATTTGTGTGTGTGTCTTTTTGTCTTTTTCTAGGGCCGCACCCGTGGCATATGGAGGTTCCCAGGCTAGGGGTCTAATTGAAGCTGTAGCCGCCAGCCTATGCCAGAGCCATAGCAATGCCAGATCTGAGCCACATCTGCGACCTACATGACAGCTCATGGCAACACTGGATCCTTAACCCACTGAGCGAGGCCAGGGATCGAACCCACAACCTCATGGTTCCTAGTCAGATTTGTTAACCACTGAGCCATGGAGGGAACTCCTACTGTTCTTTTTTTTAATTAAAGTATAATTGATTTACAGTGTTTCTTCATTTTTGTTGTATAGCAAAGTGACCCAGTCAGTACTGTACAGTGGGACCCATTGCCCATCCATTCCAAATGTAATAGTTCGCACCTACTAACCTCAAACTCCCTGTCCATCCCACTCCCTCCCCTCTACCCACTGGCAGCCACAAGTCTGCTCTCCACGGCTGTGGTGGGTTTCTGTTTTGTAGGTAGGATCATCTGTGCCATATTTTAGATTCCACATATAAGTGATATCATATGGTATTTGTCTTTTCTGTCTGACTTACTTCACTTAGTATGAGAATCTCTAGTTGCATCCATGTTGCTGCAAATGGCATTATTTTGTTCTTTTTTATGGCTGAGCAGTATTCCACTGTGTATGTATACCACATCTTCTTAATCCATTCATCTGTCGATGGACATTTAGGTTGTTTCCATGTCTGGGCTACTGTGAATAGTGCTGCAATGGACATAAGGGTGCGTGTATCTTTTTGAATGAGTGTTTTGTCCAGATATATGCCCAGGAGTGGGCTTGCTAGATCATATATCTTTTTTTTTTTTTGAAAATTAAAAACGGCTTGTATTCTCACTTAAAAAGTCATCCTACCTTTAAATGGAAATGGGCCTCAGATGGACTTAAGCATGGAGTCCAAATTTTCTACAGAAAAGAACTTAAAGTCTGCTCTAAATCCTGCATGAGAACCCAGAGATCCCACCCACTCCCCTGATAAACAGGTTATTGGATATAAAAGAGATATTTTGACCTTGGAAACTTTACTGGGAGGTGTTATGGTCGACTGCCATTTAGCACCATAGCACCATTCTGGCCCTGAGGAATGCCTGGGTCAGAGATGAGGGGCAGAAAACACGTGATGACATCAGATTCCCAAATATCTTTCCCTTGAAAGCACTTATGTCATAGGTGTCATAGCTCATAATGACCAAAAAAAACAAAAAATAAAAAAGAACAATTGCCTCCAGTGGGGCCAGATGCAGGGTTCTTGGGACAGGAGTGAGTCCTCTATCCCCTGTATTAAAACACTCAAAGCTGGTCCATTCTTACCGTGGATAGTAGAGAATTTTCAGGGAGGTCTAGATTTATGTGTGTCCCCCTTCTTCTTTCTTCACAGCCCAAAGTGGATAGAATGGCTAGAATAAAAATCACTTTGATGCATTGGGGGAAGAGAAGGTAATATAATAACTTGCTCCTTTGTCCAATTCCTACCAAACATATACAGTTTCCAAAAATGTTTCAATCTCTGCTTGTTGTAGTGAAATTTCCAATAATACAAGGCACAATAATAAATGCGGGCCAGTAGACTCAGGCTGAGACCTAGCCGACCCTTGGAGGAAGAAATGATTAATAGTATCAGAATGACATCCTCGAGGGACTGATCTGCTATCTCCAAGACAACAATAATCTGACTTTACAGAACAAACAGCACCACTAGACTGGGACTTGAGCCATCTTAGCACATTCTGAAGAAATGGAGGAATGAAAAGAACAGCTTTAGAATCACAGTCAGGAAACATGCCAGTAAGACAATGGTTGGAGTGCACTTGGCAGGCTTTAGGGAAATGCCAGCTAAATCCAATATGTTCATTACACAATGCAAGCGAAATCTGAGCAAGTGGAAACCCAGCTGAAACAAATGGAGTTGGAAAGCAGTAATAAAAAAAGAAAAAAACCAATCAGGAAATGGCGCAAATGTGGTTAGAAAGCAATAGTAAAAAATCAGTCAGGGAACCTGGGGATTTCTCAGGGCTTGTGGACCAAATAAAAAAGGCTGGAATATATGAGGCAGTGGTTCTCAAACTTGGTCCCTGGGGGAGCAGCGTCATTCTTCAAATTTTTTTGGCAGTGCAGTTTCTCAGCCTTGTCCCAGTCTTGCTGAATCAGACCCTCTGGGGGTATGGGTCCGAAAGGTGTGATTTAACACGTGCCCCAGGTGCATGGTATTTAAGAAGCATTTATGGAGCTCCCTTGTGGTGCAGCAGGTTAAGGATTCGGCATCATCATTGTAGCAGCTCAGGCTACTGCTGTGGCACGTATTTTATCCCTGGTCCGGGAACTTACACATGCCATGGGTATGGACAAAAAGATGCATTTATTTTGTTCACTTGATTGATTGGTCATTGGTGATGACACATCCAGGAAGAACTTTGGATAGAAACCAGATGCTAATGAGTTGAAATCTGTACTGATTGTTAGTGCAATTCTCTGTATGGTTCCACCTCTCAGGCTCCCAGAATCATGGTAAGATTACATTTCTGGGCCCCACTACAGTCACCATCTGATTAGTTTGGCTGATGAATTGTATGGGGAAGTCACTTGTATCCCTTTAAGGTTGAAAATTTCATAACATTCACAGCTGCTTCCCTCTACCATAGTAACCACCAAGTTTCGTGGTGTGCTACTTCCTTTGGATGGATGGGTCCAAAAGTGAGGAGACCTGCATAAGAGAAAAGCGTATCTTCACCATTGTAACATTTCCACAGAAGAGAAAATAATAGACTTGTGGCTGCCCGGAGGGGAGAGAGAGGGAGTGGGAGGGATTGGGAGCTTGGGGTTAAGGGATGCAAACGATTGCTCTTGGAATGGATTTACAATGAGATCCTGTTGTGTAGCATCGAGAACTATACTTATATCGCAACACAACAATGGAAGGAAAAGTATGTACACATGTATGTGTAACTTGGTCCCCATGCTGTACAGCGGAAAAAAAAATAAGTTAGAAAAACTAAAAAAAAAAAAAGAAAAAAAAGGCATTTATTTAGCATGAAGGGAGAGATGTTATATATTTGCCATGTATGGATGGGAGACAAAACAAAAATGTTTAAATAAATGTACTATAAGCATATTCCCTAAGAGTTCTGGTTTTCAAAAGGCAGGTCATGACATATTTTTGGGTCATGAAATATATCTAGGTCACTGATCAGCATTTAAAAAACTTGATTAGAAAAATATCTGTTGTAGAGTTCCTGTTGCGGCTCAGTGGATTAAGAACCCGACCAGTATCCATGAGGATGTGGGTTTGATCCCTGGCCTCACTTAGTGTGTTAAGGATCTGGTGTTGCTGTGGTGTAGGCCGGCAGCTGCAGCTATGATTCGACCTCTACCTTTGGAACTTCCATATGCCACAGGTTTGGCCCTTAAAAAAAAAAAAAAAAAAAGAAAAGAAAGAAAGAAAGAAAAAAGAAAAAAAAGAAAAGAAAAACAAAAAACTAAAAAAAGAAAAAATACTTATTGTACTTAGGGTACTTTCTCCTCAAAATCTTTTCTTTCATCTGTCTTCATGTATATGTATGTATGTGTGTGTTGGATTGGGATGTAAAAATGATTACCTTGAATATAGGTCAAAATGTTGGAGTTCCCGTCGTGGTGCAGTGGTTAACGAATCCGACTAGAAACCATGAGGTTGCGGGTTTGGTCCCTGCCCTTGCTCAGTGGGTTAACGATCTGGCGTTGCCGTGAGCTGTGGGTGTAGGTTGCAGACGCGGCTCGGATCCTGCGTTGCTGTGGCTCTGGCATAGGCTGGCGGCTCCAGCTCCGATTGGACCCCTAGCCTGGGAACCTCCATATGCCACGGGAGTGGCCCAGGAAATAGCAAAAAGACCAAAAAAAAAAATGTTGTCAAAACCACTTCTCTAAGATAGTGATTCTTAAACTTGAAGGTACATAAGAAGTACCCAGCTGAGTTAAAGATGATTTTCCAGGGCCTCAGCAGAGATTGTGATACACTAGACCTGAAATGGACCCAGGAATCTGCATTTTAATAAGTGCTCCAGCTGGTTCTGATTCACTAGAGATCTATGTCAAGCCATAAGTTTCTAGGGTAGATATGATAATTAATATTAATTATAAAAATTTAACAATTCATATTAAATATTTTGAGCCCAAATTAAGGCTAGGCCAAAGGCTCTGGAATTTATAAAGTTGAATTGGACATGGATCCTTCCCTCAAAGATGTAAAAAATATTTAAAAGCAGTCATTGTTCGGCCTGCCTGATTTGGAAAATCTGCAAAAGAAGGAAAGGGTACAATGTTTTGGGGCTTTTATTTGCCACTTACAATCCAATTAGTAAGATTGGATATATATCGGGTCAATCAGAGTCTCTGCTAGCACGTATAGTGCCTTTTGTGAATAGTGAAAAAGAGCTACCATTCTGGGCAGAGGAATTAGGAAAACACACATCTAATAGGTCATCTAGAAAGAGTTGCCCCTACCTCCACATTAACTTAGGCTCAGGCCAGGACTGTGGTTCTGTGTGGTAGATTACAGCAAGAGTCACAGATAATTCTTTTGCACCTATACTCTTTGGTACTGCCCTCCTATACTAATTCTGATTGTTGTTAAGACATTATTTAGCCAATGGGACATCAGGAAACATGATGCAAGCAGAGACCTGAAAACAGGCATATACATTAGAGTTTGCCCTCTTGCTGTTCTCAGTAACTTTTCTTACCATGTAAACAGTCCATTCAAGTTAGCCATATGGATGCTGAGAGTCTAAAAGGGCAGAGGTCTCTGTCATCCCAGCCACCCCAGGGATGGCCCTGAGGCCATCCTAAACCAGCCACCTCCAGCCCATCCATTGGCTGACTACAGATGAAAAAGCAAGATAGCCAACATCAACCAAGCCTAGAAGAACCATCCAGCTGAGCCCAACCCAGACTGCCAACCTATAATAACCATAAGCAAAAAAAAAAAAAAAAAAGGTTATTATTTTAAGCCAATTTAAGTTATTATTTTGAGGTATTTGGTGAAAGCTAATGAGACTCTTGGCAAGTAAGCTCTGACTGGAAACAGTGTTTATTCAAGCCTCCAAACCCAACAATCTATGCAGGACCCAAGCCGAACCATTACACATGGCAGCCTGAGGTGCCAAGTGTATTAAGCCAGACCAAGCTAGACTGCAGGGTAACCACCAATAAATCTCTGCCTGGTAGAGTGGTTGGATTCTGACTCTCTGTCCATAAATGAGAGAGTGAAATGACTCAAGAAGAGCCTGGTGAGCTGGCAAGCTGGATGATATAATGATAAGATCAGACTCAGTCAATGCATAATAGATTGTATAGCATCACAAAAATTCCAGATTGACTGTTGTAATGAAGGCAGTCATTGTACACACATGGCCTCTTTGGGCCTAAAGATTACTTCAGACCATTTTTATTAAGCAAACTCTGCATATTTAGAAGACATAATTACTTCAATATTTTATTATCAATCTGAATCCTGTGCAAAACCACTCTTAAAATGTGGTCCTTTGTCACAGAGCAGCAGGAAATAGCCAGTCAACCCCCATGGCATTTTCCCCTCGTGCTACTCCTTATCACACCATCACATGTGAAAGGAAGAAACTGGAATCTCCCTTCCATATTTTCTTCCATTTGGAAAGTTTTCCTTTTCTAATCTGAAAGTTTCCTTTCATGATATTCACAAATACGTGCATTGATCACAGGAAAAGGGAAACCATACCTCTGCACAGTCCCCTGTATGCAGAAATGAAGTGTGGGCAGGCTGGTTTATCATTCTGAAGTGGGAGTGAACAACTGGTGAATGAAAGATAAGTTAGATGCATAGAAGATGATAAGACACGGAGATGCCCACAGCATAAGGGCAGCGCCTTATACACCTGCTGGGGACAGAAGGAAACCTGGAGCAATCCTGAGAACAATCAGCAACACTGGTGGTCTTTAATGAGGTCCATGGATAGGCCAGAACTGGGATGCAGAACCACTGGGATTAAGTGTAACAATTCATGTATATGAGTGTGTGTGTGCTTTTATCTGTGGAAAGGGTTCCGTAGCTTTCATCCAATTCCTAAAGGGATCTTTGTCCTCATTACCTTTCCACCAAAAGCTAAGAACAACTGTAGTAATGGAATCTTAATTTGTGAGCATCCCAATTTGTTAGAGGATAACTTTGTTTTCTTCTCCTTTATTTGACAGCTCTATTGAAGTGTATTTGTTGTACGAAAAAAATGCACATATTTAATGTATACAGTTTGATGAGTTTGGACATAGGCATACCACTATGGTACAGTCACCACAATCAAAGGAATAACCATATCTATCACCTCCAAAAGTTTCCTTGTATCCCTTGTGTGTGTGTGTGTGTGTGTGTGTGTGGTGAGAACATGTGCCATAAGATCTACCCCCTTCGGTAATGGTTAAATGTGTGTTACTGACTGTATACAGTATGTTGCATAGCAAATCTCTAAAACTTACTCATCTTTCATACCTGAAACTCAGTATCCATTGAGCAAGGACTCATGGGGAGCTGTTGTTCAATTGTTTTTCTTTTTAAACCAGACCTTGATTGTCCTTTACATGGAAGTACTTTGCACTCCATATGGAACATGAATTCTTTCTTTCCCTTGACTTTATGATGAAATTAGATGTGTGTCCCCATGGGAAAGAAAAAACCTTCCAATTGTTACTTTCGAATGTCTTGGCAAGAAAAGGATCAAGTGAAGAGGTGATTCTCTCCCCCAGTCTCCTCTCCAATTTCCCTATGGTCTCTTTTTAATGTCTTCTGTGGTCCTTGTACCTATTAGGATTTTTTTTTCTGACCTTAGGACCCACCTGATGATCTCTGCCTCTCTCCATGGCCTAAAAGAATTGATGTGAGTGCTGGAGCTCTGCTGTCTTCTTGTATGTGAGTATTTAACAGAATTGAGATACTCAGTATACTAGCCTTCCTCTCAATCCCCAACACAAAAGTCATGCACCTGGTCTGAAGGTCCTCAAGTTTGAGCTATGATGGTACGGAGAATGAATCATTCCCTTCTTCATCTGAATCTGAGCGTTTAGAACAATACCCACTTGTCTCATTTACCAAATGCACTTAGCAACCCTTTATAAAAGAGATGCTTTGCAGGATTGTCAAAGGTTTCTCCATCCTACCATCTCCAATGCTTCCCTCCCCCATCAAAAAGCATTTATTAAGCACTTAGTTATTCATTGTTTTGCAAATCATGGTTGCAAAGCGGATTAATGCAAAAAGCCTCTATGATTCTTGTTACTGTAGAAAGCCTAGCAACTTTGTTTACCTTATATTTTATGTTGGGACTCTAGTTGCAATTCTTTCCCTACAGTTTGAATGATTTATATGGCAACAAAGCCTAGACAGTAGGAACACAAGGGTAACTATTATAATGTCCTTGCAATCACCAGCAGACCCCGAGTTTGCTTACCATCTTCCCTCTTTGGCAGGAAGTATTAAGAGATCAAGTACTTCCTGTGTTGGAATTAGGCTCTTCTATGTCCTTATGGCCAGAATGTTGATTATGACACAGATTTTTATTTTATTTTATTTTATTTTATTATTTTTTTTAAATTTATTTTTAGGGCAGCACCCATGACATATGGAGGTTCCTAGGCTAGGGGTCTAATCAGAGCTGCAGGTGCCAGCCTATACCACAGCCATGTCAGATCTGAGCCATGTCTGTGACCTACACCACATCTCACCAAAATACTGGATTGCTAACCCCCTGAGTGCGGCCAGGGATCAAACCTGCAACCTCATGGTTCCTAGTAGGATTTGTTTCTGCTATGCCACAGTGGGAACTCCTGACACAGTTTTTTAGAATCCAGATTTGTGTGTCTTTACTGACATCACTAACTTGTCTAATATCTTTTGCCTTTCTTACCTGAATTCCTGGCTTCAGAGGCTTGGCTTATTCTTTTGGTTGTTTTTTTTTTTTTTAATGATTTTTATTTTTTCCATTATAGATGGTTTACAGTGTTCTGTCACATTTCTACAGCACAGCAAAGAGACCCAGTCACACATACATATATACATTCTTTTTCTCACATTATCCTCCATCATGCTCCATCATAAGTGACTAGAGTTCCCTGTGCTATGTAGCAGGGTCTCATTGCTTATCCATTCCAAAGACAGTAGTTTGCATCTATTAACCCCAGCGTTGTGGGGGGAGTGCCTAGAACATAGTAAGTATTCAGTGAATACTGGCTGTTAGGATTAGCCTACCTCAGCATTTGTTGATTTGTGCTTCCTGCATACTGTTTACATCTCCCACGTAGGGGCACAGAGTCTCTGAGTCAAAAAGAAGAAAGAGGACTATAATCATATTGTGAGCTGTAGTGTAATGACCAGTACTTAAATGAGAATAGAGTCTCTGTATTATGCTTTTAGCCTTATGTTTGTTCAAGATATTACAATACCACATATGTTCAAGGTGCCCTTCTGAGCCTTTCTATCACCATCAATCAGGGCAACACGTTAATTAAGCACTTTACTCTTTTTTCACATGATTTATTAGGTCTCTTTTTGTTAATGTGTTTGATAAAAAAGAAAAGTAATTAAGTAGGGAACCGTGGCAGTAACATACTTGGCATCAATTATTAAAAATAAAAGTTCTTAGGATGACAGCCTGATTTTTCATCCTCAGTTGAATGTGGGCCTCGGTTGATGGCAAACCATCTAAACTAAAACTATCTCTAATTCTTAGATTCACTGTTAATTTTTAAGTGTATTAAAAGGAAATATATTTTGATATTTGCAATCAAAATACCAGTGGCTGGCCAAGGAAGACTGGTATTACACCATCTGCTTTTACCCCTTAATTAAGAAAGTCAATGAGGAGTTCCCATCATGGTGCAGCAGAAACAGATCTGACCATGAGGTTTCGGGTTCTATCCCTCGCCTTGCTCAGTGGGTTAAGGATCTGGCATTGCTGTGAGCTGTGGTGTAGGTCACAGACGTGACTCGGATCTGGCTCCAGTCAGACCCCTAGCCTGAGATCCTCCATGTGCCGTGGGTGTGGCCCTAAAAAGCAAAAAAAAAAAAGTCAGTAAAACTCCTTTCCAGTCAAAAAACCTGTGGTTTGTCCCTTAAATATCAGTAATGAGACTCTGTAGGATGGGCTTTTACGAAAATAATGACTACACAATTTCAGTGGGGAGAAGAACATTTTAAGGGGAAAAAATTCCCCGTATTTCTTCTTTGAATAACTCGTTTTTCTAATGGAAGGATTCATAACAACCTCAGAGGCCATTGTGTGCATCTCTCATTTTTCTAGGCGGTGCTGTAAACAAAATCTCCTAGAATTTGTTCTGGCCTTTTCAATAAAAGCTCCAATGTGAAGACTATTATCCAAAATTATGATGAAAACTGCTGTTTGATGAATCTGTAAAATGAAGATCATCATCTCCTACCCTCCAAGATATTTAAGATGCTATGGGTTCTCAATATCTGATACCTAGTGAGTTTTAATGCTTGGAGTCAGTTGAAAGACACTTCAAAAGTCACCATCAGTTAATTTTGCAACAGAGTAGGGTATAACTATACAAATCAATTGGATGCCACTGTCCGAATATTCATATAAAATAAGAATTCAGCCTTGGGCTATTATAAAAATAATATATCTGACTATAATGATGAAGTTAATTTTCTACTTTGCAATTTATTACTCTCTTTCATTTTGAGACTATTTTTAAGCTTCAGTTATTCTACCCTGTATAGAAAAATTTTGTATCTGAAAGTCCTTATTTAGAAAAATGGGCCAAATGAGAAAGCAGTATGGTCATCTGCAAATTGGAACATGAGACCTGATGAACAAGAGATAAAAATCTTGACTTAAGAATGAAAATAGGAAGTTCCCATTGTGGCTCAGTGGCAACAAGCCCAGCTAATATCCATGAGGATGCTGGCTCAATCCCTGGCCTTGCTCAGTGGGTTGAGGATCTGACGTTGCTGTGAGATGTGGTGTAGCTTGCAGATGTGGCTTGGATCCTGCTTTGTTGTGGCTGTGACCAGCAGCTATAGCTTCGATTCAACCCCTAGTCTGGGAACTTCCATAGGCCACAAGTGTGACCCTAAAAAGCAAAAAAAAAAAAAAAAAAAAGAAAGATAAAAGAAAATAATATAGGATATACTTTAATTTCTGGAAGAATCTCTGTAGAAATATTAATGGTTGTAACTCTCTTAATAATTATACATTTTTGGTTCTTCCCTATTTTTCAAATCAAATTCTGCTTTAGAAATTAGATTGAGGTTATTTTTAAACCAGATTTTATCAAGCTGAAACAGTAAGAAATTAAAAACAATATACACCTCAATGTTTTTTTAATTTCAGTTTTTGGTGTAGGAGATTTCTAGATATTCCTCATTTAATTTTGGTAATCGGATATTGTACTAAACGTAGAAGTAGCCTTAAAAAGCATCTACATTTCCCAAAGTTAAGTTCTGTAGAACATCATTAATCTTTTGAGATGGTCTTTGTAAAAAAGTTTCCACTATCAAATTAGTTCGGTAAATACTTCTCTCCCTATTCAAAGGCTTCACATAAAGAATTCAAGAAACTTGCCTTGGAGTTCCCTGGTAGCCTAATGATTAGGGATCCAGTGTTGTCACTGCTGTGACGTAGGTTCATTCCCTGGCCTGGAAACTTCTGCATGCCACCAGCATGGCCAAAAAGAAGAAGAAAGAAAGAAGCAGCAGCTTGCCTCCAACTTCCCTAGTGATTACAGATCTGGCATTGTCACCACAGTGACGTGGATTCAATCCCTGGACCAGAAACTTCTGCATGCCACAGGCGTAGCCAAAAAGAACAAGAAGCTTGCCTCTAATGAAACCTGTTTAAGTGTACTTAAACAGATTATCTGCGTACCTCATTTAAGCACAGACAGAATTTTTCCCCATAACTTCAATTAGTGTGCTCTCACACTTGGCTAAGTGCTAATCTAGATTAATCCTCCAGAAGGAAATTTATTCAGAGAGCTGTTGCCCAAGATCCAACAGCTAGTTTCCAATGTCATTGGCACTGGAACTCAGATATTCTGACTCCCTGGCAAGTGCTCATTTTTATTAAACCCAAGTGTCCAACACCTTTACTCAAAGATGAGGAAGTGCCAATTCCTCCTTCCATATCCTTCCAACAGTCCTTTCCTCACCTCTAGGAAACAGAGCAGGCAAGATTCCTTCTGACATTTCCTTCCAAGACTCAAGTCAGCCTAACGCTGTGTTACATCCTCATGTCTCAGAACATTTGGATGATTATAAACAGACTTGAATAGTTTATCAACTGACCCACTTAAGAAGGAAATTTCTGCCTCACCCTTTGCTATTCCCATTCCTGCTAATTTGAAGTGCTCCTTTCCTCCCCAATAACCTTGAAGTAAAGGGTTTTTTTTGTTTGTTTTTTTGTCTTTAAACACTAATGCCTCTTGAAGGCCATTTATGTCACACTTCAGGAGTTTTTTTCTCATTACCTGAGGAATCATGAGAGGGAAAATTTCTATCCATCTGGGAACTTCAGTGAAATACACATTCAAAGTAGTTACTGGTTATCTCCACTAGTTCTATTTTCTTATCGTATGTAGCTTCAGTCATTAGACACACAGGCCCATCACATCACCACACCTCCCATTTGGAGCAGCTCGCCCAGTGGTAGTAAATTATGTGTTGCTCACCTGTTGTCTAAAAATTCAGACCTTCCCATCTTTCCTTCATTGTCTGGTTGACTTCTCTTTTTCCTTTATTTTTTCCTTCCTTTTCTATATTCTAAGACTAATTTAAAGAACATTTTGCACCTCCGTGTAACAGTATAGCTCCACTCCTCATTCTGTGGTCTGTGGACAAAAAGTTTAGCTATCACTTTGGGAGTTGTTTAGAAATGCAGAATCTTAGGCCTCACCCAGACCTACTGAGTCAGAATCTGCTTCTGCATTTTAACAGGATCCTTATGGGATTGTGTGCACCTTAAAGTCAGGAAAGCATTGGTCTAGGGTACGCTACCACGCAAGGAATTCATTTGGGAGGCAGAAGCTAGAAAGAATACATTTACCTGCCTACTCCTTCTGAACCCTAGCATTTTTTATGGTTCTGAAATAGACACCAAAGCTAATGTATTAGGTGTGTGAGTTTTCAAGTCTGTGAAACAGAACCAAACCTGGAGACTTTCTGAAACATTTGAAAGGCCACATCAAAACATAGCCGACATGACTCATTTAGTCAATTTGACTATGATGTCATGTAAGCTAAGAAGCAGCCTCCTTGCCCTCTAGGAACAGACATGTTGGCAGTACGGCTCAGCATCCACCAGAGCTGGAGAGAGGTGTGGCTGGAATAAATGCAGCCCTCTCATTTCCCCCTGCTGAACAACCCTGGGCAAAGCATTAGCATGCACAGCAGAGATTTAATCACTCCCCAGTTTTCTTCCATCCGGGCATTTCCTCCCTGTGATTTCCCTGACGCTATCTTCTTGGGACTCATGGGTAAAAAGGGATCAAGTCTTTGATGCTTCCTTGATTTAAACAAAACCCCCAAAGTGTGATTTTCCTCAGGATACCAAGAAGGGGTGTGTGTGACTGTGTACTAATCTTATTTGATAAGGCCGCAATTGATTCCTTTTTTTCCATGCATTTTGAAGCTCTGTATCTTAGCAGTAGCTTTCTCTAAGGAACTTTACACAAGCACTGCTATCTTAGCAGTAGCTTTCTCTAAGGAACTTTACCAGGAAAAAAATCCCTGTGAGGTAAAGGGATCAATATTTATTATGCCCAGTCTAAAAGCCATTGGAGATAATGCAGGGAGAGAGCTAAGCATGGTGAGTTGAATCTCAGACTATTAGTTCCTAGCTGCATACTCCATGTAGTGGTGTCTCCAGACTCCACATTTTAGAATTAAGGAAAACTAACTTCTCAGTTTAATTAGGTTTACTATTAGATAGTCCTAACCATCCTCTCTGTTTATAATAAGCAAGTCGATGGATGCCAAGAAGCCATGAAGATGCATCTTAATCAATACAAATTTCAAGGGTAATGAATAACTAAGCTTCCAAGCTACTAGTTCCATTCATGCTGATGTCCCTGTTATTTGGCTCTTAATTACTTAATTATTAATTAACTTTTTGCCACTTCATCTGTGGTCAGTAGACATACACACAGCCTCCATCTAGTGTGGGGATTCTGAATTTTCCTTCTCAGGGGTTATGTTTTAGTTAGCCAAAGATCAAACATCCAAAATCAAACAAGCAAGGAAATTTGAAGCAGAAACTCTGTGGGGGTTGCCTGGAATGGAATAAAATCAAGAATACAAAGTCTGGAATAAAACAGTAAGGATTGATATATTTCTAAAGAGCAAGCACTGGGGCCCATTTCTAGTTGAATTTGAAATCCGTGGGTATATATCCCACCAGGATGTCCCAGAATCTCTTCAGGCTGAACAAAATTGTGATAAGGCAAAACAAAGAGTGTGACATTCCTTCCCTAAAGACTATATTTTACTTTACCTTGAGTCTTCATCTAAAGAAGTGATTAATTGGTGGAATTTGTTCCTATTGAGATCAAGAAGTAGTATAGAATTTGGAGCAAAGAGGCTTTTGGTTCCTTTCAGTACACCTCATCCAGGCAACTGCCAATTCTGACTGTGTTTAGAGCAAACCTGACGGAAAGTAAAGGACACTGTAGGGCACAGGGAATTCTACTCAATATCTCATAGTAGCAAAGAAGCTGAAAAAGAATGGATATATTTATAACTGAATCACTTTGCTTCACGTGAAACTAACACAACGTTGTCAATCAACTCTGCTTCAATACAAAATTTTAAAAAAGAAAAAATAGAGGACACTTAGTAGAGTGAGTACTAATTTTTCCCACACCTAGGTTAGAATATCAGCCTTCTTAAATGCAGATTTTTTTAATACAATGGCAGATATAGTTAAGTATTTTCAAATTCTGCTTTGCCCAAGGCATTCAAAAGCATGCAAGAGAATTAGTCATATGAAAATAGCTTTGAAAATATGTGATCAGAATATTTTTTCAAAGAAAACAAAAATTCTTAACTCTGACTCAAGTACAGTTAAAAAGACTTGAGTGGACCAAAAAAAAATTTTTTTTGTCAAAATTCTCCCTTCCCCTGCAAGAGCCATTAGGTCCACTTAGTTTTATGGCATAGAACTATCATATCCTTACAAGAGAGACAGTACATACTCTATTCAAACTCTTCCAATGCTAAGAAAAACATAAAAGTCCAAATTTATTTCTCAGAGACTAAGCTAACTCTGACATGCTAATCAGATAAGGACAGCCCTACTCCCTCAAAAAAAGCGTTATTAACCAATCTCATTTAGGGGTATACTACAAACATTCTCAAATTGAATATTAACATGGATTCTAAAAGAATAATACATCATATCTAAGAAATACAAGAATAAGTCAACATTAGGAAACAATTCACGCAAAGAGAAAAAAGTTGTGATCATTTTAAGAAGTTTATGTGCTAAAATGAAACAGAAATTAATGGTACAATTATTGGTGATGAACAGAAAAATGTCTCTTTAATAACATGAGCAAGCATATTTTTCAGGGACCAAGAGCAAGCTTCTTACTAAGTAGTAAAATAGAGACATTCCCATTAATAACAGGGTCAAGTGGAGTTCCTGTTGTGGCTCAGTGGGTTACGAATCCAATATAGTATCTGTGAGGATGCAGGTTCATTCTCTGGCCTCGCTCAGTGGATTAAGGATCCAGCATTTCTGTGAGCAGTGGTGTAGGTCACAGATGCAGCTTGGATCTGGTGGTGTTGTGGCTGTGGTGTAGGCCGGCAGCTACAGCTCAACTCCTAGCCCAGGAACCTCCATATGCTACGGGTGCAGCACTAAAAAGAAAAAAAAAGTGTCAAGTCGGTGATCCCTGCCATTCAACAATTTTTTCACTGTCTTTCTGGGCAATAAGAAACCTTCAATTATAAGAATCATTGTTGAAAACAAACATTACTTTTAGTCAAGCAAGAGGATTATTGAGCCTTAACTGGGCACATTTACTCAAAAATTTTTGCAAAATAATTTCTTAAATTACCAAATTGCCCATTAAGTAAAGAGAAATTCTTTTTCACATTTTAGAGGTGCACAATATCATCTGATGTGTGCTTTTCCAGACGTTTCTCTGAAGTATTGTGCCGACACTCTGGTTCTGTCTTGTCCTGACGTGAGGACTATTATCTTCTATTTGTCAAATAAATCTAACATCAGAGAGTTGAAAAACCTAACCTGACACTCTCCTATTGCTTTCTACCTTCTATAGTTTCAGAAATAGCAGTATCATTCATTTTCCAAGGGAGGTTTTATATCTTTGATCCATTGCTCTGAACTGTAATGGTTCTGATTTAGAAGCAAAGCTACTAGCCCACCTGCAACAGGGAACCGGTTTAGCCAATCACTGTTCATCCTGAACAGAAAAAGTAAAGATATATTCTTAGCAGTGACAAGTTAACAGAACAAACACATTCGGCTCAACATTTACATGAGTAATATCTATGGAGTTCTAATTAGAAACATTAATTAGGAA